>NC_080635.1:113799669-114423362 GCF_027579445.1 Ammospiza nelsoni
CCTTTTCCTTTCCTTTCCTTTCCTTTCCTTTCCTTTCCTTTCCTTTCCTTCCCTTCCCTTCCCTTCCCTTCCCTTCCCTTCCCTTCCCTTCCCTTCCCTTCCCTTCCTTCCCTTCCCTTCCCTTCCCTTCCCTTCCCTTCCCTTCCCTTCCCTTCCCTTCCTCCTAAATCCCTTTCCTTCCCCCTGCCCATCCCTGAGGGAATTCCCGCTTTTCCAGGCCCTCCGCATCGAGGACGAGGACGAGCTGCGCGCCCTCGTGGATTTTTTCCTGGACTACGAAACCCACCACGCACCCAGGATCCCGGTAGGGTCGCCAGGGGAGACCCCAGCGGATCCCCGGGAACGCATCCCAGAGATTCCAGGAAGGAAAATTGGTGCCTTCATCCCGAAAATTCCACGCCCGGCTTTGCTCCCTGCAGGTCAGGCAGGTGGAAGACGCGGCGGATCCGGCCGGGCAGAGCGGATCCCACCCCCAGCACGGCCCCCCCGCTCGCATCCCGGCCATCCAGGTGGATCACGTCCTGACCATCCTGAGGGAATTCCTGCAGGAATTCCCCAAGCTGAGGTGGGAATGGGGACGGGGCGGGGCTGGCGGCGCCGGGATGGAGCCAAACCGCGATCCAGGGAATGTCCTGGGAGTTCCGGGGTGGTTCTGTTTCGAAAAAGAGATTCCCAAGCTTTCCTGAGGGAGCAGGAGATTCCCAAGGCTGGGAATGAACCGGATAGGAGATGATCCAGGAGCTGGGAAGGGAGAAAATGATGGAGTGTGTTCTCCTTCCCAAGGATTTGTTCTTTATTCCAAGGATTTGTTCTCCATCCCAAAGATCTGTTCTTCATCCCAAAAATTTGTTTTCTATCCCAAGGTTTTGTTCTCAATCCCAAGGTTTTCTTCTCCTTCCCAAGGTTTTTTTCTCCATCCCCAAGATTTTTTTTCCATCCCAAAATTTTTTTCTCTATTCCCAAGGTGTTTTTCTCTATCCCAAGGTTTTTTTCTCCATCCCAAGGATTTGTTCTCCATCCCAAAGTTTTGTTCTCTTTCCCAAGGATTTGGTCTCTATCCCAAGGATTTGTTTGCCAGTTTTGAATTCCCAGTTACCAAGGATTTGTTCTTTATCCCAAGGATTTGCTCTCCATCCCAAGGATTTGTTCTCCACTCCGACAATTTGTTCTCCATTCCAAACATTTGCTCTCCATTCCAAAGATTTGTTCTCCTTCCCAAGGATTTGTTTCCAAATTTTGAATTCCCGATTCCCAAGGATTTGTTCTCTATCCCAAAGACTTGTCCACTATTCCCAAAGATTTGTTCTCCCTCCCAAGGATTTGCTCTCCATCCCAAAGTTTTGTTCTCCACCCCAATGATTTGTTTCCCAATTTTGAATTCTCAATTGTCAAGGATTTTTGTCTATTGCAAAGATTTGTTCTTCATCCCAAAAATTTGTTCTCAATCCCAAGGTTTTTTCCTCTATCCCTAAGATTTGTTCTTCATCCCAAAGATTTGTTCTCCATTCCAAAAATTTTTTCTCTATTCCCAAAGTTTTTTTTCTCTATCCCAAGGTTTTTTTCTCTATCCCAAGGATTTGTTCTCCTTCCCAAGGATTTGTTTCCTAGTTTTGAATTCCCAGTTGCCAAGGATTTTTTTCTCCACCCCAAAGATTTGTCCATTATTCCTAAGGATTTGTTCTCTATCCCAAATATTTCCTCTCCTTTCGAAAGATTTGTTCTTTTTCCCAAAAATTTGTTCTCCATTGCAAAGATTTGCTCTCCATCCCAAGGTTATCTTCTCTATCCCCAAGATTTGTTCTCCACTCCAAGAATTTGTTCTCCATCCCAAAGATTTGTTCCCCATTCCAAGAATTTGTTCTCCATCCCAAAGATTTGTTCTCCATTCCAAGAATTTGTTTCCCAGTCACCAAGGATTTGTTCTCCATCCCAAGGATCTGCTCTTGATCCCATGGTTTTGATCTCCATCCCAAAGATTTTTCCACTCTTCCCAAAGATTTCTTATCTATTCCCAAGGATTTTTTTCTTCATCCCAGATATTGGATCTCTATTCCAAGGATTTGTTCTCCTTCCCAAGAATTTGTTTCCCAATTTTGAATTCCCAATTGCCAAGGATTTGTTCTCTATCCCTAAGACTTGTTTTTCATCCTGAAGATTTGCTCTCCATCCCAAAAATTCGCTCTCCATCCTGAAAAATATTTTCTCTCCTTCACAAGCCTTTTTTCTCCATCCCAAGAATTTGTTCTCCACCCCAAGGATTTGCTCTCCATCCCAAAGTTTTGTTCTCTTTCCCAAAGATTTGTTCTCCATCCTAAGAATTTGTTTGCCAGTTGTGAATTCCAAGTTGCCAAGGATTTGTTCTCCATCCCAAATATTTGTTCTCTATTCCCAAGGATTTGTTCTCCTCCCCAAGGATTTATTTCCAAATTTTGAATTCCCAATTACCAAGGATTTGTTCTCCACTCCAAAATTTTTATCTCCATCCCAAATATTTTTTCTCCATCCCAAGGATTCATTCAACATCCCAACTGTTTCATCTCCATCCCAAGCTTTGGATCTCCATCCCAAATATTTGTCCACTATTCCCAAAGATTTGTTCTCTATTCCCAAGTATTTTCTCTCCATCCCATGGTTTTGATCTCCATCCCAAAGATTTTTTCCACTATTCCCAAATATTTGTTCTCCATCCCAAAGATTTGTTCTTCATCTCAAAAATTTGTTCTCTATCCCAAAAATTTGTTCTCCACCCCAAGGATTTGTTCTCCATCCCAAGGATTTGCTCTCCATCCCAAAGTTTTGTTCTCTTTCCCAAGAATCTGTTTCCCAATTTTGAATTCCCAATAGCCAAGGTTTTTTTCTCTATCCCCAAGATTTGTTCTTCATCCCAAAAATTTGTTTTCTATCCCAAGGATTTGCTCTCCTTCCCCAAGATTTGTTCTCCATCCCAAATATTTTCTTTCCTTCCCAAGGTTTTTTTCTCCATCCCAGGAATTTTTTGTCCATTCCTAGAGTTTCTCCTCCATGCCAAAAATTTGTTCTCCATCCAAAGGATTTCTTCTCCTTCCCAAGGTTTTTTTTCTCTGTCCCCAAGATTTGTTCTCCATCCCAAAAATTTGTTCTCTATTCCCAAGGTTTTTTTCTCTATCCTTTAAGGTTTGTTCTCCGTCCCAGGGATTTGTTCTTTTTCCCAAGGTTTTTTCCTCCATCCCAAGGATTTGTTCTTTTTCCCAAAGATTTGTCCACTATTCCCAAATATTTATTTGCTATTCCCAAGTATTTTCTCTCCGTCCCATGGTTTTGATCTCCATCCCAAAGATTTTTCCACTATTCCCAAATATTTGTTCTCTATTCCAAAGATTTGTTCTTCATCCCAAAGATTTGCTCTCCGTCACAGGAATTTGTTGTCCATTCCCAGAGTTTCTTCTCCATGCCAAAAACTCCACCCCAAGGATTTGTTCTCCATTCCAAGATTTTGATCTTCATCCCAAGGATTTGTTCTCCATCCCAAAGTTTTGTTCTTCTTCCTAATGATTTGTTTTCCAGTTTTGAATTCCCAGTTGCCAAGGATTCGTTCTCTATCCCTAAGACTTGTTCTCCATCCCAAGGATTTGTTCTCCATTCCATGGATTTGTCCACTATTCCAAAAGATTTATTCTCTATCCCAAGGATTTCTCTCCATCCCAAATATTTGTTCTTCATCCCAAAGATTCCTCTCCATCCCAACCTTTGGACCTCCACCCCAAATATTTGTCCACTATTCCCAATTATTTGTTCTCTATTCCCAAGCATTTCCTCTCCATCCCACGGTTTTTAATCTCCATCCCAAAGGCTTTTCCACTATTCCCAAGTATTTGATCTCCATCCCGAGGATTTGTTCTCCCTCCCCAGGGACGAGGGACCCCCCAGGGAACTCCAGGACGTGCGGGACAATTCCAAGGACGGGGAATACTGGGAAGCCATGACCCACATCATTCCCCAGCGGAAACTCAAACTCTGGGACGCGCTCGGAGCCGCGCTCGTGGAATATCAGTGAGTGCCCGGCGGGGTGGGAGCAGGACCGGGACAATTCCAGGGATTTCCCACGGATTTTCCCGGCGTTCCTTTCCCAGCAAAGTGCTGACCCGGAGATCCGAGCTGTTTTCCGAGGCCACGGCCCTGCAGCGGCAGAACACGGAGCTGGGAATGCTGCTGGAGGAATATTTGGGATCCGCACAAGGCGGATGCCCCTGAGCTCAGCCTTGGATTCCTGGGATTATTTTGGGAATATTCCGGATGTGGATCCCACCGGGACGGAGCAAAACCCGGGAATCGCCGGTGCCGGGTGTGGATTTCCCTGGATCCGAGCCAGGAATTCCTGGCAGGGGTTAATAAATCGTTCCCAAACCTGGATGTGTGAGCAGGGAGTGGGAGAACATCCGGGGGTTCCACTGATCCAGGGAATTCTTGGAAATGTGGGAAGTGCCACAAACTCGTGGGATTCGGGACATGGAATTCCCAAATTCCAGGATGGAGGCTTAAATCCCATCCCATTCCAGCCCCAACACCTTCCACCATCCAGGGAATTCCTGGATCCAGGAAATTTTGGAATTGTAGAAAGTGCCAGAAACCCATGGGATCTGAGTCCTGGAAATCCAGGATGGAAGCTTAAATCCCATCCCATTCCAACCCCACATTTTCCAGGATCCAGGGAATTCCCGGGATTGTGGGAAGTGCCACAAGACTGATGGGATTTGGGACACGGAATTCCAGGATGGAAGCTCAAATCCCACCCCGATTCCAAGCCCAACCTTCCACGATCCGGGGAATTCTTGGACTTTTGGGAAGTGCCACAAGACTGTGGAATCTGAGGCCTGGAATTCTGAGGCGTGAGCTCAGCCTTGGATTCCCGGGAATATTCCGGACACGGATCCCACCGGGACGGAGCAAAACCCGGGAATCGCCGGTGCCGGGTGTGGATTTCCCTGGATCCGAGCCAGGAATTCCTGGCAGGGGTTAATAAATCGTTCCCAAACCTGGATGTGTGAGCAGGGAGTGGGAGAACATCCGGGGGTTCCACTGATCCAGGGAATTCTTGGAAATGTGGGAAGTGCCACAAACTCATGGGATTCGGGACATGGAATTCCCAAATTCCAGGATGGAGGCTTAAATCCCATCCCATTCCAGCCCCAACACCTTCCACCATCCAGGGAATTCCTGGATCCAGGAAATTTTGGAGTTGTAGAAAGTGCCAGAAACCCATGGGATCTGAGTCCTGGAATTCCAGGATGGAAGCTTAAATCCCATCCCAATTCCAACCCCACATTTTCCATGAACCAGGAAATTCTTGGAATTGTGGGAATTGTCACAAAACTGTGGGATCTGAGACCTGGAATTCTGGGATGGAAGCTTAAATCCCATCTCAATTCCAACTCCACATTTTCCACGTTCCAGGGAATTCTGGGAATTGCGGGAAGTGCCACAAACTGATGGGATTTGGGGCATGAAATTCCAGGATGGAAGCTTAAATCCCATCTCAATTCCAACTCCCAAACTTTCCAAAACCCAGGGAATTCCTGGATCCATGGAATTCCTGGAATTGTGGGAAGTGCCACAAACCCATGGGCATCTGAGGCCCGGAATTCCCAAATTCCGGGATGGAAGCTCAAATCCCACCCCAATTCCAACTCCACATTTTCCATGTTCCAGGGAATTCCCGGGATTTTGGAAGTGCCACAAAACTGTGGGATCTGAGGCCTGGAATCCTCAAATTCCGGCAATTCCACAATCCCGGGACGCTCCAACCTTTCCTTGGACACTTCTCTCAGGGAATTCTCTGGGAATTCCAGCTCAGCCCCTCCCCACCATCCCAGGGGATGAATCCCTTCCCAAATTCCCAAATATCCCTGACAGTCCCAAGGATCCCTGGCTTTTAAAAACCCCATGGAATTCTCAAGGCTTGGAATTCTGCCTGGAAAGAATTCCTGCCTGGAAAGGATTTTCCTGGTGGGCTTTCAAATCCCCGTGGATTTGGCAGGGGGGGCACAAATCCTGGAATTTGCTGATTATTCCAGAGGGTTTTCCACCCTAAATAATCCCGTGATCCTTCCTGCTTCCCCCTCTGGCTTTTCCCAAAAATTCCACCCCAATCCCCTTTCCCCGATTCCCAAAATTTCCAACAAATTCCAGGCTGAGATTTTTCCAGCAGGGATTTTTTCCCATCCCCCTTTTCCCACCAGTCCAATCTGACGTTCCCACGTTCCGGGCACGGATTCCCGGCCGCTTTTATCTTTAACCTTGGGCTCGCAGCCGTTGGAAAACAACGGCTCCAAAGGTTGGCAAAAACATCTTTTTTTTTTCCTTATTTTTCTTTTTTTCTTTTTTTTTCTTCCTTCTTTGTTTTCCCTTTTTCTTTCTTTTCCTCGTTCCTTTTTTCTCTTTTTTTTCTTTTTCTTTTTTCCCCTTCTATTTAAAATTTTTTTCCTTTTTTAATTTTTTCTTTCTTTTCCTTCCTTTTCTTTCTTATTTTTCTTCTTTTCTTCCTTTGTTTCCTTTTTTTTTCTTCTTTTTTAAAACTTTTTTCCTTATTTTGTAAATTTTTTCTTTATTTTTCTTCCTTTTTCCTCTTTTTTGTTTTTGTTCCTTCTTTTTTAAATTTTGTTCCTTCTTGTCTTTATTTTTCTTTATTTTCCTCCCTTTTCTTCTTATTTTTCTTTATTTTCCTTCCTTTTTTAAATTTTTTCTTTCTTTTTTCCCTTTCTTTTTAAATCTTTTTTCTTTTCTTTTTTTTTAATTTTTTCTTTATTTTCTTTCCTTTTTTCTTATTTTTTCTTCCTTTTTTCTTTTTTCTTTCTTTTTTTTATGTTTTTCTTTTTTTTCTTTTTTCTTTGTTTTCCTTTTTTAAATTTTTTTCCTTCTTCTTAAAATTTTTTCTTTATTTCCCTTCCTTTTTTTTCTTATTCTTTCCTCTTTTTTTCCTTCCTTTTTAAAATTTTTTCTTTCTTTCTTTCCCCTTCTGTTTAAAATTTTTATTCCTTCTTTTTAGATTTTTTCTTTATTTTCCTTCCCTTTTTATTTTTTCTTTTTTCCCTTCCTTTTTTTAATTTCTTTTTTTCCCCTTCCTTTTTTTAATTTTTCTTTCTTTCTTTCCCTTTTTTTTACATATTTCCCTTCTTTTATTTTTTCTTTATTTTCCTTCCTTTTCTTCCTATTTTTTCTCATTTTTTCCTTCCTTTTTTATTTTTTCTTTCTTTTTCCCCCTTCTTTTAAAATTTTTTTATCCCTTTTTTTTTCTTCTTTTTTTTTTTTTTTTCCTTCTTTTTCTTTCTTTTTTTTTTTTTTTTCCCTGTTGTTTTTCTTTCCTTTGATGATTTTTAGATTCCTCCCGCTTCCCACGGCGGATTTTTTTTTAATTTTTTTTTTTTTTGTGGTGGAGGAGCGAGAGATTTTGGGAGGCACCGCGCGACTCCCGGGGTAGGAACGTGAAAAAACAAAAACAAAAAAAAAAAACCAAATAAAAGGGGGGGAATTTTGGAACGGGTGGAAAACGGGGAAAAGGCGAAAAGCAGGAACGGGCAAGGCCTGGATAACCCCGGGGGCGTTTCTCGGGAATTCCATTCCCGGTGGAAACGGGAGCGGAGGAAACGCTGAATTTTGGCATTTCTGGGATCCCGAGATTCCCGGGGAGGGGTCCCGGTGCCACCGAGGGGCGGGAGAGGCCGGGCCAGCCCCGGGAACCTCCCCCGGAGCCTCGTCCCGAGCGTCCCATCCCGCTCCGCCCTCCGGGAGCACCGGGAATATCAGCGACACCGCGATGTCGCAGCGAGGCGAACGGGGACGCCCGCGCCGCCTGCAGCGGAGGAGGGAGCGGTGCCAGGGCCGGTCCGCAAGGTGAGACCCCCACCCCACCCCTGCGACAGCCCCGGTACACCGGGGAACCTCCCGGAACCGGCACCGGCACCGGGAAGGGCCGGGAGGGACCGGGATAGCGCCGCGTGGAGCGGGAGCGGGGTGAGGGGACAGAGCGGGACCGGGGTCGGGCACCGGGGTTGGGGTACGGGCACCGGAGTGGTCCCGGGATGGGGGACCGGGGCTTGGGAACCGCGATCGGGCACGGAAGCGGCCCCGGGTTAGGGGGACCGGGGCCGTTTCGGGTTTAGGGGACCGGGACCGGGCACCGGGATTGGGGGACCGGGGCTGTACTGGGGTTGGGGGAGCGGGACCGGGCACTGGGATTGGGGTACGGGGCACGGGATTGGCCCCGGGATGGGGCACCGGGGCAGTTCCGGGTTTGGGGGACCCGGTCCGGGCACCGGGATTGGGGTACGGGACACCGGAGTGGACCCCGGATGGGGGACCGGGGGTTGGGAACCGAGAGATCGGGCGCCCGAGCAGCCCCGAGATTGGGGACCGGGGCTGTTCCGGGTTTGGTGGACCGGGACCAGGCACCGGGATTGGGGTGCGGGACACCGGAGTGGCCCCGGGATGGGGGACCGGGGGTTAGGAACCGGGATCGGGCACCGGGATTGGGGTACGGGACACCGGAGTGGCCCCGGGATGGGGGACCGGGGCTGTTCCGGGGTTAGGGGAGCGGGACCGGGCGCCGGGACTGGGGTACGGGGCACCGAAGTAGCATCGGGATGGGGGACCGAGACCGTTCCAGGTTTGGGGAACCGGGACCGGGCACCAGAGTGGTCCCGGGATGGGGGACCGGGGGTTGGGAACCGGGACCGGGCACCGGGATTGGGGCACCGGGATTCGGGCACCGGGATTGGGGTACAGGGCACCGGAGTGGTCCCGGGATTGGGGGACCGGGGGTTGGGAACCGGGACCGGGCACCGGAGTGGCCCCGGGATGGGGGACAGGGACCGTTCCAGGGGTGGGGTACCGGGACCAGGCACCGGGATTGGGGTACGGAGCACCGGAGTGGTCCCGAGATTGGCGGACCGGGGGTTGGGAACCGGGACCGGGCACCGGAATAGTCCCGGGATGGGGGCAGGGGTCTGTTCCGGGGGCTGGGGACCGGGACCGGGCACCGGAATAGTCCCGGGATGGGGGCAGGGGTCTGTTCCGGGGGTTGGGGACCGGGACCGGGCACCGGAATAGTCCCGGGATGGGGGCAGGGGTCTGTTCCGGGGGTTGGGGACCGGGACCGGGCACCGGAGCGGCCCCGGAGTTGGGGGTCCCGGGAAAGGAGGGGGTCCCGGCAGAGGAGCAGCCCCGGGATTGGAGGTCTGGACGCCCGAGGCTGGTGACTTCGGGGGACACCGGTCCGGTTCCGAGTTTGGGGAACCGGGGCTGCCCCGGGGCCCGGGAGCCGAGGGGAACCCCGGGGTGAGGGTCCAAATCCGGGTTCGGGACAGACGGTCCAGCTCCGGACACCGGGGCTGTACTGCGGAGGAAAGGGAGGGATCCGGGCACGGGAGCAGCCCCGGAGGTGCGAGCCGGGACCGGGATTTGCGGACCGGGACATGAGGGCCGGAACCGGGCACCGGAGCTGCCTCGGGAGAGGGTGGGGGAGCCGGATCCGGGCACCGGGGGAGCCCTGAGTTTGGGGGACCGAAACCGGGACGTGGGGACCCAGAACCGGGACCGGGGGAGCCCCGAGTTTGGGGGGACCGAAACCGGGACCTGGGGACCCAGACCCGGGCACTGGAGCAGCCTCGAGTTTGGGGGACCGGGGCAGCCCTGGGGTGGGGTTCGAGAACCGGAGCAGCTCCGAGTTTGGGGGACCGGGACCGGGACCTGGGAACGAGAACCGGGCACCGGGGCAGCCCCGAGTTTGGGGGACCGGGACCTGAGGACTCAGATCCGGGCACCGGAGTAGCCCCAGGTTTGGGGCACCGGGACCTGGGGACCCAGAACCGGGCACTGGGGCTGTCCTGAGTTTGGGGGGCCGGAACAGCCCCGATTTTGGGGGACTGGGATCTGAGGATCGAGAACCGGGCACTGGGTCTGCCCCGAGTTTGGGGGACTGAAACCGGGACCTGGGGACTCAGAACCGGGCAATGGAACAACCCCGAGTTTGGGGCACCGGGGTAGCCCCGGGGTGGGGTTCGAGCACCGGAGCAACCCCGGAGGTGGGACCGGGACCTGGGGATCCAAAACCGAGCTCCGGATTTTGGGGGACCGGGCCGTGGAGACCCCGAACCGGGCACCGGAGCAGCCCTGGAGTCCATTTGGACCGGGACCTGGGGATCCCGAACCGGGCACCGGAGCTGCCCCGGGCGTGCCCGGTGCTCGGGTCTCGGTCCGACCGCGGGGCTGGGAGGGGTCCCGTCCGCTTTTGCCGCCGTCCCCGCGGCGCGGAACCCCCTCGGCCGCGGCCCCGGGGCGTTGTCAGCGGGCGGGAGGGAGCGCGGCTGAGTCACCGGCAGGAAACCGGAGCGGTTGCGTCAGAAAGCGGAGCCGTTTGTCCGGTCGGGGTAGCTTAGGAAAGAAACAAAAAAAAAATCCAAAAAAAAATTAAATCTCACTCCTAAAAATCCCGCAGCATGGAAAACACAGACGATTATCCCTGCCTCGGCATCTGCAGCAGCTCGGCAGCTCCACCATCCAGCCCGCCGGGCTTGAGGGAGGAATTGCTGTGCCCCGTGTGCTACGAGCCGTTCCGGGAGGCCGTGACGCTGCGGTGCGGCCACAACTTCTGCAAGGGCTGCATCACCCGCTCGTGGGAGCAGCGGCGGCCGGAGTGCCCCCTGTGCAAGGAGAGGTCCTCGCTGGAGCAGCTCCGCGTCAACCGCACGCTGAGGAACCTGGTGGAGCTGGTGCTGAAGGAGGAAGGGCAGCGGCAGGGCCGAGGCGTGGCGCTGTGCCCCGCGCACCAGGAGGAACCCAAGTTCTTCTGCATGGAGGACAAGGAGCTGGCGTGCTTCTCGTGCCAGAGCTCCAAGGAGCACCAGGGGCACAAGATGAGGCCGGTGCAGGAGGCGGCGGCGGATTTTAGGGTGAGGGGTGGGCAGGGAGAGAGGGATGGATCATATGCGTGATGGATGGAGGGATGGATCCATGGATGGATGGATGGATGGATGGATGCAGGGATGCAGGGATGGATGGATGGATGGATGGATGGATGGATGGATGGATGGATGGATGGATGGATGGATGGATGGATGGATGGATGGATGGATGGATGGATGGATGGATGGATGGAGGGATGGATGGATGGATCCATGGATGGATCCATGGATGGATGTGGGCGAATGGATCCATGCATGGATCCATGAATGACTGGAGGGATGGATCCATGGATGAACAGGGATGGATCCATGGAGGGATTGATCCACAGAAGTATCCATGGATGGAGGGATGAATGTGGATGGATCCATAGATGGATGGGTGTGGATGGATGGATGGATGGATGAATGGATGGATACATGCATGGATGTAGATGGATGGAGGAATGGACGGGTGGATGGAGGGATGGATCCATAGATGGAATCCATGGATGGATGGATGGAGGGATGGATGAATCTAAGAATGGAGGGAGGGAGCAATGGATCCATGGATAAATGGATCCATGGATGAACAGAGATGGATGGAGAGATGGATCCATGGATGGATGGATGTGGATAGATTCATGGATGGATCCATAGATGGATGGAGGGATGAATCCATGGATGAACAGAGATGGGTGGATGGATGGATGGATGGATGGATGGATGGATGGATGGATGGATGCATCCATGGAAGGATGACAAAGAGAGGCACCCCTAAAACCTGGAGCTGTCCCAGATTTCCCAGGATTTGGGATGAGGCTGCCACGCTTCCCTGCGGGTGTGTGGCGGCTGCTGGATGCTCTGCTGCCCTTTAATTATCCAGCGCCATCCCGGATAATGATCCCGCGGGAAAGGGCAGCGGGATGGTTATTCCCGGTGATTCCCTTGATCCCAGCTCGGATCCGGCCACGCCGGTTATTCCAGGCTTTGGGAGCGGGGTTGGGATTTGGGAGTTGCTCAATTCCAGCAGAAAGGAGGAGGAGGAGGAGGAGGAGGAGGGGATGGGATGCAGCCAGGAGCTGGGAATGCTGCCAGGACATGCTGGAAAACAGCCGGCACCGCCCTGACTCATCCCGATGGATTTCAAATGTGGCGGGAAAAGCTTGGCTGGGGTTCCTGGGAATGGGAATGGGAACGGGAATGGTATTGGGAGTGGGAATGGGAATGGGAATGGGAGTGGGAATGGGAATGGGAATAGGAATGGGAATGGGAACAGGAATGGGAAATGGGAATGGGAATGGGATTGGGAATGAGAACAAGAATGGGAATGGGAATGGGAATGGGAATGGGAATGGGAGTGGGAGTGGGAGTGGGAATGGGAGTGGGAATGGGATCGGGAATGGGAATGGGGAATGGGAAGGGGAGTGGGAACGAGAACAGGAATGGGAATGGGAATGGGATGGATGGGGACAGGAATGGGAATGGGGGTGGGAATGGGAGTGGGAGTGGGAATGGGAATGGGAATGGGAATGGGAATGGGAATGGGAATGGGAATGGGAGTGGGAATGGGAACAGGAACAGGACTGGGATTGGGAATGGGAACGGGAACGGGAATGGGAGTGGGAATGGGATCTGGAATGGGAATGGGAGTGGGAATGGGAGTGGGAATGGGAATGGGAACAGGAATGGGTGGGAGTGAGAATGGGAACGGGAATGGGAATGGGAGTGGGAATGGGGCTGCCAACAGCACCAGGATGAGCAGGGATGGGATATCCCTAAAACCTAGAGAGAAAGATTCCCTATGGATCAAAGCTCCTCTTCCTCCCGGCTGCCTGAGGAGAGCAGTTGGATGGAGCAAGGATCCGGCTCTGGGAGCGTTTGTCCTGGAAAAATCCCGGAAAATCCCAGGAATGGGGGAGTCCTGAGGGTGTCTCCTCCCCGCAGGCCAAGCTGGCGAACATGGAGTCTTCCCTGCGGGAGAAAGCCAAGGATTTCGGGGCCGTGCGGAGATCCTACGAATGCATCGCCCGGCACAACGAGGTGCGTGTTCCCTCTTGAGGCGGGATTGATCCCAATCCTGATCCGGTTCTGGATCCCGATCCCAATCCTGATCCCGATCCCCGTCTTGATCCGAATCCTGATCCCAATCCTGCATGTTCAATGGGGTGGAGCACTGATCCCATCTGGGAAAGGAGAGCAGTGGGGATTTGGGAAGTGTGGATGGGAATTTGGGAAGGGCAGCGTGATCCCAGGGATCCCTGAGCTCTGGGAAGGGGGAATCCAGGGAATTTGGGTGCTCCAGAGGTGGGATTGATCCCGATCCCAATCCTGCACATGCAGCTGGGGTAGAGAATGAATCTCATCTGGGACAGGAGAGCAGTGGGGATTTGGGAAGTGTGGATGGGAATTTGGGAAGGACAGCGTGATCCCAGGGATCCCTGAGCTCTGGGAAGGGGAATCCAGGGAATTTGGGTGCTCCAGAACTGGGATTGATCCCAATCCCAATCCTGCACATGCAGCTTGAGTGAAGCCCTGATTCCATCCTGGAAAAGGAGAGCGGTGGGAATTTGGGAAGTGAGGAGGGGTATTCGGGAGGGGCAGCGTGATCCCAGGGAATCCCTGAGCTCTGGGAAGGGGGATCCAGGGAATTTGGGTGCTCCAGAGATGGGATTGATCCTGATCCCAAACCAGCACGTGCAGCAGGGGTGGAGCATTGATCCCATCTGGAAAATGAGAGTGATGGGGATTTGAGAAGCGAGGTTGGGAATTTGGGAAGGGCAGCACGATCCCAGGGAATCCCTGAGCTCTGGGAAGGGGGAATCCAGGGAATTTGGGTGCTCCAGAGGTGGGATTGGTCCCAGTCCTGACTGAGAATGAAGCTGGAGTGAAGCTCTGATACCAACCTGGAAAAGGAGAGCAGTGGGGTTTGGGAAGCAGGGATGGGAATTTGGGAAAGGCAGCGTGATCCCAGTGATCCCAGGGAATCCCTGAGCTCTGGGAATGGAGAATCCAGGGAATTCTGGTGCTCCAGAGGTGGGATTGGTTCCAATCCCAATCCTGCACATGCAGCTAGGATGGAGCACTTATCCTATCTGGAAAAGGGGAGTGACGGGGATTTGGGAAGTGGGGATGGGAATTTGGGGAAGCCAGCATGATCCCAGTGACCCCAGGGAGTCCCTGAGCTGTGGAAAGGGGAAATCCAAGGAATTTGGGTGCTCCAGAGGTGGAATTGAACCCAATCCCAAACCTGCACTGATCCCATCCTAGGAGGGGAGAGTGCTGGGGATCTGGGAAATGGGGATGGGAATATGGGAAGTGCAGCGTGATCCCAGTGATCCCTGAGCTCTGGGAAGGGGGAATTCAGGGAATTTGGGTGATCCAGATGTGGGATTGATCCCGATCCCAATCCTGCATATGCAGCTGGTGTGGAGCACTGATACCAACCTTGAAAATGAGAGCCGTGGGGATTTGAGAAGCAGGGATGGAAATTTGGGAAGAGCAGCGTGATCCCAGAGAATCCATGAGCTCTGGGAAGGCGGAATCCAGGGAATTCTGGTGCTCCAGGGGTGGGATTTGATCTCAATCCCAAACCTGACTGGGAATGCAGCTGGGGTGGAGCACTGATTCCATCTGGAAAAGGGGAGTGATGGGGATTTGGGAAGTGGGGATGGGAATCTGGGGAAGCCAGCATGATCCCAGTGATCCCTGAGCTCTGGGAAGGAGGAATCCAGAGAATTCTTGTGCTCCAGAGGTGGGATTGATCGCGATCCTGATCCTGCACATGCAGCCGGGGCTGGAGCATTGATTCCATCCTGGGAAAGGAGAGCAGGGTAGGGATTTGGGAAGTGGGAATGGGATTATGGGGATACCAGCATGACCCCAGGGAATCCCTGAGCTCTGGGAAGGAGGAATCCAGGGAATTCGGGCGCTTCCACCGTTCCCACCTGGAGCAAGGTACCGACATTCATTCCCAGGAGGAATCGGAGCGTCTGGAGTGTCAGGTGAAGTGGGAATTCGAGAAGCTGCACAAGTTCCTGTGGGACGAGGAGCAGGCCGTGCTGGCGCAGATCCGGGAGGAGATGGACCGGAAGCAGGATCTGATCCAGGGAAAGATGGAGGAGCTGAGCAAGGCCAGCCAGGTCCTGCTCAACGAGGCCACACGGCTTCAGGCCGACTGCCAGCGGGACGACCTCACCTTCCTGATGGTAATTCCCACATTCCCCGTGGTAATTCCTACATTCCCGGTGGTAATTCCGGCATTCCCCATGGTAATTCCCACATTCTCCATGGTAATTCCCACATTCTCAGTGGAAATTCCCACATTCCCGGTGGTAATTCCCACATTCTCCCTGGTAATTCCCACATTCCCCGTGGTAATTCCCACATTACCGGTGGTAATTCCCACATTCCCCGTGGTAATTCCCACATTCCCGGTGGTAATCCTGGCATTCCCCATGGTAATTCCCACATTCTCCCTGGTAATTCCCACATTCTCCCTGGTAATTCCCACATTCTCAGTGGAAATTCCCACATTCCCGGTGGTAATTCCCACATTCTCCCTGGTAATTCCCACATTCCCCGTGGTAATTCCCACATTACCGGTGGTAATTCCCACATTCCCCGTGGTAATTCCCACATTCCCGGTGGTAATCCTGGCATTCCCCGTGGTAATTCCCACATTCTCCCTGGTAATTCCCACATTCTCAGTGGAAATTTCCACATTCCCCATGGTAATTCCCACATTCTCCCTGGTAATTCCCACATTCTCCCTGGTAATTCCCACATTCTCAGTGGAAATTTCCACATTCCCCATGGTAATTCCCACATTCTCCCTGGTAATTCCCACATTCCCGGTGGTAATTCCCACATTCCCCGTGGTAATTCCCACATTCCCGGTGGTAATTCTGGCATTCCCCGTGGTAATTCCCACATTCCCATGGTACTTCCCACATTCCTGGTGGTAATTCCCACATTTCCAATGGTAATTTCCACATTCCCCATAGTAATTCCCACATTCCTGGTGGTAATTCCCGCATTCCCGATGGTAATTCCCACATTTCCCACGGTAATTCCCACCGGGATCATTCTCCCATCTCCCCCGTGTAATCCTTGGAATTCCAGTGGCATCCAGGATCTGATCCCTCTTTATCTTTTCTTTTCCAGACCCACAAGAACCGCAAGCGGAGGTAGGTCCTGATCCCATCATATATTCCCAAATCCATGGAATTCCCAAATACATGGGAATTTGGGGATGGCTGAGCCCATCCCGCTGGCTGGATGGGGTCTCCTAAAGTTCCTGCTCCAAGAAAATTCCAGCGTCTCCTGGGTGTTCCAGGCAGTATGGCGGGGACACAAAGCAGAATTTTCAGGGTTTGTGGGAAGCGTTAAATCCCAGATTTTGTGGGAATTGAGGAATGAAAAGTTTGGGAAATACCGGGTTCCTCATCCCAATCCTTTCTCCACGGTCATTCCTTGCTCCAGGATCGCCTGCACGGCCGAGGAGCCGGAGGCTGTTTCCTCGGGATTGCTCCTGGACGTGGCCAAATATCTGGGATCGCTGCAGTACAACGTGTGGAAGAAGATGTTGGACACCATCACCACTGGTGAGGAGCCGGGAATGTTGGGAATGGCGTTTTCCACAGGGTGGAAAAATGGGAAATCCATTCCCAATGGAGACAGATTTTTCCTTAAAATGGTGGTGGTGGGGCCTGGAAAGATGGGAAATGTGGAGAGGGATTCATCCCTGAAAATGGTGATGGGATCTGGAAAGATGGGAAATGTGGAAATGGATTCATCCCTAAAAATGGTGGTGGTGGGGTCTGGAAAAAATGGGAAATGTGGAGATGGATTCTTCCCTGAAAATGGTGGTGGTGGTATATGGAAAAATGGGAAATGCAGTGGTGGGGTCTGGAAAGATGGGAAATGTGGAGAGGGATTCTTCCCTAAAAATGGTGGTGGTGGGAAATGTCGAAATGCAATCATCCTTAAAAATGGTGGTGATGGGATCTGGAAAGATGGGAAATGTGGAGATGGATTCCTCCCTATAAATGGTGATGATGGGAAATGTGGAAATGGATTCATCCAAAAAAATTGTGGTGGTGGGGTCTGGAAAGATGGGAAATGTGGAGATGGATTCCTCCCTATAAATGGTGATGATGGGAAATGTGGAGATTGATTCATCCCTAAAAATGGTGAAGAAATCTGGAAAGATGGGAAATGTGGACATGGATTCATCCCTAAAAATGGTGGTGGTGAGAAATGTGGAGAGTGATCCATCCCTAAAAATGGTGGTGGGGTCTGGAAAAATGGAAAATGTGGAAACGGATTCATCCCTAAAAATGGTGGGGTTTGGAAAGATGGGGAATGTGGAGATGGATTCTTCCCTAAAAATGGTGGGGTCTGGAAATGTGGAGATGGATTCTTCCCTAAAAATGGTGGTGATGGGAAATGTGGACATGGATTCTTCCCTAAAAATGGTGGTGATGGGGTCTGGAAAGATGGGAAATGTGGAGATGGGATTGGGGATTGGGGAAGTGAAGGGACGGGCTTGTTCCTCAAAAAGGGAAACTTGGGAATGTGCGTTTGCCAGGGACAAATCCATGGACAGGCATGGGTGTAGGATGAATCCGTGGATGGATGGATGGATGGATGGATGGATGGATGGATGGATGGATGGATGGATGGATGGATGAATCCAGGGATTAATGGTAGATCCATGGATGGATGGATGGACCCATGGAGGGATCCATGGATGGATGGAGGGATGGATCTATGAAAGGATCCATAGATAGATGGATCCATGGATGGAGGAAGGGAGGGATGGATGGATGGATCCATGGATGGATCCATGGATGAATCCATGGATGGATGGATGGTTGGATCCTTGGAGGCATCCATGGATGGAGGGACAGATGGACAGATGCATTGAAAGATCCATGGATGGATGGAGGGAGCAATCCATGGATGGAGGGACAGATTGATGGGTCCATTGAAGGATCCATGGATGGATGGAAGGTGGGAGGGATCCATGGGTGAATCCATGGAAGGATCCATGGATGGAGGGAGGGATCCATGGATCCATGGATGGATGGATGGGCAGATGGATGGATCCATGGATGGAGGGACAGACGGATGTATCCATGGAAGGATCCATGGCTGGATGGAGGGATGGAGGGATCCATGGATGAATGCATGGAAGGATCCATGTAGGGATGGAAGGATCCATGTGTGAATGGATCCATGGGTGGCTCCACGGAGCAAACTTCCCATAAAACCTTCCCCTTCCCCGCAGTCCCCTTCAGCCTGGACCCCAACTCGGCCGCGGGCTGGCTCTCCGTCTCCGAGGACCTCGCCAGCGTCACCCTGTGCAGCTACAAAGGCTCCTTGGAAAACCCGGAGCGCTTCACCTCCGCCCCCTGCGTCCTGGGCTCCCGCGGCTTCTCCAAAGGCTTCCACACCTGGGAGGTGGACCTGGGCGGCCTTGACAACTGGCGGGTGGGCGTCTCGCGCCCCCACGGAGGCTCCCCCTGGAGTTACCACCACGACACCCGCTCCGGCTTCTGGTACATCTACCACCTGCAGGGCAAGGACGAGTGCCGGGTGTCCAACACCATACGCTCGCAGACGGGGCTGGGCAACATCCGGCGCGTCCGCGTGGAGCTGGACTGCACCGAGGGCGAGCTCTCCTTCTACGACGCCGACCGCCAGAGCCACATCTACACATTCCACGAGAAGTTTGGCTGCGCCGTCTTCCCCTATTTCTACGTGGGCAACACCCAGGGCGATTCCAACGCCAAGACGCTCCGGATCTGCCCGCTCCGGGTCCGCGTCCTTGAGGATGTCCAGACCTAGAACGTCTCCTTGCCTCCTGGTGGGGCTTTTCAGCTGGTTTTACGGGAAAAACAGAAAAGGAAAAATACGCAGGGATAAAAAATGTTTGTATTATCTCAGGTTTTTATTCTTATTAAATATTAATAAACATTAGAAATATTATCAATATATCTCTCCCCTCCGTGTGGTTCTGTGCCCAAATCCCAAAATTTTCCTGAAGCTATCTGTGATGGATCCAAGCTGGGAATGCTTTGGGAGGAAGGGATTTCCTTGACAAATAAGGAATTAAAGGATTTAGGGGTTTTTTCCTGCAGTTTTCAGGGATTCAGGAATCCCTGCTGTGATTCTTATCCCGGCTCTTGGAATGGGAAAATCCCACGGGATTTGGCTGGATGAGGATTCTCCCTGTTCAGGACAGCACAAAAAGGCAACCACCAGCAGAACTCCCATCCTTCAACCCTGTATTGAATTTTATTAATAATTTACTACATTTATTAGACTATTTTATTAAAAAATAAAAGAATTTAATAAATCTATTTTTATCAAATCCCGGAGAATGGGAAGGAAAGCAAAGCTGACCTGCCAAGCCTCCATATGGAAAACCATCAATGGGAACATTCCTGGGAATATCCCATCTCCTCCATCCTTTTCCCCACAGCTTTATCCTTCCGAGGGTTTTTTCCCTGGAATTCCCAGCTCTGGGAATCCAATGAAGATGCGTCGTTGGTGTTGGCAAAAGGAGGAAATTTGGAATTTTTACTCGGAGTTAATCCCTCCCAAACGGTTTTTTCCCAAATCCAGGTGAGTCCTTGGGATTTCAGGTGATTCCAGGGGGGAAGGGAAGGGGCCTGGGTGGCCCTTCCTGTCCTTTTTCTGCCTTTTTCCTGCTTTTTTCCTGCCCAGATTCCGACGGGAGCAGATGGTTTCCATGGTTTCCCAGCATTTGTTTGGGAAGCTCCTTGGAAACAAGAGAGGGAGGAGGGAGAACAAAAGGAAAAGGCTGGAGCTGGGGGCGACCCCGGGATCCTCCCACAGTGTATCCCTGGATACGGCAAAGGAGGGAAAAAAGGGATTGAAGCATCCCAAATCCCTGCATCCCATCTCCATCCATTCCTCCATCCCATCCCATCCCATCCCATCCCATCCCATCCCATCCCATCCCATCCCATCCCATTCCATTCCATTCCATTCCATCCCAGTCCCAGTCCCAATCCAGCTCCATCCCAACCCCAATCCCATCCCACCATAATCCTGCACAGCCATCCCAATCCCAATCCTGATCCAATCCCAATCCAAATCCAGTCCCAATCCCAATCATGCTCCATTCCAATCCTTCATTCCATCCCATTGCACCCCAATCCTGCATTCCCACCCAATCCCAATCCTGCTCCATCCCAATACCAATCCCAACCCCATCCCATCGCACCCCAATCTTCCATTCCCATTCCCAACCCATCCCATCCCAGTCCCAATCCCATTCCTAATCCCAATCTCAATTCTTTCCCATCCCAATCCCATTCCAATCCCATCCCACCCCAATTCCTGCATTCTGATCTGAATCCCACCCCTATCCCAATCCCACCCAAATCCAAATCCTCTCTCCATCCCTATCCCATCCCATCTCCATTTTTCATCCACATCTGATTTCAACTCCAATCCTAATTCCAATCCTAACCCATCCCATCCCACCCAAATCCTGCACTGCCATCCCAATCCTTATCCCTATGCCAATCCTAACCCCAATCTCATCCCATCCCCATCCATCTCCATCACATCTCTTCCAATCCCAATCCCACCCCATTCCCATCTCCATCCCTTCTCTCCATCCCATCCCACCCCAATCCCATCCCAATTCCAACCTCAATCCCAATCCCAATCCCATTCCTAATCCCAATCCCAATCCTATCCCATCCTGTCCCACCCCACCCCAATCCTGCATTCTGATCCCAATCCCACCCCTATCCCAATCCCGTTCCCAATCCTGCTCCATCCCAATCCCAATCCCAATCCCAATCCCAATCCCAATCCCAATCCCAATCCCAATCCCAATCCCAATCCAGCTCTATCCCAACCCCAATCACATCCCACCCCAGTCCTGCATTTCAATCCCAGTCCTGCTCCGTCCTAATCCCAATCCCTTCTCATCTCATCTCATCTCATCTCATCTCATCTCATCTCATCTCGTCTCATCTCATCTCATCTCATCTCATCTCATCTCATCTCATCTCATCTCATCTCCATCCTGTCCTATCCCATCCTGTTCCCATCTCCATCCCAACCCATCCCATCTTCATTTTCATCCCATCCTGATGGCATGCCACCCCAATCCTGCATTCCCATCCAAATCCCAATATCCCATCCCCATCCCATCTCCATCCATCTCTATCCCTTCTCTCCATCCCATCCCTTCCCCCCAATCCTAATCCCAATCCCAATCCCAATTCTACAATCCCAATCCCAACCCCAATCCCATCCCATTGTGCCATCCACTTATTCCATCCCATCCCATCCCATCCCAATTCCAACTGCAATCCCAATCCTGCTCCAGCCCAATCCCAACCCCAACCCCAACCCCAATCCCAACCCCAATCCCAATCCCAATCCCAATCCCAATCCCAATCCCAATCCCAATCCCATTATCCCATTATCCCATTATCCCATTCTCCCATCATCCCATTCTCCCATTCCTCTGCTCCATCCCAGTCCCGCTCCCTGTCCCATATCCCGACATTTCCCATTACCCCAAAATCCCGGCACTTGCCAAAATTCTGAGCATCCCAACCCCAATTTTGGCACATTTGGGATGTGTTTGGGAATGTGAGGCCTGGGATTTTTCCCTTTTTTTCTGGGAATTTTGGACGATAAATGTGGGGGAAACACTGGAGGGGTCGAGGGGTTCCTCTGCACCTTTTCCATCCCAAAATTTAGGATGGAATTCCTGGAATTCCACCTTGGAAAAAGAGGATTCTTGCTTGGAAGGGTCTCACTGATTTTATCTTTATCTTTATCTTTATCTTTATCTTTATCTTTATCTTTATCTTTATCTTTATCTTTATCTTTATCTTTATCTTATTTTTATTTTTATTCTTATTTTTATTCTTATTTTATTCTTATTCTTAATTTTTTTTTATTTTTAATTGATTGTAAATTTATTTTTTTAAATTTTGTTTGTATTTTTTAGGTTTTAATTTCTTTTGGTTTTAGGTTTTAATTTCTAATTTTTTTTATTTCTTAGTGGGTTTTAAAAAAATTTTAATTAATTTTTATTTTTCTTCTCTAGTCTTTTATTTCAACTTTAATATTAAAATAATTCAATTTCTAAAATGGTAAAAATAATTTTTATATTTATTGACTGTTATTTTCAGTCTTATTTTAAACTGTTTTTTTCCTTTGAAATTTTTTTTAGACTTTCATTCTATCTTTTAATTTGATATTTTTATTCCTATTTTTATATTTACCTTCATTATTCTTTTTATGTTTACCTTACTTTTAAATTTTTAATTAATTTCTGTTTAAATAAAGTATTTACTTCTCTTTTTATATTTATTTTATATATTATTTTCCATTTTATATTTTATAGAATTATTTTATATCTGTTCAACCATAACTATTTATTTAACACATATTTTTTTATTTATTTTGAATTTATTTTCTATTTTTTGGGGGTGTTGTATTTATTTTTATATTTCTTTTATATCACATGTATAGGGGTTTAGGTTTGTATTTATTTTATATTCATTCTCCATTTTTTAATATTTATTTTAAATTTATTTTTGCAATTATTTTAAACTTATTCCATATATATTATTGCATTTATTTTAAATTAATTTCATATTTATTTTTGCGTTTATTTTAAATGTATTTTCTATTTTAGCATATATTTTTAAAAATATTACACATTTATTTTTATTAATTTCCCCTGTATTTTTCCCACATTTCTCCCATCCCATTCTCCCATTTTTATCCCAATTCCCAACAAAAATCTCGTCACTTTTTTCCCATTTTTCCCACAATTCCCGCCCCATTCCCGGGATCCCCCCGGACCCACCCAGGATTTGGGGCGGGGCCTCCACCGCCGGCTGCTCATCGATGATGTCATTTCTGACCAATCAGCGCCCGACACCGCGCCTTTGCCCCGCCCCTCCCCTCCCTGCCGGTACCCGGAGCATCCCAAGGTTTTGGGGGATTTGGGGGATTTTTGGGTGGATTTGGGGGATTTTGGGGGGACGCGGGAGCCTCCCGGGGAGGTTCTCCGGGAATCCTGGGAGCCGATGGAATTCCCAGGGACAGGAACCATGGAAAGGGAATGGTTTGGGTGGGAAAGGAGCTCAAATCCCACCCATTCCAACCCCGACGCCTCCCGCCACAATCTCAGGGTGCTCCAGCCTTTCCTTGGACACTGCCAGGGATTCTCTGGGAATTCCAGCCCAGCCAGGAATCCCTTCCCAAGATCCCACCATCCCAAGCTCCCCTTTCCCACTGGAAGCCATTCCCTGCCTCCTGCCCCTCCAGCCCTTGCCCAAATCCCAGCTCTCCTGGAGCCCCTTTGGGATGGGGAAGCGGCTCCAAGGATTCCCTGGATCCTTCCCTGATCCAGCTGCACATTCCCAGCCCTCCCAGCCTGGCACTGGATCCATCCCCATCCCGACTCCTCCTTGAGAAGGAATTTCAGGATCCAGGGGCTTCACTGGGAACTGGGGACTCCAGGAAGGGTCTCCCTTCCCTTTTCCATCCCCGAATTCCATAAAAATCCCTCGGGATGGATCCTGAGTGTCCTTGATCCCAGAATCCCGGAATGGTTTGGGATGGGATCCACGGACCTTCAATCCCATCCCAGGGACACTTCCCACCATCCCAGGGTGCTCCAAAGCCCCATCCAACCTTTCCTTGGACGCTGCCAGGGAGCCAGGGACTGTCTGGGAATTCCAGCCCAGCCCTAAAAAAGCCACTCCTGAAATCGGGGACAGGAGACTCCTCCAAGGGTGACCCTCCCAGTGTCATTCCCAGCTCCAGGATTTGACCCCAAAATCCATCCCTAAAAAAGCCACTCCTGAAACAGGGGACAGGGGTCACTTCCAGGTGTGACCATCCCAGAGCCATTCCCAGCTCCAGGATTGGACCCTAAATTCCATCCATAAAAAAGCCACTCCTGAAATGGGGACATGTGACCTTCCCCGTGCTCCCAGAGCCATTCCAGGCTCCAGGATTTGATCCCAAAATCCCTCCCTGAAAAAGCCACTCCTGAAATCATGGAGCCACCTCCAGGTGTGACCTTCTCAGCCATTCCCAGCTCCAGGATTTGATCCCAAACTCCATCCATGAAAAAGCCACTCCTGAAATCCGGGAGCGACCTCCAGGTGTGACCCTCCCAGTGTTCCCAGAGCCGTTCCCAGCTCCTGGATTTGATCCCAAAATCCCTCCCTGAAAAAGCCACACCTGAAATGGGGACATGTGACCCTCCCAGCGTCCTCAGAGCCATTCCCAGCTTCAGGATTTGATCCCAAAACCCCTCCCTGAAAAAGCCACACCTGAAATCAGGGACACGGAGCTACCTTCAGGTGTGACCATCCCAGTTCTCCCAGTGTCATTCCCACCTCCAGGATCTGACCCACGGCCACCAAGGCCACCAGGAAGGGGGTGCTGCCCAGAGCTGGGATCCCGGGAAGGGGCTGAATCCTAGGAATCTCAAAGGAGCCGCCGGTGCCAGGCACGGCCGGGCCGCGCCCGGAGCCACTCAAGGGCTCTTTGTCCCCAACTTGGCCACTGGGATTTGACCCTTTCCTGGCCTTTGTCCCTCTGGAATGCGCTCCACCAAAATTCCCAAGGGAATCCCAAATTCTGCCTGCTTGGAACCTGGGGGGGGAAAGGATTGGAAATTTGGGAATTTCAGTGGGATGTCCCTGCCATGGAATTGTTGGATCATGGAAGGGTTTGGGTGGGGATGGTCCTTAAATCCCACCCCAAGGATGCCTTCTGCAATCCCATATTTCTCCAATCCCCATCCAACCTGGATTGAACATTCCAGAGCTGGAATGCCCAAAAAAAATCAACAAAGAGGTGGATTTGAGGAAGGAGAGCCAGAACCCCAATTCACCCCAAAATTCCAACAGAGCCATCCCGTCCTTGCCGATATCCTGCCCTACCAAACCCACCCTAAATCCTTTTTCCAGAGCGATCCACATCCCCAAAATGTGACGGAAAAATCCAGAACCTAAAAATACCAGGATGATTCCCAGAGGTGCCGGTGGGAAACAGGCCGGGATGAGGCGGATTTGGGGAAGGAGAGCCGGAATACCCAATTCCTCCCCAAATTAAAACGGGGCCATCCCGTCCTTGCCGATATCCTGCCCCACCAAACCCCACCCTAAATCCCTTTTCCAGAGCGATCCATGTCCCCAAAACGCGACGGAGAAATCCAGATCCTAAAATACCGGGATGATTCCCAGAGGTGCCCAAAATGTGACCGATGGAAAATAGGCCGGGATGAGGTGGATTTGGGGAAGGAGAGCTGGAATACCTCAATTCACCCCAAAAATTCCAACAGGGCCATCCCGTCCTTGCTGATATCCTGCCCCACCAAACCCCACCCTAAATCCCTTTTCCAGAGTGATCCATGTCCCCAAAACGTGACGGAGAAATCCAGATCCTAAAAGTACCAGGTTGATTCCCTGAGATGACCGGTGGAAAATGGGCCGGGATGAGGCGGATTTGGGGAAGGAGAGCCAGAATAACCAATTCACCCCAAAATTCCAAAGGGGCCATCCCGTCCTTCCCGATATCCTGCCCCTAAAACCCCACCCTAAATCCCTTTTCCAGAGCGATCCGTGTTCCCAAAAACGGAGAAATCCGGATCCTAAAAGTACCGGGATGATTCCCAGAGGTGACCAGTGGGAAATAGGCCGGGATGAGGCGGATTTGAGGAAGGAGAGCTGGAATACCCCAATTCACCCCAAAAATTCCAACGGGGCCATCTCGGCCTTCCCGATATCCTGCCTACCCTAAATCCTTTTTCCAGAGTGTCCCCAAAACGTGACAGAGACATCCAGAACCTAAAAATACCGGGATGATTCCCAGAGGTCCCGGCAGAAAATAGGCCGGGATGAAGCGGATTTGGACAAGGAGAGCCGGAATAACCAATTCCTCCCCACATCCCAACGGGGCCATCCCATTCTTCCCGATATCCTCTCCCCCAAAACCCACCCTAAATCCCTTTTCCAGACCCACCTGTGTCCCCAAAAAGTGACGGAGAAATCCAGAACCTAAAAATACCGGGATGATTCCCAGAGGTGCCCAAACGTGACCAATGGAAAATAGGCCGGGATGAGGCGGATTTGGGCAAGGAGAGTCGGAATTTGGGATGGACTCGGCACTCCAGAGGTGCCCTCGTTCGTCATGGATTCCCCGGAGATTCCACTCGCCCCAAAATAGTTTTGGGATCTGGGGCTCGGCCTCTCCGTGTCCCCAAATTGGGGACGGAGGAGGACGAGTGCCAGTGGGAATGTAGGGCTGGGAATGGTGGGACAGGGTGGGACTGGGACATGGGCTGGGGACAGGCCAGGATGGAGGGGACACCCTATTGCCCCCAAATCTTGGAGAGGTCACCCCATTGTTCCTCAGGATAGAGGAGACACCCCATTGTCCCCTGGGATGGACAGGACACCCCATTGTCCCCAAATCTTGGAGATGTCACCCCAAATCCTGGAGGATTCACCCCATTATCTTGGACATGACACCTAATTGTCCCTCAGCATGGAGCGGACACCCCATTGTCCCCAAATCTCAGAGATGTCACCCCATTATCCCCAAATCTTGGAGATGTTACCCCATTGTCCCCCCATATTTATGTCACCCCACTGTCCCCCATATCGATGTCACCCTATTGTCCCGCACCCTGGAAATGTCACCCCATTGTCCCCCCATATCGATATCCCCGCATTGTCCCCCATATTGATGTCATCCCATTGTCCCTCCATATCGATGTCACCCCATTGCCCTCCCCATATCGATGTCACCCCATTGTCCCTCCCTTCCTATATCGATGTCACCCTATTGTCCCCCCATATCAATGTCACCCCATTGTCCCCCCATACTGTGTCCCCCCATATCAGTGTCACCCCACTGCCCCCCCCCATCGATGACACCCCATTGCCCCCACCCTGGAAATGTCACCCCACTGTCCCCCCCCACATCAGTGTCACCCCACTGCCCCCCCCCATGGATGACACCCCATTGCCCCCACCCTGGAAATGTCACCCCACTGTCCCCCCCCATATCAGTGTCACCTCATTGTCCTCCCATTGTCCCCCCATATCGATGTCACCCTATTGCCCCCCCCCCATATCGATGTCACCCCACTGTCCCCCACCCTGGAAATGTCACCCTATTGTCCCGTCCCCCCCCCCATATCGATGTCACCCCATTGTCCCCTATATCGATGTCACCTCATTGTCACCCCCAAATTCAGGGGGCACCCCAATGTCCCCGCGATGTGACAAGCAGGGACCGGGGACACCTCGCCCCCCTTGCGACGCCCCGAACCCCTCCGTGTCCCTTTGTCACTTTGTCCCCCCCCATCTCCGCCCCGCTCCGCATCCCCCCTTCCAACCCACCCCCAAAATCCCCATTTTTCACCCCAAAATCCCCTTTTAAAAAAAAAAAAAAAACAACAATTTTTGCACCCATCCCTTTTTTCCCCATTTTTTCCCTTTTCCCTGCTCCAACCCCAAAATAGCTGCGGGCTGTGACGTCACCGGGCGGGGCCCTCAGTCGCACGGGGCTCTCGACCAATCAGAGGGCCGGGCGATGATGTCATGGGGGGCGCTGGGGACCCCCCGCCCGGGATCTTCCAAAGCCGCGTTAAAGGAGCCGGGAGAGCGGCAGGAGCAGCGCGACCACCGCCGTGGGGTGAGTCCGGCAGCCCCCCATGGAATTTTTGGGAATTTTTGGGAATTTTGGCCGGTTCCGTTCACGCCAGGAGGGTTTGGATGGATTTGGGGGTGTAGGGGGGGTTCAAGTCTTTCAGATTTTGAGGGGGGCGTAAAGGATGTGGGGAGAGAATCGGCACGACCACCGCCGTGGGGTGAATCCGGTGGAATTTTTTGGGATTTTTTGGGGGCATTTTTGGGATTTTTTTTGGAATTTTACCCGGTTCCGTTCAGGGCAGAAGGGTTTGGATGGATTTGGGGTGAGGAGCGTTGATGTATGGCAAATTTTTTGGGGGAAAAAAAGGATTTGGGGAGAGGAGTCCCGCGACCACCGCCGTGGGGTGAGTCCGGCAGCCCCCGCTGGATTTTTTGGGGAATTTTTTGGGGCATTTTTGGGGAATTTTTTGAGAATTTCAGCTGGTTCCATTCATGGCAGAAGGGTTTGGGTGAATTTGGGGTGGGGGGCGTTGGTGTATGGCAATTTTTGGGGCGGGGGGCGTAAAGGATGTGGGGAGAGGAGCCCCGCGACCACCGCCGTGGGGTGAGTCCGGCAGCTGGAATTTTATGGGAATTTTTTGGGGCATTTTGAGGGATTTTAGCCCGTTCCGTTCACGCCAGGAGGGTTTGGATGGATTTGGGGGGGGGTGTGTGGGGGGGTTTCAAGTATTTCAGATTTTGGGGGGGCGTAAAGGATGTGGGGAGAGAAGCAGCGCGACCACCGCCTTGGGGTGAGTCCGGCAGACCCCGATGGAATTTTTGGGAAATTTTTGTGAATTTTCTGGGGAATTTTTCAGGCATGTTTTGGTGAATTTTGAGGATTTTTTTGGCATTTTTTGAGAATTTTAGGGGGCATTTTTTGGGATTATTTTGTGATTTTTGGGGGGATTTTTTTGGGGGAATTTTAGCCGGTTCCATTCAGGGCAGGAGGGTTCGAATGGATTTGGGGGTGTGGGGGGAGTTAAAGTATGGCAGATTTTTTTGGGGCGGGGGGCGTTTTCCAGCAGTCTGGAATTCCTTATCCCGTTCCTTTTTGAGATTTCCCCCACCACCCTCCGCCTCATCCTCATCCTCATCCTCGGCTGCCGTCCCCCAGTTTGGGTTTGGGGGGGATCATTGTCCACACCCCCAGAATTCCCGAGGGATTCTGCACCCCTAGAATTCCCAGAATTCCCAGAATTTTCCGGGGATCCGCAGAATCCCCCCACCCCCAAAATCCTTTAGGGGACCTCCCCACTTTCCCAGGATCCTCGGGGACCCCCATTCCAGCATCCCCCAAAATCCCGGGGTTCTGCACCCTCAAAATCCTTGCGGAACCAAAACCCCCAAAAATCCTGGGATTCTGCACCTTCAAAATCCTCAGGGGACTGGAATCCTCCAAAATCCCGGGACTTTGCCCCCCCCCAGTATTCTCGAGGCACCAAACCCCCCCAAAATCCCGGGATTCTGCAACCTCAAAATCCTTGGGGGACCAAAAACCCCCAAAATCCCAGGATTCTGCACCATGAAAATCCTCGGAGGACCCGATCCCCCCCAAAATCCCGAGATTATGCACCCTCAAAATACTCGGGGGACTGGAACCCCCCTAAAATCCTGGAATTCTGCACCCTCAAAATCTTTGGGGGACCCGAATCCCCCCCCCCCCCCCCACAAAATCCTGGGATTCTGCACCCCCCATCATATTCAAGGGACCAAACCCCCCCCCAAAATCCCGGGATTCTGCACCCTCAAAATCCTCGGGGAGACCAGAACCCCCCTAAAATCCAGGGATTCTGCACCCTCAAAATCCTCGGGGGACCAAAACACCCCAAAATCCCAGGATTCTGCACCGTCCAAATCTTTGGGGGACCCAGACCCCCCAAAATCCCGGAATTTTGCCCCCCCCAGCATCCTCAGGGGACCAGACCCCCCCCAAAATCCTGGAATTTCACACCCCCAGCATCCTCGGAATCTCAAATTCCCGGGGCGGACCCCATTCCCTCCGCATTCCTGGAATCCCCCCATCCTGCCCCGAATTTTTGGGAGCCCCTCACCCTGTTATCCTGGGAGGATCCTCTTCAGCATTCCCAGGATTTAGCACCCCCCACCCCTCAGGGGCTGCGCTGGCCCCACCCAGACCCCTCCCAAAATATGGAATTCCTGCTGGTGGAAGCAGCCGCTGGAATTTTTATTCCCGGGAAATGGAAAAAGGGATGGAGGGCGGAGGGAAAAGGAGCTGCCATCCCATTTTCCCCCCTCTGGAGCTTCCCAGTTTTCCACAGGCAGGGAATGGGGAGCCACCCCCCACAAATCCCTTTCCCATTCCTTCATCCATGGGTGGATGATTTTTCCAGGGAAAAAGATGGGAGAGGGGAGATGGGAGAGGGGAGATGGGAGAGGGGAGATGGGAGAGGGGAGATGGGAGATGGGAGGGTCCTTCCCGTGGAATTCAGGGTGGGAAAAGGGAAAAGGCAGCCCTGCGGAGGGTGGATCCCACAGGATCCCTCGCACTGCCACGTGCGGATGGTTGGGAATGGGATGGCGTGGTTGGGAATGGGAATGCATGGTTGGAAATGGGATTGCATGGTTGGAAATGGGGTTTTGTGGCTGGGAATGGGATTGTGCAGCCAGGAATAGGATGGTGTGGTTTGGAATGGGATCAGGGGGCCAGGAATGGGATTGTATAGTTGGGAATGGGATCCCTTGGCTGGGAATGGGATCCCGTGGCTGGGAACGGGATGGCGTGGTTAGGAATGGGATTGTGTGGTTGGGAATGGGATTGTGTGGTTGGCAATGGGATGGCGTGGTTGGCAATGGGATGGCGTGGTTGGGAATGGGATGGCGTGGTTGGGAATGGGATTGTGTGGTTGGGAATGGGATGGTGTGGTTGGGAATGGGATGGCGTGGTTAGGAATGGGATTGTGTGGTTGGGAATGGGATGTGATGGCCAGGAATGGGATTGTGTGGCTGGGAATGGGATTGAGTGGTCGGGAATAGGATGACGTGGCCAGGAATGGGATTGTGTGGTTTGGAACAGGATTGTGTGGTCAGGAATGGGATCACCTGGCCGGGAATGGTATTTTGTGGTTGGGAATGGGATCACATATTTGGGAATAGGATCAAGTAGTCAGGAATGGGATGGCATGGCTGGGAATGGGATGGCGTGGTTTGGAATGGGATCATGTTGTTGGGAATGGGTTTGCCTGTCTGAGAATGGGATTTTGTGGCTGGGAATGGGATCCCATGTTTGGGAATGGGATTGCGTGGTTTGGAATGGGTTTGAGTGGGCGGGAATGGGATTGTGTGGCTGGGAATGGAATCATGTGGCCAGGAATAGGATGGCGCGGTTTGGGAATGGGATTGTGTGGTCAGGAATAGGATGGCGTGGTCAGGAATGGGATCATGTGCTCGGGAATGGGATCACCTGGCTGGGAATGGGATTGTGTGGTTAGGAATGGGACTGTACAGCCAGGAATAGGATGGTGCAGTTGGGAATGGGATCACCTGGTCAGGAATGGGATCGCCTGTCTGGGAATGGGATCGTGTGGTCAGGGATGGGATTGAGTGGTTGGGAATGGGATGGCATGGTTTGGAATGGGATTGCATGGTCGAGAATGGGATTGTGGCCGGGAATAGCATGATGTGGTTTGGAATGGGATCATGTGGTTGGGAATGGGATTTCATGGTTTGGAATGAGATCACATGGTCGGGAGTGGGATTTCATGGTTGGGAATGGGATCAAGTGGTTTGGAACGGGGTCACCTGCCTGGGAATGGGATAGCATGTTTGGGAATGGGATTTTGTGGCTGGGAATGGGATCCCATGGTTGGGAATGGGATTGTGTGGTTTGGAATGGGATCGTGTGGTTGGGAATGGGTTTGAGTGGGCGGGAATGGGATTGTGTGGCTGGGAATGGGACGGTGCAGTTGGGAACGGGATCATCTGGTCAGGAATGGGATTGCCTGTCTGGGAATGGGATCATTTGCTTGGGAATGGGATTTTGTGGCTGGGAATGAGATCGTGTGGCCAGGAGTAGGATGGAGTGGTTTGGAATGGGATCACGTGATTGGGAATGGGATTGTGTGGCCAGGAATAGGATGGTGTGGTCAGAAATGGGATTGTGCTGCCAGGAATGGGATCACCTGGTCAGGAACGCGGTTGTGCAGCCAGGAATAGGATGACGTGATCGGGAATGAGATCATCCCATCCACACCGGGATTTTGGGGTGACACCAGCAGATCCCCTACCACATCCCGCTCCCACTGGGAACAGGTCAGGGAAGGAATTCCCTCCTCCAAACCCCTGGAAAATCATCTCCATCCTGGCAGGAAGGGGGCTGAGCTCCTCCCCTCCCATCCAGCCGTATCCATAGGGATGGATCCCGTTTCCCGGCCCTGGTGGGCGATCCCCACATTCCATCCCGTGGGAACGCCACGTGAGGGCTGGATCCCAGGGAAAAGCTGGATTTGGGCTGGGAATGCCGGAGCCAGGGAATGGCTTCCAGCCGAGTTATCCATGGATAACCGGAATCCAGGAATCCATCCCTGCCCAAGCCCCACCATCCCTTCTTGGAAAAGTGGATCCCAGCCAGATATTCCCAGATTTTCTCCCTGTTCCCACCCCCCAGCAGCCTCTGGAAGCTGCAGCCGGGTTATTTTTGGGATTTTCGGGGCAGATCCCAGGGAAAAGCTGGATTTGGAGTGGGAATGCCGGAGCCAGGGAATGGCTTCCAGCCGAGTTATCCATGGATAACCGGAATCCAGGAATCCATCCCTGCCCAAGCCCCACCATCCCTTCTTGGAAAAGTGGATCCCAGCCAGATATTCCCAGATTTTCTCCCTGTTCCCACCCCCCAGCAGCCTCTGGAAGCTGCAGCCGGGTTATTTTTGGGATTTCCGAGGCAGATCCCAGGGAAAAGCTGGATTTGGAGTGGGAATGCCGGAGCCAGGGAATGGCTTCCAGCCGAGTTATCCATGGATAACTGGAATCCAGGAATCCATCCCCATCCCATTCCCACCAGCCCTGCCTGGAAAAGTAGATCCCACCCAGATATTCCCAGATTTTCTCCCTGTTCCCACCCCCCAGCAGCCTCTGGAAGCTGTGGCTGGGTTATTTTTGGGATTTCCGAGGCAGATCCCAGGGAAAAGCTGGATTTGGGCTGGGAATGCCAGAGCCAGGGAGGCAGGAGCCAGGGAATGGCTTCCAGCTGAGTTATCCATGGATAACTGGAATCCAGGAATCCATCCCCACCCCATCCCCACCATCCCTGCCTGGAAAGGTGGATCCCAACCGGATATTCCCAGATTTTCTCCCTGTTCCCATCCCCCAGCCGCCTCTGGAAGCTGTGGCTGGGTTATTTTTGGGATTTCCAGCAGGATTTCAGGATGAGGGCTGGGATTTTATCAGCATGGGTGGGGCGTGGCGCAGCCCTGGAATGCTCATTCCAGGATTTAAGGATCCCTCCTGTTTTGCAGGAGGGATTTGGGGATAAAATAATGGGAATAATCCCCAAATCCCACCTCGTTCCCTGTTTTGGAAGGGCGTTTCCACATTTCCACACCCAAAACCCCCAGGAATGGGGAACAGCCTGGATTATCCTGGTTTTCAGCATTCCCAATTCCCATTTCAAGCCCTGGGGATGGGTGGGGGTCCTGGAGATCCTGGGAATGATCCCAGTGGGATGCGGGAGAGGATCCTGGAGCATCGGGAACCGGGAGCTGAGGACTGGGAATATCGTGACACGAGCAGGGGGAATTTGGGAGGGGTCCAGGCGTGTCCAGGTGGGTTCATGTGTGGCTCCCGGCACGTGTCCTCACACGTGTGGGTTGGGAATGTGGAGCTGGGAAGGGCGGAGTGTGCCAGGAATATCCCACGGGATGTGTCCGTCATTGTGGCGTGTGTGTGTCCCATCCCATCACTCCGGTGTGTTCCTGTCTCATTATCCCATCCCATCCCAAATCATCCCATCCCATCCCATCCCATCCCATGATCCCGTCCCATCCATCCCATCATCCCATCACTCCGGTGTGTTCCTGTCCCATTATCCCATCCCATTCCATCCCATCCCATCCCAAATCATCCATCCCATCCCATTCTCATCCCATTATCCATCCCATTATCCCAGTGCATTCCCATCCCAAATAATCTCATCCCATCCCATTATCACAGTGCATTCTCATCCCATTATCCCATCCCATCCTAATATCCCATCCCCTCTTGTTATCCCATCCCATCCCATCCCATCCCATCATCCCGTCCCAACTCATTCCATCCTAACTCATCCCATCCCATTATCCCATCCCACACAATCCCATCACTCCAGTGTGTTCCTGTCCCATTATCCCATCCCATCCCGTTATCCCATCCCATTCCAAATCATCCCATCCATTATCCCATGGATCCCATCCCATCCTAAATCATCCCATCCCAATATTCCATGCTATCCCATCAAATCCCAAATTATCCCATCCAAAATCATCCCTTTCCATCCCATCCTCATCCCATTATCCCATCCCATTTTCCTATCCCATCCCATTATCCCATCCCATCCCACCCCATCCTCATCCCATCCAATCCCATAATCCCATCCCGTTTTCCCATCCCATCCCATCCCACCCCTTTATCCCAATATCCCAATATCCCAATATCCCAATATCCCATCCCATTCCCAGGTCTCCACCACTGACCCAATCCTTTCCTTCCCTCTGCAGGCCCAGGATCGCTCTTCCTGCAGAATTCCAAGGATTTCCTCGCCATGACTCTGGCTGGTATGACACCCCAAACCTCCCCATGGCACCCCAAACCCATCCTGGGGTGTCTGGGGCTTGTCCCGACCCTGGAATGCTCCCCAAACCCATCCTGGGGTGTCTGGGGCTCGTCCCGACCCTGGAATTCTCCCCAAATCCATCCCAGGGTGTCCTGAGCTCATCCCGACCCTGGAACGCTCCCCAAATCCATCCTGGGCTCATCCCAACCCTGGAATGCTCCCCAAATCCATCCTGGGCTCATCCCGACCCTGGAACGCTCCCCAAATCCATCCTGGGCTCATCCCAACCCTGGAACGCTCCCCAAATCCATCCTGGGCTCATCCCAACCCTGGAATGCTCCCCAAACCCATCCCGGGCTCATCCTGACCCCAGAATGCTCCCCAAATCCATCCTGGGTTCATCCTCATCCTGGAATTCTCCCCAAATCCATCCTGGGGTGTCCCGGGCTCATCCCAACCCTGGAATTCTCCCCAAATCCATCCCGGGCTCATCCTGACCCTGGAATTCTCCCCAAACCCGTCCCGGGGTGTCCCGGGCTCATCCCGACCCAGGAATGCTCCCCAAATCTGTCCCGGGGTGTCCCGGGCTCATCCCGACCCAGGAATGCTCCCCAAATCTGTCCTGGTGGTGACAAACCGGGATTGACAGCCCGGGACAATCCCGGGTCATTCCTGAGGTTTCCCTTTGCATGTCTGGATCCTCGGCTGATCCTGCTTGGAATGTTTGGGGCTGGCCACCATCCCAATCCCAATCCCTTCCATGGGATGCAGAAATTCCCAAACCCTGTGATCCCGATCCCAATCCTTTCCCTGGAATGTGGAATTTCTCAATCCCTCTAATCCACATCCCATCCCTTTACTAGAATGTGGAATTTCCTCCATCCCTCTGATCCCAATCCTTTTCCTGGCACATGGAATTCCCCCTTACCCCTAATCCCAGTCCTATCCCTTCCCTGGGATGTGGAATTCCCCCCATTCCTCTGATCATGATCCCACCCCTCTCCTGGAATGTGGAATTCCCTCCATTCCTCTGATCCCAATCCCAGCCCTTCCTTAGCACATGGAATTCCCCCTTCCCTCTGATCGCAATCCTATCCCTTCCCTGGGATGTGAAAATTCCCCCTTCCCCCTAATCCCAATCCCAAACCATCCTTGACACATGGAAGTCCCCCAACCCCTTTGATCCCAATCCCTGCCCTTCCCTGACCCTTGGAAATCCCTCCATCCTCTTTGCCCCCATCCCAAACCTTTCCGTGGCACATGGAGCTCCCCACATCCCTCTGACCCCAATCCCAAACCTTTCCTGATATGTGGCAGCCCCCTCATCCCTATGATCCTGATCCCACCCATTCCCTGGCACATGGAGCCCCCCCATCTCAACCCTTCCCTGGGCCTTCCATCCCTCTGATCCCACTTGGAATTCCCTCCATCCCATTTTCCCTCCATCCCATTTTCCCCCCATCCCAACCATTCTCTGGTCTTTCCATTCCTCTGATCCCACTTGGAATTCCCTCCATCCCTTTTTCCCCATCCCAACCCTTTCCCTGGCCCATGGAGCCCCCTCGTCCCTTTGATCCCAATCCCAAAACTTCCCTGGCACATGGAATTCCCTCCAACCCATTTTCCCCCATCACAAACCTTTTCCTAGCCCATGGAGCCCCCTCATCCCACTGACCCCAATCCCAGCCCTTCCCTGACCCTTGGAATTCCCTCCATCCCTTTTTTCCCCCATCCCAACCCTTCCCTGCCCCACAGAGCTCTTCCATCCCTCTGATCCCACTTGGAATTCCCTCCATGCCTTTTACCCAACCCCAACCCCTTCCGTGGCCCACAGAGCCCCTCTGATCCCACTTGGAATTCCCTCCATCCCATTTCCCCCCATCCCAAACCTTTTCCTGGCCCATGGAGCCCCCTCATCCCTCTGATCCCAATCCCATCCCTTCCCTGGCCCTTGGAATTCTCTCCATCCCATTTCCCCCATCCCAACCCTTCCCTGACCCACAGAACCCCTCTGATCCCACTTGCAATTCCCTCCATCCCATTTTTCCCCAATCCCAACCTCTGGATCCCCTCTGATCCCGATCCCGCCGTCTCTTCCCAGCCTACAAGGAGAAGATGAAGGAGCTGCCCCTCGTCTCCCTCTTCTGCTCCTGTTTCCTCTCGGATCCCCTCAACAAACCAACCTACGCCTATGAAGGTGGGACCCCCTTTTCCCAATCCCGGGAATTCCAGGATTTCTGGAGGGATTTGACCCTTCCTTAGCATGAGCGGGGTCACCCTGGAGTACAGCAGCTCCGGAATTTTCTGGGAATTCAGCACAAGGTTGGGTTGGGATCTGGAGGGGCTTGGGCAGACCCAGCTCCCTCAAATCTCCCAAATATTCCCAACCCTGGGAATTCCGGGATTTCTGGGGGGATTCCAGCCCTCCTCAGCATGAGCAGGGTCACCCTGGAGCACAGCAGCTCCAGAATTTTCTGGGAATTCAGCACAAGGCTGGGTTGGGATCTGGAGGGGCTTGGGCAGATCCAGCCCCCTCAGATCTCCCAAATATTCCCAACCGAATCCCATGGATGGGTTGCAATCCAGCAGGGCATCATTCCTTCATCTCGGAACATAAAATCCATATTTTTCAATTCTGGGTGATTCATCCCAATCCCTGTCCAGAGGCCATGGAAGAGCCTTGGGGGGCTCCTCCAGGTTATCCAGGGAATGGGATCATGATCCCATTCCTGAGAGAAATGGAGAGATGGGGACATTCCCAACCTTCAGCTCTCCCAAATATTCCCAACCTGATCCCAGGGATGGGTTGGGATCCAGTGAGGCTCCAGGATTATCCCTTCATCCCATATCCATATTTTTCAGCTCCAGGTGATTCATCCCAATCCATGTCCAGAACCTTGAGGGTTTCTCCAGGTTATCCAGGGGAATCAACACTGGAAAAGGGATCATGGTCCCATTCCTACTTCCCAAAGCAAGGACACATGGAGCAATGGGGATCTTCCCAACCCTCAGATCTCCCAATGGATCCAGAGGAGCTCTGGGAGCTCTTCATTCCCTCATCCCATATCTGTATTTTTTCAGCTCCAGGGGATTCATCCCAATCCATGTCCAGAACCTGGGGTGACTCCTCCAGGTTATCCATGGGGATCCAGACTGGAACAGGGATCATGGGCCCATTCCCGCTTCCCAAAGCAGGGAGAGATGGAGAGACGGGAACATTCCCAACCTTCAGCTCTCCCAAATATTCCCACCTCAGCCCCACCCATGGGAATCCCAGATTTTCTACCCCACCTCCCACATCCCCAAACCCCAGGGATGCATTTGGGCTAAACCTGGATGAAACTCATGGATACCAGGAATGGCAGAATCCCTCTGCGTGTTTCCACGGATGTCAAAATCCGGGAATGGGAATTCCTGCCGCTCATTCCACGCCCCCTTTCCCCCCCCAACCCAGACACGGTGGACCTGACCTGGTGCGTCATCTCGGACATGGAGGTGATCGAGCTCAACAAGCGCACCTCGGGCCAATCCTTCGAGGTCATCCTGAAGCCTCCGTCCTTCGACGGAATTCCCGAATTCAACGCCTCCCTGCCCCGGCGCCGCGACCCTTCCCTGGAGGAGATCCAGAAGAAGCTGGAAGCAGCAGAGGAGAGGAGAAAGGTGGGTGAATTCTCTCCATGGTTTCCGGATTCCCCATTTTTGGGCTGAGAATTCCTCCCATTTTTGGGTTGAGAATTCCCCCCCATTTTTGGGTTAAGAATTCCCCCCCATTTTTGGGTTGAGAATCGCCCCCATTTTCGGGTTGAGAATTCCCCCCTATTTTCGGGTTGAGAATTTCCCCCCATTTTTGGGTTGAGAATTCCCCCCCATTTTTAGGTTGAGAATTCCTCCCATTTTTGGCTTGAGAATTCTCCCTGGTTTTGGGTTGAGAATTCCCCCATTTTTGGGTTGAGAATTCCCCCCCATTTTTGGGTTGAGAATTCCCCCTGTTTTTGGGTTGAAAATTCCTCCCCATTTTTGGCTTGAGAGTTCCCCCTGGTTTTGGGTTAAGAATTCCTCCTCATTTTTGGGTTGAGAATTCCCCCCATTTTTGGGTTAAGAATTCCTCCTCATTTTTGGGTTGAAAATTCCTCCCCATTTTTGGGTTGAGAATTCCCCCCCATTTTTGGGTTGAGAATTCCCTCCCATTTTTGGGTTGAGAATTCCCCCTGTTTTTTGGGTTGAGAATTCCCCCTGTTTTTGGGTTGAGAATTCCTCCCCATTTTTGGATTGAGAATTCCCCTCCCATTTTTGGCTTGAGAATTCCCCCCGGTTTTTGGCTTGAGAATTCCCCCCCATTTTTGGGTTAAGAATTCCTCCTCATTTTTGGGTTGAGAATTCCTCCCCATTTTTGGGTTGAGAATTTCCCCCCATTTTTGGGTTAAGAATTCCCACCCATTTTTAGGTTGAGAATTCCTCCCATTTTTGGGTTGAGAATTCCCCCTGTTTTTGGGTTGAGAATTCCTCCCATTTTTGGCTTGAGAATTCCCCCTGGTTTTGGGTTGAGAATTCCTCCCCATTTTTGGATTGAGAATTCCCCTCCCATTTTTGGATTGAGAATTCCCCCCGGTTTTTGGCTTGAGAATTCCCCCCCATTTTTGGGTTGAAAATTCCTCCTCATTTTTGGGTTGAAAATTCCTCCCCATTTTTGGGTTGAGAATTCCCCCCATTTTTGGGTTAAGAATTCCTCCTCATTTTTGGGTTGAAAATTCCTCCCCATTTTTGGGTTGAAAATTCCTCCCCATTTTTGGGTTGAGAATTCCCCCCATTTTTGGGTTGAGAATTCCTCCTCATTTTTGGGTTGAAAATTCCTCCCCATTTTTGGGTTGAGAATTCCCCCCCATTTTTGGGTTGAGAATTCCTCCCCATTTTTGGGTTGAGAATTCCTCCCATTTTTGGGCTGGGAAGAGGTGATTTTATCCCGGGAATGTCCCACCCACAGTACCAGGAGGCGGAGCTGCTGAAGCACCTGGCGGAAAAGCGGGAACACGAGCGGGAGGTGATCCAGAAGGCCATAGAGGAGAACAACAACTTCATCAAGATGGCCAAGGAGAAGCTGGCGCAGAAGATGGAGTCCAACAAGGAGAACCGTGAGGCGCACCTGGCGGCCATGCTGGAGCGCCTCCAGGAGAAGGTGGGCACCGGGAAAAGGGGTTGGGATGAGTCGAGATATTCAGGACAATGGCGGCTCTTGGGGGTCCTGCTTCCCTTCCCACCCACTGGGGTTGGGGGGTCCTGACTGGGTGGATCTTGGGAGAAGTTGGAGGTTTGGGATCTGGATCTTGTCCATGGACAAGCAAAGCCCTTCATTTTCCCGTGTCCCATCAAGGTGGGACTCAGAATCCCAGGAATTGTAGAATCCTGGGATGGTTGGGTTGGAAGGGACCTTTAGGATCATCCAGTTCTACCCCCAGAACCTTCCACTGTCCCAGATTTCTCCAAGCCCAGTCCAACCTTGCCTTGGACTATCCCAGGTTGTTCCAAGCCCTGTCCAACCTTTCCTTGGACTATCCCAGGTTGCTCCAAACCCCATCCAACCTTTCCTTGGACTATCCCAGGTTGCTCCAACCTTTCCTTGGACTATCCCAGGTTGCTCCAAGCCCCCTCCAACCTTTCCTTGGACTATCCCAGCTTTCTCCAAGCCCCATCCAACCTCTCCTTGGACTATCTCAGGTTGCTCCAAGCCCCCTCCAACCTTTCCTTGGACTATCCCAGCTTTCTCCAAGCCCCATCCAACCTCTCCTTGGACTATCCCAGGTTGCTCCAACCTTTCCTTGGACTATCCCAGGTTTCTCCAAGCCCCCTCCAACCTTTCCTTGGACTATCCCAGATTTCTCCAAGCCCCGTCCAACCTTTCCTTGGACTATCCCAGGTTGTTCCAAGCCCTGTCCAACCTTTCTCGGACTATCCCAGGTTGCTCCAACCTCTCCTTGGACTATCCCAGGTTTCTCCAATCCCTGTCCAACCTCTCCTTAGACTATCCCAGGTTGCTCCAAGTCCCTTCAAACCTCTCCTTGGACTGTCTCAGGTTGCTCCAAACCCCATCCAACCTCTCCTTGGACTATCCCAGGTTGCTCCAACCTTTCCTTGGACTATCCCAGGTTTCTCCAAGCCCTGTCCAACCTTTCCTTGGACTATCCCAGGTTTCTCCAAGCCCCATCCAATCTCTCCTTGGACTATCCCAGGTTGCTCCAAGCCCCATCCAACCTCTCCTTGGACACTTCCAGAGATCCAGGGGCAGCCCCAATTTCCAGAATTTCCATAATTCCTCTGGGAATTCCATCCCAGTGCCATCCTCACCACTCCCCATCACACTTCTCCCACCTCCGGGCTGGCGGATCTTCCCCCGCGTCCCTTCCCACGGATCCGGCAGCTCCCCAGCTCCGTGCTGGGAGCCATTCCCACCCTTCCAGCCCTGTTCTCTCTCCCGAATCAGGTCTGTTCCCAACCTCCGCATGGAAAATCCCACTCTCACCACCTCCAGCTCCCTCCAAAACATCCGGAGCCCGCCCAGGGCCCTTCTCCGAGCGCCTCCGTTGGGGCAGAGGCGGAGAGCGCCAGATAATGCCGGAAAAATCCCAGCTAATCCCAGCTCCAAGGGGCTTCCCGGGACGGTTGACGTCTCCCTCGTAGCCAGAGGGCGAGGACAAAGTGTCCCCAAGTGCCACCAGCAGCCCTTAAAGTGACCCCAGGGGAGGAGAGGACGCTTGGGATGAATCTCGTGCCTTCAACCCCTCCGGAGCCGCTGTCCGTGGGGATCCCGGAATCCTGGAACGCGGCTAACGCGTGTTCCCCTCCTCCTCCTCCTCCTCCTCCTCCTCCTCCTCCTCCTCCTCCTCTTCCTCCTCTTCCTCTTCCTCCTCCTTCCTCCTTCCCCTCCTCCTTCCCGATCCCACAGGACAAACACGCGGAAGAAGTGAGGAAAAACAAGGAGCTCAAGGAAGAGGCCTCCAGGTAAAGAGGCTCAGCTGGGACTGACAGCTCCGGGGAGGTGCCGGAGGCTTCCAGGCAGCTCCAAGGTTGGAATGGTGTGGGAATGGTGGACGTTCCTCTGCTTTCTTTGTTCGTGGATGTGACGAGTTGAGGGGGTGAAGCCATCGGAGTCGTCGTCGTCGTCGTTCCGGGGGAGGGTGGGGAGGGGAAAAGGGATGAGGACGGGAATTTTCGGGATGCCCACCCCCGGCGTGGGTCCCGCCCCGTCAGCCAGGTCCGGAGGGGACACGAGGAAGTGATGCCCCGTGGAGAAATCCCGGGAATTGTGGAATGGGTGGGGAGGGAATTGTGGGAAATGTGCGTCGTGTGTGACTTTCATTTGGTGCTGGGCAGGTGGGGGCGGGCGGGAATCCCTCCGGAGTCTTCTCCATCCAATCCCACCCCATCCCACCCGTGGGCTGCGGCATCTCTTGGTGTCCCTCCCTCCCTCCCTTGTTTTGGGATCTCTTCCTGGATTTTTGCCCATTTTGGGAAGGGGGAGAAGTTTTTTTTGCCCACCACCATTGGAGGTGGTCAGGGAGTGTAATTCCCTTGCTCCAAAGGTTTTTTTCCCAGCTGTTGGAGATGCCCATGGTCCTTCCCAAGGGTGACATTGGAAAGCCCCATGAATTCCCAAAGAAGATTTTTTTTGTAAGAACATCCCAATAAAACCCAATCCCAGTGGGAATTCTTGGGTGAAATCCCCCCTTTTCCTGGAAGGGACCTTTAGGATCATCCGGTTGGAAAACCATCGGCTCCTGGAGATGGAGCAGCAGCAGGAGCCAGGGCGGGGCTGTGGAGACCATGGTGGAAGGGAGGGAATGAGGGAAAATTTGGGAAAAAGCTTGAGGTGGGATGGAGCCCTGTGGAGAGCAGGGAAAAATAACCATGGGAACCCCTTGGTGACACCAGGGAGGGTGGAAAACCCCCTCAGTATTCCAGGAGACTTTTTTTGGGAGCTGCCATGGATCCTGGGAGATCTTTGCCTCCAGGAAAGGTGGGGAGAAGGAAAATTGGATTTTCCAGAAGGTGGGGTGGGAATTCCCTGCTTTCCCATTTGCTGGAAGTGTTTCCCAGCGCTGCAGCACCCCCAAAATTCCAACCCGGGTGTGAACGAAGGGTTTGGGTCTCCGCCGTGTCTGGATGAGACATTCCGAGCTCCGACCCAAAATCCTGGGAAAAGGGGGGAAAACGGGATCGGGGACGGATTGTGGCACGAGCTGTCCTTTTTTTTGTACACAACGGATGTAAATAAAAACTGCCTTGGCCTTTCCTTTGGTTTCCATGATCCCTGCGGTGCTTACCGTGTGGTTTTTTTGGGGGATTGGGGCACCCCGGAGTCGGGAAAAGGAGGGAATTAGGGTGGGAGGCTGAGCTGTTTTCCCTCCCCATTCCCCAAAATTTGGGAGTTCCAAACTCATCCCATGAAATTTTCCCGTCCCAGACCTGGAGCAGGGAGTCAGATCCCAATTCCATCCGTGTGCTGGGAGAGGAGGAAACCGGGAAAGAGCTGGATGAGGTGGGATCATCCATCCATGGAATATCCATGGAATAGGCAAAAAAAATTCCGTTCCTCAGGGCCGGGAGGAAATCCTGGGAATTCCTCATCCTGCTCCAAGGAGGAAGAAATGGGAAGGTTCCTCTCCCATCTTTGTTCCACTGGAAAATGGGACCAAAATTTCGGAGCAGCATTCCAGAGGGTCCAGAGTGTCCAATCCTCTCTGATCCGGGATAAGGAGATCCCAGATCCTCCCTGATCCTGGGATTCTTTGAGGATGGGTGATTCCCAGGGGTGTGGGATCAGACACAAATCCAGGGAAAGGGGTTTGGGCTCCCCTGTGGATGCAGCTGGGATTCCCATGGTGTCCAGGTGGGACAGGAGAAGAGGGCATGGATCCACCCACGCTTCCTGAAAAACCTGGGATGGTGGGAGGTGTCCCTGCCCATGGAATAGGAGGAGCTTTGAGGTCCCCTCCCAACCAAACCATTCCAGGATTCTGGGATCATCCCATTCCATGGCCTGGGGAATCCTGAGGAATGAGGATTTGGGGAATTATTTTTCTGTCATTGATGCCTTCTCCTATTCCAGGGTGCTCCAACCTTTCCTTGGACACTTCCATAGATCCAAAGATTCTCTGGGAATTCCAGCCCAGCCAGGAATCCCTTCCCAAGATCCCACCATCCCAAGCTCCCCTTTCCCACTGGAAGCCATTCCCTGCCTCCTGCCCCTCCAGCTCTTGCCCAAATCCCAGCTCTCCTGGAACTCCTTTGGGACGGGGAAGCGGCTCCAAGGATTCCCTGGATCCTTCCCTGATCCAGCTGCACATTCCCAGCCCTCCCAGCCTGGCATTGGATGCATCCCCATCCTGATTCCTCCTTGAGAAGGAATTTTGGGATCCAGGGGCTTCACTGGGAATTCAGGACTCCAGGAAGGGTCTCCCTTCCCTTTTCCATCCCCGAATCCCATAAAAATCTCTCAGGATGGATCCTGAACATCTTTGATCCCAGAATCCCAGAATGGTTTGGGATGGGATCCATGGACCTTCAGTCCCATCCCAGGGACACTTCCCACCATCCCAGGGTGATCCAAATCCACCCCTGGACACTGCCAGGGATTCTCTGGGAATTCCAGCCCAGCCAGGAATCCCTTCCCAAGATCCCACCATCCCAAGCTCCCCTTTCCCACTGGAAGCCATTCCCTGCCTCCTGCCCCTCCAGCCCTTGCCCAAATCCCAGCTCTCCTTTCCCTCTGGAAAAGGCTCCAAGAATTCCCTGGAACCTTCTGGAATCCAAGACTTGGATAAAAGGGAGGAATTTGCACCTGGGATAAAAGCAGTAATGGAATCATTAATTAATTAATTAAGCTGCTGCTTATTAATTGATTAATTAATCCCTTAGCAGGGTATTGCCTATCCAGAGGGATCACGGAATTTTGGCTCGTGATCCAATGGGAATGTTCAGATCCAAAACACATTCAGGGGAATCTTGGGAATGCCTCACACCCTTGGAAACTTTTCCAAGGAAAACCAAGAGCCAAAAAACTTCAGTTTATTCTCTGGGAATGATTTATTTGTGGGATGATTGGAAGGCAACTTGTCCATGGATTTATCCATAAAAGATGACATTCCAGGGAAAACAGAGTCTGGAATATTGGGAAGAATCTGCCAGGAGAGCACCAAGAGGGAAGGGAGTGGTTGGATGGGATAAATCCGACTTTCCCTCCTCAGAAAACATGGAATAGGAAAAAAAGTCAGTTAATGAAAAATTAATTGAACAAAACAAAACAAAACAAAACTTAATAAAACTTAATAAAACTTAATAAAATGAAATGAAATGAAATGAAATAAAATAAAATAAAATTAAATAAAATTAAAATAAAATAAAAATTAATCACCAAATGCAGGGAGGGCGTAGCCAAGTCCCAGCTTCCAAATCCCAATCCTGGGAAAAGGCAAAGCCAGGAAAAAAGGAGGATTTCTGGCTGAAACTACACATGGAAAATTAGCATTAATTATCCAAATTAGATATTCAAATTAGCCAAATCAATTCCAACTATCCAGAGTAAGGCAGTGAAATAAATGTGTTTTAAATCCTATCTGATCATTCCCAATCCCTTTTTAGGATGGATGGAAAATCCATCCAGAATTCTTTGCCGCAGAAAGGGAGGGAAGGTGAAAATGGAAGAAGAAATGGAAAAATTTCCCATTTTTTTTGCTTTGGAATCCTTTCATTTGGAATATTTTTATTCCCAAGGGTGTGGAACACAATCCTTCCTTGTTTTCCAGTGATTCCATCTCTGGGAATGCACCTTGGATCTCCTGGATTCCCTCTGAGCCGATTCCATGCATCCCTGAGGTTGTGGATCTTTGGGATTTTTGGAAACGGGATGCAAAGCCTCAGGAATAAAATCTGCCCCATCAAATCCCACATGGAAAATCCCCCAGGAGTGCTTCCATTGCTTCCCTTGGGAAATTCCATTGGGTTGGCAGTCATGGAACTCCACGTGGATCAGCCTGGAGCTGATTCCCAGCACCCGAACAACTGGATTTAGTGTTGGGAATGCCCTTCCTGGGAATCACCTCCACATTCCCAGGAGATCTCCCATGTTGGAGCACTCGGATCAATTCCCCATTGGATCCCAGTTGGATCTGGAATCACTTCCACATTCCCAGGACATCTCCCCCTTTGGATGACTTGGATCAATTTCCTCTTGGATCACAGCTGGATCCACTCCCTTTCACATTGCCAGAAGATCTCCCATGTTGGAAGACTTGGGTTGATTCCCCATTGGTCCTGATTGGATCTGGAATCATCTCCACATTCCCAGGAGATCTCCAACGTTGGAGCACTCGGATCAATTCCCCATTGGATCCCAATTGGATCTGGAATCACTTCCTCATTTGCAGGAGATCTCCCACGTTGGAGGACTCGGATCGATTCCTGTTGTATCCTGGTTGGATCCATTCCCTTCCCAAGAATCACCTCCAAATTCCCAGGAGATCTCCCACATTGGAGCACTTGGATCAATTCCCTGTTGGATCCCGCTTGGATCCATTCCCTTCCACATTGCCACAAATCTCCCTTATTGGAGGACTTAAATTGATTCCCCATTGGTCCTGATTGGATCTGGAACCATCTCCACATTCCCAGGAGATCTCCAACGTTGGAGGACTCGGATCAATTCCCCATTGGATCCTGCTTGGATCCATTCCCACAAATCCCAACAGCACCACTTTGGTCCATCCCAAATCCGTTTCCTGGCGCGATTCCCGGCCCTCCCTTCCCACCGTTCCGCGGGATGCGAAGCAGGGACGGCCCCGGGACGCGTCACGGGGACAGGTGGGGCCGGAACGCCCGCGGCCGGATCATCATCACCACCTTCCGCAGGGAATAATAATCCGTGTCCTTCCAGGAGTACCACACGATCCCATCCGGGCCCAGCATCTTGCGGTTCTTGATGGAATAGCGGCCGCCCTGGGGAGCGGAGAAAGGAGATCAGGAATGGTGAAAAAACCACACAAAAATACAAAAAAACCCCCAAAATATAAAAAAACCACACAAAAATACAAAAAAACCCCAAAATACAACAAAAAAACCCCAAAATACAACAAAACCACCCAAAATACGACAAAAAACCCTAAATACAACCAAAAAACCACAAAATACAACAAAATCCCCCACATACAACAAAACCACCCCAAAATACAACAAAAAACCCCCAAAATACAAAAAACCCCACCCCAAAATACAACACAACCACCCCAAAATACAACAAAAAAACCCAAAATAGAAACATATAAAAAACCCATAAAAGCACCAAATCAGTAAAAAAATTAATTAATTTGTTTTGATTCTTATGACTTTTTAAAAATTTCTGTTGCTTTTAATAAAATATTCTTTATACTCTTTAAAGTTTTAAATTGGCTTTAGCTTTCTCCTAATCCTACCTCATGACAAACATTAAATACATTATAATTATAATATAAAATAATATATAATGTCTTATAATAGTAATAAAAATTTACATTAATATTTATTACTTCTATATTTACAAGTAGTTTATATATTCCATATAATTTTATAATTTCATATAGTTATATATTTATATATAATATATGAATATATACTAATAGAATATATAAAATATTTATAATAATAATATACATTGTAATAATATAATAAAATAATAAAATATTATAATGTTTTATAACAATTTAAAGTATTAATATTATGATATTAATTTTATAACATTACTTGTATATTATTATAATAATACTGTTGTTATTATTATATGAAATAATATTATTAAAATAAAAATAATAATAGCAATAATAATAATAATGAGGATGATGATGATAACCCCACACCAAACCCACCACAAGCATTAGCACATTAAGAAATCTCAAAATAAAAAAACTAACTGAAAATTCCATTAAAATAATTAAATTAATGTTACTAAACAAAATTGCCAACCTAATTAAATGAAACTTAACTAGCAAAATTAAATTAATTTAGCATTAATTAAATTAATGAACCAAAACCTCTATAAATGGAAGACTTGGAAGCGTCTTTGGGATGGGATCATGGAAAAGCAACCTCTTAGAAATACGGGAGCAGGGTTGGAAATGCTGGGAACGGTTGGATTCAGCCCCGGAGAACTTTTCCAACCTCAACAATTCCAGAATGATCTCCTCGGGAATGAGAGATGGAACCAGCTGTGGCAGGGGAGGTTTGGTTGGATTGTGGTTGGATTTTGGGCAGATTTCACATTCCTGGATGGATTTGGGAGGACACGGATCAGTCATGGGATCGGAAATTCCGGGAATGGATGGATTCAGCCTTGGAAAAATTTTCCAACCTCAACAATTCCAGAATGATCTCCTCGGGAATGAGGGATGGGATCCAGAGGAGGTTTGGTTGGATTTTGGTTGGATTTTGGTTGGATTTCCTATTCCTGGATGGATTTGGGAGGACATGGATCAGTGGCAGGATTGGAAATATTGGGAATGGTTGGATTCATCCTCAGGGAACTTTCCCAACGTCAACAATTCCAGAATGATCTCCTCGGGAATGAGGGATGGGATCCAGAAGGGGTTTGGTTGGATTGTGGTTGGATTTTGGGCAGATTTCCCATTCCTGGATGGACTTGGGAGGACACAGATCAGTCATAGGATCGGAAATTCCGGGAATGGATGGATTCAGCCTTGGAAAATTTTTCCAGCCTCAACAATTCCAGAATGATCTCCTCGGGAATGAGGGATGGGATCCAGGGGAGGTTTGGTTGGATTTTGAGCAGATTTCCCATTCCTGGATGGATTTGGGAGGACACCGATCAGTGGCAGGATTCAAAATTCTGGGAATGCTTGGATTCAGCTCTGGAGAACTTCTCCAACCACAACAATTCCAGAATGATCTCCTTGGGAATGAGGAATGGGATTGAGCTGTGCCAGGGAAGGTTTGGTTGGATTTTGGTTGAATTTTGGTTGGATTTCCTATTCCTGGATGGATTTTGGAGGACACGGATCAGTGTCAGTATTGGAAATGCTGGGAATGGATGGATTCGTCCTCAGGGAACTTTTCCAACCTCAACAATTCCAGAATGATCTCCTCGGGAATGAGGGATGGGATCCAGAGGAGATTTGGTTGGATTGTGGTTGGATTTTGGGCAGATTTCCCATTCCTGGATGGACTTGGGAGGACACGGATCAGTCATAGGATCGGAAATTCCGGGAATGGATGGATTCAGCCTTGGAAAATTTTTCCAGCCTCAACAATTCCAGAATGATCTCCTCGGGAATGAGGGATGGGATTGAGCTGTGCCAGGGAAGGTTTGGTTGGATTTTGGTTGGATTTTGGTTGGATTTCCTATTCCTGGATGGATTTGGGAGGACATGGATCAGTGTCAGGATCAGAAATGCTGGAAATTCTTGGATTCACCCTCGAAAAACTTTTCCAACCTCAACAACCCCACAATTCTGGAATGATCTCCTTGGGAATGAGTAATGAGATCCAGCTGTGCCAGGGGAGGTTTGGTTGGATTTTGGTTGGATTTTGGGCAGATTTCCCATTCCTGGATGGATTTGGGAGGACACGGATCAGTGGCTGGATCAGAAATGTTGGGAATGGTTGGATTCAGCCTCGGAAAACTTTCCCAATCTCAACAATTCTGGAATCATCTCCCAGGGAAGGAGGAATGAGATCCAGCTGTGCCAGGGGAGGTTTGGTTGGGGTTTGGTTGGATTTTGGTTGGATTTGGGGCAGATTTCCCATTCCTGGGTGGATTTGGGAGGAAACTGATCAGTGGCAGGACCAGAAATGCCAGGAATGGTTGGATTCACCCTCAGAAAATTTTTCCAGCCTCAACAATTCCACAACTCCAGGAGCAACACCCTCCCTCCTCACATCCCACTTTTCCATAACTTCTATCCCTTTTTTGGGGGGGGAAAAATAATTCCCAAAATTCCCAAAAATTCCCTCCCGCCCTTCACCTTGTAGTAGACGCCGTTGAGGTTGGAGAAGAAGCACTGGTGGTACCACCAGCCCCCGTGGGAGATCTCGGCGCAGATATTCCCGGAATCCGGGGTGCTGAAGCTCCTCTTGTCGTGGTACCAGGCGAAGGAATCCTCCACGGTGCCGCTGAACCCGTCCACGTGCAGCCGGTAAAAGTTCTCCTCGTCCTCGATGCTGCCAAGGGGGGGAAAAACAAAGAGGAATTTTTCCTTGGGATTGCTGGAATTCTGTTGGAATTTTCATTTTCCGGCTTGGGGTATTGTATTTCCTTCTGTGGTCGGGAATTTGGGAATTTCGGGATGAAAATTCTGAATTTTTTGAATATTCTGAATTTTCTGAATATTCTGAAAACAAAGGATTTTTTTCCTGGAGATTGCTGGAATTCCGTCGGGATTTTAATTTTCCGTCCTGGGGTATTTTATTTCCTTCTGTGGTGGGGTATTTGAGAATTTTGAGTACCTTTGAGGAATTTTGAGCAATTTTTGGGTAAATTCCTCAAAATCTTTTGATTTTTGGGTACGGAGCTCAATAATTTGGGCTCAAAAAACGAGGGAGAATCCAGGGATTATCCATGGGATCCTACACCTCCTTTCTCCATGGATTTGGAATTTGGGCATGGCTGGGTGAGATCACATATTCCCCGATTCACATCCAACTTTTTCCCAATTTTTATCCCAAATCTGGGACGAAACCCAGGTGGGAAGGGAAGGAGAGACCCCGCTCAGCCCGGAAACCTCCCTGGACAGAATTCCTGCAGCCTGAGGATTGAAATCCCGGGAATTATCCCGGGTTTTACCTGAAGACCTGGTAGAAGGCGTGTTTGTGTTTGTTATTCCAATCTTCCAGGTCGATCCGTAGGGAATAATCCCCTTGGCTGGTCATCCTGTGGATGTTGTCGTTGCCCAGCCAGAATTCCCCGTTGAGGTCCCCGAATCCTTCCTTGTACTCGTTCCAGGTCCGGTTGAAATCCACGGATCCGTCCTGGCGCCTCTGGATCACGGTCCAGCCACCGCCTGCCGGGAAAATGGGAAAATCCAGGGAAAATCTGGAGAGTTCCAGGCAGATCCATCGGGCAAAAGTGGAGTTTGAATCCCTGGAGTTGTCCAGGAGAGCTGGAATTGATTTGGGATGAAGGATGGAGGGGCAGGAGGCAGGGAATGGCTTCCAGTGGGAAAGGGGAGCTTGGGATGGTGGGATCTTGGGAAGGGATTCCTGGCTGGGCTGGAATTCCCAGAGAATCCCTGGCAGTGTCCAGGGGTGGATTTGGAGCACCCTGGGATGGTGGGAAGTGTCCCTGGGCTGGGATTGAAGGTCCAGGGATCCCATCCCAAACCATTCCAGGATTCTGGGATCAAGGACGCTCAGGATTCATCCCGAGAGATTTTTATGGAATTCGGGGATGGAAAAGGGAAGGGAGACCCTTCCTGGAGCCCTGAATTCCCAGCGAATCCCTGGATCCCGAGATTCCCTCTCAAGGAGGAATTGGCATGGGGATGGATCCAACCCAGGAGAGCTGGAGAGGGATTTGGGAAAAGGGCCTGGAATGGCAGGACAGGGAATGGCTCCCACCATGGCCAGAGGGTCAGGATTTGGGGATTTTGGGATTGTGGGATTTTGGGAAGGAGTTCCTGGCTGGGCTGGAATTCCCAGAGAATCCCTGGGAATGTCCAAGGAAAAGCTGGATAACCCTGGCATAGTTGGAGATGTCAGGATTGGGACAGGATGAGATTTGAGGTCTTTTCCCACCCAAACCATTCCAGGATTTAGGATTCCCTACTCCTGCCGTGAACTCAATCCCGGAATATCCACATGAGACCCACCGGGATCATCCCTCCAACTGCAGCTCCAGGAATTCTCTGGGAATTCCAGACACCCCAAAATTCCCACCGGAGCATTTCCCAAACCCTCCGAGATCTCCCAAACCATCCCAGCCCCCAACCACCCCTGGAATCACCGGGATCCAACAACAACAACAACAACAACAACAACAACAACAACAACAACAACAAATCCCTCGGGAATTCCAACAACAACAACAACAACAACAACAACAACAACAAATCCCTCGGGAATTCCAACAACAACAACAACAACAACAACAACAACAACAAATCCCTCAGGAATTCCAACAACAACAACAACAACAATTCCCTCGGGAATTCCAGACCTTCCGTGTCCATCTCGCAGAGGACCTCGATGGGAATTCCGCGCACCGAGGGCAGGATGCTGTAAATCCCGGATCTCCGCAGCCCGTTGGAGTAGACGGAAGCGCAGTCGATGGGACAATTCCGGCCGTGTTTGATTTCTGGGAATGGGAGCAGGAAAAGATGCGGTTATGGATTTTGCCATAAATCTGGAAAAAGCTGGGAATAAAAAATTCCTGGATTTGGGGGTTTGGGAGTGAGGTTTTGGCAATGCGGGTCCGAGTTCCAATGGTCACTGGGGATTTTTCCGGAGTTTTACAGAGCTTAAAGGGGATTATTTGGGGGGAAAATCTGAAATTATTCCAGGGAGAATCATAAATTATTCCAAGCAAAATCTGAAATTATTCCAGGGAGAATCTGAAATTATTCCGGGCAGAATCTGAAATTATTCCCATGAGAATATCAAATTATTCCAGGAAAAATTCGAAATTATTCCTGAGAGAATCACAAATTATTCCAGGGAAAATGTGAAATTATTCCAGTAGAGATTTGGAATTATTCCAGGGAGAATCCCAAATTATTCCAATCAAAATCAGAAATTATTCCAGAGAAAATCTGAAATTATTCTAAGGAGAATCACAAATGATTCCAGGGAAAATGTGAAATTATTCCAGGGAGAATCACAAATTATTCCAGGAAAAATTTGAAATTATTTCAGGGAAAATCCAAAATTATCCTAGGGAGAATCCCAAATGATTCCAGGGAAAGTCCCAGATGATTCCAGGGAAAATCTTAAATTATTCCAGAGAAATTTGAAATTATTCCAGGGAAAATCTGAATTATTCAGGGGAGAATCCCAAATTATTACAGAGAGAATAACCAAAAACCTAGGAAAAAAAATTCAATAAAACCAGAGAAATCACAAGAAGTTGTTGGGTTTTTAAGTGGAAAAAATGAATTTTTATAGTAAAAACTCCACATTTCTGGTGATTTTTGTGGGTTTTTTGGATGGAAAACATTCCCAGGATTTGTGCAAACTCCAGGTGTGATCCTGAGTGCATCCCACACCTGGAACTGGAAAAGTTACAGAACCTCCCAAGGAACTGGGGTGGAGCGGGATTCCAGTCCCATTCCTGATCCCATTCCTGATCCCATTCCTGATCCCATTCCTGATCCCATTCCCAGTCCTATTCCTGATCCCATTCCCAATCCAATTCCCAATCCTATTCCTGATCCCATTCCTGATCCCATTCCCAATCCTATTCCTGATCCCATTCCCAATCCCATTCCTGATCCCATTCCCAATCCCATTCCCAATCCTATTCCTGATCCCATTCCCAATCCCATTCCTGATCCCATTCCCAATCCCATTCCCAATCCTATTCCTGATCCCATTCCCAATCCCATTCCTGATCCCATTCCCAATCCCATTCCCAATCCCATTCCCAATCCCATTCCTGATCCCATTCCCAATCCCATTCCTGATCGCATTCCCAATCCCATTCCCAATCCTATTCCTGATCCCATTCCCATTCCCATTCCTGATCCACTTCCCACCACCTGGATGCACTCTGTCTTCCTAAAAAAGAACCAAAAATGGACAAAAACAAAACAAAAATAAATTCACTAAACCCATAGAAATTGCAAAAAATTGTTGGGCTTTCATTGGAAAAAATGAATATTTTTATGGTAAAATCTCCAAATTTTTGGATTTTTGGGATGCCAAGATTCCCAGGATTTGTGCAAGCTCCAGGTGTGATCCTGAGCACCTCCCACACCCACAGAGCTGGAAAAGCTACAGAAGCCCCCACAGAAGCGGGATGGAGCAGGATCCCGATCCCATTCCTGATCCCATTCCCACCACCTGCATGCCACATCTCCTCCTAGAAAAGAACCAAAAATCCAGAAAAAAGAAATTGACTAAAACCACAGAAATTACAAAAACTTGTTGGGCTTTCATTGGAAAAATGGGGTTTTTTAATGGTAAAAATTCCATACTTTATGGTAAAGTCTCCACATTTTTGTAGGGTTTTTTGATGGAAAGGGATTTGGGCATTCCCAGGATTTGTGCAAACTCCAGGTGTTATCCTGAGCACCTCCCACATCCATGGAGCTGAAAAAGCTGCGGAAGCCCCCAATGAACCAGGATGGAGCAGAATCCTGATCCCATTCCCAATCCCATTCCCGACCCCATTCCCCATCCCATTCCTGATCCCATTCCCGACCCCAATCCTGATCCCATTCCCAGCCCCATTCCTGATCCCATTCCCATTCCCAATCCTATTCCCGATCCACTTCCCACCACCTGGATACCATCTGTCCTCCTAAAAAAGAACCGAAAATGGATAAAAAACAAAACAAAAAATTTCACTAAAACCACAGAAATTACAAAAACTCGTTGGATTTTTAAGTGGAAAAAATGATTTCTTTTTATCTTAAAAACTTCAAATTTTTGGAGAATTTTTTGTGGGTTTTTTGGATGCCAAGATTCCTGGAATTTGTGCAAACTCCAGGTGTGATCCTGAGGGCATCCCACACCTGGAACTGGAAAAGTTACAGAAACTCCCACAGAACTGGGATGGAGCGGGATCCCACTGTCATTCCCAACCCCATTCTGATCCCATTCCCCACCCCATTCCCAACCCATTCCCAATCCCATTCCCGATCCCATTCTCGATCCCATTCCCACCACCTGGATGTTGCATCTCCTCCTGGAAAAGAACCCAAAGCCTGGCCAAAAGAAAGGAAAAAAATAAACCACTAAAACCAGAGAAATTTTTTTTTAAATGTTGTGCTTTTAAGTGGAAAAAACCAATTTTTTTATAGTAAAAACTCCACATTTCCGGTGATTTTTGTGGGTTTTTTGGATGGAAAACATTCCCAGGATTTGTGCAGACTTCCAGGTGTGATCCTGAGCGCATTCCACACCTGGAACTGGAAAAGTTACAGAACCTCCCACGGAACTGGGGTGGAGCGGGATCCAAAGCACTTTTCCGGACACCATTCCCGACCCCATTCTCAGCCCCATTCCCTGCCCCATTCCCGGCCCCATCCCCATTCCCATCCCCATTCCCATTCCCATTCCCAGCCCCATTCCCAGCCCCATTCCCAGCCCCATTCCCTGCCCCATTCCCAGCCCCATTCCCTGCCCCATTCCCGGCCCCATCCCCATTCCCATTCCCAGCCCCATTCCCAGCCCCATTCCTGCTCCCACCTGGGTGCCGCATCTCCTCCTGGGCGCGGATGTCGGCGGCGTGGAGGCAGCTGGGGTTCCTCCAGGCCCAGTCGGCCAGCGCCGAGATGTTGTTGATCTGAGCCTGGATGTCGTAGAGCAGCGTGGCCTGGATGTGCTGCAGCGTGCTGGATTCCCGGGAATGCTGCTCCAGGTCCTGCAGCCTCTGGAGCAGGCTCTGGTTCTGCCCCGCCGCCTCCTCCTGCTGCCAGGGGGGAAAAAAACGGGATTGGGAATGATGGTGAGGTGGTGGGAGTGGTGGGTCAAAGATCCGAAGGGTTGGGGCTTCAATTCTCATGGTTGGGTGAGGAATTTTCATGGTTGAGGTTGGAATTCTCATGGTGGGGTGTGGAATTCTCATGGTTGAGGTTGGAATTCTCATGGTGGGTGTGGAATTCTCATGGTTGGGGTTGGAATTCTCATGGTGGGGTGTGGAATTCTCATGGTTGGGGTTGGAATTCTCATGGAGGCTCCCAACCAGATTGATGTTCCCAGGATTCCGTGAAGGGCAGGGAAGAGCAGGTTGGGGATGTGGGAGTGCTTTCCAAACCCTTTCATTGTTGGGATATTCCAGCTTGTCCCATTCCATGGGCAGGGACACCTTCAACCAACCCATGGTGCTCCGGCCTTTCCTTGGAAATTCCCAAGCATTCAAGGGGCAGCCATGGCCCCTCTGGGAATTCCAGCCCAGCCAGGAATCCCTTCCCAAGATCCCACCATCCCAAGCTCCCCTTTCCCACTGGAAGCCATTCCCTGGCTCCCTCCAGTCCTTGCCCAAATCCCAGCTCTCCTGGAGCCCCTTTGGCATTGGGAAGCGGCTCCAAGGATTCCCTGGATCCTTCCCTGATCCAGCTGCACATTCCCAGCCCTCCCAGCCTCTCCTCACCATGAGAATTTCAGCCCTGGATGCCCCTAAGGGAACATTCACATCCCTTTCCCTCCTTTTTTCCAGGAAAACCAGGCTCTGATCCCATGTAAAATCCATGATGGACCTGGCAGAAGATTCCCAGAGTGAATTCCAGAGGATGGACACCCCGATCCCACCTGGAATGTGCCGCTCTCTCCTTGTTCCCATTAGATGGCGGAGCAGGATTTATCCAGAAATTCCCAAATCCCACAGCAGCCTGGGAATCCCCTCCCGCTTCCCAATCCCTGCCTGGGTCTGGCAAAGGATCCACAGCACTTCCAAAGGTGGAGGAGATTCAATGGATAAAACTCAAAGGGATTTGGGATTGATTTTGAGGAAATTATCCCTGGAATCCAAGTTCCAACCCTGCCAAACTCCAGGAGCCGGAACTGCCCAGGGAAAAAATTCCATGGACACTTTTACTTGTGATCTCCAGGGCTTTGGGAATAGGATGGATCTACAACCCTTCAAAAGGTGGAGGAAGTTCCATGGATAAAACTCCAGGATTTGGGATTGATTTTGAAGAAATTACCCCTGGAATGCTCCTGATTCACCCATGGGGGCCACATTCAGGTGGGATCTCCAGGGCTTTGGGAATGAGATGGACCCACAGCCCTTGCCAAGAAGGACCAAAGGAGGAGATTCCACAGAAAAAACTCATGGATTTGGGATTGATTTTGCAGAAATTATCCCTGAAATGCAAGTTCCAACCCTGCCAAATTCCAGGAACCAAAAGCACCCATGGAATAAACCCGATGGACTCCACATCGACCTGGATCTCCAGGGCTTTGGGAACGGGACAGACTCACAGCTCCTGCTAAGAAGGATCAAAGGTGGAGCTTCCATGGATAAAACTCAAAGATTTGGGGTTGGTTTTGAGGAAATTATCCCTGGAATGCTCCTGATCCCAGTTCCAACACAGCCAAATTCAGGAAACTGGAAGCAACAATGGAAGATATCACATGGACATCACTTTTACTTGGGATCTCCAGGGCTTTGGGAATGGGATGGATCCACAGGCCTTCCAAAGGTGGAGGGGGTTCTGTGGATAAAACTCAAAGATTTGGGGCTGAAACTGGGAAAATTATCCCTGGAATGCTCCGGATCCAAGTTCTGACCCTACCAAGTTCTAGGAACTGGAAGCACCAATGGAAAAAATTCCATGGACACTTTTACTTGTGATCTCCAGGGCTTTGGGAATGGGATGGACCCACAGCTCTTCCACAAGTTAAAGAGATTCAATGGATAAAACTCAGGGATTTGGGACTAATTTTGGAGAAATTATCCCTGGAATCCAAGTCCTAACCCTGCCAAACTCCAGGAGCCGGAACCACCCACGGAACAAACCCCGCGGTCTCCACCCTCACCTGTACCTCCAGGGCTTTGGGAATGGGATGGAGCCACAGCCAAAGGTGGAGGAGATTCCATGGGTGAAACTCAAGGATTTGGGATTGATTTGGAGGCAATTATCCCTGGAATCCAAGTTCCAACCCTGCCAAGTTCCAGGAGCCGGAACCACCCACGGAACAAACCCCACGCTCTCCACCCTCACCTGGATCTCCAGGGCTTTGGGAATGGGATGGATCCACAGCCTTTCCAAGGTGGAGGAGATTCCATGGATAAAACTCAAAGATTTGGGATTGATTTTGAGGAAATTAACCCTTGAATCCAAGTTCCAACCGTGCCAAATTCCAAGAGCTGGAATTCTCCATGGGTAAAAAAAAAGCCATGGAGGACACATTGACCTGGATCTCCAGAGCTTTGGGAATGGGATGGATCTGCAACACTTAGTAAGGTGGAGGAGATTCCATGGGTGAAACTCAAGGATTTGGGATTGATTTGGAGGCAATTATTCCTGGAATCCAAGTTCCAACCCTGCCAAGTTCCAGGAGCCGGAACCACCCACAGAACAAACCCCACGGTCTCCACCCTCACCTGGATCTCCAGGGCTTTGGGAATGGGATGGATCCACACCCCTTAAAAAGTTGGAGGAGATTCCATGGATAAAACTCAAGGATTTATGGTTGATTTTTCAGAAATTATCCCTGGAATCCAAGTTCTGACCCTGCCAAACTCCAGGAACCAGAACCACCCAGGTAAATAAAACCCTCCCACGCTCTCCACCCTCACCTGGATCTCCAGGGCCTTGAGCCGGTGCCGGTGGTTGCGCAGCTCCTCCTGGAGCTCGGCGATGAGCTCGCGCAGCTCCAGGATCTGCTGCTTGCGCTCCTCGTTCTCGTGGAGCCAGTAGGAGACCTCGTCGGTGCAGCGGAACAGGTCCGGGCAGCGCTGCTCGTCGCCCTGCGGCAGCGTGGCCACGATGCGGCAGCGCCCGTCCGGCAGCACCTGGTTGCTGTACTCGCCGCACCGGATCAGCCCCGGAGATTCCCGGGGATCCTCGTGCTCCCGGTAGCCGGCGGGAAGGGATTTCTCCAGGGATCGGTGGAGGAGAGCGGCCAGGAGGAGGAGGAGGGAGAGCAAGGCGGATTTTACCGGCGGGAATTCCATCGGGCGCATCCGAGACGAGTCCGCGGTTCCTGGAAATTCAGATTTATTTCACACAATTCTGGAAAATTCAGAAATTCATTCCCACAATCCCAAAAAATGTGGATTTATTTCCCACAATGCTGGGAAATTTGGATTTATTTTCTACAATTCCGGAAAATTCAGATTTAATTCCCACAATCCCAAAAAATATGGATTTATTTCCCACAATGCTGGGAAATTTGGATTTATTTTCTACAATTCCGGAAAATTCAGAAATTCATTCCCACAATCCCCAAAAATGTGGATTTATTTCCCACAATGCTGGGAAATGTGAGTTTATTTCCCACAATTCACAAAAAATTCAGATTTAATTCCCACAATCCCAAGAAATGTGGATTTATTTCAGTCAATCCTGGGAAATTCAGATTTATTTCCTGAAATCCTAAGAAATGCGGATTTATCTCCCACAATCACGGGAAATGCAGATTTATTTTTCACAATCCCAAAAAATATGGATTTATTTCCCACAATGCTGGGAAATTTGGATTTATTTTCTACAATTCCGGAAAATTCAGATTTAATTCCCACAATCCCAAAAAATATGGATTTATTTCCCACAATGCTGGGAAATTTGGATTTATTTTCTACAATTCCGGAAAATTCAGAAATTAATTCCCACAATCCCAAAAAATATGGATTTATTTCCCACAATGCTGGGAAATTTGGATTTATTTTCTACAATTCCGGAAAATTCAGAAATTCATTCCCACAATCCCCAAAAATGTGGATTTATTTCCCACAATGCTGGGAAATGTGAGTTTATTTCCCACAATTCAAAAAAATTCAGATTTAATTCCCACAATCCCAAGAAATGTGGATTTATTTCTGTCAATCCTGGGAAATTCAGATTTATTTCCCAAAATCCTAAGAAATGCGGATTTATCTCCCACAATCACGGGAAATGCAGATTTATTTCCCACAATCCCAAAAAATGCAGATTTATATGCCAAAATCCCAGGAAATGTGGATTTATTTCCCACAATCTTCGGAAATCTAGATTTATTTCCCACAATCCTGAGAAATGTGGATTTATTTCTGTCAATCCTGGGAAATGCAGATTTGTCTCCCAACATCCCAGAAAATTCGGATTTATTTCGCACAGTCGTGGAAAATTCAGGTTTATTTCCCACAATTTTGGAAAATTCAGATTTATTTCCCAGAATCCTGGGAAATTCGGATTTATTTCCCACTATCCTGGGAAATTTATTTCCCACAATCCCCAAAAATGCGGATTTATATGCCAAAATCCAGGGAAATGCGGATTTATATCCCAGGATCCTGGGAAATTTAGATTTATTTCCCACAATCCTGGGAAATTTGTATTTATTCTGAGAATTGTGGAAAATATGGATTTTTTTCCCACAATCCTGAGGAAATGTGGATTTATTTCCCACAATGCTGGGAAATTCAGATTTATTTCCCACAATCTCAGAAAAATCAGATTTGTTTCCCACAATGTCGGGAAATTCCAATTTATTTCCCACAATCTCGGGATATGTGTATTTATTTCCCACAATCCGGGGAAATTCAGATTTATTTCCCAAAATCCTAAGAAATGAGGATTTATTTCCCACGATTTCGGGAAATTCAAATTTATTTTGAAAAATCCTGGAAAATGTGGATTTATTTCCCACAATCCCAGGAAATACAGATTTATTCCTACAATTTTGGGAAACTCAGATTTATTTCCCACAATCCTGGGAAATTCAGATTTGTTTTCTGCATTCCCAGAAAATTCAGATTCATTCCCCACAACCCCGGGAAATGTGGATTTATTTCCCACAATCCCCAAAAATGCAGATTTATATGCCAAAATCCTGGAAAATTCAGATTTATTTCCCACAATTTCGGGAAATGTGGATTTATTTCCCAAAATCCTGGGAAACTGGGATTTATTCCCCACAATCCCTAGAAATACGGATTTATTTCCCAGAATCACAGGAAATTCAGATTTTTTTCCCACAATCCCAAAAAATATGGATTTATTTCCCACAATCACAAGGAAATGCAGATTTATTTCCCACAATTTTGGGAAATTCAGATTTATATCCCACAATCTCGTGAAATTTGGATTTATTTCCCACAATCCTGGAAAATTCGGGTTTATTTCCCACAATCTTGGGAAATTCAGATTTAATTCCCACAATTGTAGGAAATGCAAGTTTAACTCCTACAATCACTGAAATTTAGGATTCATTTCCCACAATCCAGGGAAATGCAGATTTATTTCTCACAATTCTGAAAAATTCAGATTGAATTCCCACAATCCTGAGAAATGTGGATTTATTTCCCACAATCCCTGGGAAATGTGGATTTATTTCCATCAGTCTCGGGAAATTTGGATTTATTCCCCACAATCCTGGAAAATTCAGATTTAATTCCTACAATTGTAGTAAATGCAAATTTATTTCCTACAATCACTGAAAATGTGGATTTATTTCCCACAATCGCAGAAAATTCAGATTTAATTCCCACTATCCCAGAAAATGCGGATTTATTTCCCAAAATCCCAGGAAATTCGGATTTATTTCCCACAATTTCAGGAAATTTGGATTTATTCCCCACACTCCTAGAAAATTCAGATTTATTCCCCACAATTTTGGGAAATTCAGATTTGTTTCCCACAATCCCGGGAAATGCGGATTTATCTCCCAAAATCCCAGGGAATTCAGATTTATTTCCCAGAATTTCGGGAAATTCAGATTTGTTTCCCACAATCCCAGGAAATTCAGATTTATTTCCCAGAATTTCGGGAAATGCAGATTTATTTCCCACAATCCTGGTAAATTCAGATTTATGGGATTGGGGATCACGGACCTCTGGTCGGGATCTGATCCCGTGAAATTCCCAGCCGGGATTATTTGGGATCCTCTGCTGGAATTCCTTCCCTCCGGAGCAGTTTGGAGGGTGTGGAAATCAGGATAAGGTGAGTGAATTCTTGGGAATTCCCGAATTTTGGAATTCCAGACGCTTGGAATCAGGTGTGGGAAGGAGACGGCTTTCCCAAAATGGGTGTCCCGGAATTCCGGCGTTTCCTGGGAATGGGAATCAGAGCAAGAAGATGGAAGGTGGAAAAATTTTTGGGAGCAACATCCAGAGGTGCTGCCAAAACTCCTGGATCCTTCCAGGCATTCCCAAAGAAATAGGGCATGGATTGGATCCCACTAAAATTCCCTGTCCCGTTCCAGACATTCCCAAGGTTCCAGGATTAATGGATTAGAACCCCCTCAAAATTCCCAATCCCGTTCCAGCTATTCCCAGGAAAAAAGGGCACGGATTGGACGCCCCCATCCCAACATTCCCAATTCCATTCCAGCCATTCCCAAGGATTCAAGATTCATGGATCGGACCCCAATCAAAATTCCCCATCTCTTTCCATCCATTCCCAAGGATTCAGGATTCATGGATTTAACCCCTCCCAACATTCCCAATCCCATTCCAACATTCCCAAGGATCCAGGATGTGGATCAGACCCTTCCCAGCATTCCCCATCCCACTCCAGCCATTCCCAAGGATTCAGGACATGGATCAAACCCTTCCCAACATTCCCTATCCCATTCCAGCCATTCCCAAGGATTCCCCCCATGGATCAAACCCTTCCCAACATTTCCTATCCCATTCCAGCCATTCCCAAGGATTCAGAACATGGATCAAACCCTTCCCAACATTCCCTATCCCATTCCAGCCATTCCTGGGGAGATCCATGGATCAGATCCCTCCCAACATTCCCGATCCAATTCCAACATTCCCAAGGATTCAGAATTCATGGATCAGACCCCTCCCAAGATTCCAAATCCCACTCCAGCCATTCCCAAGGATTCAGGATGTGGATCAGACCCATCCCAACATTCTCAATCCCATTCCATCCATTCCCAAGGTTCCAGGATTAATGGATTAGATCCCCTCAAAATTCCCAATCCCATTCCAGCCATTCCCAAGGATCCAGCATTCATGGGTCAGACCCCTCCATCCCAACATTCCCAACCCCATTCCAGCCATTCTCAAGGATTCAGAATTCATGGTTCAGACCCTTCCTCAAAATTCCCAATCCCATTCCAGCCATTCCCAAGGATTCAGGACACGGATTTAACCCCTCCCAACATTCCCAATCCCATTCCAGCCGTTCCCAAGGATTCAGGATTCATGAATTAGATGATTCCCAACATTCCCAATCCCACTCCAGTCATTCCCAAGGATTCAGGGTACGGATCAAACCCCCCCCATCATTCCCAATCCCATTCTAACCATTCCCACGGATTCAGGACATGGATCAGACCCTTCCAAACATTCCCGATCCCATTCCAGCTATTCCCAAGGATTCGGCACCCCTCCCAAAATTCCTAATCCCACTCCATCCATTCCCAAGGATTCAGGATTCATGGATTAGAGGCTTCCCAACATTCCCAATCCCATTCCAGCCATTCCCAAGGATTCAGGATTCATGGATTAGACCCCCCTCAAAATTCCCAATCCCATTCCAGCCATTCCCAAGGACGCAAGGATTTAACCCCTCCCAACATTCGGAATCCCACTCCAGCCATTCCCAAGGATTCAGAATTCAGGCATCCAACCCTTCCCAACATTCCCAATCCCATTCCAGCCATTCCCGAAGATTCAGGATGGGGATTTAATCCCTCCCAACATTCCAAATCCCATTCCAGCCATTCCCAAGGGTTCAGGAATCATGGATCAGACCCCTCCCAACATTCCAAATCCCACTCCAGCCATTCTCAAGAATTCTGGATTCAGGCATCAGACCCCTCCAACATTTCCACCCCATTCCAGCCATTCCCAAGATTCAGGAGACGGATTTAACCCCTCCCAACATTCCAAATCCCATTCCAACCATTCCCTAGGATTCAGAATTCGTGGATCAGAGCCCTCCCAACATTCCCAATCCCATTCCAGCCCTTCCCAAGAATTCACCCCCTGGATTAATCCCCTCCCAACATTCCCAAGGATCCAGGACACAGAATTTAACCCCTCCCACCATTCCCTCCGTCTTTTCCTGACCTTTCTCCGGATTAAAACCACTGATACGAAACGGGACTCCCCCACAACTCCCACAAATCCCAAAACTCCCCCCAAAATCCCCCAAATCCCAGAACTTCCATAAATTCCCGACCCACCTCGGTCTCTCCGGGCCCGTCCAGCGCCGGGGTCCGGCGCGGTGCCGGCGGCGAGCGGAGGCCACGGGATCCTTGATTCCCGCTGATCCTCTCAGGGCTCTAAAAATAGGGATGGGCGAGGCGCCGGCGGGCAGGAGGATCCCGGGAGCCCCGGCCTGACCCTCCCAGCCCCCCCCGGGATTATCCCGGAGCCTCCGGAATATCGGGAAAATCGCGGAGCTCGGAGCGGGGCGGGCTCGGGGCCGGTGCGGAGCTGCCCCCGCTGCCGGCGATGAATTATTCAGCAGCGGGGCCGCCCCTTCCCCCCCTCCTTCCTCCCTCCTTCCTCCCCTTCTCCTCCCCTTCCTTCCCTCCTCTCTTCTCTTTTTTCTTTTTCTTTCTTTTTCTTTTTCTTTTTCTTTTTCTTTTTCTTTTTCTTTTCTTTCCTATCCTTTCCTTTCTTCCCTTCCCTTCCCTTCCCTTCCCTTCCCTTCCCTTCCCTTCCCTTCCCTTCCCTTCCCTTCCCTTCCCTTCCCTTCCCTTCCCTTCCCTTCCCTTCCCTTCCCTTCCCTTCCCTTCCCTTCCCTTCCCTTCCCTTCCCTTCCCTTCCCTTCCCTTCCCTTCCCTTCCCTTCCCTTCCCTTCCCTTCCCTTCCCTTCCCTTCCCTTCCCTTCCCTTCCCTTCCCTTCCCTTCCCTTCCCTTCCCTTCCCTTCCCTTCCCTTCCCTTCCCTTCCCTTCCCTTCCCTTCCCTTCCCTTCCCTTTTCCATTTTTTCTCCCTTTCTCCCCTTTTTTCCCCTTTTCCCTTTCCCTTTCCCCTTTTTCTCCATTTTCCCTTTTTCCCTTTTCCATTTTCCCTTTTCTCCATTTTTCCCTTTTCCCCTTTTCTCCTTTTCCATTTTTCCTGTTTCCCCCCTTTCCCCCCTTTCTGCCTTTCCCCCCTTTCTGCCTTTCCCCCCTTTCTGCCTTTCCCCCTTTTCCCCTTTTCCCCCTTTTCCCCCTTTCCCCCCTTTTTTCCCATTTTCCTTTTCCCTCAGTATTCCCTTTTCATGCTTTCCCCCCTTCCCCATTTTCCCCCTTTCCCCCCTTTTCCCCCTTTTCTCTGTTCCATTTCCCCCCTTTTTCTCCTTTTTCCCTCAGTTTTCCCTTTTCCACTTTTTTCCCCTTTTCCCTCAGTTTTCCCTTTCCCTTTTCTCCTTTTCCCCCTTTCTTCTTTTCTCCCTTTTCTTCTTTTCCCCTTTCCCCACCCTTTTCCCATTTTCCTCTTTTTCTGCTTTTCCCCTCCTTTCCCCTTTTCCCCCTTTTTTCCCCTTTCACCTTTTTCCCTTCCCCCCTTTTTCCCCTTTCCCCCCCTTTTCTCTTTTTCTCCTTTTCCCCCCGTTTTCCCCCTTTCCCCCTTCCCCATTTTCCCTCTTTTCCCCTTTTTCCCCTTTTCCATTTCCCCCCTTTTTCTCCGTTTTTCCCTTTTCCCCCATTTCCCCCTTTTTTTCCCATTTTCTGCCTTTCCCCATTTCCCATTTTCCCTTTTTTATCCTTTTTACCGTTTCTCCTTTTCTCCTTTTTCCCTTTTCCTCTTTTTGCCCTTCTCCCCGTTTTCCCCCTTTCCCCCTTTTCTCCTTTTCCCTTTTCCCCTCTTTTCTCCATTTTCCTCCTTTCCCTCCTTTTCCCTCCTTTTCCTTTTTCCCCTTTGCCCCACTCCTTCTCCTTTTCCCCCTTTCCCCTTTTCTCCTTTTCTTCTTTTCCCCTTTTCTCCCCTTTCCCTTGTTTTCCTCTTTCCCTTTTTCTGTTTCCCCCCTTTTCCCTTTCCCCCTTTTCCCGCTTTTTCCTTCTTTTCCCCCTTTTCCCTTTTCTGTTTTTCTCCTTTTTCTCCTTTTCCCTTTTTCTCCTTTTTCCCCCTTTCCTTTTTTCCCCTTTTCCCCTTTTCCCCTTTTCCCCTTTTCCCCTTTTCCCCTTTTCCCCTTTTCCCTTTCCAGCTGCGGGAATTTGGGAGTGGGGAAACTGAGGCAGAGCTCCACGGGATCCCGCTGTTCCCAAAAAACCCCAGGAATGTCCCAGAGGAGCCAAAAAAGGAAAGACAAGGAGGAAAAGGAGGAAAGAACGGAAAGGTGGAAAAGAAGGAGGAAAAAAGAAATCGGCAAAAACAAAAAAAAAATTAAAAATAAGAAGAAAAACTTGGGAAAAAAAAAAAAAAAAAAAAACAGGGAAGAGGAGGAAAATGAAGGAAAACCCAGGATGGATCTGGGAATTCTTTGGGATCTTTAATGGGAAGTGTGGAATTTCGGAGCCCTCCCAGACCAGGATCTGATCCCAAAGTTCCTTTTGGGCCTCAGGGATGCTCCCACCTGGATCGGGCGATCCCAAATCCTCCTTTGGGTCCGGACCCGCTCCCAGCTCAAACCCGAGACTCCCAGGGAGGAATTTTCCGTTTTTTCCAGGGATTTCTCCCACTCCCGGGATCGCTCGGCAGCTCCTCCCGATCCAGTCCTTTAGAGGGCAGCAAGAGCTCGGGAATTGCGTCCCTGGGAGCTCCCGAGGGAGGAATTCCTGCCCAAAATCCCAAAATCCCCCCCAGCCCTGCCCGCTGGCACGGGGGGTTCCATTCCCGGTGTCCCGGCATTCCAGGATTCCCTGTTCGGGTGGGATTGGAGATCCTGGGAAAAGGGCGAGGCTGGAATGTCGGGATGGAGCGGGGATTGTGGGCAGAAATCATGGAAAGGAAGAGTTTTAAATGGAAAAGTTTGGGATTTTGGGAAGGAATGGAATTTTCTCTGGGAATTCCAGCCAGAGGATTCCATTCTCTTCCCAAAGAAAGGAAGGAATGGCATTGTCTGGCTGTAATTCAGAAGAATCCATAGAAAATTTGGAGCGCCCTGGGTTTGTGGAAGTGTCGGGGTTGGAATGGGATGGGATTGAAGGTCCCTTCCCACTGAATCCCATTCCAGAATTCCACTAAATTCCCAAATCCCAGATTTTGGCCCTCCAGGATGGAACTGTCCTCTCGAGGATCCACATTCCCGGTGTCCCGGCATTCCAGGATTCCCTGTTCAGGTGGGATTGGAGATCCCGGGGAAAGGGCGAGGCTGGAATGTCGGGATGGAGCGGGGATTGTGGGCAGAAATCATGGAAAGGAAATGTTTTAAATGGAAAAATTTGGGATTTTGGGAAGGAATTCCTGGCTGGGCTGGAATTCCCAGAGAATCACTGGGAGTGTCCATGGAAAAATTGGAGCACCCTGGGATTGTGGAAGCATCAGGGTTGGAACGGGATGGGATTGAAGGTCCCTTCCCACCCAACCCCTTCCAGAATTCCACGAAATTTGCAAATCCCAGGTTTTGGCCCTCCAGGATGGAATTGTCTCCTCAAGGATCCACATTCCCAGGAAAAGGGAAAAGGAACAAATTCCCTGTGGAGCTCTCGGAGCTCTCAGAGCTCTTCTCCCACCAAAACAGTTCCATGATTCCACGAGGTTTTCCCGGATAATTCTGATGGAATCTCTTCAGATCCCTGGATTTTAACAAAACCCTCAGGAACTGTTGCCAGATTCCTTTGGCACAGCTCAGAATTCCCCCTCTGGGCTCTTTTTTTTGGGACACAGGATCACGTTTCCCGTTTCATGGATCTCTCCATCCGCCTTTGAAGTCCCCGGCAGGTGATGGATGCCGGTGACGTCAGCAGGAAAAAGCTGGAAAAATCCCAAGGAAAAACTCTCTTTGATTGCAGGGATGATGAGGAACAATTCCGTTTGTTTGTTTGTTTGTTTGTTTGTTGTCATAAATCAGCCAGGAATGAGCTGTGGGAACTGCAAATCCCGGCAGGAATTCTGCAAAGGCCTTGGATGCTCCTGGGATGAGCAGGAGGGACGGATCCCAACATGAAGGGATGGGTTTGGTGGGACGGGACCTCAAATCCCAAACCATTCCAAGGGCAGGGACAATTCTCACTATCCCAGAATCCCATCCAGCTTTTCCTTGGATGCTTCCAGGGATCCAGGGATTCTCTGGGAATTCCAGCCCAGCCAGGAATCCCTCCCCAAGATCCCACCATCCCAAGCTCCCCTTTCCCACTGGAAGCCATTCCCTGCCTCCTGCCCTTCCAGCCCTTGCCCAAATCCCAGCTCTCCTGGAGCCCCTTTGGGATGGGGAAGCGGCTCCAAGGATTCCCTGGATCCTATTTTTTTTTTTTTCCCCTTGGGGCCCCATCCCAAAGTCTTTCTCTGCTGGGACAGAATTCCAGCCTGGAGCAGCTTCAGAGGATCCTGGAATGATTTGGGTGGGAAGGGACCTTCAATCCCATCCCATTCCATGGACACCTCCATGATCCCAGGGTGCTCCAAACTTTCCTTGGGAATGGGAGGGGAAAACAGGTGGGAAAAAGAGGGGGAAAGAGGTGGAAAGAGAAGGGAAAAGGCTTGGAAAAGGAGGGGAAAAGAGGTGGAAAAGGTGGAAAAAGAGGTGGAAAAAGAGGGGAAAATAGGTGGAAAAAAAAAGAGGAGAAAAAGGATGGAAAAGGGGGGAAAAGAGGTGGAAAAAGAAGGGAAAAGAGGTGGAAAAGGGGGGAGATTAAGTGGAAAAGGAGGGAAAAGAGGTGGGAAAAAGAAGGAGAAAGAGGTGGACAAAAGAGAGAAAAGAGTTGGAAAAAGAGGGAAAAGAGGGGGAAAAGGAGGGGGAAAGAGGGGGGAAAGAGGGGGAAAAGAGGTGGAAAGAGAAGGGAAAAGAGGTGGAAAAAAGTAGGGAAAAGATGTGGGAAAACGGTGGAAAGAGGTGGAAAGAGAAGGGAAAAGAGGTAGAAAATGAGGGGGAAAGAGGTGGAAAAAAGATGAGGAAAAGATGTGGAAAAAGGGGAAAAGAGGTGGAAAAAGAGAGGGAAAGAGTTGGGAAAATAGGAGGAAAGAGGTGGGGAAAAGGAGGTGGAAAAAGAAGGGAAAAGAGGTGGAAAAAGAGGGAGAAAGAGGTGGAAAAGGAGGGAAAAGAGGTAAAAAAAGCAAGGAAAAGAGGTAGAAAAGGAGGGAAAAGAGGTGGAAAAACAGGAGGAAAGAGGTGGGGAAAAGAGGTGGAAAGAGAAGGGAAAAGAAGTGGGGAAAAGAGGGGGAAAAGAGGTTGCCAGGGATTCTCCAGGAATTCCATCCCAGCCCCTCCCCACCCTCCCAGCCAGGAATTCCTTCCCAAAATCCCACCCCCAGCTCCTCTCCAGCCATCCCCCGGCTCTGTATCGCAGAGGATTTGGGCCGGGATCAAGGACGGAGAATCCCCCTGGAAAACCCTTGCAGGCTGTGCCCAGCTGCTCCCCGGGAGTGCCAGTGGGTGGAATTAAGGGAATTGCCGTGTCCTGCTTTCCCCTGATCCCTCTAATCCCCGTAATTACACCTTGGAAATGGCCGATGGCAACTTCCAGAGCCTTCCTGGCCATTCCCAGCTCCAGGCCGGGCTCATTCCCGGCGGGATTCGGGCACATCCTCGTTCCCAGTTTATCCCAGTTCCTTCCCGGGGCTGGGATTGGGATCTCCCGTATCCAGCTGTGAGCAACATCTGTGCCCCACCCTCCCCACTGCTTCTGGGGGGGAATAATTAATTAAAGCCGCTCATTAATTTGTCCTTGAGGCTGATCCCTGCCCGGGATGGGATCCAGAGAGGGGCACAATTCCATGGCACAGTTCCATGGGCAAGGCCCCTGGGACCGCAGGGGATTTTGGGGTCACATTCCTGCCCTTTTACAGCTCTTTTATCATCATTTTTGAACCTTTGAGAACTCCCACGAGCATCTCAGTTTGTCTCTTTTATCAGCATTTTATTTCCTTTTATAAAAAAGGAATTTTTAAAAGGTTTAACAAAATTTTAATATTTAAAAAGAGTTTAATTTTTTTAGAGGAATTTTTATTTAAAAAGGAAATTTTAATTCTTTTTTTTTTATCTCTTATCACCTCCCTGTCAAAACCCATCAACCCTCCTCTCACACCTCTCTTACTACTTTTTTTACACCATTTTTACTTTTATTTTTACACCTTTTTAACCCCCTTTTACACCTCTTTGACTCTTTTTTCACACTTTTTTTTACACTTTCTTCCCTTCTTTTATATAATTTTTAGTCCTCTTTTTAAACCTTTTTGCTCCCCTTTTACAACTCTTTTGCCCTCGGTTTACACCACTTTTACTCCTCTTTTTAAACCTTTTTACTCCCCTTTTGCAACCTCTTTTACTCTCAGTTCACACCTCTTTTATCATAGTTTCATTTACCTCTGTTATCATAGTTTTATTTCCTTTTTTATCTCTCATCACCCTCCTTTTACACCTCTTTTCTCCTCCTTTTCCACCTCTTCTCCTCTCCCTTTCCCAAGGAAAGTTTGGAGCGCCCTGGGATCCTAGAGGTTTCCATGGAATGGGATGGGATTGAAGGTCCCTTCCCACCCAAACCATTCCAGGACCCTCTGGAGCTGCTGAGATGGATCCAGGCTGGGGTTCCCAGCAGGCAAATCCCATGGGATGCAGCTCTGAAGGACCAAAGCTCAAAAAAATAGGATCCAGGGAATCCTTGGAGCCGCTTCCCATCCCCAAGGGGCTCCAGGAGAGCTGGAATTTGGGCAAGGGCTGGAAGGGGGAGGCAGGGAATGGCTTCCCACTGGGAAAGGGGAGCTTGGGATGGTGGGATCTTGGGAAGGGATTCTTCCCCTGTGGGTGACCTGTATTGGGAATGTTGGGGTCGGATAACGTGGATTGGGAAGGTTCAGAATGGAAGACGTAGATTGGGAACATTGGGGCTGGTGACATGGTTGGGAATTTTGGGTTGGGTGACATGGATTGGGAATGTTCAGGTTGGTGACATGGATTGGGAATTTTGGGTTGGGTGACATGGATTGGGAAATTTGGGTTGGGCAACGTGGATTGGGAGTGTTGGGGTTGGATAACATGGATTGGGAAGGTTCAGTCTAGAAGAAGTAGATTGGGAATGTTGGGATTGGTGATGTAGATTGGGAATATTCAAGATGGTGACATGGACTGGGAATGTTGGGTTGGTGACAGGGATCAGGAATGTTGAGGTTGTGACATGGATTGGGAATGTTGGAGTTGAATAACATGGATTGGGAGGGTTCCGTCTAGAAGAAGTAGATTGGGAATGTTAGGGTTCGTGACACGGATTGGGAATGTTCAGGTTGGAAGACAGACTGGGAATATTGACGATGGTGATATGGATTGGGAATATTTGGGCTGGTGACATGGATTGGGAATGTTCAGGTTGGTGACATGGATTGGGAATGTTGGGTTGGGTGACATGGATTGGAAATGATCCGTTTGGGGGACATGGATTGGGAATGTTCAGATTGGATGACATGGATTGGGAATTTTGGGTTGGGCAATGTGGATTGGGAATATTGGGGATGGGTGACACGGATTGGGAATGTTTGGGTTGGTGACTTGGATTGGGAATGTTTGGGTTGGTGACAGGGATCAGGAATGTTGAGGTTGTGACATGGATTGGGAATGTTGGAGTTGAATAACATGGATTGGGAGGGTTCCGTCTAGAAGAAGTAGATTGGGAATGTTGGGGTTCGTGACGCGGATTGGGAATGTTCAGGTTGGAAGACAGACTGGGAATATTGACGATGGTGATATGGATTGGGAATATTGGGGCTGGTGACAGGGATCGGGAATGTTCAGGTTGGTGGCATGGATTGGGAATATTCGGGTTGGAGACATGGATTGAGAATGTTCAGATTGGTGACACGGAGTGGGAATATTCCGTCTTGTGACACAGATCAGGAATGTTCAGGTTGAGCGATATGGATCAGGAATGTTGGGAATGCTGGGTGACATGGATGGGGAATGTTTGGGTTGGGTGACACGGATCAGGAATGCTCAGGTTGGGTAATATGGATCAGGAATGTTGAGGCTGGGTCACCTGAATCAGGAATGTTCAGGCTGATGACACGGATTGGGAATGTTTGGGAAGGGTGACATGGACTGGGAATGTTCAGGCTTGTGACAGATCAGGAATGTTCGAGTTGAGTGATATGGATCAGGAATATTGGGAATGCTGGGTGACATGGATTGGGAATGTTCATGTTGGGTGACACAGATTGGGAATGCTCAGGTTGAGCGATATGGATCAGGAATGCTGAGGCTGGGTTACCTGGGCGCCCCAATACCAGTTTGGATCCCCCTCTCCCAGCCTTGTGGATTTTCCTGCCTCTCCATCGCCAAGAATTCCTGCTCCAGGTGAAACGCGGCTGTGGAGCATCCCGGGGGCGCAGCCCTCACCCCGTGCTGAGCTTTTCCAGGGGGACTGGAATTGGATTTGCCTGTTCTGCTCCCAGGGCTGTGGACACGGAGCTCAGACTCTCCTGGGGCTGGAATTGGATTAAGCTCCGTAATAAATCCTGTGAGCGCTTCCCGAATTCCCAGCAGACTCCCTAATGCCGTTATCTCCCTGGAAAAAGCTCCTGATCTGTCCCTGTGGGAAGCAGATGGTGGCACCGGACGCTTGGACACTGGATCCAATACAAATGGAAAACAGGGATTGGGGTGGGAAAAGGGGAAGGTGCCCTGGAGGTGAAATAATCCAAATTTAAAACGGGCAGAGGAGGTGATGGGAGCACATCCGGAATGTCGGGGAGAGGGATCAGGAATGTCAGGTCTCAGCCAGGATCTTCCACTTTGCAGGTTGGTTCTGGAAAGGTCCAGGTTGGATCGGATCCAGGCTCTGGATCCCGACTCTGTTCCAGCCTTTGGAACAGGGAACAGCTGCAATTCCTCATTCCAGCTGCTCTGGATGCTGGGGCCCGATGTTCCATGAAATGCTGGAATGGTTTGGGTGGGAAAGACCTTAAATCCCATCCCGGTCCAATCCTGAAACCTTCCCTGATCCCAGGGTGATCCAACATTTCCTTGGACACTGCCAGGGATCCAGGGATTCTCTGGGAATTCTGGCCCAGCCAGGAACTCCTGCCCAAAATCCCAAAATCCCAAAATCCCCAAATCCCGACACTCTGGCCATGGTGGGAGCCATTCCCTGTCCTGGCTTTCCAGGCCCCTTTCCCAAATCCCTCTCCAGCTCTCCTGGACTGGATCCATTCCCATCCCAGTTCCTCTCTGGGAAGGAATTTCAGGATCCAGGGGCTTCCCCGGGAATTCAGGACTCCAGGAAGGGTCTCCCTTCCCTTTTCCATCCCCGAATTCCATGAAAACCCTTCGGGATGGACGCTGAGTGTCCTGGATTCCAGAATCCCAGAATGGTTTGGGATGGGATCCATGGACCTTCAATCCCAAAATCCCAGGGTGATCCAAACCTTGGCCATGGACACTCCCAGGGATTCTCTGGGAATTCCAGCCCAGGTGGGAATCCCTTCCCAAGATCCCACCATCCCAAGCTCCCCTTTCCCACTGGAAGCCATTCCCTGCCTCCTGCCCCTCCAGCCCTTGCCCAAATTCCAGCCCTCAGGTTCCATCCTCCTCCCATGTCCTGTTCCCGCATCCCAGCTGGAAAAGGGATGTGCAGGATCAGGAGCAGCTGAAGGATGCCAGGATCAGGGAAAGGACCCTGCTCCCCCAAAAATGGAACAAAAAGGGATCGATTTGTCCCCATTGCCCAGAAACAGGGAAATGAGGAAAACATTCCTGGCTGGGATCCCATTGACATCCCTGGAATTGTCCAAGGTCAGGGTGGAAGAGGCTTGGAGCACCCTGCGATAGAGGAAGGTGGCAGGGCTGGGATGGGGTGGGATTGAAGGTCCTTTCCCACCCAAACAGTTCCAGGATTCCCTGAATCTGTGCACAGCAGGATGGGAGGGGAGGGACAGTGGCATTCCAGGCCATCCCAGGACCCAAATCCAGAGGATTCAAACCTGGAGATGAAGGATCCAATCCCAGAGGCTGAGAATTCAAATCCAGAGGTGCAGAACCCAAACCCAGAGTGCAGAACCCAAACCCAGAGGTGAAGGACTCAAATCCAGTGGTGGAAGATCCAAACCCAGAGTGAAGAACCCAAACTCAGAGATGCAGAACCCAAACGCAGATGTGGAGGACCCAAATCCAGAGGTGGAGGACCCAAATCCAGAGGTGGAGGATCCAAACACAGAGTGAAGGACCCAAACCAAGAGGTGGAAGATCAAAACCCAGGGGTGAAGGACCCAAATCCAGAGGTCAAGGACTCAAACCCAGAGTGAAGGATCCAAATCCAGAGGTGCAGAACCCAAACCCAGAGGTGAAGGACTCAAATCCAGAGCGAAGGACCCAAACCCAGACTGCAGAACCCAGACCCAGAGGTGAAGGACTCAAATCCAGAGCAAAGGACCCAAACCCAGACTGCAGAACCCAGACCCAGAGGTGAAGGACTCAAATCCAGAGCAAAGGACCCAAACCCAGACTGCAGAACCCAGACCCAGAGGTGAAGGACTCATCCAGAGTGAAGGACCCAAACCCAGACTGCAGAACCCAAATCCAGAGGTGCAGAACCCAAACCCAGAGGCGGAGTATCCCTGTGGGATATCCGACCGTGGCATCACTTCCCTGGCCCAGGTCACTTCCCAAATCCACACCAGCATCTGGATTTTGTCCATTTTCCCCCCTCAGCTCCTCTCCCACCACTGGGACCGATCTGGATCCAAACCTGGACCGAGTTTGGCCCCATTTCCCTCCCACATCTCCCTGGGCTGTCCCAAATCCCCCATTTTCCCAGGATCCCTTCCCCCAGGAGCATTTTCCACAGGATTTATCCCGGTGTGCAGGCCCAGCCCGGCGGAGCTGTTTACAATCCCTAATTGGATTGCGGGAAGCGCCTGCGGCCGTCTCTGTTTTCCATCAGGCACCTGCCGGCCCTAATGGGCCTCTCCCTCCCATTCCGTGTCCTTGGATTTCCTGGAAAACCATCAAAGGCAGCCCCTGCCTCCGGCTGCTGCCGGCTCCCGGGATGGGAGCAGGATCTGGGAGGGATGAGGGATGAGCTGGGATACAGGAGGTGCAGGATCCCTTGGAATCAGGGAATGGTTGGGGTGGGAATCATGGAATGGTCTTGGTGGGAATCACAAAATGGTTTGGGTGCGAATCATGGAATGGTTTGAATGGGAACGATGTAATGATTTTGGTGGGAATCAGGGAATAGTTTGGGTGGGAATTGCGGAATAGTTTGGGTGGGAATTGCGGAATAGTTTGGGTGGGAATTGCGGAATAGTTTGGGTGGGAATTGCGGAATGGTTTGGGTGAGAAGGGACCTCAAAGCCCATCCATCCCACCCCTCTCCCTGGGCAGGGACACTTCCCGCTATCCCAGATTTTCCCACATTTCCACCTGTGCGTCTCCTCCAGGTGGGAAATGTGTTTTCCATGGATTTTCCTCACCACTTTTCCCCGTCTTTTCCACCTCTCCAGGTGGAATGGAGGGGGTGGAAGTTGCTCCAAACTCTGCTCCAGGCCTTGGAAATGGGATTTTCCACGGCTGGAATCAGGGAGGAACAAGCAGGGATGGGTGGGATCTTGGGAAGGAATTCCTGGTTGGAAGGGTTGGGAAGGGCTGGACTGGAATTCCCAGAGAATCCCTGGGAGTGTCCAAGGAAAGGTTGGAGCTCCCTGGGATCGTGGAAGTGTCGGGGTTGGAATGGGATGGGATTTGCAATCCCTTCTCACTAAAACCAGGCTGGAATTCCATGAAATCCCATGGATGGGGATGAATCCACGATAGGGATGGATTTGGGGATGGATACATCCGACTTGGACATCCAGGAATGTGCTGATGGAGTCAGGAAACATCCCAGAGAGTGCTCAGCTCCAGGAGAACCTTCCAGAATCCTTCCCAAACATTCCAGGAGGGCCCTTCCCAGCCGTGTGTTGTCCCTTAGGCACAAAAATCCCGGGATTTTGAAGCACCTCCCGTGTTGTTCATTCCCCATCTCCTTCCACCCTCATGGAAAACCATTCCCAGGATCCCGGGGATTCCATGGATCTCCTTGGAGAGCAGGGTGGGACATTCCGAGGGAACGCAGAAAATCCGGGATTGGGAGGATCATAAGGGATTGGGATGATCCCCCTGCCATCCCGGGTTGGGGACAAGGACACCCGGGAGGTCCTTGTGGTGTTCCCATTGATCCGGAGGAGCCGGAGAGCCTCATCCCTGACCACAGCCCGGCCCCGAGGGCTCGGAAGCGGAAAACGTCAATATTGGAATATTCCAAACGGCAGCGCTGCCCTTCCCAAGGTCACGGACAGCGCCCGGGGACAAGGGAGCGTCCCCAAGGGCCACCGTCCCTCCCTTTTCCCAAAAAAACACCCCTGAACTCCTGGAGATCCGGGATCCCAATGGGATGGGGAGGGGGCGTGTGGTGGGATGGGAATTCCCGGATTCCCATGGCGGAGTGCCAGGGAAGAGCGGCCACATCCAGCCTTGGTGGCAATCCCGGGATTCAGGCTGGGAAAATCCTGCCGGGAGAAGTTTTGGACGTGGGGATTGGCTTCAGGAGCAGCGGAGAAGGCAGGGAAAAGCGGAGAGGGAAATCCATGGAAAAAATCCTCTCCCAGAGGCCTCGTCCAGGGGGATCGGTCATTCCCACTCCTGGAGGAGAAGCACGGATGGAAATGAGGGAAAATCCAGTTAGGATAGTGGGAAACGTCCCTGTCCATGGACTGGAGGGGCTTTGAGGTCCCTTCCCACCCAAAATTCCAAGATTCCCTCAGGGAAAGCAACTTGATCCAAGAAAAGGAGGGAGAGAGCCTGGAATTTTCCTCTCCAGGCTCATTCCCAGCAGGAATTCCCCACTTTGTCCATCTGCACTGGGGGGGATCCCGAAGATTTTTCCTGGAAGAGCCTGGGTGGGGAATCTCCCCATGGCTGCTCCATCCCAGTGCCACTCCCTAGATTCCGTTGATATCTGGGATATTCCCGCTGTCCCAAGGCTGGGATCAGTGTCCCATTCCCATCCCTCCTCTGGCTGCTCCCGCCGGGATTTGTAACCATGGGAAAAGCCCTGGGAAGGGCAGGGAAAACAGGGAACAGCTCCAGATCCCATTTTTCCCGGCTGTGGATCCGGGCTGGCACCGTTGGATTTGCCTGGGAATGCGGCGGATCCGGGAACGCGACAGATCCGGGAATGCGACAGATCTGGGAATGTGCCATTCCCTTCTCCCCGTCAGGGTTGATTTGTGCTGGAAATAAGATTTTCCCTGATTTTCCTTGATTTCCTCCCCCCCTGTCACATCCTGTGGCTTTTCCAGCCTCGCTCCCGGGGTTGTTGTGTCCTGGTTCCAGCAGCTCCCGGGCTCAGCCTCGGATTCCTGGAATTCCGAGATGCTCCCGGATCCCGGCTCACCAGGGCCTTTGCTTTCCTGGCTTCCCGTGATTTTCCAGGAAAATCCAACCTGCAGGAGCAGCTGGGAGGATTTGGAATTTTTTGTGGAGGGAAGAGGCCGGGCCGGGCTGATCCTGCTGTTTCCAAAGGGAAAAAATTGAGGAATGGGAAGGGATTTTCCCTGTGGTGGGTAAAATTCCAGGCTCCAAAGGCAGGAAAGGAGGGGAAAGTTCAGGAAAATCTTTCTAGACAGAGAAACAAGGTCAGGGAAGGGACAGGTTATCCAGGATTCCTGGGGGATGAAAATCCCAATTTTCCATGGGAAATCCATGACATTCCAGGCTTGTCATGGAATTTGGGAACATCCCAAAGTTATCCTGACACAGATTCCCAGACACCTGGATTCCAGACAGGGATCATCCCCAAAATCCAGGACATTTAATGATTCCCTGATTATCCAATTCCTACCTTTGTTCTGGAAGTGATCCCTGGAGTGATCCCAGCTGGAATTGAGGATATTGGGAATCCACAACCACTTCCAGGTGCTGGAAACTTACAGGAAAAAGAGCAAAAAGACGCTTGGAAAAACAGGAAAAATTCCCAAATGGATCCTGCTGGGTAATTCCAGCTCACCTTGGGTTTTCTCGGAACCGCATGGATCTGGAGCCAATCCCTCATCCCGTGTTTCCTGGGATCATGGTTTGGTTTTAAGTGGGAGCTTTCCCTCTGGAATACAAATTCACTTCCCTCAGTATCCTTGAATAATCCCTTTTTCTTTTATTTTCCCCCATTTTTTTCAGGGAAAAAAATCCCAATGCTGCCTCTGAATCCTCTCATGATTCCCAGCCTCATCCCTGAGCAGGACAAGGAATTCCCGCTCCCAATTCCAGAATTCCCTGGCTGTGACTCACCTGGGCCATGTCCCCCCGCCCTGCTTGGAGTCCAAATTCCGGGAGTGCCCCTGGATCCTGTGCCAGGTTTTTTTATGGAATTCTCCCGCTTGTTCCCATCAGACACGAGGAGTCCCTCTCATCCCCTTTTCCAGGCTTTTTCCCAGGGATTCTGTGCAATCCTTGGCTGCTGCCAGAGCAGGGGGGGAGCAGTGCCAAGGCCTGGCCCCGTGCCCGGTTTTGGGGAAAACAAAGATGGATTGGGGCTTTGCCCTTTGTTCCCCGGAATTCCAGAGCCGGAGCTGCTGACGCAGGGCCCGGAGCACAGAACCATTCCCGAAAATGGATCTCATGGAGCTGGGGTGGGAAAAGGGACGGGATTCAGCCCATGGAGGATCCACTGGGAATGGGAAGGGGTCGGATCCAGCTCTGCCGGGAGCAGAGATCCCGGGACACGGATTCCAAAGGTGGAGGGAAGCAGTGGGAGGCCAGGCTGGGATGGAGAGGGATGAGCTGGGCTGGGAAGGGAAGAACAGGGAATTCCCAGATCAGGGAGCCATCGGATCGTGGAATGGTTTGGGTGGGAAGAGACCTCAAACCCCATCCCAGTCCAGCCCTGACACCTCCCACTATCCCAGGGTGATCCAAGCTTTCCTTGGACACTGCCAGGGATCCAGGAATTCTCTGGGAATTCCAGCCCAGCCCCTCCCCATCATCCCAGCTGGGAATTCCTTCCCAAAATCCCAAAATCCTGAAATCCCGACCCTCTGGCAGTGGGAGCCATTCCCTGTGCTGCCATTCCAGGCTCCTTTCACAAATCCCTCTCCATCCCCATCCCAACTCCTTGAGAAGAAATTTTGGGATCCAGAGAATTCCCTGGGAATTCAGGACTCCAGGAAGGGTCTCCCTTCCCTTTCCCTTCCCTGAATTCCATAAAAATCCCTCGGGATGGATCCTGAGTGTCCTTGATGCCAGAATCCCGGAATGGTTTGGGATGGGATCCCTGAACCTTCAATCCCATCCCAGGGACACTTCCCACCATCCCAGGGTGATCCAAATCCACCCTGGGACACTGCCAGGGATTCTCTGGGAATTCCAGCCCAGCCAGGAATCCCTTCCCAAGATCCCACCATCCCAAGCTCCCCTTTCCCACTGGAAGCCATTCCCTGCCTCCTGCCCCTCCAGCCCTTGCCCAAATCCCAGCTCTCCTGGAGCCCCTTTGGGATGGGGAAGCGGCTCCAAGGATTCCCTGGATCCTTCCCTGGTCCAGCTGCACATTCCCAGGCCTCCGGAGCAGCTCTGGGGCTCCTCACTCCTTCCCTCCTTCCCAGCAGGGTTGGGATCAGCTGATCCCGGGGCCAATTCACAGACAAGGACTGGGATCCCACTGGAGCTGATCCCTGGAGATGCTGCTCTGGATTTTGGAGCTTCCCAGAGGAATTCCTTGGGCCTGGTGGCCATGAGCAGTTGGAATTCTCCCTCTGGAAGCACTGCCCGGGCTCTCCTCCTTTCCAGGAGCTGTTGATCCTCCTGGGAATTCCCTGTGCCCTGCACAACACCCCAGCAGCATACCAACATCCCATCCCGAGGGTCCTTCCCAGATCTCCTGACAGAATTCCCATTTAAAATCCTCCATGTCCTGATCCAGCCTGGTCAGGGCAGGGATTGGCTGGGAAAACTCGGGATAGGGTTCAAAATCCCAGGAATTACCTGGAGGCGTGTCCTGCCCCATTCCCAACCCTGATCCCACCGGGATTTTCTCTCCCAACTGCACCAGCCCCAGTCCCAGGGTGGGATGGAGCCGAGAATGGTCATTCCCAGTGGGAGAGGCACTTCCAGGCTGGGATCCAGCGGGTGCCAATCCTGGTGCCAGCTCGGGATGGGGGCAGAAACCCCAGGAATCCCTGGAGGATCCAGGATTGGATTTGGAGCTGGGATTTGGGGAAGGAATCCTTCCCTGGGAGGGTGGGATGGAATTCCCAGGGAATTTGGGGCTGGCCCTGGATCCCTGGAAGTGTCCAAGGCCAGGCTGGAGCGATCTGGGAATGTGGGAATGGGATGGGATTTAAGATCCCCTCCCACCCAAACCATTCCAGGACCCCCCAACAATTTCATATTTTCCTCCCTTTCTAGGACTTCTAACCGAACAGCACTCCCTGAAAGGTTTGGGATTTAAGGAAACCCTGGGATGCTTTGGGATCTGCCCCAGGAATCCCTGCAGGATCCAGGATTGGATTTGGAGCTGGGATATGGGGAAGGAATCCTTCTCTGGGAGGCTGGGATGGAATTCCCAGGGAATTTGGGGCTGGCCCTGGATCCCTGGAAGTGTCCAAGGCCAGGCTGGAGTGATCTGGGAATGTGGGAGGTGTCCCTGCCCATGGAATGGGGTGGGATTTAAGGTCCCTTCCCACCCAAACCATTCCAGGATCCCCCCACAATTCCATGATTTCCTCCCTCTCCGGGATTTCTAACCGAGCAGCACTCCCTGAAATGTTTGGGATTTAAGGAAACCCTGGGATGCTTTGGGATCTGCCCCCATTCCCAGTGCCAGGGAGCTTTTCCAGGCCGTGCCAGGCTGACGTAAATCCCGACAAGCTGGAAAATCTCCTGGGATTTGGGACTGGCCGAGGTGGAGCGGAGCCGGGAGCGGCTGCCAAGATCCATCCCCGAGCCAAGGCAGCGGCTCCAGCGCCGGGAATGGTCCCGGAGCCTTGGGAATGCTCTGTGGGAATGCCGTGGGATCCACGGGGATGGACCCAGCCAAACTCAGGACCCCAGGGAAGGTCTGGGTGGATGTTCTGGAATATTTCTCCTCGGGAAGAGGGGATGGATGTTGCAATGGTGGAGTCAGAATCCGTGGAATTGTTTAAAAAATGAATGGATGTGGCACTTTTCCATAGGGATTTGGTGGGATTTGGTTGGAGGTTGGATTTGAGGATCCTGGAAGTCCTTTCCAAGCTTTTCCAGCCTGGTAGTGTGAGGGAATTCCCAGAGGAATTCCGGCTCAGGTTGGTTTGTGGGGAGAAGGAGGGTGAGGGAATTTGGGATCCCAACAGAATTCCAGAGTGGGATTTGCTGGATGGATCTCCTCCTGTGCCACCCTGAGATCCCAGCCACTCCTGCCGTGGATGATCCCTGTGGGATCAGCCCGGGGAGCTCATCCTGGATGTGGGAATGGTGATGGAATGGGATAAAGGAGGGTGGGAATACGGGAATGTGGCAGGGAAACGGGATGAGCCGGATGCTCCTTCCAGCCCACCCCATCCCTCTGGAAATGCAGATATTCCAGCAGGATCTCTGAGTTCCCAGGAGTAACCCAACCCCCATAGAGGAAATGGGGAAAAAAAAAGAATTTTCCTCTTCAAAAGGATTTGCCTCTTCCACTGATTCAACCAGAATTCCGTCCTTGTGGAGATAAGGATTTGGATCCCATTTCCAGAACAGTTCCCTTGGTTTTCGGAGCCACTTGAATTCCTTCCCAAGATCCCAAAATTCCCACTGGAAGCCATTCCCTGGCTCCTGCCCCTCCAGCGGCTCCAAGGATTTCCTGGATCCTTCCCTGATCCCAAAGGGGCTCCAGGAGAGCTGGGATTTGGGCAAGGGCTGGAGGGGCAGGAGGCAGGGAATGGCTTCCAGTGGGAAAGGGGAGTTTGGGATGGTGGGATCTTGGGAAGGGATTCCTGGCTGGGCTGGAATTCCCAGAGAATCCCTGGCGGTGTCCAAGGAAAGGTTGGAGCACCCTGAGATTGGTTCCAGGATTGGGCTGGGCTGGAATTTGAGGCCCCTTCCCACCCAAACCTCTCCTTTGATCCTGAAATCCTCACTGCTCCAGCTCCAGGAGTTCTGCACCCACGGAGCCGAGGGAAAACATTCCTCCCCCATCCCGGTTATCTCCTGGAGGCAGAGCTCTCCCTCTGGGGGCTGTGTCCTGAAAAACTGGGAAAAACATCGGATTTTCCTTGTTTTGACTGCACAGCTCTGTATTTACATTGCTCCGGCTGCCTCCACATTGCCAGCTCCCGCTTTTTTGGGACAGGGAGAGGATGGGCTGGGATTCATTCCCAGCTCCTAAAAAAGCAGTGGGAGAAGGGAATTCCTGATGAACCTGAGCTCCTGATGGAAGTGGAGCTCTCCAGGAAGGGAAAAACCCCTGGAAAAGGGAGGATTTGGTAGCTGCTCCTCTGAATCCCAAATTCCTGTGGGAATGTCCTGTGGGATTAAATGGATGTTGCAATGCAGGTTTTTCCCAGGAATAAAAATATAAAAATAATTTTCCTGGCTAATTGTTTTTTAAAGTGGATTATTCCATCCCTGAATTCCTCATCCATGGGGTCTCCCTATCCCTGGGAGCCTTGGGAAGGCCCTGTTCCCATAAAAACCCTGGAGCAGGGATCCATGGGGTGGGTTTGTTCCCTCCTGGGTTCCAGCCAGGCCGGCTCTGCTCCCTCTTCCCTGGAAAACGGCTCGGGAAGGGCTGGATCCCAAATCCTTTGGCACAGAAAGTCCCCCAGAGTGGGCAGGGATGGGCTGGGAGCAGCTGGAAAGAAATTCCCAGCAGGAATCCCAAAAAAGCTCTTTTTGGGACAGGATTTGCTGTGTGGACATGGAGGATCTGAGATCTGGGATGTGGGATTTGGGATCTAGGATTTGGGATCATTCCCACCCCTTTTCCCTCAGGGATTTCCCCATGAACTTCCAGGATGTTCCCCAGCTTCCCAGAGATTCCCAAGGCCTGCATTTCCTGCATTCTCTGCATTTCCTGCATTCCCTGCATTCCATAGGATCGGGATCAGGATCCCCCGGGCCAAATTCCCACTGTGACCCATGGGATCCAGCCCTGAGGGAAATCTGGGATGGAGCCCCTTTCCCAAGATTCCCAGCAGGATATTTGATCTGGGCCATCCGTGGATTCTGGATATCAGAATTGTCCGGACAGGGGTCGGGATGTTGTGCTCCAGTCTGGATCCACCCCTGTTCTCCAGAAAAATCCTGGAGCGGGAGGATTTTGGATCCCACCCAGGGAATCCCTTTTCCTGTTAATTCCAGGGATCGCCCCTCAGATCCGGGATCAGATTCCAGCTGGAGAATCCGAGTTTCCTCACAGATGATTTTTCGGGAGCACAGCACACCTGGGATTTTGGGAACGTCCCAAAACTTTGCTTTTATCCACATTATTCCAACAGCTTGGAAATCCAGGCTCCAAATGACCCGGAGTGAGAATTCCTGGAATTTGCCGCCTCCAGCCCAGAGCTCCCCCAAACCCCTGAGTGCTCCCAGAAACAGAAAATGAGGGAAAGCCAAACAAAAACTTCCAGGAATGATAAAAAACCCCGATCCCAACCCAGCCCTGCTCCCGTCTCCGGGGTCAGGATGGGAGCTCGGTGTTCCTGATGTGGGAATAACTTCCAGCGCTCCAAGGTATTTATAGCATCCAGCTCATGAGTTTTTAATTAAAATTCCATTTCCTTGTGCTCCAGATGGCACGGACGGCCAGCTCCGTGTTTTCCTTGGGTTTTGTCGGGATCGGGCAGCTCCGGCCGGGACGGGGTCTTTTGGGAGGGGTTTTTATGGGATAGGGGCATTCTGTGGGCCGGGATTGGGATTCCCGGCGGGATTTGGAGGATGGAGGGGCGGCTGCCGCTGGCCCAGAAGTGTCAGATCCGCAGGGATCGCATCCCGAGGGAAGGGAGGGCGGGAAGGGCTCCACGTCAGGAAAAATCACATCAGGAAAAGCAAAGCTTTCAGCGGAGCTAAATCGGGATGGCTGCAGAGAGCGGGAACAGCGGGAACAGTGGGGACACCGGGAACAGAGGGAAAAACAAAGACAGTGGGAACAGCGGGGACAGCGGGAAAAGCAGGGACAGAGGGGACAGTCGGGACAGCAGGGACAGGATGAATCCCGGCTGCCTCCCTGGAACTGGGACATTCCATTGGGATGGATCCTGGATACCTCCCTGGGATGGGGACATTCCAAATATCCCACTGGGATTGATCCCGGCTGCCTCCATGGGACTGGGACATTCCAAATATCCCACTGGGATTGATCCCAGCTGCCTCCATGGGACTGGAACATTCCAAATATCCCGCTGGGATGGATCCTGGCTGCTCCTCTGGGATGGGGACATTCCAAATATCCCACTGGGATTGATCCCGGCTGCCTCCATGGGACTGGGAACATTCCAAATATCCCACTGGGATGGATCCCAGTTACCTCCCTGGGACTGGGACATTCCAAATATCCCACTGGGATGGATCCCAGTTACCTCCCTGGGACTGGGACATTCCACTGGGATGGATCCTGGGTGCCCGCCTGGGATGGGGACATTCCAAATGTCCCACTGGGATGGATCCCAGCTCCCTCCCTGGAATGGGGACATTCCAAATATCCCACTGGGATGGATCCTGGCTGCTCCTCTGGGATGGGGACATTCCAAATGTCCGACGGGATGAATCCCAGCTCCCTCCCTGGGTTAGGGACACTACAAATATCCCACTGGGATGGATCCCAGCTGTATCCCCGATATTGGGACATCCCAAATGTCCCACTGGGATGGATCCTGGCTGCCCCCTGGGATGGGGACATTTCAAATATCCCATTGGGATGGATCCTGGCTGCCCCTCTGGGATTGGGACATTCCACTGGGATGGATCCTGGCTGCCCCCCCTGGAATTGGGAAGTTCCAAATATCCCACCGGGATGAGCAGCAGGGATTTGCAGGATCAGTTTTCCAGCTGGAATCTCGGGGATGTTCCCTTTCCCACCCCATTCCTGCTGCACCCAGAGATTCCAGGAGCTCCCCAAAATCTGGAAAGTGACTCCACCAAAAAAGGACTTTTAATGGTTGAGGAAAATTCCCAATTCCTGGAGTTGGTGCTGCTGGGAAGGAGGAAAAGCAAATTCCCGGTTCAGGGAATTCCTGACCTGCAGAGCTGCTCCCGGTCTGGCATCCAACATCCTGAGGGTGTGGAGCTGCTGGAGAGAGGCCAGAGGGGAGCACGGAGCTGCTCCTGGCTGGGAGGGCTGGGAATGTGCAGCTGGATCAGGGCAGGATCCAGGGAATCCTTGGAGTCGCTTCCCCATCCCAAAGGGGCTCCAGGAGAGCTGGAATTTGGGCAAGGGCTGGAGGGGCAGGAGGCAGGGAATGGCTTCCAGTGGGAAAGGGGATCTTGGGATGGTGGGATCTTAGGAAGAGATTCCTGGCTGGGCTGGAATTCCCAGAGAATCCCTGGATCCCTGGCTGTGTTCAAGGACAGGGTTTGGAGCAACTCATCCCATCCCATCCCATCCCATCCCATCCCATCCCATCCCATCCCATCCCATCCCATCCCATCCCATCCCATCCCATTATCCCATTTTCCCATCCCAGCTCTGTTTTCCAGAGGGAGGAGTCTCTCAGGAATTCCCTGGATATCCAGAAATGCAGGAATGGACACCCAGGCCGTGTTCTGTTCCATCAGTGCCCATTCCCATGGGATATCCAGAGACCCCAAATTCCCATTTTTTGAGAAGGAATCCTCTGCAACGGCTGCCTTGGGATACCTGGAGCCACCTGCACAAGGCCCATCCCAAATCCCACCCAAATCCCTGGATTGCAATTCCAGAACTCCCACCCCAATTCCCGGGACGGGCCAGGAGCTCATCCCAGAGATGGGATAACAGAGATGGGATAATCCCAGAGATGGGATAACAGGGAATTCCCAACGTTCCCCATTCCCACATTTCCACTCCCAAAACCCCTCCAAGGGCGGTGACGGGAAGAAAATTCCCGCAGGATTTTCCTGAGGTGGATGAGGAAGGGCTGATCCAGGACACGGAGCCCTGGAAGCTGCAGGAGCCTCGTCAGGCAGCCCCAGTCCCACGGGAATCGCCGGTGCCGGGGCTCAGATCCATTAAAATCCCACAAAACCCAAATCGAAGCTTTTTGGGAATGACTCGGCAGCGGCGGCGGAAGAGCGGGAGCGCATTTGGCTTTTTAGGAGCAATTTCGGGTGGATTTTTGGGGTTTTTTTTGCTCTTAATTTCTTTTATTTTTGGCAGCAAAGAGGGAGAAAATGGCCCGGCTGGAGCCCGGATCCATTTGTGGTTTCCAGAGGCAGCAGCGACCGGAGCTGGGAATCTCCAGGGGCCAGGGGATGACTCAGGTCGGGAAAGGGGAGAGGGGACAAGGAGAGAAGGAAACTGGGGAAACTGGGATGGGAGAGATGGAAACTGGGATGGGAGAGGGGGAAACTGGGATGGGAGAGAGGGAAACTGGGATGGGAGAGGGAAACTGGGATGGGAGAGAGGGAAACTGGGGAAACTGGGATGGGAGAGATGGAAACTGGGATGGGAGACAGGGAAACTGGGATGGGAGAGATGGAAACTGGGATGGGAGAGAGGGAAACTGGGATGGGAGAGAGGGAAACTGGGATGGGAGAGAGGGAAACTGGGATGGAGAGAGGGAAACTGGGATGGGGAGAGGGGGAAACTGGGGAAGCTGGGATGGGAGAGAGAGAAACTGGGATGGGAGAGAGGGAAACTGGGATGGGGGAAATGGAAACTGGGATGGGAGAGATGGAAACTGGGATGGGAGAGGGGGAAACTGGGATGGGAGAGAGGGAAACTGGGGAAACTGGGATGGGAACTGGGATGGGAGAGAGAGAAACGGATGGGAGATGGGAACTGGGGTGGGAGAGAGGGAAACTGGGATGGGAGAGAGGGAAACTGGGATGGGGGAAATGGAAACTGGGATGGGAGAGAGGGAAACTGGGATGGGGGAAATGGAAACTGGGATGGGAGAGAGAGAAACTGGGATGGAGAGAGGGAAACTGGGATGGGAGAGAGGGAAACTGGGATGGGGAGAGGAAAACTGGGGAAACTGGGATGGGAAATGGGATGGGAGAGGGGGAAACTGGGATGGGAGAGAGGGAAACTGGGGAAACTGGGATGGGAACTGGGATGGGAGAGAGAGAAACTGGGATGGGAGAGGGGGAAACTGGGATGGGAGAGAGGGAAACTGGGATGGGAGAGAGGGAAACTGGGGAAACTGGGATGGGAACTGGGATGGGAGAGAGAGAAACTGGGATGGGAGAGGGGGAAACTGGGATGGGAGAGAGGGAAACTGGGGAAACTGGGATGGGAACTGGGATGGGAGAGAGAGAAACTGGGATGGGAGAGGGGGAAACTGGGATGGGAGAGAGGGAAACTGGGATGGGAGAGAGGGAAACTGGGGAAACTGGGATGGGAACTGGGATGGGAGAGAGAGAAACTGGGATGGGAGAGGGGGAAACTGGGATGGGAGAGAGGGAAACTGGGATGGGAGAGAGGGAAACTGGGGAAACTGGGATGGGAACTGGGATGGGAGAGAGGGAAACTGGGATGGGAGAGGGAGAAACTGGGATGGGAGAGAGGGAAACTGGGATGGGAGAGAGGGAAACTGGGATGGGAGAGAGGGAAACTGGGATGGGAGAGAGGGAAACTGGTCAGGGATGGTCGGGATTTGATTCCCAGCATTCTGTGGATCAGGGAGATTTGAGATGTATTTCCTGGGATGCTGTTGGTATATTTGGGATGTGATTCCCAGGATGCCAGTGGGATGGTTGGGATGTGATTCCTGGGATTCTGAGGGTCGGGGACATTTGGGACATGTTTCCCGGGATGTCGTGGATCAGGGACATTTGGGATGTGATTCCCAGGATGCTGTTGGGATATTTTGGATATATTTCCCAGATTCTGTGGATCAGCGATATTTGGATGTGATTCCCAGGATGCCAGTGGGATGGTTGGGATTTGGTTCCCAGGACACTGTTGGGATATTTTGGGCTGCAATTCCCAGGATGCCTTTGGGATATTTGGGATGCAATTCCTGGGATTCTGTGCATCAGGGACATGTGGGATACGTTTCCAGGGATTTGTGGATTAGGGACATTTGGGATGTGATTCCCAGGATACTTTTGGGATATTTTGGGCCGCAATTCCCAGGATGCCTTTGGGATATTTGGGATATATTTCCCAGATTCCTTGGATCAGGGACATTTGGGATATGTTTCCTGGGATTCTGTTGGGATATTTAGGATGTGTTTCCTGGATTCTGTGGATCAGGGACATTTGGGATGTTTCCCAGACCCTATGGCTGCCAGGCCATTCCCGGTTTCCCGCTCCATGCCGGGCCATGCCGGATCAGACGGATCCAGCCCAAGCTGTCGCGGCAGCTGCCGCACCCCAGGAGCAGGAAAAGGCAAAGGAGCTTCTGCAGCCAGGAAGGATCCCGTGGATCTTTGCTCCCAAAAACACCGCACCCTGCCGGAGTGAATCCCAGGGGATCCCAACGATCCCAGATCCTACAGTTCCGGATCCTACAGCACACAAATAACCCTGCACGCCATTAACCCACGGCATGCCATTAACCCACAGCATCCCATAACCCACAGCACCCCATAACTCTGAACCCCGTAACCCACAGCACCCCGTAACCCACAGCACCCCATAACTCTGAACCCCGTAACCCACAGCACCCCGTAACCCACAGCACCCCATAACTCTGAACCCCGTAACCCACAGCACCCCGTAACCCACAGCACCCCATAACTCTGAACCCTGTAACACACAGAACACAAATAACTCCGAACCCCATAACCCACAGCACTCCATAACACACAGCACCCCATAACTCTGAACCCCGTAACACACAGAACACAAATAACTCCGAACCCCATAACCCACAGCACTCCATAACACACAGCACCCCATAACCCACAGAACCCCATTAAACCCACACCCCATAACCCTGCACCCCATTAACCCCACAGCCCATTTACTCACGGGACCCCATAACTCCACACCCCATACCCCACAGCACCCCATAACTCACAGAACCCAAATAAATCTGAACCCCATAATCCAGCACCCCATAACCCTGTACCCTATAACCCACAGCACCCCATAACCCACAGAACCCAAATAACACTGAACCCCATAACTCTGCAACCCATAACCCACAGCACCCCATTAATGCTACACCCCGTAACCCTGCAACCCATAACCCGTTAACCCCACACCTCATAACCCACAGCACCCCATTAATCCCACACCTCATTAACCCCACACACCATAACCCTGCACCCCATTAACCCCATACCACATTAAACCCATATCCCAAAACCCACAGAACCCTATAAACCCATACCCCATTAACCCTACACCCCATTAACCCCACAGCACCCCATAACCCGGCACCCTGTAACCCTGCACACGATTAACCCCACACTCCATTGACCCACAGCACCCCATTAAACCCATACCCCATAACCCACAGAACATCATTAACCCCATACCCCATTAAACCTGCACCCCATAACCCACAGAACCCCATAACCCAGCATCCCATTAACCCCACACCCCATACCCCACAGCACCCCATAACCCGCAGCACCCCGTTAACCCCACACTCCATTAACCCCTTACCCCATTAACCCCACGCCTCATTAACCCTGCACACCATTGCCCTGCACCCCATTAAAGCCACACCCCATAACCCACAGAACCCCATTACCACACACCCCATTAACCCCACATCCCATAACCCCACACCCCATTAGGCCCACATCCCATTAACCCTGCACACCATTACCCTGCACCCCATTAACCCTGCACCCCATTAACCCTGCACCTCATAACCCACAGAACCCCATAACCCAACACCCCGTAACCCAGCACCCCATTAACCCCACACGCCATACCCCACAGCACCCCATAACCCACCATACACAAATAACTCTGAACCCTACAACCCCACACCCCATAACCCACAGCACTCCATTAACCCCACACCTCATTAATCCCACATCCCTTATCCCATATCCCATATCCCATATCCCATATCCCACATCCCACATCCCATATCCCCTATCCCATATCCCATATCCCCTATCCCATATCCCATATCCCATATCCCCTATCCCATATCCCACATCCCATATCCCCTATCCCCTATCCCATATCCCATATCCCATATCCCATATCCCATATCCCACATCCCCTATCCCATATCCCATATCCCACATCCCATATCCCATATCCCGTATCCCATATCCCCTATCCAATATCCCATATCCCATATCCCCTATCCCATATCCCATATCCCCTATCCCATATCCCATATCCCATATCCCATATCCCATATCCCCTATCCCATATCCCATATCCCATATCCCATATCCCATATCCCCTATCCCATATCCCATATCCCCTATCCCATATCCCATATCCCATATCCCAGGCTGGAATTCCCTGGGACTCTGGAATTCCCACGGGATCAGGTCCGGGTTGAGGTGCCAGCACAGGTGTGAGGGACAATTGTCCCCTGGTTTCGGGTGACAGCAGCTGACAGAAGCTGTCCCGGGATGGAAAACTTGGAAAACATTCCCTGCTCCATATGGTGGCACCATCCAGCCCCACAGGGATGATCCCCAAATCCGGGGGCAGCAGGAAAAGTGGGAATTCCACCCTGGTGAGAGCCCACATGGAACTGGGATCCTGAAATCAGCAGGACACAGAGCTGGGAGGGCTGGGAATGTGCAGCTGGATCAGGGAAGGATCCAGGGAATCCTTGGAGCCGCTTCCCCATCGCAAAGGGGCTCCAGGAGAGCTGGGATTTGGGCAAGGGCTGGAGGGGCAGGAGGCAGGGAATGGCTTCCAGTGGGAAAGGGGAGTTTGGGATGGTGGGATCTTGGGAAGGGATTCCTGGCTGGGCTGGAATTCCCAGAGAATCCCTGGCAGTGTCCAAGGAAAGGTTCGATGGGGTGGGATAATGGGATGGGATAATGGGATGGGATGGGATGGGATGGGATGGGATGGGATGGGATGGGATGGGATGGGATGGGATGGGATGGGATGGGATGGGATGGGGTCGGATAATGGGATGGGAGAGGATGCAGGTGGAGACAGCTCTGGAGCAGGGTTGGGATTTGGAGTTTGGGATTTGGGCTTTGGGAGCTGTTTCCAGATTTCGGATTTGGGGCTTTGGGGTTTGGGAGCTGTTCCCAGGGTTGGACTTTGGGTTTTCCAAGCTGTTCTCAGGTTTGAGGTTTGGGATCTGTGGTTTGGGAGCTGTTCCCAAGTCTGGGATTTGGGGTTTGGGAGCTGTTCCCAGGGTTGGGTTTTGGGGTTTGGGAGCTATTCCCAGGGTTTGGGTTTGAGATTTGGGTTTGGGAAGCATTCCCATCGTTGAGATTTGGGTGTTAGGGTTTGGGAGATGTTCCCAGGTTTGGGAATTGGGATCTGTGTTTTGGGAGCTGTTTCCAGGTTTAGGCTTTGGGGTTTGGGAGCTGTTCCCAGGTTTGGGAATCGGGATCTCCATTTTGGGAGCTGTTCCAGAGTTATGATCTGGGCTTTGGGGTTTGGGAGCTGTTCCCAGATTTGGGATTTGGGGTTTTGAGAGCTCTTTCCAGAGCTGTGATCTGGGCTTTGGGGTTTTGGGAGCTCTTCCCAGGTTTGGGATGGGATCCAAGCTTTGGGATCTTTTCCCAGAGTTGGACATTGGGATCTGGGCTTTGGGATCCATTCCCAGAGTTGGGAACTGGGATTTGGGTTTTGGGATTCATTCCCAGAGTTGGGAACTGAGATCTGAGCTTTGGTACCTGTTCCCAGGTTTGGGGTTTGGGATTTGGGATCTGGGTTTTGGGATCCATTCCCAGAGCTGGGAATTGGGATCTGGGCTTTGGGACCTGTTCCCGGCACCGGCCGCGCTCCGGGGCTCGGGCTCTGCCCCAGCGGTGTCACCCGGCCCCGTGCGACACTCGGGGGGTCCCCGGGGGCCCTGGTGCTGAAGGACAGCTCCGCCCCCTCCCCCGCCCTCCCTCCCCCTCCCTCTCCCTCCTCCTCCTCCTCCTCCCTCTCCCTCCCTCTCCCTCCTCCCGCTCCTCCGCCGGCCCCGCCGCCGCCGCGGCCGCCGCAGCCGCGCCTGGGCCGCCTCCCCCGGCCGCCCGCCCGCCCGCCGTGCCCGGGCGCTGCCGCCATGCCCCAGCCGGCCCCGCCGCGCCCCGCAGCCGCCGCCGGCGCACCATGAAGCGGCAGAACGTGCGGACGCTGGCGCTGATCGTCTGCACCTTCACCTACCTGCTGGTGGGCGCCGCCGTCTTCGACGCGCTCGAGTCCGAGGCGGAGACGGCGGAGAGGCGGCGGCTGGAGGCCAAGAGCGACGAGCTCAAGAGAAAGTACAACCTGAGCGCCGAGAGCTACGGCGAGCTCGAGCGGGTCGTGCTCAAGCTCAAGCCGCACAACGCCGGCGTCCAGTGGAAATTCGCCGGCTCCTTCTACTTCGCCATCACCGTCATCACCACCATAGGTACCGGCTGCCCCCGCCCCGCCCGGCTCCCCGCGGGCAGATCCCGGCTCGGGTTTTTTCCGGGTGGGATCGGGGGATCCACGCGGGAAGCACCGGGAAAGCCCCGCCTGTCCCCGAGGGAGCGGGGGGAAATCGGGAGCTCGGCGCTTTCGCCGCCCGGGGACCCCCCCGGCACAGCCGCCGCCCGTCCCGCTGGGGCCGGGGCGATCCCTCCGCTCGGCTCCTCCGGCACCGGGAAAAAAGCCCGGTGCTCTGTGTCACATCCCTTGGGATCGGTGCGATCCCTCTGCCCGGTCTCCCCTGTCTCCCATCCCGGTGTTTTCGGAGCGATCCCCCTGCCCCGTTTCCCCTGTTTCCCATCCCGGTGTTTTCGGGGCGATCCCCCTGCCCGGTTCCTCCTGTTTCCTACCCCGGTGTTTTGGGGGCGATCCCCCTGCTCGGTTCCTCCTGTTTCCTACCCCGGTGTTTTGGGGGCGATCCCCCTGCCCAGGCCCCCCTGTCTCTCATCCCGGTGTTTTCGGGGCGATCCCCCTGCCCAGGCCCCCCTGTCTCTCATCCCGGTGTTTTCGGGGCGATCCCCCTGTCCGGACCCCCTTCTCTCCCATCCCGGTGGGACCGGGGCGATCCCTCTGCTCGGTTCCTCCTGCACCGGGAAAAAAATTCCCGGTGCTCTGTGTCTCATCCTTTGGGATCGCGGCGATCCCTCCCTGGCTCCTCCAGAAACGGGAAAAACCTGCCCAGACGCCCCTGTCTCCCATCCCGGTATTTTCGGGGCGATCCCTCTGCTCGGTTCCTCCAGCACCGGGAAAAACCCGCCAGGACCCGCCTGTCTCACATCCCGGTGGGATCGCGGTGATCCCCCTGTCCGGTCCCCCCCTGTCTCCCACCCCTCGGGATCGGGGCCATCCCTCTGACCTGATTTCCGTTTCTCATCCCGGTGTTTTCGGGGCGATCCCCCTGCTCGGACGCCCCCGTCTCCCATCCCTTGGAATTGGGACGATCCCCCTGGCCCGTTCCCCCGGCTCTCCCATCCCGGTGGGATCCGGGCGATCCCTCTCCGGCACCGGGAAAAACCTGCCCGGTGCTCTGTTTCTCACCCCTTGGGATCGGGGCGATCCCCCTGCCCGGATCCCCCTGTTTCCCATCCCGGTGTTTTGGGGGTGATCCCTCTGCCCGGATTCCCGTCTCCAATCCCCTGGGATCGGGGCGATCCCTGCCCGGCTCCTCCAGCACCGGGAAAAACCTGCCTGGTCCTCGCCTCTCTCCCATCCCTTGGGATCGGGGCGACCCCCCTGCAGGGACGCCCCTCTCACCCATCTCGGGGTTTTCGGGGCGATCCCCCTGCCCTGACTCCCGTTTCCCATCCCGAAGTTTTTGGGGTGATCCTCCTGCCCTGATTCCCATTTCCCATCCCGGTGTTTTGGGGCCATCCCCCTGCCCGAATTCCCGTCTCTCCCATCCCTTGGGATCGGGGCGATCCCCCTGTTTCTCATCCCGGTGTTTTGGGGGCGATTCCCCTGCCCTGATTACCATTTCCCATCCCGGTGTTTTTGGGCCGATCCTCCTGCAGGACCCCCCTCTCTCCCTCCCATCCCGGTGTTTTTGGGGGCGATTCCCCTGCCCAGACTCCCTTTTCCCATCCCGAAGTTTTTGGGGTGATCCTCCTGCCCTGATTCCCGTTTCCCATCTCTATGTTTTGGGGCCAATCCCCCTGCCCAGATTCCCGTTTCCCATCTCGGTGTTTTGGGGCCATCCCCCTGCCCAGATTCCCGTTTCCCATCCCGGTGTTTTGGGGCCATCCCCCTGCCCTAATTCCCGTCTCTCCTATCCTTTGGGATCGGGGCGATCCCCCCGTTTCCCATCCCGGTGTTTTGAGGGCGACCCCCCTGCCCTGATTCCCATCTCTCCCATCTTTTGGGATAGGAGTGATCCCCCCGTTTCCGATCCCGGTGTTTGAGGGGCGATTGCCCTGCCCTAATTCCCGTTTCCCATCCCGGTGTTTTTGGGGCGATTCCCCGCCCAAGTCCCCCCAAATCCCCGACCCCGGGACTCTCCCCCCGCCCCTCTCCCACCGGGAAACCCTCGCGAGACCCCCGGGACCGGGGAATGCTCCTGGCCGGGACCCTCCCGACCCTTCGATGTGTCCCCAAGGCGCTGTCACCCCCCCTGTGGTGGCTCTGCTGGCCCGGACACCCCTGTGGGACCCCCAGCCCGGGGGAGGGGACAGGGACGTGTCCCAGCCCCATGGGGAGAGGGGTTTGTCCCTGTAGGGTGCCCATCCCCACAGGGTGTGTCCCTATAGGGTCCCCAGCCCGGGGGAGGGGACAGGGGTTTGTCCCTGTAGGGTGCCCAGCCCTGTGGGGAGGGGACAGGGACATGTCCCCACTCTGCCAGGCTCTCCGAGGGGGTGTCACCTCTGTCCCCCACACTCAAGGATGTCCCCAGCCCTGTCCCCACTCTGGGAAGTGTCACTGGGGGTGGCCCCTTTGGGACCTACCCCCCCTCCCCCCCCGTCACCCTCATTGTCACCCACACTGTCACCCCATTGTCACCCTCACTGTCACCCCTCTGGCCTTTGGGTCCCCTCCAAGGGTAGCCGGGGTCACCCAATGTCCCCTGGTCCCCAGCTGCCCCCCAAACTCTGCCCTAGGGAGGGCCTGAAGGGTGGGGACAGGAGAGGACAGTGAGGGGACAGCAGGTGACACAGGGCCCTGGCCACCATTCAGAGAGGGGAGGGATGGGTTAATGGGATAATGGGATAATGGGATGGGGGACACCAGCTTTGGGACAGATTTTGGGGTGTCCCTGGTTACCTACAGCTGTCACACGGATTTTGGGGTGTCCCTGGTTCCCCAGAGCTGTCACACGGATTTTGGGGTGTCCCTGGTTACCCACAGCTGTCACACGGATTTTGGGGTGTCCCTGGTTCCCCAGAGCTGTCACATGGATTTTGGGGTGTCCCTGGGTCCCCAGAGCTGCTGTCACATGGATTTTGGGGTCCCTGTGCATTCCCAGGACTGGGACAGGGATATTGGGGTGTCTGTTTGTTCCCGGGGCTCAGATCCAGGTATTGGGGTGCTCGTGGGTTCCCAGATTTGGGCTGTGGATATTGGGAGGATTTCCGGGCCCTAAATCCCGGTGTGCGGAGGCAAAAGAGTTCCCGGTGCTGGAACACCAGGGTTGGGGTGCTCGTTATTCCAGGAGTTTTTATCCCGGTGTTTGTCATTCCCAGAGCAGTTGTTCCAGTGTTGCTTATTCCCAAGGCTTCTATCGCAGTTTTTTTATTCCCAGAGTTGTTATTCCCACCCTCAGGGTGTTCATTATTCCCAGAGCTGTTAGCCCTGAGTCAGGGTGTTCATTATTCCCGGGGCTTTTATCCCGGTGTCAGGCTGTTATTCCAGGGCTTTTCTCCCAGTGTTTGTCATTCCCACCCTCAGAGTGTTCCTTATTCCCGGAGCTGCTATCCCGGTGTTTGTTTTTCCTGGAGCTGTTATTCAGGTGTTTGTCATTCTTATTCCCACTCTCAACACATCCCTTATTCCTGGGGCTTTTATCCCGGTGTCCAGCTGTTATTCCAGCGTTTGTCATTCCCACCCTCAGGGTGTTCATTATTCCCAGAGCTGTTATCCTGGTGTTTGTCATTCCCAGAGTTGTTATTCCCATTCCCAGAGTCTTCCTTATTCCTGGGACTTTTATCAGGCTGTTATTCCAGGGCTGTTATCCTGGTTCCTGGTGTTTGTCATTCCCATCCTCAGGGCATTCATTATTCCCAGGGCTGTTTTCCCAATGTTCATTATTCCCATTATCCTGGTATCGGGGTGTTTGTCACTCCCAGCACTATCTCGGTGTTTGCTATCCCCATTCCCCCCCCCCCCCCCCCCCAAGTTTATTATTCCCATTATCCCGGTGTCAGGGTGTTTGTCATTCCCGGGGTTTTTATCCCTGTGTTTTACACTCCCACCCTCAGGGTGTTCATTGTTTCTGGGGCTGTTTTCCCGATGTTTGTAATTCCCATTATCCCTCAGGGTGTTTGTTACTCCCAGAGCTCTTATTCCCACTCTCATGGTGTTGCTTATTCCCGGGCTTTTATCCCAGTGTTTGTTATTCCCACCCTCAGGGTGTTCATTATTCCCGGGGCTGTTATCCCGGTGTTAGTCATTCCCATTATCCCGGTGTCAGGGTGTTTGTTATTTCCGGGGCTTTTATCCCAATATTTATTATTCCTGGAGCTGTTATCCCGGTGTTTGTTATTCCTGGAGCTCTTATTCCCACTCTCAGGGTGTTGCTTATTCCTGGAGCAGTTATCCTGGTGTCCAGCTGTTATTCCATGGCTTTTATCCCTCTGTTTGTCATTCCCACCCTCAGGGCATTCATTATTCCCGGAGCTGCTGTCCTGGTGTTTGTCATTCCCATTATCCCGGTCTCAGGGTGTTTGTTATTCCTGGGGCTTTTATCCCGATATTTATTATTCCTGGAGCTGTTATCCTGGTGTTTGTTATTCCTGGAGCCATTATCCCAATATTTATTATTCCCCGTGTCAGGGTGTTCTTTATTCCTGGGGTTTTTACTCTGGTGTTTCTTATTCCCACCCTCAGGGCATTGATTACTCCCGGGGCTGTTTTCCCCATGTTCATTATTCCCATTATCCTGGTGTCAGGGTGTTTGTCATTGCCGGAGTTGTTATCCCGGTGTTTGCTATTTCCAGGGCTTTTATCCCAGTTGTTTTTTTTTTATTCCCAGAGTTGTTATTCCCACTTTCTGGGTGTTCCTTATTCCTGGGGCTTTTATCCCGGCGTTTGCCATTCCCAGAGCTCTTATCCCGGTGTCAGTGTTTCATTATTCCCGGGGTTTTTATCTCAGTGTTTTTTATTCCCAGACTGCTATCCCGGTGTTTGTTATTCCCGGAGCTGTTATCCTGGTATTTGTCAGTCCCATTATCCCGGTGTCAGGGCGTTCATTATTCCCCGGGTTCTTTTCCAAATGTTTATTATTCCCATTATTCCAGTGTCAGGGTGTTTGCTATTCCCAGGGTTTTTGTCCTGGTGTTTGTCATTCCCGGAGCTGTTATTCCCACTCGCAGGATGTTCATTGTTCCCCGAGTTTCAGGCTGTTATTCCCAGAGCTGTTATCCTGCTGTTTATTATTCCTATTATCCAGGTGTCAGGGCGTTTGTCATTCCCAGCACTTTTATCCCTGTGTTTGCTATTCCAGGGGGTTTTATCCCCAATGTTTATTATTCCCATTATCCCGATGTTTGTCATTCCCATCCTCAGGGTGTTCATTATTCCCGGGGCTGTTTTCCCAATGTTCATTATTTCCATTATCCCGGTGTCAGGGTGTTTGCTACTCCTGGAGTTGTTATTCCCACTCTCAGGGTGTTCATTATTCCCGGAGCTGTTATCCCAATGTCAGGCTGTTATTCCTGGAGCTCTTATCCTGCTGTTTGTTATTCCCGGTGTTTGTTATTCCCATTATCCCAGGGCTGTTTTCCCAATGTTCATTATTCCCGTTATTCCGCTGTCAGGGTGTTTGCTGTTCCCAGCACTGGTATTCTGGTGTTTGTTATTCCCAGAGCTGTTATCCCGGTGTTTGTCACTCCCATTATTTATTCCCATTTTCCCGGTGTTTGCCATTCCTGTTATCCTGGTGTCAGGGTGTTTATTGTCCCTGTTATCCCGGTGTTTGCCATTCCCATTATCCCATTATCCTGGTATTCACTATTCCTGTTATCCTAGTGTTTAGTATTCCCATTATCCAAGTGTTTTCTAATCCCATTATCCCTTCATCCTGCTGTTTGTTGTTCCCATTATCCCATTATCCCAGTGTTTGCCATTCCCATTATCCCATTATCCTGCTGTTTTTCTGTCCCATTTTTCCCCTTGTTTACCATTCCCATGATCCCAGTTTCCTGGTGTTTGCCATCCCTGTTATCCCAGTGTTTGCCATTCTTGTTATCCTGTTATCCCAGTGTTGTTGGCCATTCCCATTATCCCAGTGTTTACCATTCCCATTATCCCATTATCCTGGTGTTTTTCTATCCCATTTTTCCTGGTGTTTGCCATTCCCATTATCCCAGTGTTTTTCAATCCCATTATCCCATTATCCCGGTGTTTGCCATTCCTGTTATCCCATCTTCCTGTTGTTTTTCAATCCCATTATCCCATTATCCCAGTGTTTTTCAATCCCGTTACCACATTTTTCCTGGTGTTTACCATTCCCATTTTTCCGGTCCTTACCATTCCCGTTTTCCCAGTGTTTGCCATTCCCATCATCCCATTATCCCAGTCTTTTTCAATCCCATTATCCCATTATCCCAGTGTTTGCCATTCCCGTTATCCCAGCTCCGACCTCTCCAGGCTGCCAGAAGCAACTGGAAAAGTTCTGGAATTGTGGCCAATCCTCTGGCATTGGACAGGATGGGAGGAATTGGGAATCTCCAAAGGGATCCAGCCCATCCCAAGGATCCCAGAATGCTGGAGAGGGACATGGACCTGCTGGGATCCATCCCAAGGATAGATCGGGATCCCACTCTGCCTCTCCCAGGATTCCCGATCCTGGAATTCCCAATCCCACTGCCAGGAGCTGGGAATGCTGGAGCGGGATTGATCCCAACCCAAACGTCGCATCCCAAAAATTCCTGCCCATCCCAGCATTCCCAACCTTAAATCCTGGAGCTGGGCTCCACTTTGGGATTGGGATGAGGATTCCCAATATCCCAAATTTGGGAATTGCAGAGGGAATGGCCTCAAATGGCTTTCCCTGAATCCAGCCCAGTTTTCCCAGAATTTCCAGGGATGTGGAGAAGGGTCTGGGACATCCGGATGTGCGGGAAGATCCCAAAATCCCACAATCCCACAAAATCCACGATTTGGGTGGCTGGATATGGCAGCAATGCTGGGATGGGGCTGGAATGAGAGGAGACCCATCCAAATCCAGGGAAAAGGGGAAGAAATTCCCATTATTCCCATGGAATTGGATTTTCCAAGGCAGGGAAATAAAAGGGGTTTTTCCAGGAATTCACCACCGAGCTCTTGGTGGGACAGGGAAAAGCCAGACTGGGATTGGGAAACGGCTCCTGAGGTGGGGGAGATCCTGGTGGGGAAAAATCCGGGATTACAGATCCTGGTGGGACGAGGGGAGGAAAATCCGGGATTACAGATCCCACTGGGAAAAGTTTGAATCCATTTGGGGTTTTGGTTTTTTTCCCCTTTATCCATGAAAAAAGCCGAGAGAGGAGCAGCTCCTGTCGCTGCTCCAAAGCTTTCCTGTGGCTCCCAAGAAATTCCTGGCGCTGGGATGTCCCCTCTGCCCCCATCCCACAATTCCAGGGGCTGGGATGTCCCCTCTGCCCCCATCCCACAATTCCAGAGGCTGGGATGTTCCCAGGGGGTGGCAGTGTCACCAGCAGTGTCCCTTGTCACCTCTGCCGCTGTCCCGAGCCAGGGTGGGCTGCTCTGGCTCTGGATGGCTCCCAAAAGTCCCAATCCCAAAAACCCTGATCCCTAAAATCCCAATCCCAAAAGTCAGAATCCCAAAAATCCAATCCTAAAAAACCTGATCCCAAAAATCCCAATCACAAAAACCAGATCCTAAAAAACCCAATCCCAAAGAACCCGATCCCAAAAACCCCAATCCCAAAAATCCCAATCACAAAAGTCACAATCCCAAAAATCCTGATCCCAAAAGTCACAATCTCAAAAATACCGATCCCAAAAAACCCGATCCTAAAAAACCCCAATCCCAAAAATCCCAATTCCAAAAAAACAGATCCTGAAAAACCCAATCCCAAAAATCACAATCCAAAAAAACCCGATCCCAAAAGTGTCGATCCCAAAACTTCAATCCTAAAAAAACAGATCCCAAAAAACCCAATCCCAGAAGTCCCAATCTCAAAAATCTTGATCCCAAAAATCCCGATCCTAAAAAACCCAGTCCTAAAAATCCTGATCCAAAAAGTCACAATCCCAAAAGTGCCGATCCCTAAAACCCCCATCCCAAAAGTCACAATCCCAAAAATCCTGATCCCAAAAAACCCGATCCCAAAAATCCCAATCCTAAAAGTCCTGATCCCAAAAAGCCCGATCCCAAAGTCCCGATCCCAAAAATCCCAATCCCAAAAGTCCTGATCCCAAAAGTTACAATCACAAAAATCACAATCCCAAAAGTGCCGATCCCAAAAACCCTGATCCCAAAAACCCTGATCCCAAAACCCCGATCCCAAAAGTCCTGATCCCAGAAGTCCCAATCCCAAAATTCCCGATCCCAAAAAACCCAATCCCAAAAGTCACAATCCCTAAAACTCGATCCCAAAAACCCTGATCCCAAAAACTCCGATCCCCAAAACCCCAATCCCAAAAACCCCAATCCCAAAAACCCCGATCCCAAAAACCCCGATCCCAAAACCCCGATCCCAAAAACTCCGATCCCCAAAACCCCAATCCCAAAAACCCCAATCCCAAAAACCCCGATCCCAAAACCCCGATCCCAAAACCCCGATCCCAAAAACCCCGATCCCAAAACCCCGATCCCAGAAGTGCCGTTCCCCGCCCCCCTCCCCGCGGCCGCGCGCAGAGGGAGCAGGTGGCAAATGCCACCGCGGTGTCACCATCTGTCACCGCCGCCACCCGCCCGAGCCTCTGCCACGGGAACAGCGCCCGGCGGGAGGCCGGGCCCTTTTGTCCCCGATTGTCACCTGCTGTCCCCTCTGGTCTCCCCCTGTCCCTTTCTGTCCCCGTTTGTCACCCCCTTTGTCCTGCTTGTGTCCTCCCTTGTCACCCCCCCCGTCCCCTTCTGTCCCACCCTGTCACCCCCTGACCCCTCTGTCCCCTCAATCCCCGTGTCCCCTCTGTCCCTCTGTCCCTCCTGTGTCCCTGTCCCCCCCTTGCTCTCCCTGTCCCCTCTGTCTCTTTGTCCTTCTGTCCCTTCCATCTCTCTGTCCCTCTGTCCCCTCTGTCCCTCCTGTCCCACACTGTCCTCTCTGTGCTCCTGATCCCCGTGCCCCCTCTGTCCCTTTGTCCCTCTGTCCGGCCCTTTACCTCTGTCCCCTGTGTCCCCTCAGCCTCCCATCCCCTCTGTCCCTCTGTCCCCCTCTGTCCCCTCTGTCCCTCTGTCCCCTCAGTCCCTCCTGTCCCTCTGTCCCTTCTGTTTCTCTGTCCTCTCTGTCCCCTCTCTCACCCTGTCCCCTCAGTCCCTTCTGTCCCCTCTGTCCCTCTGTCCCCTCTGTCCCTCTGTCCCTCTGTCCCCTCTGTCCCTCTGTCCCCTCTGTCCCTCCTGTCCCACACTGTCCTCTCAATCCCCTGTCCCCTCTGTCCTTCTGTCCCCTCGGTGCCCTCTGTCCCCTTTGCCCCTCTGTCCCCTTTGTGCCTCTGTCCCCCACGTCCCCTTTGTCCCTCTGTCCCCCATGTCTCCTTTGTCCCTCTGTCCCGCGCTATCCCCTCTGTCCTTCTTGTCTCCCTGTCCCTTCTTGTCCCCTCTGTCCCTCTGTCCTGTCTGTCCCCTCTGTCCCACCCTGTCCTCTCAATCCCCCCTGTCCCCTCTGTCCCCTTTGTCCCTTCAGTCCCATCTGCCCCTCTTTCTCCTCTGTCCCCCTGTCCTGCCCTGTCCTTCTGTCCCCTCTGTCCCTCTGTCCCACAGTCCCCCCTATCCCCTCTGTCCCCCCTGTCCTGTCTGTCCCCTCAGTCGCCTCAGGCCCCCATCCCCTCTGTCCCTCAGTCCCCTCTGTCCCTTCTGTCCCACCCTGTCCCTTCTGTCCCCTCTGTCCCCCTCTGTCCCCCTCTGTCCCTCTGTCCCCCTGTTCCATGTGCCCCGGGCCGGTGACATTGCCCCTGTCCCCAATCTGTGGCCACCCCTGGGGTCGGGAAGGGTTTGGGGACAGCGCTGTCACCTCCCATGGCACTCCACCCCCGGGTGGCGAGAAAGGCACTGAATTCCTGGAATTTGGGGGGGAAAACTCCAGAAATTGTTGGGAATTTCTGGGATAGGGAGCTCCCTCCGTCCCGTCAGGACATTCCTGCTCCCATTCCACAAAAACAAAACATTTCCATGGAAATCACTCCTTGGGATCAGCAGGGAAAGGGGAATTTCAGGGAATTCCCGCCCTAATTCCAAAGCTGGAATTCCTCCCACCCCTTCGGCCACTCCTGCTCCCATTCCACAAAAAAAAATTTTCCATAGAAATCGCTCCTTGGGATCAGCAGGGAAAGGGGAATTTCAGGGAATTCCCACCCCAATTCCAGAGCTGGAATTCCTCCCAACTCCCTGGGCTATTGCTGCTCCCATTCCACAGAAAAAACATTTCCATGGAAATCGCTGGTGGCTCCTTGGGACGGAATTTGGGATCAACAGGGAAAGGGGAAAACTCTGCCGCAATTCCAGGGCTGGAATTCCTCTCACCCCCTCCTGGACATTCCTGCTCCCATTCCACAAAAAAAAACCCATTTCCATGGAAATCACTCCTTGGAATGGGATTTGGGACCAACAAGGAAAGGGGAAAACTCTGCTGCAACTCCAGGGCTGGAATTCCTCCCAACCCCTCCAGCCGTTCCTGCTCCCATTCCACAAAAAAAAAACGTTTCCATGGAAATCCGTGCTGGCACCTCCTGAACCATCCACAGGCTTTGGAATCAAGAGGGAGAAAGGGGGAATATTCCTGAAATTCCTGGAATTCCCTCCTGGGTTTTCTCTCATGGGTTTTCCCAGAAAAGCAATCCTGCCCATCCCGGGGGTTGTTGGAGCATCCCATCCCCGGGAATTGTTGGAAAATTGGGATCGCTTCCCTTCCCTGTTCCACTAAGGATTCCTGGATGTTTCTCCTGGACATTCCTACTCCCATTCCACAAAAACAAACATTTCCATGGAAATCCGTGCTGGCACCTCCTGAACCATCCACAGGCTTTGGAATTAAGAGGAAGAAAGGGGGAATATTCCTGAAATTCCCTCCTGGGTTTTCCTGGGAAAGTGATCCCAAGCCCATCCTGGGGGTTTTTGGAGCATCCCGTCCATGAGAATTGTTGGACAATTGGGATCGCTTCCCTTCCCTGTTGCACGCTGGAATTCCTGGATGTTCCTCCTGGATCTTCTGCATCCAGGGGTTTTCCAGAGGATCCAGGAAGGGGCTGGATGAGGATGTGGAGAATTCCCATTGGGATCGGAGCCGCTTCCCGCTGGGATGGGGATTTAGGATTTAGGGTGACAATCCCAGCTCGGGTTGAATCCGATGCCTTTTCCTGGGAATCTCTTCCCAAGGAGGCTCTGGCAAACACGAGGTGGGGAGGCCACGGGGTTGTTCCCATGGGATTCAAGGCAGGGATTGGGGTTGGGATTGGGATTGGGATCAGGATCCAGGATCAGGATCGGGATTGGAATTGAGATTGGGATTGAGATTGGGATCCGGGATCAGGATTGGGATTGGGATTGGGATTGGGATTGAGATCAAGATTGGGATTGGGATCCAGGATAGGGATTGGGATTGGGATTGGGATTGGGATTGGGATTGGGATTGGGATTGGGATTGAGATCGGGATCAGGATCATGGTCAGGATTGGGATAAAGATTGGGATTGAGATCCAGATCAGGATTGTGGTCAGGGTGAGGTTTGGGATCAAGATCAGAGTTGGGGTCGGGGTCAAGATTGGAATCAGGCTCAGGATTGGGATCAAGATCAGGATTGGGATCAGGATCAGGATCGGGATCAGGATCAGGATCAGGATTGGGGCCCCTCTGGATCTTCCCTCTCCCATCCCCTTCTCTTGCCCAGGCCATAAATTCCCGTCTTTTTTCCATCCAGGAGTGACACTATTAATTAATTCCCATTAATTCCCACTCCTGGCCTTTCCCAGCTGATTCCTCCCAAAATCCCAGCAAATCCTGACTGGGAGCGAGGAATGAAACCCATGGGCCAGGGAGATCAGGGGCAGGGAAAGCCATCCCAGATTTCTGAAGATTTGGGAGTTTTTCCTGGTTTTTCCCAAGCACCAGAGCTGGTGGCTCGGGTTCAGGGTGGATCCGAGAGCCTGGAATGGGATTTCTGGGATGGATGGATGGATGGAATCAGCAGCTCCCAGGGGAAAGGGACTGGATCCATTCCTTGTTCCTGTCCTGCATCCCCATCCCTGTCCTGCATTCCCACCCCATATCCCTGTCCCCATTCCCATCCTGCATTCCCACCCCATATCCCTGTCCCCATTCCCATCCCTCATCTGCATCCCATGTCCTAATTCCCATCCTACATCCCCATTCCTTATCCCCATTTCATAATCTCCATCCCATATCCCAATCCTGCATCCCCATCCCACATCCCAATCCCATCCCACATTCCCACCCCACATCCTCATCCCATAATCTCCATCCCTCATCCCATATCCCCATCCCGTAAAATCCATCCCAATCCCCATTCCATAGCCCCAACCCATATCCCCATGCTACATCCTCATCCCATAATCTCCATCCCACCATACCCACTCCATATCCCCATTACCACCCCATATCCCCACCCCATATCCCATATCCCCACCCCATATCCCTATCCTTTATCCCCATCCCCACCCCAAATCCCAAATCCCCATCCTCATCCCATATCCCCATCCTCATCTCATGTCCCCACATCCCCATCCCATATCCCCATCCTCTTCCCCATCCCCACCACATATCTCCATCCCCACCCCATATCCCCATCCCCAAATCCCCACCCCACATCCTCACCCCATATCTCCATCCCATATCGCCATCCCATACCCCATCCTACATCCCCATCCCATAATCTCCATCCTCATCCCCATCCCATACCCCATCCTACATCCGCATCCCATAATCTCCATCCTCGTCCTCATCCCATACCCCCAACCCCATATCCCCATCCCATATCCCCATCCCCATCCCCATCCCAAATCCCCACTCCACATCCTCATCCCCATTTTTCTGGGAAGGGCCTGGACACCCACCTGTGCCCATTTTGGGACACAAATCCGCCCCAAAATCCACCTCAAATTCCACCCCAAAATCCACTCCAAAATCCACCCAAAATCCAGCCCTAAATCCATCCCAAAATCCCTGAGGGATTTTATTCCCACTGGAGCTGTTTCGTCCCCCCCACCCCCCCCGCCCCGATCCTCCCAGAACATCGGGGCCACCCCCCTTGGGGTGCCCCAGGACATTCCCAGGGCATCCTATCTTATCCCTGAGCTCCAGATCCCCCTTTCCACTGTAAGCCCCCCTTTTCGCATATCCCCACCCCATATCCCCATCCCCACCCCATATCCCCATCCCCATCCCAAATCCCCACTCCACATCCTCATCCCCATTTTTCTGGGAAGGGCCTGGACACCCATCCCTGCCCATTTTGGGACACAAATCCACCCCCAAAATCCACCCCCAAAATCCACCCCAAAATCCCCCCAAAATCCACCCCAAAATCCACCTCAAAATCCACCCCAAATCCCCCCAAAATCTATCCCAAAATTCCCTGCAAAATCCACCCCAAAAATCGACCCCAAATCCACCCCAAATCCATCCCTAAATCCACTCCTAAATCCACCCACAAATCCAGCCCTAAATCCACCCCAAATCCACCTCAAAATCCATCCAAAGTCCACCCCAACACCCACCTCAACATCCACCCCTAAACCCACCTCAAAATCCACGCAAAATCCACCCCCAAATCTACCCCAACATCCACCCCAAATCCACCCCAAAATCCACCCCAAACTCCACCCAAAATCCACTCCAACATCCACCCCAAACTCCACCCCTAAATCCCCCCAAAATCCACCCCAAAACTCACCCCAAAATTCATCCCAAAATCCACCCCAAATTCACCCCCCAAATCCACCCTAACATTCATCCCAAAATCCGCCCGTAAATCCACCCAAAAATCCACCCCGAAATCCCTGAGGGATTTTTATCCGGACCCCCCTTCCTGCTGCGGGCCCCCCCTTTTCCAGGGAGAGGCACGGGGAGGGGGGGGCGGGAAGGGGCCTGGCGGGGGCCCCAGAATCCAAGGAAAAATTGCCAGTTTTGGCGCAAACAGGGAGCTTGGCCGGCGCCGGGATTTTCCATGACTCCATCCCGACCCCCCCCGGCCGCGGGAGGCGCTGGGGGAGGGGGAATCCGGCACCCCCCCACACCCCAAAATATCCGGGGGGGGCCCCCACTGCGGAGCCGAGTCCATTTGGGAATGGCGCGGGAATGTGGGGGGATGTGGGAATGAAGGGGGAGATCAGGGTCTGGCCCCACATCCAACCCCATCCACCCAAATCCTGCTGGGAATGGGGGGTCCTGGGGGGTCCCTGATCTTTGGGGTCACATGGGGGGGATCCTGGAATGTTCCAGAACCGCCCCTCCTATGGAATGGGATCCCGCTTTTCCAGGGGGGAAATATGGGAGAAGGGGGGAGATGGAGCAGAGGGGATGGAGGGATGGGTGGGTGGGTGGGTGGATGATGGATCCATGGATGGATGGATGGATGGATGGATGGATGGATGGGTGGGTGGGTGGATGGATGGATGGATGGATGGATGGATGGATGGATGGATGGATGGATGGATGGATGGAGGGATGGATGGATGGATGGATGGATGGATGGATGGATGGATGGATGGATGGATGGATGGATGGATGGATGGAGGGATGGATGGATGGATGGATGGATGGATGGATGGATGGATGGATGGATGGATGGATGGATGGATGGATGGGTGGATGGATGATGGATGGATCCAAGGAGAACTAGAACATGGCCAGTCGGGATTTTGGGAGTGCCAGGGGGTCGCTCCAGCTCTTCATTCCCAGTTCAGCCCATCCCAGATCCCATCCCTCTGCTCTGGCTGCAGGAGGTGTCCCCATGTCCTGTGACCCCCAGCCCCACCCAGGGATTTTGGTGTCCCCATGTCCCCCTCCTGTGTCCCCCAGCCCCATCCAGGCATTTTGGTGGCCCTGCATGACCCAGGTGTCCCCCTGGCTGTGTCCCCAGCCCGTGTCCCCCCTGCCCATGTCCCCTGCCCATGTCCCCCCTGCCCGGGTCACCCTGGTTTTCTCCCCCTGCCCATGTCCCCATGCCTGTGTCCCCTGCCTATGTCCCCTGCCCATGTCCCCCTGCCCATGTCCCCATGCCTGTGTCCCCTGCCCATGTCCCTCAGTGCCAGATCCGTGTTTTCCAGGACATTTTTTCCTGGAATTCCGCTGTCCCCAGCACCTGCTGCGTTCCCAGCCGCCATCTCCAGGCGCGTTTGCTCTCCCCGGGCACGCGGGGGTCTCTGGGGACAGCTGTGTCCCCTCCCCCCGCCTGGGGACAGCTGGGGTGGCCCCAGCACTGGGAAAAATGGGATCTTTACTGGGAGCAGCGGAATCCTTACTGGGAGCAGTGGGATCCTCACTGGGAGCAATGGGATCATACTGGGGACAGTGGGATCCTCACTGGGAGCAATGGGACAATGATCCTTACTGCGAACAATAGGACAATGATCCTTACTGGGAACAGTGGGATCCTTACTGGGAGCAATGGGATCCTTACTGGGAGCAATGGGACAATGATAAACTACTGGGAACAGCAGGATCCTTACTGGGAACAGTGGGATCCCTACTGGAAACAGCGGGATCATACTGGGAACAGTGGGATTCTTACTGGGAACAGTGGGATCTTTACTGGAGACAGCGGGATTCCTACTGGGAACTGCAGGATCCTTACTGGGAACAGTGGGATCTTTACTGGAGACAGCGGGATTCCTACTGTGAACAACAGGATCCTTACTGGGAATACCGGGATTCTTACTGGGAAAAGCAAGATCCTTGCTGGGAGCAGCAGGATTCTTACTGGGAACAGTGTGATCCTTACTGGGAGCAGAAGGATCCTTACTGGGAATAGCCAGATCCTTACTTGGAGCAGTGGGATCCTCACTGGGAGCAATGGGACAATGATCCCTACTGGGAGCAGATGCTGATCCTTACTGGGAGCAGTGGGATATGAGGAAGGGCTGGCACGAGGAGGCTCCTTCCATCCCTTGTCCCTGCTCCCTGAATGCCATCCCCTGCTTCCCTGAATTCCCTGTCCAGGTTCCCTAAACTCCCCGCCCCATTCCCCAAACCCCCTGCCCCATTCCCTGTTCCATCCCCTGCTTCCCTGAATTCCCCTGTCCAGGTTCCCTAAACCCCCTGCCCCATTCCCTGCATCCCCTGCCCCATTCTCCATATCCTCTGCCCCATTCCCTGCATCCCCTGCCCCATTCCCTAAACTCCCTGCCCCATTCCCTACATCCCTTGCCCCACTCCCTACATTCCCTGCCCCATTCCCCTGAATCTCCCTGTCCCTGATCCCTCAATCCCATCCCCTGCTTCCCTGAATTCCCTGTCCAGATTCCCTAAACCCCTTTCCCCATTCCCTGCATCCTCTGCCCCATTCCCTGCATCCCCTGCCCTGCCCCATTCCCTAAACCTCCTGCCCATTCCCTGAATCTCCCTGAATCCCATCCCCTGCTTTCCTGATTTCCCTGTCCAGGTTCCCTAAACCCCCTGCCCCATTCCCCAAACCCCCTGCCCCATTCCCAAAACCCCCTGCCCCATCCCCTAAACCCCCTGCCTCATTCCCTAAATCCCCCTGCCCCATTCTCTGCATCCCCTGCCCCATTCCCCAAACCCCCTGCCCTGTTCCCTGCCCCATTCCCTGCCCCTCATCCCCATCCCACCCTCCCATCCCCATTCCCTCAGATCCTTCCCTGCCCTCCCAGCCCTCCCAGCCTGTGTCCTCCTCCCCCTGCCCGTTCCCGTTCCCGCAGCTGTCCCGCTAATCCCGGCCATCCATCGCCCCGACAGCCGGGATCCGCTCCAGGGCCCGGGGCCAGCCCTGCACCTGCTCCGGGGCCGGATCCAGCCCCGCTCCTCCGGCCCTAAAAAGGCCAGGATCGGCCGCGTTCCTGCGGGACGTGTCATCCTCCCTCCCTGGGGGACACGATCCCTGCTCCCGGCCCTGCCCGCAGCGGGATCCCGGCCCCGCTCGGCTCCAGGGACACCCCCGGGAGCCGGGAAGGGCCGGGGGGGCAGGAGGTGGGGAAGGAGCCGGAATTCCAGGCGTTATTCCCGGCGGATTTCCCGGCTGGGACGTGCCCTCCTCTCCAACACAATTTCTAGCCACCCGCGGGGCCCGGAGGGATTTGGGGGTCACCCCCGGAGCCGTTTTTCCGGGGTTTTCCCTCTCCTGCCATTCCCGACCTTCCCCCCACCCTCAGACGTGCCGGAGCTCAGGCAGCTCCTGCTAAAACCGGGAACGGGGGGGGATCGGGGGATTGACCGACGCTTGGAGAGTTCATAAACTCCCTTCCCTCGGGAAAGGGCGCTAAAAATAGCTCCGGGAGGCCGGGGAGGGATGGAGAGGCTGGAGGGGGCTGCGGAGGGCAGGAAAGGGCGGGAAGGGGCAGGAAAGGGCAGGAGGATGCTCAGGGAGGATGTCGGAAAAGCACCCGTGGGCACTGCGGGAGGCTCCATCCCAAAATCCATCCCGAACAGCCGGAAAGGGGATTTGGGAATTGCTGGGGAGGGGATGGTGAAGGGCGGGATGAGGGCTTGGGACTGGAAGGAGAATGAGGAGCTGGGAGAGAGGGACACGAGGAACAGGGAGAGAGGGACACGAGGAACAGGGAGAGAAGGACACAGGGAGAGAGGGACACAGGGATGGGACACGAGGAGCCGGGAGAGAGGTACACGAAGAACAGGGAGAGAGGGACACGAGGAGCTCAGAGAGAGGGACATGAGGAACAAGGAAGGGACATGAGGAACAGGGAGAGAGGGACATGAGGAACAGGGAGAGAGGGACACGAGGAACAGGGAGAGGGACACGAGGAGCTGGGGGAGAGGGACACAAGGAACAGGGAGAGAGGGACTTGAGGAGTTGGGAGAGAGGGACATGAGGAACAGGGAGAGAGGGACATGAGGAACACGGAGAGGGGTACATGAAGAGCGGGAGAGAGGGACACAGGGCTGGGACATGAGGAGCTGGGAGAGAGGAACATGAGGAACAAGGAAGGGACATGAAGAACAGTGAGAGAAGGACACAAGGAGGAGGGAGAGAGGGACACAGGGAAGGGACATGAGGAGCTGGGAGAGAGGGACACAAGGAGCAGGGAGAGAGGGACATGAAGAACAGGGAGAGGGACACAAGGAGCAGGGAGAGGGGACACGAGGAGCAGGGAGAGAGGGACACGAGGAGCTGGGAGAGGGGACATGAGGAACAGGGAGAGAGGGATGCGAGGAACAGGGAGAGAGGGACATGAGGAGATGGGAGAGAGGGACACAGGGAAGGCACATGAGGAACAAGGAGAGAGGGACATGAAGAATAAGGAAGGGACACAAGGAACAGGGAGAGAGGGACACGGGGAACAGGGAGAGAGGGACATGAGGAGCAGGGAGAGAGACACAAAGAGCTGGGAGGGAGGGACACAGGGAAGGGACATGAAGAACAGGGAGAGAGGGACACAGGGAACTGGATGGGACAAGGGAAAGGACACAATGAAGTGGGAGGGGTCACAAGGAGCAGGGAGTGACACGAGGAACAGGGAAGGGACAAGAGGAATGGGAAGGACATGAGGAACAGGGATAGAGGGACACAGGGAAGGGACAGGAGGACCAGGGAGTGACATGAGGAATAGGGAAGGGACACAAGGAACAGGGTGGGGGTGCAAAAAGCAGGGTTGGATCGGGGATGCTCTCAGGTAATGTTCAGGTCATGCTTCAGGTGATGCTTCTGTGATGCTGCAGTGATGTTCAGGTGTTTCTCAGGTGCTTCTCAGGTGATGCTGCCAGGTGATTCTCTCAGGTGTTACTCTCTGGTGATGCTCAGGTGATGCTCTGGTGATGTTCATGTGATGCTCCAGTGATGCTCAGGGAATGCTCTGGGGATGCTCAGGGGATGATTTCAGGCACTGCTCTGCAGAGATGTCCAGATGATGCTCCCAGGTGATTCTCCCCAGGTGTTTCTCAGGTGAGGCTTGAGCGAGGCTGCAGTGATGCTCCCAGGTGGCGCTCAGGGGACACTCCAGTGGTGCTGCTCAGGTGATGTTTTCTGGTGATGCTCAGGTGACATCTCAGAGATGCTCTCCAGTGATGCTCTCTCTCAGGTGATGTTCCAGTGATGGTCAGATGGCGCTCAGGTGATGTTTTCTGGTGGTGCTCTGCCGTGACAACCCCAGATGCTGTTCAGGTCATTCTCAGATGTTTGCCAGGTGTTTCCCAGGTGCTGCTCTGTGATGCCCCAGTGATGATTTTTAGTGATGCTCAGGTGTTGCTCTCCAGACATGATCTCAGGTGCCACTCTCAGGTGTTGCTCTCTCTCCCATGATTCCCTTTCCATCAATTCCCTCCCATGGCTTCCCTCCCATGTATTCCCTCCCATTGATTCCTTCCCATGGATTCCCTCTCCATGGATTCCTTCCCATGTATTCCCTCTCATGGATTCCCTCTCCATGGATTCCCTCCCATCATTTCCCTCTCCATGGATTCCTTCCCATGGATTGCCTCTCATGGATTCCCTCTCCATGGATTCCTTCCCATGGATTTCCTCTCCATCGATTCCATCCCATCGATTCCCTCCCACGGATTCCATCCCCACACAAAGAGGATCCCACGGCAGCTCCTCCTTGGACATGATCCCACGATCCCGATTTTCCCCTTGCTCCAGCTTCATCTGTGTCGTCCCGAAGGTGGCAGTGAGGGGGACTCAGGACTGGGATTTGGGACCCAGGATCAGCCGCCCTCAGCATTCCCAAAGGTTTGGGGGGTGTTCTGGGATCATGGCTGGGACAGGCCTTGGAAAAGGGGCCCAGGAATGCTCTGAGTCCAAAGGAAGAGGTTTGGAGTCTCCTTCCTGTTCCTGCTTGCTCCTGGTTTTCCTGGGAAAAGGAAAAGGAAAAGGAAAAGGAAAAGGAAAAGGAAAAGGAAAAGGAAAAGGAAAAGGAAAAGGAAAAGGAAAAGGAAAAGGAAAAGGAAAAGGAAAAGGAGGAAAAGTAAAAAATTAGAGGAAAAGGGAAAGGAAGAAAAAGGAGGGAAAGAAGGAAAATGAGAAAAATGTGAAAGAGAGAGGAAAGGAAAGTAGGAAAGGGAAGGTGAGGGAAGGTAAGAAAAAGAAGGAAAGGAGGAAAAATTTTTAATATAAGGAAAAGGAAGAAAAGGAAAAGGAGAAAGAGATAGAAACTAAGAAAGAGAAGGACTGGGAAAGTGATGGAAAAGGAAAAGGAAAAGGAAAAGGAAAAGGAAAAGGAAAAGGAAAAGGAAAAGGAAAAGGAAAAGGAAAAGGAAAAGGAAAAGGAAAAGGAAAAGGAAAAGGAAAAGGAAAAGGAAAAGGAAAAAAAGGAAGAAAAGGAAGAAAAGGAAGGGAAAGAAAAATGGTAAGGAAAGATAAAGGGAAAGGAGGGAAAGGAAAAGGAAGAGAAAAGAAAAAGGAGACAAAGGAAGAAAGGGAGAAAAATACAGAAAAGATAAAAATAAATGAGAAAGAGACTGGGAAAGGAAGAAAGAGAAGGAGAAGGAAAGGGAGAGGGAAAGGCATGGAAAAGGAAAAGGAAAAGGAAAAGGAAAAGGAAAAGGAAAAGGAAAAGGAAAAGGAAAAGGAAAAGGAAAAGGAAAAGGAAAAGGAGGAAAGGGACAGGGACAGGAAAAGGAAAAGGAGGAGAGGGATGGGGACAGGAAAAGGGGCAGGAAAAGGGAGCAGCTGGTTCCTGCCACCCCCATCCAAGGCCTGCGCTGGCCCTGCCCATGGCATTCCGGAGTCCATCCGGGAGAGCCGATCCGCAGGCACGGAGTGGGATAAATCCCATCAGCAGTGCTGTGGGATTACGGGAGCACAGCTGTTCCCGGGCTGGATGCGGATGCAGCCCCCGGATGGCGGGAACTGGGGCACCAGGACAGGGGATGCGGGTGACAGGGGACAGACAGAGCGCTCAGCCCTGGTGACCACCAAAATCCCTGATTTCCCCATCTCCCAGTGAGTCTGGGATGGGAATTTTGGGAATTTGGGATGGGGAATGTGCCCCCACCCAAGGGTTCACCCAAACATTGTCACGGGCACAGCGTTCCCAGAGAAGCTGTGGCTGCCCCTGGATAACTGGAAATGTCCAAGGAAATGTTGGAGGGAGCTTGGAACAACAACCTGGGATGGTGGAAGGAGTCAGGTTTGGAACAGGATGGGATTTGAGGTCCCTCCCCACCCAAACCACCCCGTGATTCCATGAAAAAGGACACTCAGAATCCATTCACAGGGATTTTTATGGAAAAGGGAGGTAAAGGGGAGAGAGACCATTCCTGGAGTCCTGAGAGTCCAAGTGAAGCCTTTAATTCCTAAAACTCTTTCTAGGAGGGGAGTTAGGGTGCGGATGGATCCAATCCCGGGCTGGGAGAGCTGGGAATGTGCAGCTGGATCAGGGAAGGATCCAGGGAATCCTTGGAGCCTTTTCCAGAGGGAAAGGAGAGCTGGGATTTGGGCAAGGGCTGGAGGGGCAGGAGGCAGGGAATGGCTTCCAGTGGGAAAGGGGAGCTTGGGATGGTGGGATCTTGGGAAGGGAATCCTGGCTGGGCTGGAATTCCCAGGGAATCCCTGGATCCCTGGGAGCATCCAAGAGTGGATTTGGATCACCCAGGTATCATGGGAGGTGTCAGGCTTGGAATGGGATGATCTCTAAGCTCCCCTCCATTCCCTCACTCTGAGATCCCACACCTCTCCCACCCTCCCCACCGACATTCCCCACTCCCCATTCCCTCCGGGATCGCTGATCCGACCCCTCTCTCCCTCTCCCCGCAGGCTACGGGCACGCGGCGCCCAGCACGGACGGCGGGAAGGTTTTCTGCATGCTCTACGCGCTGCTGGGCATCCCGCTGACCCTGGTGATGTTCCAGAGCCTGGGCGAGCGCATCAACACCCTGGTGCGCTCGCTGCTGCGCCGCCTCAAGAAGCGCCTGGGCATGCGGCGGCCGGAGGTGTCCATGGCCAACATGGTGACCATCGGCTTCTTCTCGTGCGTCAGCACGCTCTGCATCGGCGCCGCCGCCTTCTCGCACTACGAGAACTGGAGCTTCTTCCAGGCCTACTACTACTGCTTCATCACGCTGACCACCATCGGCTTCGGCGACTACGTGGCGCTGCAGAAGGACCACGCGCTGCAGACGCAGCCGCAGTACGTGGCCTTCAGCTTCGTCTACATCCTCACGGGGCTGACGGTCATCGGCGCCTTCCTCAACCTGGTGGTGCTACGCTTCATGACCATGAACGCCGAGGACGAGCGCCGCGACGCCGAGCAGCGGGCGCTGCTCAGCCGGGGCGCTCGCTCCGGAGCCGTGGCCGCCGTCCCCGAGGCCGCCGCGGTGGCCCCGGCCGAGAGCGGCTTCAGGAACGTCTACGCCGAGGTGCTGCACTTCCAGTCGGTGTGCTCGTGCCTGTGGTACAAGAGCCGTGAGAAGCTGCAGTATTCCATCCCCATGATCATTCCCAGGGATTTGTCCAGCTCGGACACGGGCGTGGAGCGCAGCCACTCGTCGCCCGCGCGCTGCCCCGAGACTCCGGAGCACCGGTGCTTCTGCCGCTCCCGGCGCTCCGCCATCAGCTCCGTGTCCACCGGGCTCCAGAGCCTGGCGGCGTTCCCGGGATTCGCCAAGAGACGCAGCTCCGTGTAGCCCCCATCACACCCTCCCATCCCGGATCCCTCCTGGAGCGGGAGGAAGCTGCTCCAGACTCGGGAATGACGCCGGAGCGGGGCCGTGCCCGTTGGCTCCAGAATGGATTTTAATTTAAAACCTCTTGGATTTTAATTTCACACACACACACACACACACACACACACAAAAACCACCCCTTGAAAATGTGAAACTTGGGAGAGCGGGAGAGCCTCGGAATTGAGGGGGCACGTCCCACTGTGGGCAGCTCTGGATCCTCGGGAATTCCCCGAGGAAGCGCAGAGGGACCCGACGGCCGTGGAAATCAGGCTAAGAGGGGCTTAGCCGGAGCTTTTCCACATCAGCCGCCCGCAAAAGCAGCCGGGAGTCACGTAGGCTGCTCCAAACCCTGGGATTTGGGGCTGTCTTAACCCAAATTCGTGGCGGGGCAGAGCTGGGAGTCCTCGGGATTTAGCGGGAATCATCCGTGGGAGGCTGGCTGATCCCACGGGATATCCGTGTCCATCCACGCCGAGGGTCTGGGGATGGGGTTGTTCCCCTCAGGAAGGTGTTTGGGGAATATCTGGGATATTTTCCCATGGGATCCCCCATCTCCATCCTCCCCAAGGCTCCAGGGGTGGAATTGTTCCTCCTGGGAAGGTATTTTGGGGACAATCTGGGATATTTTCCCATGAGATCCCCATCTCCATCCTCCCCAGAGCTCCAGGGGTGGAATTACTTCCCTCAGAGTAGTTTGTTTGGGGATAATCAGGGTATTTTCCCTTGAGATCCCCATTTCCATCCTCTCCACGGATGAAATTGTTCCTCCTGGGAAGGTATTTTGGGGAAAATTCAGGATGTTTTCCCATGGGATCCCCATATCCATCCTCCCCGAAGGCTCCAGGGATGGAATTATTTCCCTCAGAGTGTTTTTTTTGGGACAATCTGGGATATTTTCCCGTGGGATCCCCATTTCCATCCTCTCCAAGACTCCAGGATGGAATTGTTCCTCCTGCGAAGGAGTTTTGGGGGAAATCTGGGATATTTTCCCATGGGATCTCCAATCTCCATCCTCCCCAGGGCTCCAGGGATGGAATTGTTCCTGCTGGGAAGGTATTTTGGGGGAAATTTGGGATCTTTTCCCTTGGGATCCCCATTTTCATCCTCTCCAAAGCTCTGGGGGCAGAGCTGTTCCTCCTGGAATGGTATTTAGGGAAATCTGGGATATTTTCCCATGAGATCCCCCATCTCCATCCTCCCAGAGCTCCAGGGGTGGAATTATTTCCCTCAGAGTAGTTTGTTTGGGGATAATCAGGGTATTTTCCCTTGAGATTCCCATTTCTGTCCTCCTGAAGGCTCCAGGGATGGAATTGTTCCTCCTGGAATGGTATTTTGGAGGCAGTTTGGGATATTTTCCCATGGGATCCCCATCTCCATCCTCCCCAGAGCTCCAGGGATGGAATTATTTCACTCAGAGTGTTTTTTTTTTGGGGACAATCTGGGATATTTTCCCGTGGGATCCCCATTTTCATCCTCTCCAAAGCTCTGGGGGTAGAGCTGTTCCTTCTGGAACAGTATTTGGGGAAATCTGGGATATTTTCCCATGGGATCTCCATCTCCATCTCCATCCTCCACAAGGCTTCAGGGGTGGAGTTGTTCCTCCTGGGAAGGTATTTTGGGGGAAATTCGGGATCTTTTCCTTTGGGATCTCCGTCTCCATCCTCCATAATAGGGTTGGAATTATTCCCCTCAGGGAGGATTTTTTGGGATATTTTTGCCTTGGATCCCCATCTCCATCCTCACCGGGACTCTGGGAATGGAACTGTTCCCTCGGGGAGGAACTTTGGGGGCAATTATCCCCCGGGATCCCCCTTCCCATCCTCGCCGGGACTCTGGGGATGGAATCTTTTCCCTCAGAGAGAAATCCGGGATGTTACAACACTCCTCCATCCTTCCCTCCACACCCCTTCCACCACCGCCCTCACTCCTGGGACACTCCCGGAATTCCCTGGGATACCCCGGGGGTCACCTCTGTCACCACCACCCCGACAGGGAAGCAGAACTTCCCTCCTTTCCCATTCCCGCCCTTCCAGGATGGAATTTTCCCCTCCCATCACCAAAAGCCCCTCCAGGGGACACGGGGGGAGGGGGCACAGAGGGGACACGTGGGGGACCCTCCTGGAGTGCTGGAGGTGGCAGGGGGGGACTTGGGGGATGTTCCATCACCTTTCCAGAGAGGGAAAAAAAAAATCTCCACAGATTTCTGATCCTCGAGCTGTACATTTGTCAGATTCCTGAGGATATTTATGACCAACGGCGCTATCGGTGGAATTCCAGAAATACCCGCCGGAGAGGAGGCTCAGGGGACACTTCCTGACGATTCCAGGGAGGAATTTCTGCATCTTCCTCACCCAGGGGTGCCCAATTCCCGCCAGGAAGGGTTCCCTGGTTCTCATGCCAAAGCCAATGTGTCCCGCGGGGTTCCATTCCTTGGAGAGAGAAATAAAGGATTGTTGGAAGCTCGGGAGTGTCTGGGCTCTTCCCAAAGGGTATGGAGAGGAAGGGGGCTGGGAAAGGAGGGTCCCGATCCCCTGGGATCTCGCCTTTGCTTCCAGTAATTCCCTTGGGATTGGGAAAGGAGGGTCCTGATCCTCTGAGATCTCAGCTTTGCTTCCAGTAATTCCCTCAGGATCTGGGGAAGGAGGATCCCAATCCCCTGGGATCTCGGCTTTGCTACCCGTGAGGATTGGGAAAGGAGGATCCCGATCCCCTGAGATCCTGGCTTCGCTTCCTGTAATTCCCTTAGGATTGGAAAAGGAGGGTCCTGATCCTCTGGGATCTCAGCTTTGCCTCCAGTAACTCCCTCAGGATCTGGGAAAGGAGGATCCCGATCCTCTGGGATCTTGGCTTTGTTTCCCATGAGGATTGGGAAAGGAGGATCCCGATCCCCTGGGATCCTGGCTGTGCCTCCCGTAAATCCCTCAGGATCTGGGAAAGGAAGATCCCTATCCTCTGGGATCTCAGCTTTGCCTCCAGTAATTCCCTTGGGATTGGGAAAGGAGGATCCCGATCCCTTGGGATTTTGACTTTGCATCCAGTCCCTCCCTTGGGATCAGGAAAGGAGGGTCCTGATCCTCTGGGATCTCAGCTTTGCTTCCTGTGAGGATTTGGAAGGGAGGATCCCAATTCTCTGGGATCTCAACCTTGCTTCCAGTAATTCCCTTGGGATCAGGGAGAGAAGAGTTCTGATCCTCTGGGATCTCAGCTTTGCTTCCCATGAGGATTGGGAAAGGAGGATCCCGATCCCCCGGGATCTTGGCTTTGCCTCCTGTAACTCCCTTGGGATCAGGAAAGGAGGGCCCTGATCCTGCGGGATCTCAGCTTTGCCTCCAATCCTTCCCTCAGGATCCGTGAGAGGAGGATCCCAATCCCCTGGGATCTCAACTTTACCTCCAGAAATTCCCTAGGGATTGGGAAAACAGGATCCTGATCCTCTGGGATCTCAGCTTTGCTTCCAGTAATTTCCTTGGGATCTGGGAATGGAGGATTCTGATCCCCAGGTTCTCGGCTCCTTCCCTTGGGATCTGTGGGGGTGAAGGGCTGGGAGAGAAGGATCCATCCATCCATGTCTCCATCCATCCATGGATCCATCAATCCATCCATCCATCCATCCATGCATCCACCCATCCATCCATCTCTCCATCCATCCATCCATCCATCATCAATCCATCCGTCCATCCATCCATCATCCGTCCATCCATCCATCCATGGATCCATCCATGGATCCATCAATCCATCCATCCATCCATCCATCCATCCATCCATCCATCCATCCATCCATCCATCCATCATCCATCCATCCATCCATCCATCCATCCATCCATCATCCATCCATGCATCCATCATCCATCCATGGATCCATCCATCCATGCATCCATCCATCCATCCATCCATCCATCCATCCATCCATCATCCATCCATGGATCCATCCATCCATGCATCCATCCATCCATCCATCCATCCATCCATCCATCATCCATCCATGGATCCATCCATCCATCATCCATCCATCCATCCATCCATCCATCCATCCGTCCGTCCATCCATCCATCCATCCATGGATCCATCCATCCATCTCTCCATCCATCCATCCATCCATCATCCATCCATCCATCCATCCATCCATCATCCATCCATCCATCCATGGATCCATCCATCATCCATCCATCCATCCATCCATCCATCCATCATCCGTCATCCATCCATCCATCCATCCATCCATCCATCCATCCATCCATCCATCCATCATCCATCCATCATCCATCCATGGATCCATCCATCATCCATCCATCCATCCATGGATCCATCCATCATCCATCCATCCATCCATCCATCCATCCATCCATCCATGGATCCATCCATCCATCCATCCATCATCCATCCCTCCATCCATCCATCCATCCATCCATCCATCCATCCATCCATCCATCCATGCATCCATCCCTACACCCTTTAACCCCACCCCATTTTCCATGCCTCAATTCCCGATGGAAATTCCGGGATTGTCCCAGTCCCAGGACTCCAAGCTCAGCCCCCTCCAGCATTTGGGGACACAAAACATTCCCAAGGGATCCTGAGGGATCCACAGGGGCAGATCCAGGGATCCAGAGGAGCCTCCAGGCAGATTCCTGAGGGATTCAGGGATCCTGAGCCATTTTTTTCCCTCTTAAAGCGATTAAATTTTCCCTGTCAGCCGAATCCCAAATATTTACAATCCATCGGAGCGGCTCCAGATTCCAGCCTGGCTCTGGGTGATCGTGGGGGAAGCTCATCCCAGGAGCGGGAGGGAAGGTTGTTATCCTGGCGGGAAACAGGGAAAAAATTGGGGAAAAATCAGCAAAAAAATCGGGGAAAAATTGGGGAAATCCAGGGATTATTGGGGAAAAAACAAAGGAAAATTTGGGCCACATTTCTGTCCCTCCTAAGGTCACATTTCTGTCCCTCAGGGCCACATTTTGATGTCCCCTGTTAGGCCCATGCTCTCGTCACCTCCAGGGTGACATTTCTGTCCTTCAGGGCCACACTTCTGTCCCTCAGGGCCACATTTTGGTGTCCCCTCCCCTTAGGGCCATGCTCTTGTCCCCTCCAGGGTGACATTTCTGTCTCCCAAGGTCACATTTTTGTCCCCTCTGGGGCCACATTTTCGTGTCCCCCAGGGTCACATTTCTGTCCCCTCCGGGGTCACATTTTGGTGTCCCCACTTAGGGCCATGCTCTTGTCCCCTCTCTGGGTCACATTTTGGTGTCCCTCAGGGTCACATTTCTGTCCCCTATAGGGCCACCTTTCTGTCCCCCAGGGCCACATTTTGATTTGACATTCTGTCCCCCCTTAGGGCCATGCTCTTGTCACCTCCAGGGTCACATTTCTGTCCCTCAGGGTCACATTTTGGTGTCCCCCCTGAGGGCCATGCTCTTGTTCCCTCCAGGGTCATATTTCTGTCCCCTATAGGGCCACCTTTCTGTCCCCTCCAGGGCCACCTTTCTGTCCCTACCCGGTGACACATTTGGGTCTCTCCTGAGGCCACTTTCCTGTCCCCCCCTCACATCCCCATTAGGGTCACACCTTTATCCTCACAGGGGCCACATTTCTGTCCCCCCTTAGGGCCACACTCTTGTCACCACCAGGGTCACATTTTTGTCCCCCCCCCAGGGCCACACTCTTGTCACCTCCAGGACCACACTTCTATCCACCCCAGGGTCACATTTTGGTGTCCCCCAAGGTCACATTTCTGTCTCCCAGGCTGACATTTCTGTCCCCGCCAGAGTCACATTTTGGTGTCCCCCCTTAGGCCCACACTCTTGTCACCTCCAGGGCCACATTTCTGTCCCCCGGGGTCACACTTCTGTCCCTTAGGGCCACATTTTGGTGTCTCCCAGGGTCACACTCTTGTCCCCTCCAGGGTCACGTTTCTGTCACCTTCAGGACCATATTTTGGTGTCCCCCAGGGTCACATTTCTGTCCCCCAGGATCACATTTTGATGTCCACCTCTGGCCATGCTCTTGTCCCCCCCAGGGCCACATTTTTGTCCCCCCCAGGGTCACATTTCTGTCACCCCTGCCCCTCCCTCAGACGATTTCCCCCTCCCCACTCTGCCCAACCCCCTGGCATGGGAAGGGTTAATCCCATCCTGGTCCTGGCCTTGGTGAAATCCTTGGATTGGGAATTCCCATCCCCAGGCATGGGAAAGGGTGCAAAAGGGCTGGAAAATGGATGGAAAAGGAATGGGAAAAGAGATGAAAAAGGGGTGGAAAATAGATGGAAAAGAGGTGGAAAAGGGGTAGAAAGTGGGTGGAAAAGGAATGGAAAAAGGGGTGGGAAAAGGGATTGAAAAAGGGGTGGGAAAGGGTTGGGAAAAGAGTGGGAATGGGGTGGGAATGGGGTGGAGAAAGGGGTGGGAATGGGGTGAGAAAGGGAAGGAAAAGGGCTGGGAAAGGGGTGGAAAAAGGGGTGGAAAAGGTACGGAAAAACAATTCATCACCGGTTGTGGGGGAGGCCCAGGAGGGAACAGGGGGTCAGAGAAGCTTCCTGGGATTATCCCGGGGAGGTTTATCCTGGGTTTATCCTGGGCAGATTTATCCCAGGTTTACCCTGGTCAGGTCTTTCCAGACAAATTTATCCCAGACAGGCTTATTCCAGGTAGGCTTGTCCCAGTCAGGTTTATCCTGGGCAGGTTTATCCCGGGTTTATCCCAAACAGGTTTATCCTGGGCAGGTTTATCCAGAGTTTATCCCAGCAGATTTATCCCGGGTTTATCCCAAACAGGTTTATCCCAGATATGTTTATCCTGGGTTTATCCCAGACAAGTTTATCCTGGGCAGGTTTATCCAGGGTTTATCCCAGCAGATTTATCCCGGGTTTATCCCAGACAGGTTTATCCCAAACAGGTTTATCCTAGACAGGTTTATCCCTGATTTATACCAGGCAGGTTTATCCTGGACAGGTTTATCCCGGGCAGGTTTATCCTGGTTTATCATGGGCAGGTTTATCCTGGGTTTATCCCAGACAGGTTTATCTCAGGCAGGTTTATCCCGACTTTATCCTGGGCAGGTTTATCCAGGGCAGATTTATCCCGGGTTTATCCCAGCCAGGTTCATCCCCAGTAGGTTTATCCCAGACAGGTTTCTCCCGGGTTTATCCCAGACAGGTTTATCCCAGGTTTATCCCAGACAGGTTTCTCCCGGGTTTATCCCAGACAGGTTTCTCCCAGGTTTATCCCAGACAGGTTTATCCCAGGTTTATCCCAGACAGGTTTCTCCCGGGTTTATCCCAGACAGGCTTCTCCCGGGTTTATCCCAGACAGGTTTCTCCCGGGTTTATCCCAGACAGGTTTATCGCAGTCAGGTTTATTGCAGTCAGATTTATCCCGGGTTTATCAAAGCCAGGTTTATCACAGAGAGGTTTATCCCAGTCAGGTTCATCCCGGGTTTATCCCGGGCGGGCCCTGAGGGTCCCGAATCCCGGGAATAGATCCCGGCAATCCCGATCCCCGTCTGACAGCGCCACCTGCCGGGTGCGCGGGGACACGGGGGGGGGACACGGGGGGGACAAGGGGGCGGTGGCACCGGGACAGGAGCCACCGGGACAGAAATCCCGGGACAGAAATCCCGGGGCAGAATCCCGGGACAGAATTCCAGGACAAAACCCAGGGACAGGATCCCAGGGCAGAATCTCCAGAACAGAATTCCTGAGACAGAATTCCCGGGACAGAAATCCCGGGACAGAATGCCCAAGACAGAAATCCTGGGACAGAATTCCCGGAACAAAATCCCCAGAACAGAATTCCTAGGACAAAGTTCTCTGGACAGAATTCCAGGGCAGAATCTCCAGAACAGAATTCCTGCGACAGAATTTCCAAGATAAAATCCCCGGGACAGAATCCCCAGGACAGAATTCCGGGACACAATTCCCGGGACAGAATCCCATGACAGAATTCTCAAGATAAAATTCCCTGGACAGAATTCCCGGGAGAGAATTCCCAAGACAGAAATCCTGGGACAGAATTCCCGGGACAGAATTCCCAGGACTGAATTCCAGGATGAGAATTCCCGGGAGAGGATTCCCAAGACAGAATCCTCGGGACAGAATTCACAAGATAAAATTCCCGGGGTCAGAATTCCCGGTCAGAATTCCTGGGACAGAATTCCCGGCAAAAAATTCTGGGACAGAACCATCGGGACAGAATTCCAGGGACAAAATTCCAGGGACAAAATTCTCAAGATAAAATACCCGGGACAGAATTCCCAGAACAGAATTCCCGGGACACAATTCCTGGGATCGGCGGCACCGGGGTGAGGGCGTGGTTATGCAAATTAGGGGGCGTGGCTTCCCAGACCCCTTTTACTGCTCTATGGGCGTGGCCAGCTCGATCGGGGGCGGGGTTTTTCATGAGGGGCGTGGCCAGGGGCGTAGCTCACATTCGGCTGAAGGGGGCGTGCTTGGTGGGCGTGTCCCCGGTGTGGGCGTGTCCGGGGGGGCGTGTCCCCATATGTGGGCGTGTCCGGGGGCGTGTCCCCCTGTGTGGGCGTGTCCGGGGGCGTGTCCCCGCGGTCGGCCGTGCCGTGGGGGGGCCATGGCGTGGTCCCGGTACCAGCTGGGCCTGGCCGCGCTCATGCTCCTCACCGGCTCCATCAACACCCTGGCGGCCAAGTGAGTCCCCCAAAATACCCCAAAATCCCCAAAATCCCCCGGGCCCCGCCCCGCCCCCCTCGGTGTCGCGGCTGTGTCCCCGTGAGTGGCCTTGGGGACCCCCCCGGGGCTTTGGGGTCACCTCAGTGTCCCCACCCCTAATGAGGGGATCCTTTTTGGGGGGGGGATCCGGCTCCTTTTGGGGTCGGGGAAGGAATTTGGGCTCCTCCAGCCCATTTTGGGGTGGAGCCCCCCCCGGGTGCCCGTGCGGCTCCTCCCGCTCCCCAAAATCCCGGGAGTGACGTCATTGCCGACCCGCGGCCGTCCCAAAATGTGCCCGGGCAGGGCGGACCTGCCGGGCCGGCTCATCCCGGCCGATCCCGGAGGGATTCCAGCCGATCCCAGCGGATCCCGGCCGATCCCAGCTGATTCCAGCCGATCCCGGCGGATTCCGGCCGATCCCGGCCGATCCCAGCCCCGGAAAGGGAAACTGAGGCGGAGGGGACACGTGAGGTCCCAAAAAAGCCTCTTGCGACACCCCGGGAATGAGTCAGCCCCGAATCTCCCGGGATTGGCGGAAAACCGCGATGGGAGGGGTCCCTGGGGGGTCGGGGGCGTTCCCGGCTGGATTTGGGGGGGCCCGGGGGACATTCGGGGTCTGTGGAATGGGAAATCCTCATCCGAAGGGTCCTGCTTTGGCCAGAGGGCGGTTGGAGCAGCCAAGAAAAGGGGGATTTACCCCACATTGGGGCTGGGGCATCCAGCGATTTTATGGATCTGGTGTTCCTCAGGATCCGGCGTTTTGGGGACAGGGGGTGTCCCATTCCTGTGTTCCTCAGTCCCAGATCCGGAGTTTTGGGACATGGGGTGTCCCGTTCCCGGTGTCCCATTCCCGGTGTCCCATTCCCAGTGTCCCTTTCCCGTGTCCCCTTCCCGGCTGTCGCTCAATCCCGGGATCCCACATCCAGATTTTTGGGACATGGGGTGGACCATTCCCAGTGTCCCTTTGCCGGTGTCCCGTTCCCGGTGTCCCAATCCCAGTGTGCCATTCCCGGTGTCCCGTTCCCGGTGTCCCAATCCTGGTGTCCCATTTCCGGCTGTCACTCAATCCCGGGATCCCAGATCTGGATTTTTGGGACATGGAGTGTCCCGTTCCCGGTGTCCCATTCCCGGTGTCCCGTTCCTGGTGTCCCGTTCCCGGCTCTCACTCAGGATCAGGATTTTTGGGACATGGGGTGTCCCATTCCCGGTGTCCCAATCCCAGTGTCCCGTTCCCGTGTCCCAATCCCGGTGTCCCCTTCCTGGCTGTCACTCAATCCTGGGATCCCAGATCCGGATTTTTGGGACATGGGGTGTCCCGTTCTCGGTGTCTCGTTCCCGGCTGTCACTCAGGATCCGGATTTTTGGGACATGGGGTGTCCTGTTCCCGGTGTCCCGTTCCCGGTGTTCCGTTCCCGGTGTTCCGTTCCCGGCTGTCACTCAATCCCGGGATCCCAGCCAGGGCTGCTCAGGCCGGGACAGGCCCGGCGGTGTCACCTTCCCTGGGGACATCCCGGCCCCGGCGGTGTCACCTGGGGGCGCTGCTGTCCCAGGGCACGGCCCCGAGTCCCGGGATTTGGGGATGATCCCGATCCCGATCCCTCCCAGGTGGGCCGACAACTTCAGCGCTCCCGGCTGCGATGGGAAAGAGGAGCACAAATTCCAGCACCCCTTCCTGCAGGTGAGATTCCCGATCCCAGCCCCATTCCCGATCCCAACACCCCTTCCTGCAGGTGAGATTCCCAGTTCCAGCCCCGTTCCTGCAGGTGAGATTCCCGACCCCAGCCCCATTCCCACAGGTGAGATTCTCAATTCCATCCCCATTCCAAATTCCAGCCCCATTCCCAGTTCCAACCCCATTCCCAATTCCAGCCCCGTTCCCGATTCCAATCCCTTCCTGCCGGTGAGATTCCAGATCCCAGCCCCATTCCTGATCCCAGCCCCGTTCCCAATCCCAGCACCCCTTCCTGCAGGTAAGATTCCCAACCCCAGTCCCATTCCCGTTTCCAACCCCATTCCTGATCCCAGCCCCATTCCCGATCCCAGCCCCATTCCCGATCCCAGCACCCCTTCCTGCAGGTGAGATTCCCAGTTCCAGCCCCGTTCTCAATCCCAGCCCCATTCCTGATCCCAACACCCCTTGCTGCAGGTGAGATTCCCGATTCCAGTCCCATTCCCAATTTAATCCCCATTCCTGATCCCAGCCCTATTCCCAACTCCAACCACATTCCTGATTCCAGCCCCGTTTCAAATTCCAGCCCCATTCCCAATTCCAATCCCTTCCTGCAGGTGAGATTCCCAATTCCAGCCCCATTCCTAATTCCAATCCCATTCCTATGGGATGGGGCTGATTCCAGCCCCATTCTCGGCTCCAGCCCCATTCCCAATCCCATCCCCATTCCCAATTCCAATCCCATTCCTGATTCCAACTCCATTACTGCTTCCAATCTCAATCCTGCAGGTGATCCCCCTTATTCCAGCTTCCAGCCCCATTTCCTACTTCCAAAGCCATTCCTGTAAGTGACAATCCCATTCTAGGTTCCAGCCCCATTCCTACAGGTGAACCCCCTTTTCCAGTTTCCAGCCCCCAGTCCTACACCTGAACCCCATTGTTCCCCTTTCCAGCCCCCTTTCCTACAGCTGATCCCCCTTTTCCAGCTTCCAGCCCCATTCCTACAGGTGAACCCCATTATTCCCGTTTCCAACTCCCTTTTCTACTGCCGATCCTCCTTTCACAGCTTCCAGGCCCATTCCTACAGGTGAACCCCATTATTCCCATTTCCAGCCCCATTCCTGCCAGTGATTCCCCCATTCCAGCTTCCAGCCCCATTCCTACACATGAACCCCATAATTCCCATTTCCAACTCCCATTCCTACATGTGAACCCCCTTTTCCAGTTTCCGGCCCCCATTCCTGCAGATGCAGCCCATTATTCCCATTTCCAGCCCCCATTCTTACAGGTGAACCCCATTATTCCTGTTTCCAGCCCCCATTCCTGCAGGTCATCCCCCTCTTCCAGTTTCCAGCCCCATTCCTAAGGTGATCACCCCGTTCGAATTTCCAGCCTTCCTATTCCAGCTTCCAGCCCTCTTCCTACACATGAACCCCATTATTCCCATTTCCAGCCCTCTTCCTACACATGAACCCCATTATTCCCATTTCCAACCCCAAATCCTACACATGAACCCCATTATTCCCATTTCCAGCCCTCTTCCTACACATGAACCCCATTATTCCCATTTCCAACCCCAAATCCTACACATGAACCCCATTATTCCCATTTCCAACCCCAAATCCTACACATGAATCCCATTATTCCCATTTCCAACCCCAAATCCTACACATGAACCCTGTTATTCCTGTTTCCAACCCCAAATCCTACACATGAACCCTGTTATTCCCGTTTCCAACCCCAAATCCTACACTTGAACGCCATTATTCCCCATGTCCCCCAGGCCGCCGGGATGTTCCTGGGGGAATTCTCCTGCCTCCCGGTGTTCTACCTGCTGCGCCTGCGGGATCGGCGCCGCGCGCATCGGGATCGGGATCGGGATCGGGATCGGGATCCAGCCCCGGCCCCAGCCCCATCCCGACCCTTCAACGCCCTGCTGTTCCTGCCCCCCGCCCTGTGCGACATGGCCGGCACCAGCATCATGTACGTGGGTGAGTCCGCCACGCAACCCCCTCAAATTGCGGAATTTCAGGGAATTTCTGGAAGTTTCTGGAAGTTTCCGTCGGGTCCTGAGCGCTTTTCCCGCCGTTTTTTCCCGCAGCTTTGAACATGACCAGCGCCTCCAGCTTCCAGATGCTCCGGGGCTCCCTCATCATCTTCACGGGGCTGCTCTCGGTGGCGTTCCTGGGCCGGCGGCTGGAGTGGAGCCACTGGGCGGGAATCGTGCTCACCATCCTGGGGCTGGCGCTGGTGGGGTTGGCGGATCTGCGCGGGAACCCCGGCGGCACCGGGCACGGGCTGGCCGACGTCATCACCGGTATCCCGGGAATGCCGGGGCATCGTGGGAATCCCGGGAATGCCGGGACGGTGGGACACGGGCTGGCATCACGGGAATGCCAGGAATGCCGGGGCAGTGGGACGCGGGCTGGCATCACGGGAGTGCCAGGAATGCCAGGGCATCCCATGGCATCACGGGTATCCCAGGAATGCCAGGGCAGTGGGACGCGGGCTGGCCGATCTCATCACGGGTATCCTGGGAATGCCGGGGCAGTGGGGACACAGGATGGCATCAGGGGTATCCTGGGGCAGTGGGAAACAGGCTGGCATCATCACGGGTATCCCGGGAATGCTAGGGCATCGTGGCTATCCCGGGAATGCCAGGGCATCCCAGGGCATTGAGGCTATCCCAGGAATGCCGGGGCAGTAGGACACAGGCTGGCATCGCGGGTATCCCGGGAATGCCAGGGCAGTGGGACACAGGATGGCATTGTGGGTGTCCCGGGAATGCCAGGGCAGTGGGAAACAGGCTGGCATCGCAGGAATCCCGGGAATGCTGGGGCAGTGGGACACGGGCTGGAATCGCGGGAATGCCGGGACGTCCCAGGGCATTGCGTCTATCCTGGGAATGCCAGGGCAGTGGGACACAGGCTGACATCGCAGGAATCTCGGGAGTGCGGGGGCAGTGGGACATGGGCTGGCATCGCAGGAATCTTGGGAATGCTGGGGCAGTGGGACACGGGCTGGCATTGCAGGAATCTCGGGAATGCTGGGGCAGTGGGACACAGGCTGGCATCGCAGGAATCTCAGGAATGCTGGGGCGGTGGGACATGGGCTGGGATCACGGGAATCCCGGGAATGCCAGGGCAGTGGGACACAGGCTGGCACTGCGTGTATCCCAGGAATGCCAGGGCAGTGGGATGGCCTTGGGATGGCAGGGTCACTCTATAGGATGGCGGGATCACTCCTTGGAACTGGGAGGGATCACTCCTTGGAATGGTGGGATCATTCCTTGGATTGGTAGCATTGCTCCATGGGACTGGAGAGGTCACTTGTTGGAATGGTGAGATCACTCCATGGAATGGCAGGAAAACTTCTTGGGATGGCAGGGTCACTCCTTGGGATGGTGGGAAAGGTCCTTGGAATGGCAGGTCCACTCCATGGGATGGCGGGATCACTCCTTGGGATGGCAGGGAAACTTGGAATAGTGGGATCGCTCTTTGAATGGTGGGATCACTCCTTGGAATTGTGGGATCCCTCCTTGGGATGGCGGGATCACTCCTTGGAATTGTAGGATCCCTCCTTGGGATGGCGGGATCACTCCTTGGGATCGCAGGAAAACTTCTTGGAATGGGGGGGTCACTCCTTGGGATGGTGGGAAAGGTCCTTGGAGAATGTCAGGGTCACTCCATGGAATGGCAGGAAAACTTCTTGGAATGAGGGGATCACTCCTTGGGATGGGGGAATCACTCATTGGGATGGCGGGATCGCTCCTTGGGATCGCAGGAAAACTTCTTGGAATGGGGAGATCACTCCATGGAACTGAGGGGGAAACTTCATGGGATTGGGGGATCACTCCATGGAATGGCAGGAAAACTCCTTGGAATGGCGGGGTCACTCCATGGGATCGTGGGAAAACCTCTTGGAATGGTGGGACCATTCCTTGGAATGGCAGGGTCACTCCTTGGGATGGTAGGAAAGGTCCTTGGAATGGCGGGGTCGCTCCATGGGATGGCGGGATCACTCCTTGGGATGGCGGGAAAACTTCTTGGAATGGGGGGATCACTCAATGGAAATGGGGGGGAAGCTTCTTGGAATGGCAGGGTCACTCCTTGGGATGGTGGGAAAGCCTCTTGGGATGGTGGGATCACTCCTTGAAATGGAGTAATCACTCCATGGAATTGGGGAGGTCACTCGTTGGAATGATGGGATCACTCCATGGAATGGCGAGAAAACCTCTTGGAATGGGGGAATCTCTCCTTGGGATGGGGAGATGTCTCCATGGATTGGTGAGATCACTCCTTGGATTAGTGGGATCACTCCTTGGAACTGGGGGATCATTCCCTGGAATGGGGGGATCACTGAAGCACAGACAAACTAATTAAAGTTGGAAAGGAGGGAATGAAGGGCGTTTATTACATCACGGGCACGAGCAGAATATTGGAATATTTTCCCACACCATTTGGGAAGTCACAGACTCCTGCTATTTATCCAGAAAGGTTTTACATATTCACACGGTTTTTAAGGGCACATAATGCATATTCATTACCTGTATTATAATCAGCTGAATATTCATTACGGCTGCATAATTGTTCTCCCTTAATTGGGGTCGGTGGGTTTTGAAATGAGGGATGGGCATACGGGAGGAAGAAAATCATCTTCCTCACTGAACTCTTCACCCACGGCCAGTCGGACCTTTTGGCCTGCTGGTCACAGTCTAAGCCTGGCCTAACTCTTGGATTATTCTTAAGGCCAGGATTTTTATGGCTCCTGCCCTTTTACCATGCTCCATCCATCCCCCGTCGCTCGGAATTTTACTTTTCCTGATATTTTTGTTACTCTTTAACCAGAGTACGTGATCCCTGCTAGCAACATTTCTAACTTAACTCCTTAATTTATTTAAAACCTTAACTAAAATATTCAGTCTTTTACTGTCTTAATTATAGTTCCAGCCAGCTCTTCAACTCATCTGCACTTTTCAATTAGCCTAATTACATTTCTAGCTGGCCCCTGGACTCATCACTCCTTGGAATGGGGGGAAAACTTCTTGGAATGGGGGAAATTCACTCCTTGAAATGGGGGTGTCGTTCCTTGGAATGGGGGGGGGGGTCACTTTTCCCCCATTTTCCTCCTCTCTTCCTTTTCCCTCTTTTCCCTGTTGTTTTCCCTGTTATTATTCCTGTTTTCCCTGTTGTTTTCCCTCTTGTTTTCCCTGTTGTTTGCCCTGTTGTTATCCCTGTTGTTTTCCCTGTTGTTATCCTGGTTTTCCCTGTTCTTTTCCCTGTTTTCCCCTGTTGTTTTCCCCATTTTCCCTGTTGCTATCCGGGTTTTCCCTTTTGTTATCCCAATTTTCCCTCTTGTTTTCCCTCTTATTATCCCAATTTTCCCTCTTGATTTCCCTGTCATTATCCTGATTTTCCCTCTTGTTTTCCCTGTTTTCCCTGTTGTTATCCCTGTTTACCCTTTTCTTTTCCCTGTTCTTTTCCCTGTATTCCCTGTTCTTTTCCCTGTTATCCCAGTTTTTCCTGTTGTTATCTCCATTGTTATCTCTGTTTTCCCTGGTTTTTCCCTGGTTTTTCCCTGTTGTTTTCCCAATTTTCCCAATTTTCCCTGTTGTTATCCCTGTTCTTTTCCCTGTTATCCCAGTTTTCCCCACTTTTTTCCCTTTTTTTTTCCTTGTTGTTTTCCTTGTTTTCCCTGTTGTTATCCCTGTTTTCCCTTTTCTTTTTCCTGTTTTATCCCAATTTTCCCTGTTGTTTTCCCTGTTGTCCCTGTTGTTATCCCAATTTTTCCTGTTATTATCCCTGTTATTTTCCCTGTTGTTATCCCTGCTTTTTCTTTTCCCGGTTCTTTTCCCTGTTGTTATCCCGGTTTTTCCTGTTGTTATCCCTGTTGTTTTCCTTGTTTTCTCTGTTCTTTTCCCTGTTGCTATCCCGGTTTTCCCTGTTTTCCCAGGTGACCTCCTGATCCTGCTGGCCCAGGCCATCGTGTCCATCCAGATGGTGCTGGAGGAGAAATTCATCTTCAGCCATGACGTGCACCCGCTGCGCGCCGTGGGCACCGAAGGTCCGTGATTCCCTTAAATCCCAGAAATCCTGGGAATCCTCAACAGTGGGAATCCCATGAAAATACCATTGCTCATCCCATGGGCATCTCCTGCAGAAATCTGGGAATTCTCAGATTGGGATTGGGATTGGGATTGGGATTGGGATTGGGGCCCACAGCTGGTGCTCCCAGAGCCTCTGCCCCATTCCCAGGGGATTGGGATGAGATTGGGACGGGATTGGGATTGGGATTGGGATTGGGATTGGGACTAGCTCTGGAGCCACAGCCGGCTCTCCTGGAGCGTCTGCCCCATTCTCAGGGGACTGGGATGGGATTTGGGCTGGGTTGGAATTAGGATTGGGATTGGGATTGGGGCCACAGCCAGCTTTCCTGGAGCCTCTGCCCCATTCCCAGGGGATTGGGGCTGGATTGGGATTGGGATTGGGATTGGGATTGGGATTGGGATTGGGATTGGGATTGGGATTTGGATAGGAATTGGAATTGGAATTGGGACTGCAGCCACAGACAGCTCTCCTGGAACCTCTGCCCCATTCTCAGGGGACTGGGATGGGATTGGGGCTGGATTGGAATTAGGATTGGGATTGGGATTGGGACTGGGGCCACAGCCAGCTCTCCTGGAGGCTCTGCCCCATTCCCAGGGGATTGGGATGGGATTGGGGCTGGATTGGAATTGGAATCAGATTGGGATTGTGATTGGGATAGGGATTGGAAGTGGAATTGGAATTGGGACTGGGGTCACAGCCAGCTCTCCGGGAGTGTCTGCCCCATTCCCAGGGGATTGGGATGGATTTGGGGCTGGATTGGGATTGGGATGGATTTGGGGCTGGATTGGGATTGGGACTGGGGCCATAGCCATCTCTCCCAGAGCCTGTGCCACATTCCCCGGGCAATTCCACGGAAATCCCGATTCCCCGCAGGTCTTTTCGGCTTCTCCATCCTGGCGCTGCTGCTGGTGCCGCTGTCCTTCATCCCGGTGGGGCGGCTCTCGGGGAACCCCCGCGGGGTCCTGGAGGATCCCGCGGACGCCTGGTGCCAGATCCGCCGGGAGCCCCTGATCCTGGCGGCGCTGCTGGGCAACATCGGGAGCATCTCCTTCTTCAACTTCGCGGGGATCAGCGTGACGCGGGAGCTGAGCGCGACCACGCGCACGGTGCTGGACAGCCTGCGCACGCTGCTGGTCTGGGCGCTCAGCCTGGCGCTGCGCTGGGAGCGCTTCCACGCCCTCCAGATCCCGGGATTCGCCCTGCTCCTGGCCGGGGCCGCGCTCTACAACGGCCTGCACCGCGCGCTGCGGGGCGCCCGGAATACCGGGAATGCCGGGAGTGACCCACAGGAGAGGGAAGCGCTGCTGGGAGGGGATGGGGATATCGGCAACATCCAGGGATGAGCGGGTGTTCCTTGGGATTGGCGTCCCGGGGATTGGGATTGGGAATTGGCCCTGCAGGGAATGTCGGCTGTGCCGGCTTTTCCCGGTGGGATATGGAACCAGAGTTGGCTCTCCTGGAGCCTCTGCCCCATTTGTAGGGATTGGGGTGGGAGTAGGACTGGATTGGGATTGGGATTGGAATTGGGATTTGGATTGGGATTGGGAATGGGATTGGGAATTGTCCCTGCAGGGAATGTCAGCCAGGGGTGAAGAGGCTGTGCCGGCTCTTCCCAGTGGGATACAGACCCTGAGACGACTCTCATGGAGCCTCTGCCCCATTCCCTGGTGATTGGGATGGGATTGGGATTGAGATTTAGATTGGGTTTGGGGCTGGAATTGGAGTGGTTTGGGGCTGGAGCCACCCATTCCCCAGCCCATGTTCCCAATAAAGCCCCTCTGCTCATTCCATGGGGATCTCTGGTGGGGATCCTGCAGAAATTTGGGAATTCTCAGGGATGGCAGAGGACAGGGACTGTCCCCCAGGGTGTCCCAGCAGGAATTGTCTCTGGGAATGTTCCCAGGGGTTGGGACTGGGAATTGTCCTTGCAGGGAATGTTGGCTGTGCTGGCTCTTCCCAGTGGGATATGGAACCAGAGTTGGCGCTCCTGGAGCTTCTACCCCATTCCCAAGGGATTGTGGTGGAATTAGGACTGGTTTGGGATTTGGATTGGGATTGGGAATTGTCCCTGCAGGGAATGTCAGCCAGGGGCGGAGAGGCTGTGCCGACTCTTCCCAGTGGGATACAGACCCAGAGTTGGTGCTCCCAGAGCTTCTGCCCCATTCCCAGGGGATTGGGATGGGATTGGGATTGAGATTGGGATTGGGGTGGGATATGGGCTGCATCCACTCCATGAGTTTGGAGCTGGATTGGGATTGGGATTCAGGTTGGTTTGGGGCTGGATCCACTCCCTTCCCAACCCAGGTTCCCAATAAAGCCACTCTGCCCATTCCGTGGGGATCTCTGGTGGGGATCCTGTGGAAATTTAGGAATTCTCAGGGGTGGCAAAGGACAGAGACTGTCCCAGCAGGATCTGCCTTTGGGAATATTCCCAAGGATTGGGACTGGGAATTGTTCGCGCAGGGAATGTCAGCCAGGGGTGGAGAGGCTGTGCCGGCTCTTCCCAGTGGGATACGGACCCTGAGACGGCTCTCACGGAGCCTCTGCCCCATTCCCAGGGGACTGGGATGGGATTGGGATTGGGATTGAGATTGGGTTTGGGATTGGGGTGGGATATGGGCTGCATCCACTCCCTTCCCAGCCCATGTTCCCAATAAAGCCCCTCTGCCCATTCCGTGGGGATCTCCAGGGGAAACCTACAGAAATTTGGGAATTCTCAGGGATGGCAAAGGACAGGGACTGTTCCCCAGGGTGTCCCAGCAGGATTTGCCCTCAGGATCCACATCCCAAAGAGTGGGACTAGTAATTGTCCCTGCAGGGAATGTCAGCCAGGAGTGGAGAGGTTGTGCCGGCTCTTCCCGGTGGGATACAGAGACAGAGGTGGCTCCCCTGGAGCTTCTACCCCATTACCAGGAAATTGGGATGGGATTGGGGATGGATTGGGATTGGGATGAGTTTGGGGTTGGATTGGGATTAGGACTGGGGCTGGATCAACTCCCTTCCCCAAATCATGTTCCCAATAAAGCCTCTCTGCCCATGGCTCATTCCGTGGGGAGCTCCTGCAGGAATCTGGGAATTCTCAAGGATGCACAGAGGACAGGGACTGTCCCCCAGGGTGTCCCAGTAGGATTTTGTCCCCAGGAACTCATCCAGGGAGATCAGGCCCTTGCAGTTCCCTTCACAGGGAAACTCCTCCATGGTTCATGAGGGGCTGGAGATCCCTTCCCGGTGGGATCCGGCCGATCCTGGATGGGGCCTGGCCCTGGCACTGGGATCCGTGTCCATGGCACTGGGACAGGCCCTGGCACTGGGATCCGTGTCCAAGGCAGTGGGATGGGGACAGACCCTGGCTCTGGGATCTGTGTCCATGGCACTGGAACAGGCCCTGGCACTGGGATCTGTGTCCATGGCACTGGAACAGGCCCTGGGATCCATGTCCATGGCACTGGGACAGGCCCTGGCACTGGGATCCGTGTCCATGGGATGGGGACAGGCCCTGGCACTGGGATCAGTGTCCATGGCACGGGAACAGGCCCTGGCACTGGGATCCGTGTCCGTGTCCATGGCACTGGGACAGGCCCTGGCACTGGGATCCGTGTCCATGGGATGGGGACAGGCCCTGGCACTGGGATCAGTGTCCATGGCACGGGAACAGGCCCTGGCACTGGGATCCGTGTCCGTGTCCATGGCACTGGGACAGGCCCTGGCACTGGGATTTGTGTCCATGGCACTGGGACAGGCCCTGGCACTGGGATCCGTGTCCATGTCCATGGGATGGGGACAGGCCCTGGCACTGGGATCCGTGTCCATGGCACGGGAACAGGCCCTGGCACTGGGATCTGTGTCCATGTCCATGGCACTGGGACAGGCCCTGGCACTGGGATCTGTGTCCATGGCACTGGGACAGGCCCTGGCACTGGGATCCGTGTCCATGGGATGGGGACAGGCCCTGGCACTGGGATCTGTGTCCATGGCACTGGGACAGGCCCTGGCACTGGGATCCGTGTCCATGGGATGGGGACAGGCCCTGGCACTGGGATCAGTGTCCATGGCACGGGAACAGGCCCTGGCACTGGGATCCGTGTCCGTGTCCATGGCACTGGGACAGGCCCTGGCACTGGGATTTGTGTCCATGGCACTGGGACAGGCCCTGGCACTGGGATCCGTGTCCATGTCCATGGGATGGGGACAGGCCCTGGCACTGGGATTTGTGTCCCACGGGATGGGGACAGGCCCTGGCACTGGGATCCGTGTCCATGGCACGGGAACAGGCCCTGGCACTGGGATCTGTGTCCATGTCCATGGCACTGGGACAGGACCTGGCACTGGGATCCGTGTCCGTGTCCATGGGATGGGGACAGGCCCTGGCACTGGGATCTGTGTCCATGAACTGGACAGGCCCTGACACTGGGATTTGTGTCCCACGGGATGGTGACAGGCCCTGGCACTGGGAGTTGTGTCCCACGGGATGGTGACAGGCCCTGGCACTGGGATTTGTGTCCATGAACTGGGACAGGCCCTGGCATTGGGATTTGTGTCCCACAGGATGGGGACAGGCCCCCAATCCTGGGCAGCTCTTGCTGGATCAGATTTGGGACCGGATCCTCATTCCTCAACTCCACAATTCCGCAATGACGAAATTACGGAAAATTCCGAGGTTGTTTTGCCTCCTTTTTTCCCACAGGATGATCCCAAAAACTCCGTAGGCAGTTCCAGGGTGTTCAACTCTACCTTTATTTTCCGTTTGGGGCCCTGCAGGGTCCTGGCAGCAGGAAGGGTCAGGAGGGGAGAGGTGGCAGCGATGCTGAGAATTCCCCCCGGGAAGGGGGATCCGGAGGGGCGGCAGCGGCGGCATTGCGCAGCTACTCTCTGGAAATGAGGAAAAATCCGGGATGAGCCTGCTGTTTTCCCTTGGGGGGGGTGGGTTTGGGAATATCCCACAGGACTCACACGGCGTTCTCCTTGAAGTGCTGCAGCGCCTGCTGGGCCACGCTCTCCATGAACCGCGGGTCGTCCCAGGGGATGTCCCCGGGCACGGTGAGCGCCAGCGGCTCCGAGTCGAAGAGCTGCACCGTCACCTGCGTGTCCGGGGGCACCGAGGGGTCCTCGGGGTTCGGAGCCTTGGACAGCACCTGGAATGGGCACGGGGGTCATCCCGTGGGAGAATCTGGGTTTGTGAGGTGGGAGCGGCCGCGGGAGAGCCCCAGGCGGGCCCCTGACCTTGGCTCCCATCCCGGCAGCATCCGGCTCTGCCAAGAGATTCCCGGCCGGAGCACAAAGAGCCCTTTGTGGCCCTGTCCCACTTTCCGCCTTCCCATCCCCGATCCCGGCCCCGATCCCGGCCCCATCCCGCCGGCCTCACCGTGGTGACCTGCAGGAAGCCGTCAGAGCCCATGGAGTGGTTGGCCAGGCGGGACACCCAGCCGAACTGGCGGTTCAGCTGATCCAGCAGGCCGGAGGTGTTGAGCATTTCCTCCTGGAATTCCCGGAGCAGGGAATCGTAGCGGTGCGTGAAGCGCTCGGCCACGCGCACGGCGTCCTCCAGCTGCTCCCGCAGCTCCTGCTGAGAGGGATCCTCCTGCCCACAGTCTGGGACGGGGTGGGATGGGGTCAGCATGGCCCTGCTGGCTTCATCCCATCCCATCCCATCCCATCCTGTTCCATCCCATCCCCCCCACACCCCAAAATGCACCCCAACACACCCCATGCACCCCAAACCCTGAATTGTGCCCCCCATTCCTTTTCCCATTCCCATCTCCAGCCCCATCTCCATGCCCATCCCCATTCCTGTTCCCATTCCCTGTTCCTGTCCCATCCCCATTCCCAGTTTCTGATCTCCTTTCCCGTCCCCATTCCCATCCCCATCCCTATTCCCATACCCGTTCCCATCCCCATTCCTGTTCCCATCCCCATCGTCATCCCCGTCCCCATTCCCATCCCCATTCCAAGTTTTCCATCTCCTTTCCCATGCCCATTCCCATTTCCATTTCCCATCCCCATCCCATCCCCCCATGCCCCAAAATGCACCCCAAACCCTGAATTGTGCCCCCCATTCCTGTTCCCATTCCCATCCCCATCTACATCCTTGTTCCTGTTCCATCCCTATTCTCATCCCCATTCCCAGTTTTCCATCTCCTTTCCCATCCCCATTCCTCTCCCCATCCCCTCATCCCTTTTCCTGTTCCCATTCCCATTCCCACCCCATTCCCTGTTCCTGTCCCCATTCCCATCCCCATCCCCATTTTTCCATCCTCTTTTCCATCCCCATTCCCGGTTCCAGTCCCCATTCCCGGCTCACCCAGGGCCAGGATCTCCCGGCACTGCTCGCACTCATCCCGCATCCGCAGGCAGCCGGCCGAGTTCCGCCGGATCTCCCGGCAAACCATCCGGTCATTGCTGAAATTCCGGGATTCTGCGGGAATTCCGGGCTGGCCTCAGTGCCCCAAATCCCCCCCCCAGCCCCAGCAGGTTCCCCCCAGGTGCCAGAAAAGGGATTTTTCCTTGGAATTTGGGCCCCTCCCATCCCCAGGGCTGCGTTGGCAGACGGTGACAGCACCGGCTGCGACATTCCCCAAAAAAAACAAACACCAAAAAGACGTGAGCTGTAATCCCAAAAAAAAAAAAAAAACAAAAAAAAAAAAAAAAACAACAAAAAAAAACATTGGCTGCAGTCTCTAGAAAAACAAACACCCAAAAAACATCGGCTGTAATCCCAAAAAACATCCACTGTAATCCCAAAATAACCAACACCAAAAAAACATCCTCTGCAATCCCAAAAAAGACCCAAATACCTTCAATATTCCCCAAAAAAACACCTGCAATATTCCCAAAAAACCCAAACACCTGCAGCATTACCCCCCAAAAATTCAGCAGCATTCCAAGTAAAACCCAACATCTCCAACATTCCCAAGCAAACCATCATCAGCATTCCTAGAAAAACCAAACATTCCCAAAAAAACCCCATTCCCATGATGGCAGCCGGGATCGAGGTGGGACAACACCCCAAATCCCAGCCCACCACCAGCAGAGCTCGTGATTCCCAGGTTTCCATGGGAAATCCCTTTATGGAATCCCCAAACCCTCTGAAGTTGCAGAGGACTTTCTGGGAATCTGTGTTCAGAATCCTCCAAACCTTCTAAAGTTGCAAAGGATTTTTTGGGAATCTTTCCTCAGAATCCTCTGAATCCTCCAAAGTTGCCAAGGATTTTCTGGAAATCATTTCTCAGAATCCTCCCAAGCTTCAAAGGATTTTCTGGGAATCTTTTCCCAGAATCCTCCAAACCTTCTAAAGTTGCAAAGGATTTTCTGGGAATCTTTTCCCAGAATCCTCCAAAGTTGCGAAGGATTTTCTGGGAATCTTTTCTGAGAATCCTCCAAACCTTCTAAAGTTGCAAATGATTTTTTGGGAATTTTTTCTCAGAATCCTCCAAGGCTGCCGAGGAATTTCTGGGAACCTTTTCCCAGAATCCTCTAAACCCTCCAAAGTTGCAAAGGATTTTCTAGGAATCTTTTCTCAGAATCCTCCAATCTTTCAAAGGATTTTCTGGGACTCTTCTCAGAATCCTCCCAAGTTTCGCTGATTTCCCGCGACTCTTTTCCCCAAACCCACCGGAATTCGGGATCCCCCACCCGCCATCCCGCTCCCCTCCATCCCCACCTGTCCCGAACTCTCCGGTGGGGTTCTCCCAGCTGCCCTGGGCGTCCTCCAGCATGCGCTGGGTGATCTGGAAGAGCGGCTGGAAGAGCTGCTGGAAGCCGCCGTGGCGGTGCGGGAAGAAGGGGAAGAAGTCTCCGGAGAAGCGCCGGGAGCGGCGCGGGAGGCGCAGCCGCTGCACCGGCGGCCCCAGCGCCTCACGGAAGCCGCCGAAGGGCGCCTGGAAGAAGGGGTGGAGGCGGCTCTGGACGCGGGAGCTGTCGAGGAAGATGTCCTGGACGCCGTCCTCCATGAGGCCGAAGCGCTCCTCCAGGTCCTGCAGCTGCCGCTCCTGGCGCTCGTCGCGCTCCAGCAGCGAGTCCAGGCGCTCGCCGTCCACCCAGATGGAGATGGGAGACGAGTGGTTCAGGAATTCCTCCAGCTGGGAATGGGAACGGGGTCAGAACCTGGAATCCCTGGGCAATGTGGGATCCTGAACCTGAGACCCTCTGGGAATGGGATCAGGGAAATATCCCTCTTTCCTGGGATCCCTGATTGCTGTGGGATTCCTCAGCTGCCAAACCTCTGGGAATGGGATGAGGGCAAAAGCCCCCACTGCTGGTATCCCTGTGTGATATGGGATCCTGCACATGGAGACCCTCTGGGAATGGGATCAGGGCAAAATCCCCCTTTCCTGGGATCCCTGTGTGATGTGAGATCCTGCATATGAAGACCCTCTGGGAATGGGATCAAAATCCGTCCTTTCCCAGGATCCCTGGGACATGTGGGATCCTGCACATGGAGACCCTCTGGGACCAGGGTCAAAATCCAGCCATTCCCAGGATCTCTGTGTGATGTGGGATCCCACACCTGAGACCCTCTGGGAATGGGGTCAGAACCTGGGATCCCCGTGCCATGTGGGATCCTGCACATGGAGACCCACTGGGAATGGGGTCAGAACTTGGGATCCCTGGACAATGTGGGATCCTGCACATGGAGACCCTCTGGGAATGGGATCAGGGCAAAATCTCTCTTTCCCGGTATCCCTGTGTGATGTGGGATTCTGTACCTGTGACCTGCTGAGAATGGGATCAAAACTCAGCCATTCCTGGGATCCTGCACCTGGAGACCCTCTGGGAATGGGATCAAAACCCAGCCATTCCCAGGATATCTGTGTGATGTGGGATCCTGCACCCGAGACCCTCTGGGAATGGGATCAGGGCAAAATCCCCCTTTCCTGGTATCCCTGTGCCATGTGGGATCCTGCACCTGGAGACCCTCAGGGAATGGGATCAAAACCCAGCTGTTCCCAGGATCCCTCACCTGAGACCCTCTCGGAATGGGATCAAAACCCAGCCATTCCCAGGATCCCAGGCCATGTGGGATCCCACACCTGGAGACCCTCTGGGAATGGGATCAGGGCAAAATCCCCCTTTCCTGATATCCCTGTGGGATCCCTCAGCAGCCAAATCTCTGGGAATGGGAATGGGATGAGGCCAAAATCCGGCCCTTCCCGGTATTCCCGTGTGATGTGGGATCCCTCCCCAGCAGTTTACCAGTTCATGGGAATGGGATTGGGGTGAGGCTGAGTTCCCCCTTTTCCCAAACCCGGTGTCCCTGATCTGCCTCAGGTCACTAATGGGAATGGGATCAGCCCAAATGTGGGAATGGGATCACCCTCAATCCCCTTTTCCCAGTACCCAGGTGCCCCTCCCCTGCCTGGAGTCACTAACGGGAATGGGAATGGGATCATCCCAAATCCCCTTTTCCTGTATCCCGGAGCCCCTGACCGGTGTGGGGTCACTAACAGGAATGGGATCATCCCAAATGTGGGAATGGGATCATCCCAAATCCCCTTTTCCTGTATCCCGGTGCCCCTGACCGGTGTGGGGTCACTAACAGGAATGGGATCATCCCAAATCCCATTTTCCCAGTATTCCTGTGTCCCTCAGCCACTGACGCTCTGGCTAAAGGAACGGGATCATCCCCAATCCCCCCCCTCCATTTTTTTCCTGTTGTTTCCCCATTGTTTTCCCAGTATTTTCCTGGTTGTTTTTCCATTGTTTCCCCATTGTTTTTCCATTGTTTCACTGTTATTTCCCCAGTGTTTCCCATTTTTTCCCCTGTTGTTTCCCTGGTTTTTCCCCTTTGTTTCCCTGATATTTTCCGGGTGTTTCCCTTTTTTTCCCCCAGTGTTTCCCCATTGTTTCACTGTTATTTCCATGTTGTTCCCCATTTTTTCCCATTGTTTTCCCACTCTTTCCCCTGTATTTCCCCATTTTTCCCTCATTATTTCCCCACCGTTCCCCTGGTTTTTCCCTGCTGTTTCCCCATTGTTTCTCGGTATTTCCTCATTGTTTCCCCATTGTTTCTCCATTATTTGCCCAATCTTTCCCTGGTGTTTCCCCAGTGTTTTCCCATTGTTTCCCCACTGTTTCACTATTTTTTTCCTGCTATTTCCCCATTATTTCCCCAGTATTTCCCCAGTGTTTCCTCGTTATTTCTTCAGTGTTTGCCTCGTGTCTCCAGTTGTTTCCCTGCTATTTTCCTGTTGTTTCCCTGTTATCTCTTTGGTGTTTTCCCAGTGCTTCCCCATTGTCCCCCCAGTGCTTCCCCAGTCTCCTGTTATTTGCCAGTTGTTTCCCCATTGTTTTCTTGGTATTTCCCTGTTATTTCCCCATTGGTTCCCTGCTATTTCCTTGGTGTTTCCCCAGTGTTTCCTCAGTATTTCCTGGTTTTTTCCCCACTGTTTCCCTGTTGTTTCCTGGTGTTTCCCCATTATTTCCCCATTTTTTCCCTGCCATTTCCCCACTATTTCCCAGCTATTTTCCCAGTATTTCCCCGGTCTTTCCCCAGTGTTTCCCCAGTATCTCCCCACTGTTTCCCCAGTGTTTCCCAATGTTTCCCCAGTGTTCCCCTAATGTTTCCCCATTATTTCCTCATTTTTTTTCCAGTGTTTCCCATTGTTTCTCTGTTGTTTTCCATTTTTTCCCCCAGTGTTTTTCCAGTATTTCCCCAGTGTTTCCCAGAGTTTCCCTGGCATTTCCCCAATGTTTCCCCAGTGTTTTCCTGGTGTTTCCCCGCTGTTTCTCCATTGTTTCCCAGTATTTCCATGTTGTTTCCCCATTTTTCCCCACTGTTTCCTGGTATTTCCTCGTTGTTTCCCCAGTATTTCCCTGGTGTTTTCTCACTGTTTCCTGGTGTCTCCCCAGTGTTTTCCCTGCTGTTTTCTGGTGTTTCCCCATTATTTTCTCAGTATTTCCTCATTGTTTCCCCGGTGTTTCCCCACTGTTTCCCTGCTGTTTCCTCGTTGTTTCCCCATTGTTTTGCAGTATTTCCTCGTTATTTCCCTGGTGTCTCCCCATTTTCTCCCGCTGTTTCCCCGCTGTTTTCCCAGTATTTCCCCACTGTTTCCCCACTGTTTCCCAGTATTTCCTCGTTGTTTCCCCATTGTTTCCCCATTTTCTCCCCGCTGTTTCCTCATTGCTTCCCCATTGTTTCCCAGTATTTCCTCGTTATTTCCCTGGTGTCTCCCCATTTTCTCCCCGCTGTTTCCCCATTGCTTCCCCATTGTTTTGCAGTATTTCCTCATTATTTCCCTGGTGTCTCCCCATTTTCTCCCGCTGTTTCCCCGCTGTTTTCCCAGTATTTCCCCGCTGTTTTCCCAGTGTGTTTCCCCACTGTCGTGCCTCACCTGCCGGCCCACGAGCCCGGCGCCGCTGCGGCAGGTGCGCGAGTAGAAGCGGAGGCAGCGCTGCCGCAGGCAGGGCTTGCAGCTCTCCCACAGCGCCTGCACCGAGGCGTTGCAGCGCTCGCCCCGCGCCGACAGCTCCTGCTCCTTCTGCCGCGCCAGCTGCACCGCTTCCTGCCGGGAATGCCGCACTCAGATCCGCGTTCCCGGAGCACCGGGAGCGGCCGAGTCCCAGCACGGCATTCCCAGGACACAGCAATCCCAAGCACAGCATTCCCAGAGCACTGGGACACCCCAATCCCCACACGGCATTCCCAGATTCCCAGAATACCCCGTTCTCAAGCATTGCACTCTCACAGCCCCGGGGTCACCCAAACTTCCACACGGCATTCCCAGAGCCCCAGGACACCCCAACTCCCACATGGCATTCCCGGAGTTCCAGGGCACACAATCCCAAGCATTCCCAGAGGACGTAACAATTCAAAATTCCCTAGCATTCCCAATCCTGCCGCTCCCAGATTCCATGGACACCCCAATCCCAAGCACGGCATTCCGAGAGTCCTGGGACACAGCAATCCCAAGCATGGCATTCCCAGAGCCCTGGGAGCAGTAGAGTCCCGGCATGGCATTCCCAGATTCTCAGGACACCCCAACTCCCACATGGCATTCCCAGAATTCCAGGACACACAATTCCCAAGCATTCCCACTCCTGGCATTCCCAGAGTCCCAGGATACCCCAATCCCCACATGGCATTCCCAGAGCCCTGGGGCACCCCAACTCCCACGCAGCATTCCCAAATTCCTGGGACACAGTGATCCCAAGCACAGTATTCCCAGATTCCTGGGACAGCCAGACCCCAAGCATGGCATTCCCAGAACCCCGAGACACTCCAGCTTCCACACAGCATTCCCAGAGCCCCAGGACACCCCAACTCCTACATGGCATCCCCTGTTCCCAGAACACAGCGATCCCCAGGATAACAATCCCTGCTCCCAGGGCCACCCCGACCCCTGACACAGCATCCCCCATTCCCAGGACATCCAATCCCTGACACAGCAATCCCCGTTCCAGGGACACATCGATCCTGACACAACAACCGCTGTTCCCAGGACACCCAACCCCTGACACAGCATCCCCCACTGCCAGGATATCCAACCCCTGACACAGCAATCGCTGTTCCCGGGATGGCATCCCCTGTTCCCAGAACACACCGATCCTGACAGCATTCCCAATTCCTGGGACACACCATTCCCTGGATCCAGGAGACACCATTTCTAGGATGGCGTGCCCCCTTCCCAATCCTGGCCCATCCCATTCCCAGTCCACCCCATTCTCACTCCATCCCATTCCCAGTCCAACCCATTCCTGGCCCATCTCAATCTCATTCCTGGCCCATCCCAATCCCAAATCCCATTCCCATACCCATCCCATTCCCATCCCTGTCCCGATCTCAATCTCAAATCCTGTTCCCAATCCTAAATCCCAATCCCACATCTCCTTCCCACACTGTGCCTGCTGCAGGGAGTGCAGCAGCTCCTGGTGCCCGTGGCCACTCTGCTCCATTCCCATACCCATTCCCAATCTCAATCCCAATCCCATTCCCAATCCTGATCCCAATTCCATTCCTGTCCCTGTTCCCAATCCCAGACCTCCTTCCCGCACTGCGCCTGCTGCAGGGAGCGCAGCAGTTCCTGGTGCCCACAGTCGCTGCACCCCACTCCCATTCCTGGTCCCATTCCTCACCCAATCCCATTCTCTATCCCATTCCTCATCCCAAATCCCAATCCCAATCCCAATCCCACACCTCCTTGCCGTGCTGTGCCTGCTGCAGAGAGTGCAGCAGCTCCCAGTGCCCATGGCCATTGTGTTCCCATCCCATTCCTGTTCCCAATCCCATTCTCATTCCTGATCCCAAATCCCAATCCCAAATCCCATTCCCTTTCCCAATCCCAAATTGCATTCCCAATCCCAAATCCCAATCCCAATCCCATCCCACACCTCCTTGCCGCGCTGTGCCTGCTGCAGGGAGTGCAGCAGCTCCTGGTGCCCGCGGTCACTGCGCTGCACTCCCGTTCCCATTCCCAATCCCATCCCTCACCAATCGCAGTCCCAATCCTGTTCCCAGTCCCATCCCTCACCCGACCACAGTCCCAATCCCATTCCCAATCCCAATCCCAAATCCCATTCCCAATCCCGTTCCCACACCTCCTTGCCGCGCTGTGCCTGCTCCTGGTGCCCGCGGCTGCTGCGCTGCGCTCCTCTCCCGTTCCCGCTCCCAGTCCCATTCCTAATCCCATTCCCAATCCCATTCCCATTCCTGTTCCCATTTCCAATCCCATTCCCGTCCCATTCCCAATCCCATTCCCATTCCCGTTCCCATTTCCAATCCCATTCCCGTTCCCATTCCCAATCCCATTCCCACACCTCCTTGCCGTGCTGCGCGTGCTGCAGGGAGCGCAGCATCTCCTGGTGCCCGTGGTTGCTGCATTCCAGTCCCGTTCCCAATCCCAATCCCATTCCCAAATCCCATTCCCAATCCCATTCCTGTCCCAAATCCCATTCCCAATCCCATTCCTGTCCCAAATCCCATTCCCAATCCCATCCCACACCTCCTTGCCGCGCTGCGCCTGCTGCAGGGAGCGCAGCAGCTCCTGGTGCCCGCGGTCGCTGCGCTGCAGCAGCTCCTGCATCCTGCGCACGCCCTGCAGCGCCCGCTCCACCTCCGCGTCCACCACGCGGCTGCCGGCGGCTGACAGCTCTGCGGGGAGGGGAAAAGTGGGGTGAAAAATGGGGGGAAAAGTGGAGGAAAACTGGGGGAAATATCCGGGGGAAACTGGGGAAAAATTGAGGGGAAAGTGGGGGAAAAACAGGGGGAAAAGTGGGGGAAATATCCAGGGAAAAGTGGGGGAAATATCCAGGGAAAAGTGTGGGAAATATCCTGGGGAAAGCGGGGGGAAGTATTGGGGAAAGTGGGGAAAAATTGCAGAGAAAGTGGGGAAGTATCACGGGGAAATATCTGGGGGAAAATGGGGGGAAAGTGGGGGAAATATCAGGAGGAAATACCAGAGGTAAAAGTGGGGGTAAAATGGGGAAAAATTGGGGAAAAGTAGTGGAAAATCAGGGAAAAGAGACCCTGTGACCCCATCTCCCCAGCACCCCCATACTGAAAACCCATCACATCCCCTGGGGGCTTGATCCCCCCAAAATGAGACCCTGTGACCTCCCCCCAAAACTAAAACCTCTGATCCTGCCCCAAAACCCCCCAAATGAAAACCTGGGGCATCCTCTGGGGACGTGACCCCCAAAAAATGAAAATCCATGACCCCCCCGTCCCCCAAGCCCCCCAAAATGAGACCCTGTGACCCTCCCAAACCTCCCCCAAAATGGGACCCAGTGACCCCCCCCCCCACTGTCCCCAACCGCCCCAAAATGGGACCCCATGACCCGACCCTCCCCAAACTCCGCAATTTTAACCCCAAACCTCCCCAAATTTAACCCCCAGCCCCCCAAATTTGCCCCCCTCACCTCGGAGCTCCCCGGGGGGCAGCAGCGCCTCAGCCCCCCCCAGGGCCAGGAGTGCCAGCAGTGACAGCGACAGCGACAGTGACAGCGCCATGGCCTGGGGACAGCGACAGGGTCAGGGTCAGGGGACAGGGACAGGGACAGTGACAGCGCCATGGCCTGGGGACAGCGACAGGGTCAGGGTCAGGGGACAGGGACAGGGACAGTGACAGTGACAGCGCCATGGCCTGGGGACAGCGACAGGGACAGGGTCAGGGGACAGGGACAGGGGACAGTGACAGTGACAGCGCCATGGCCTGGGGACAGCGACAGGGACAGGGTCAGGGTCAGGGGACAGTGACAGTGCCATGGCCTGGGGACAGCAACAGGGACAGTGACAGGGGACAGGGACATGGCCTGGGGACAGCGACAAAGGGACAGGGTCAGGGGACAGGGACAGTGACAGCGCCATGGCCTGGGGACAGTGACAGGGACAGGGTGAGGGGACAGCGGGAGGGACAGGGTCAGGGACAGCGCCATGGTCTGGGGACAGCGACAGGGACAGGGTCAGGGTCAGGGGACAGGGACAGTGACAGTGACAGCGCCATGGCCTGGGGACAGTGACAGGGACAGGGTCAGGGGACAGGGACAGTGACAGTGACAGCGCCATGGCCTGGGGACAGCGACAGGGTCAGGGTCAGGGGACAGGGACAGTGACAGCGCCACGGCCTGGGGACAGCGACAGGGACAGGGTCAGGGGACAGGGACAGTGACAGCGCCATGGCCTGGGGACAGCGACAGGGTCAGGGGACAGGGACAGTCACAGGGGACAGGGACATGGCCTGGGGACAGCGACAAAGGGACAGGGTGAGGGGACAGGGACAGTGACAGCGCCATGGCCTGGGGACAGCGACAGGGACAGGGTCAGGGTGAGGGGACAGCGGGAGGGACAGGGTCAGGGACAGCGCCATGGTCTGGGGAAAGCAAGAGGGACAGGGACAGGGGACAGAGACAGGGCCAGGGGACAGGGACAGTGACAGGGTCAGGGTTACAGGGACAGGGTCAGGGGACAGGGACAGTGCCATGGTCTGGGGGAGGGGACAGGGACAGGGATGGGGGGAACAGGGGAGGACGGGGGGGGGGACAGGGTGGGACAGCAGCAGGGGGGACAGGGACAGGAGGGGACAGGGACAGGAGTGACAGAATGGGACAGGGGGGCCAGGGCCAGGGCCATGGGGGTCAGGGGGGACAGGGACGGGGACGGGGGGGGGAAAGGGACAGTGGGGTCAGGACGGGATGGGGGGATGGGGATAGGGACATGGGGGGACAGGAGGGGCTGGGGTGACAAGGACAGGGACAGCGACGGGGGACAGGGACAAGGGGGTGTCAGGAGGGGACAGGGACAGTGCCATGGTCTGGGGGAGGGGACAGGGGGGTCAGGGACAGAGACAGGGATGGGGACAGGGACAGCGGGGTCAGAACGGGATGGGGGGACAGGGACAGGGATTGGGGACAGGGACAGGGATTGGGGACAGGGACACGGGGGTCAGGGGGGGACAGGAGAGGACAAGAGACAGGAGATGGGGCAGGAGGCGTCGGGGGGGGGCACAGGGACAGGAGGGGACAGGGGACAGGGACAGGAGGGAACGGGGGACAGGGACAGGAGGGGTCAGGGGACAGGAGGGGACAGGGGACAGGAGGGAACGGGGGACAGGGACAGGAGGGGACAGGGACAGGAGGGGTCAGGGGACAGGGACAGGAGGAGTCAGGGGACAGGAGGGGACAGGGACAGGAGGGAACGGGGGACAGGGACAGGAGGGGACAGGGACAGGAGGGAACGGGGGACAGGGACAGGAGGGGACAGGGACAGGAGGGGACAGGGACAGGGACAGGAGGAGTCAGGGGACAGGAGGGAACGGGGGAGAGGGACAGGAGGGGTCAGGGGACAGGGACAGGAGGGGACAGGGACAGGGACAGGGACAGGAGGGGACAGGGGACAGGGACAGGGACAGGAGGGGACAGGGACAGGAGGGAACGGGGGACAGGGACAGGAGGAGTCAGGGGACAGGAGGGGACAGGGGACAGGGACAGGGACAGGAGGGGACAGGGGACAGGGACAGGAGGAGTCAGGGGACAGGAGGGGACAGGGACAGGAGGGAACGGGGGACAGGGACAGGGCCGGGGGGGGTCAGGGCACAGGGACAGGGCCGGGGGGGGTCAGGGGGGGTCAGGGCCGGGCCCGCCCCTCCCCCCCCTCCCGGGGCTGTGACTCATCCCCTCCCCCCCCGCCCCGCCCCCCCCAACCCAACAAACCCGGAGCGGGAACCGGGGGGGGGGGGGGGGGGGCACGGCGGGGGTTGGGGGCTGCGGGTTTTGGGGAGGTTTAGAAGCTTTTGGGGGGTCCTTGGGCACGTGGGGGGTTGGGGGGCACTGGGGTGGTTTTAGGGGGGCACTGGGGGTTTGGCGTGGCCCTGAGGGGGGGGGGGGGGGGCGGGTTTAAAAGGTTTTGGGGGGGTGTGGGGAGGCACTGGGGGGGTTCAGAAAATTTTGGGCAGGTTTGGGGGGGGCACTGGAGTGGTTTTAGGGGGACACTGGGCACGGGGGGGAGGGGGGCAGGGGGATTTTGGGGGTCCCTGGGCAGTGGGGTGGTTTTAGGGGGGTTTAGGGGGGCACTTGTGGGGGTCCGTGGGCATGGACGGGGTTTGGAGGGGCAGAGGGGGTTTTAGGGGAGCACTGGGGTGGTTTAGGGGCCACGGGCGGTTTGGGGGGGTCAGGGGGTGTTTAGGGGGGCACTTGTGGGGGTCTCTGAGCATTGAGGGGTCCCTGGGCATTGAGGGGGGGGGGTTTGGGGGGAGTTTAGGGGGGTCCTGAGTGCAGAGGGGAGGGGGTCCCTGAGCATTGGGGAGTTTTGGGGGGCAGGGAAGGGTTTAGGGGGTCCCTGGGCACTGGGGGGCGGCCCCGGGTCCCTTTTATCCCCCCTCCCCAAATAAAGGAGTGGCCCCCGTTCGTTCCCCCTCCCAAATAAAGGAGCGGCCCCGGGTCCCTTTATCCCCCTCCCCAAATAAAGGAGCGGCCCCGGGTCCCTTTATCCCCCCTCCCCAAATAAAGGAGCGGCCCCGGGTCCCTTTTATCCCCCTCCCCAAATAAAGGAGCGGCCCCGGGTCCCTTTTATCCCCCTCCCCAAATAAAGGAGCGGCCCCGGGTCCCTTTTATCCCCCTCCCCAAATAAAGGAGCGGCCCCGGGTCCCTTTTATCCCCCTCCCCAAATAAAGGAGCGGCCCCGGGTCCCTTTATCCCCCCTCCCCAAATAAAGGAGCGGCCCCGGGTCCCTTTTATCCCCCCTCCCCAAATAAAGGAGCGGCCTCCGTTCGTTCCCCCTCCCAAATAAAGGAGCGGCCCCGGGTCCCTTTTATCCCCCTCCCCAAATAAAGGAGCGGCCCCGGTTCGTGTTCCCCCCTCCCCAAATAAAGGAGCGGCCCCGGGTCTCCCCCCGCCCCGCCGTGGGAGCCGCCGCCTCCTCCGCGATTGTGCAATTCCCAAATAAAACCCAAACACGCCCGAAATAATCCAAATAAAACCAGATGAATCCAAGTAAAAAAAAACAAACCCAAACAGAACCCAGATAAAACCCAAATGAACCAAAATAAGACCCAAAAAGAAGAACCCAAAAAAGAAGAACCCAAAAAAAACCAAATTTAAAAAACAAATCCAAATAAATCCAAAATAATCCAAATAAAACCAAATTAATCAAAATAAAAAGAAAAAACAACCAAACCCAAATAAAACCGAAATAAACCCAAATAAAACCCAAATAAATCCAAATTTAAAAAACAAACCCAGATAAAACCCAAGCAGAACCCAAAGATAACACAGACGGAACCCAAATAAAACCCAAATAAAAATGAAATAAACCCAAATAAAATCCAAATAAAACCAAATGAATCCAAATAAAAAGAAAAAAAAAAAAAACTCGAACCCAAATAAAACCCAAATAAACCCAAATAAAACCGAAATAAATCCCAAATAAAAACTAAATAAAAACTAAATAAAAACTAAATAAAAACTAAATAAAAACTAAATAAAAACCTAAAAAACAAACTAAAAAAAAAAAAACAAACCCAAATAAAAACCAAAATAAATCCCAAATAAAAACCCAAATAACACCCAAATAAATCCCAAATAAAAACCCAAATAAATCCCAAATAAAAACCCAAATAACACCCAGAGAGCCCCGGGCCAGCCCCGCTCCCTCCCGGCCTTGTGCAATGCGGGCTCAGTGCGGGGGGGCCGCTGTCCCCAACCCCCCCCAGCACCGCAGGGTGACACTGCAGGAACGGCGGCCAAAAACTGCCCGGAAACCAAACACGGCAAAAACACAGCAAAAAACACAGGCCAAAAACTGAAACACAGCCCAAAAACAGCCAGGAAACCAAACACGGCAAAAAACACAGCCCAAAAAACTGCCCGGAAACCAAACACAGCAAAAAACACAGCCCAAAAACTGAAACACAGCCCAAAAACAGCCAGGAAACCAAACACAGCAAAAACACAGCCCCTGGGCATTGAGGGGGGGGGGAAACCAAACACAGCAAAAAACACAGCCCAAAAACTGAAACACAGCCCAAAAACTGAGACACAGCCCAAAAACTGAAACACAGCCCAAAAACTGCCCGGAAACCAAACACAGCAAAAACACAGCCCAAAAACAGCCAGGAAACCAAACACAGCAAAAAACACAGCCCAAAAACTGAAACACAGCCCAAAAACAGCCAGGAAACCAAACACAGCAAAAAACACAGCCTGGGAACCAAAACACAGCCCAAAAACTGCCCAGAAACTGAAACACAGCCCAAAAACTGCCCAGAAACCAAACACAGCAAAAAACACAGCCCAAAAACTGCCCAGAAACCAAACACAGCAAAAATACAGCCCAAAAACTGAAACACAGCCCAAAAACTGCCCAGAAAGCAAACACAGCTAAAAACACAGCCTGAAAACCAAAACACAGCCCAAAAACTGCCCGGAAACCAAACACAGCAAAAAACACAGCCCAAAAACTGAAACACGGCCCAGAAACCAAAAAACAGCCAAAAACTGCCCAGAAACCAAACACAGCCCCAAAACCCAAAAAACAGCCCAGAAACCAAAACACAGCCCAAAAAGAGCCCAGAAACTGAAACACAGCCCAGAAGCCACAAAACACAGCCCAAAACCCCCCCAAAACAGCCAAAAACAGCCCAGAAACCAAAACACAGCCAAAAACTGCCGGAAACCAAACACAGCAAAAAACACAGCCCGGAAACAAAAACACAGCCCAGAAACTCGAACACAGCCCCAAAACCCAAAAAACAGCCCCAAAAACAGCCCAGAAACCGAAACACAGCCCGGAACCAAACACAGCCCAAAACACAGCCCAGAAACTCAAAATACAGCCCCAACAAACAGCCCAGAAACCAAACACAGCCCCAAAAAACCCACCCAAAACACAGCCCAGAAGCAAAAAAAAAAAAAAAAAACACAGCCCAAAACCCAAAAAACAGCCCAAAAACACAGCCCAAAACCCCAGAAAACAGCCCAAAACACAGCCCAAAACCCAAAAAACAGCCCAAAAACACAGCCCAAAACCCCAGAAAACAGCCCAAAAACACAGCCCAAAACCCCAAAAAACAGCCCAAAAACACAGCCCAAAACCCCAAAAAACACAGCCCAAAACCCCAAAAAACAGCCCAAAACACAGCCCTAAAACCCAAAAACACAGCCCAGAAACTCAAACACAGCCCAAAACCAAAACACAGCCCAGAAACCAAAACACAGCCCAGAAACTCAAAACCACAGCCCCAAACCCCCCAAAAACGGCCAAAAAAAAAACTCCAAAAACATCCCAGGAACTCAAAACGCAGCCCCAAAACCAGGAAAACACAGCCCAAACCCCAAAACACAGCCCACAGCCCAAAGAACTCTCCAAATCCCCAAAAAAAACCCCCAAATCCTAAAAACTCCATCCCAAACAATCCCCCAAATACGAAAAAAAAAACCCCGTCCCATATATCCCAAATAACCCCTCCATCCCAAATCCCAAACAACCCCCCCAAAACCCAAATAACCCCCAAATCCTAAATAACCCCCCAAAACCCAAATAACTCCCCCAAATCCCAAATCCTAAATTACCCCATAAATCCCAAATCCCAATTTACCCCCATCCCAAAATAACCCCCCAAATCCTAAATCACCCCCCAAAACCCAATAACCCCGCCCATCCCAAAAGTAACCCCCGTGTCCCAAATAACCCCCCAAATCCCAAATCCCAAATAACTCCCCCAAATCCTAAATAATCCCCATCCCAAAATAATCCCCCAAAACCAAATCTTAAATAACCCCATAAATCTCAAAACCAAATCACCCCCGCCATCCCAAAATAACCCCCAAATCCTAAATAAACCCCCCAAAACCCAAATCACGCCGGCCATCCCAAAGTAACCCCCCCTGTCCCAAATAACCCCAGATACCCCAAATCCCAAATAACTCCCCCAAATCCCAATTTACCCCCATCCCAAAATAACCCCCCAAATCCTAAATAACCCCCCCCAAAACCCAAATCACCCCCCAAAACCCAAATAACCCCGCCCATCCCAAAAGTAGCCCCCCGTGTCCCAAATAACCCCACATATCCCAAACCCCAAATAACTCCCCAAATCCTAAATAATCCCCATCCCAAAATAATCCCCCAAAACCCAAATCTTAAATAACCCCATAAATCTCAAAACCCAATTTACCCCCATCCCAAAATAACCCCCCAAATCCTAAATAACCCCCCCAAAACCCAAATCACCCCCAAAACCCAAATCACCCCGGCCATCCCAAAGTAACCCCCCTGTCCCAAATAACCCCAGATACCCCAAATCCCAAATAACTCCCCCAAATCCCAATTTACCCCCATCCCAAAATAACCCCCCAAATCCTAAATAACCCCCCCCAAAACCCAAATCACCCCTCCATCTCGAAATAACCCCCCTGCACCCCAAATCCTAAATAACCCCCCCACATCCCAAATCACTCCTCCATCCCAAATCCCAAATAACTCCTCATCCCCCCCCAAAAAACCCCAAAACCCCCAAATTACCCCCCTGCACCCCAAATTACGCTCCCCAAATCCCAAATCACCCCCCCCCCCCTGCATCTCAAATCCCAAACAAGCCCTCCCGAAATCCCAAATCCCCCATAATCGCCCCAAATCCCCCATAATCCCCCCAAATCCCAAATCCCCGCTCGGTCCTGCCCGGCGCGGGGAATTGTGGGAAATTCCCGCCGAGCATCCGCCCGCTCCATCCCCGCCCCCACCCCAAAAACCGCCCGGGGGACCCCAAAAATGGGAGGGAAAAGGGGGGAAAAAGGGGGGGGGGAAGGGGATTTGGGGTTCAGGATTTGGGATTGAGGGTTCGGGGATTTGGGGGTTCAGGAATCTGGGGATTTGGGATTCGGAAATTTGGGATTCAAAAATTTAGGATATAAGGGTTCAGGGATTCGGGGTTTTGGGGATTTGGGGGTTCAGGGTTTTGGGATTCGGGGAGTTCTGGGATTTGGAAATTTGGGGGTTTGAGGATTTGGGGTTCAGGGATTCGGGGGTTTGGGGTTCAGGGGTTTGGGGTTTGGAGGTTCGGGGAGTTTTGGGATTTGAAGTTTTGGGGTTCAGGGATTCGAGGAGTTCTGGGATTTGGAAATTTGGGGGTTCGGGGACTCGGAGTTTGGGGATTCGGGAATTTGGGGTTCGGGGATTTGGAATTCGGAGTTGGAGGATTTGGGGGTTCAGGGATTTGGGGATGGGGGTCCAGGGATTCGGGAGTTCAGGGATTCAGGACTTGGGGATTCGGGTTTCAGGGATTCAGAGATTTGCGAATTTGGGGGTTCAGGGATTCGAGGGTTCAGGATTTGGGGATTTGGAGTTCGGGGGTTCGGGGTTCGAAGTTCGAGGATTTGGAGGTTCGGGGATTCGGGGGTTCAGGGATTTGGAGTTTCGGGGTTCAGGATTCAGGGGCTTGGGATTCGGGGGTTCGGGAATTAGGAGTTTAGGGATTCAGAGATTCGGGAATTTGGGAGTTCGGGGATTTGGGGGTTTGGGGATTTAGAATTCGGAATTGTGGGATTTGGGGTTCAGAGGTTCGAGCATTCGAGAGTTCGGGGATTGGGAATTTGGGGTTTCGGGATTCAGGGATTTAGGGGATTTGGAGATGGGGGTTCAGGGATTCGGGAATTTGGGGGTTCGGGGATTTGGAATTCGGGGGTTCGGGATTCAGGGACTTGGGATTCGGGAGTTCGGGGATTTAGGGGTTCGGGGATTCAGAGATTTGGGATTCAGGGATTGGGGGGTTCGGGGATTTGGGGGTTCGGGGTTGGGAGATTCGCGGGTGCCAGGATTCGGGGATTCAGGGATTTGGGGTTCGGGATTTGGGGGTTCGAGAGTTCGGGGATCTGGGGATGGGGGTTCGGGGATTGGGATTTGGGGGTTCGAGGATTCCAGGTTCGGGGGTTTGGGGGTTCAGAGATTCGGAGGTGCCGGGATTCGGGGATTGGGAGATTTGGGATTCGGGGATTTAGGGGTTCAGGGATTCAGGAATTCGGGGTTCGGGGATTTGGGGGTTCAGAGATTTGGGGGTTCAGAGGTTCGGGGATTCGGGATTCAGGGACTTGGGATTCAGGAGTTTGGAGCTCAGGGATTTGGGGGTTGGAGAGTTCAGGGATTCGGAGATTTGGGATTCGGGGGTTCGGGAATTTAGGGGTTCAGGGGTTCGGGGTTCAGGGGTTCGGGGTTGCCGCAGTGCCGTACCCGCAGTCCCGCTCCGGTGCCGGTGCCGGGGCCGCTCCGGTGCCGCTTTATCCCCGGGCCGGTCCCGGTCCCGCCCCGTCCCCGCTCCCGGAGCTTTCTGGAACGGCCCCGGCACCGCCCCGGCCTGGCCGCGGGCCCGGGATTCGCTAATTAATTAATGTATGCATTAATTAACTCCCGGCACCGCCCCCTGCCCGGCCCGGCCTGGCCGCGGGCCCGGGGTCCGCTAGTTAATTAATGTATGCATTAATTAACTCCCGGCTCCGCGGCCAACCCTGCCCGGCCTGGCCGAGGGCCCGGGACTTCGCTAATTAATTAATGTATTCATTAATTAACTCCCGGCTCCGCCCCCTGCCCGGCCTCGGGCCCGGGATAAGCTAATTAATTTATTTATTCATTAATTAACTCCCGGAACTGCCCCGGGGATTTCCGACCCGGCCCGGAGGGGGCGTTTCGCAAATTAATTAATTAATTAATTAATTCTCGCCTTATCCCGGAGAATTTCGCAAATTAATTAATTTATTAATTAATTCCCGACCCGGCCCGGGGAAGGGGGTGGTTTGCAAATATTAATGAATTTATTCATTAATTAACTCCCGGAACTGCCCCGGGGATTTCCGACCCGGCTCGGAGAGGGGAGTTCGCAAATTAATGATTTTGTTCATTAATTAATTCCCGAACCGGCCTGGAGGGGGTTGGCAAATTCATTAATTAATTTATTTATTTATTAATTCTCGGAACTGCCCCGGGGATTTCCGACCCGGCCCGGGGGGGGGGGGAGAAGGGGGGGGTTTCGCAATTAATTAATTAATTAATTAATTAATTAAATTCCGGAACTCCTCCGGGGATTCCCGCCCCGGTCCAGAGGGAGGAGTTCGCAAATATTAATTATTTATTTATTAATGAATTCCCGCCCCGGCCCGAGGGGCTTCGCCCCGCCCCCTTCCCCCGAGGTGGGCGGGGCCGGAGTTGGGCCAAGCCCCGCCCCCAAAACAGCCCCGGGACCCCAAAATTCCCCCAAATTCCATGGGGGGAAACTGAGGCACAACCCGGCCCCCTCCCTATCCCGGGATCCCCCAAATCCCCGCCCCCAAATTCCCCTCCCGAATTCCCCTCCCGAATTCCCCTCCTGAATTCCCGCTCTTTCCTGGAGCTGCAGCGTTCCAGGGGAAACTGAGGCACAGCCCACTCCCCCCCCCAAATCGTGAGACCCCCCCAAATTCCCCCTCATTCCTGGAGGGGACACACTCCTGGGGAAACTGAGGCACAGCCCGTCCCTCATCCTGGCATCCCCCAAATTCCCACCCCAAATTCCTGGAGCTGGGGGGAAGCTGAGGCACGGGCCCCACATCATTCTGGAACCCCCCCAAATTCCCGCCCCCAATTCCCGCCCCGAATTCCCGCCCCAAATTCCCGCTCCTTCCTGCAGCTGCAGAATTCCTGGGGAAACTGAGGCACGGCCCCCCCTAGTCCTAGCACCCCCCGCAAATTCCCGCTCCTGCCTGCGGCATTCCAAGGGAAACTGAGGCACAAAAAATTCCCCTCCCCATCCTGGGACCCCCCGAAATTCCGGTTCCTTCTTGGAGCTGCAGAATTCCAGAGGGGAAACTGAGGCACAGATCCCCCCCCCCCCCCCCCGCATCCTCGGACCTTCCCCAAATTCCCGCCCCAAATTCCCGCTCCTTCCCACGGCATTCCAGGGGAAACTGAGGCACAAACACTCCACCCCCCCATCCTGGGGTCCCCCCCAAATTCCCACTCCAAAATCCGCCCCAAATTCCTTCTCCTTTCTGCAGCATTCCTGGGGAAACTGAGGCACAAATCCCCCTCATCCTCGGACCCCCCCAAATTCCCGCCCCAAATTCCCGCCCCAAATTCCCGCTCCTTCCCACAGCATTCCAGGAGGGAAACTGAGGCACAGCCCCCTCAACCCTGGGGTGCCCCAAATTCCCGCTCCTTCCTGGAGCTGCAGAATTCCAGCGGGGAAACTGAGGCACAAATTCCCCCCTTTCTCATCCTCGGACATTCCCCAAATTCCCACCCCAAATTCCCGCTCCTTCCTGGAGCTGCCATTCCTGGGGGGAAACTGAGGCACAGCTCCCACCCCCCCATCCTGGGTTCCTCCAAATTCCCACCCCAAATTCCCACCCCAAATTCCCGCTCCTTCCTGCAGCTGCCATTCCTGGGGGGAAACTGAGGCACAGATACTCCCCCCTCCCCATCCTGGCAATCCCCCCCAAACTCCCCAGCCCGGATTCTCCCCCGAAATTCCTTCTCCTTTCTGGAGCTGCCGCATTCCGGGGGAAACTGAGGCACAAATCTCTCACCTCTCATCCTCGGGCCCCCCCAAAAATTCCCACCCCAAATTCCCGCTCCTTCCTGCGGCATTCCTGGGGAAACTGAGGCACAGCCCCCTACATCGTTCTGCAATCCCCCCCAAATTCCCACCCCAAATTCCCGTTCCTTCCCGCAGCGTTCCGAGGGAAACTGAGGCACATCTCCCACCCCCCCCATCCTATGAACTCCCCCCCCAAATTCCCGCTCCTTCCTGGAGCTGACACATTCCTGGGGGGAAACTGAGGCACGGGGCCCGCATCATTCTGGAACCCCCCCAAATTCCCACCCCAAATTCCCGCTCCTTCCTGGAGCTGCCATTCCTGGGGAAACTGAGGCACAAATCCCCCACCCTGGGATCCTTCAAATTCCCACTCCAAACTCCCCCCCGGATTCGCGCCCCAGATTCCTTCTCCTTCCTGGAGCATTCCTGGGGAAACTGAGGCACAAATGCCCCCCCCCCCACACACATCCTGGGACACCCCCCCAAATTCCCGCCCTGAATCCCCGTTCCGTCCTGCAGCATTCCTGGGGAAACTGAGGCACAAATGCCCCCCCCCCTCATCCTCGGACCCCCCCAGGTTCCCGCCCCAAATTCCCGCTCCTTCCCACAGCATTCCAGGAGGGAAACTGAGGCACAGCCCCGCCCCCCAGTCATCCTAGAGCCCCCCCAAATTCCCACCCCAGATTCCCACCCCTTCCTGCGGCATTCCTGGGGAAACTGAGGCACAGCCCCCTCGATCCTGGGGTGCCCCAAATTCCCGCTCCTTCCTGCGGCATTCCAGGGGAAACTGAGGCACAGCCCCCTCGATCCTGGGGTGCCCCAAATTCCCGCTCCTTCCTGCGGCATTCCAGGGGAAACTGAGGCACGGACACCTCCCCCCCATCCTCGTGTTAGAAACGCGGAGCTTGACTGGGCCAATGTTCAAGCAGCAATCAATTAATTAATGAATTTATTTATTAATTAATTATGGTGCAGGATGAGCGATACAGCGCCGGGCACAGCGGGGGGAGATTTCCCTCGAACTGAGGGTTGAGGCTGACAGGGGGTGCAAAACCTCAAATTTTGGGTTTTTAAAAATTTCATTTAGTATTATATTATATTATGTTATGTTATGTTATGTTATGTTATGTTATGTTATGTTATGTTATGTTATGTTATGTTATGTTATGTTATGTTATGTTATGTTATGTTATGTTATGTTATGTTATCTAAGAATAGAAGAAAAAAAAGGAAATTTCAAGGAAAGGAAATTTCAGGAAAGGAAAGAAAATTTCAGGAAAGGAAATTTCAGGAAAGGAAATTTCAAGGAAAGGAAAGGAAAGGAAATTTCAGGAAAGGAAATTTCAGGAAATTTCAGGAAAGGAAATTTCAGGAAAGGAAAGGAAATTTCAGGAAAGGAAATTTCAGGAAAGGAAATTTCAGGAAAGGAAAGGAAATTTCAGGAAAGGAAAGGAAAGGAAAGGAAATTTCAGGAAAGGAAAGGAAATTTCAGGAAAGGAAAGGAAAGGAAATTTCAGGAAAGGAAAGGAAATTTCAGGAAAGGAAATTTCAGGAAAGGAAATTTCAGGAAAGGAAAGGAAAGGAAAGGAAAGGAAAGGAAAGGAAAAGGAAAAGGAAAAGGAAAAGGAAAAGGAAAAGGAAAAGGAAAAGGAAAAGGAAAAGGAAAAGGAAAAGGAAAAGGAAAAGGAAAAGGAAAAGGAAAAGGAAAAGGAAAAGGAAAAGGAAAAGGAAAAGGAAAAGGAAAAGGAAAAGGAAAATGGAATGATAATAAAATCTTGTGACCAGACACAAAACACCCAACATGGGACCAATCACAGACGCACCTGCCGCATTCCACAGCAGCAGATAATCAATGTTCATTATTGTTTACGCAGCAGATAATCAATGTTCATTATTGTTTACACAGCAGATAATCAATGTTCATTATTGTTTACACAGCAGATAATCAATGTTCATTATTGTTTCCATTCCATTCCTGAGGCCTCTCAGGAGAAAAATCCTAACAAAGGGATTTTCCAGAAAACACCACGGCTGCACATCCCCAATTTTTGCTCATCAGCAGCTTCCATTCCCAGTTTTCACCTCACAGTTCCAGGCAGGATTTTCATTTCTTTTTTCTCAGGATGCGCATCCCCAAAGGGGGCTCCCAGCTGTGGGCTCCAGCTCCCAGATGTGGCTCCACCTTTCGCCTTCGAGCACTGTAAATCTCAAAATAGTGACGTGAAAAATGCCCATTTTATATTGGCTTTTGGCAAATATCCAAATGAATATTATATCTGTTGTGTTAGAAAATTGCGCTGTGTTAATTTTCTTGAGCAGCGTGTTAAATCTGGTTTTGGGTTGTAACAAAATGTTAAAATCGAAGCTGCGCTGTGTAAGACATTTTTATTTTTAAGAAAGGGCTCACAGCGAGATAGCAGCCCCTAAATCTTTCAGAGAAAAAGAATTTATTGCTCCCTTGCCAGAAAAAAATGAATTTCTTCCTGGCTGAAAGTCGCCATCAGGATTCAGAGGGAGAAGTTGGCACTGACCAGACAAAATCCTTTTTAAAATTGAATTTATGCGTCATTAATGAGATGTATAAATATACAACAGGTTGTTGTTTTTAAGGGTTAATCCTCTGTTAATCTGTGTCCTTTTTTGGGTTTATTTTGCCCCTAAAATTTACCCAGACATCCTCAACTCTTTGTTTTTATTGTCCTAATCCAAATTTTCAGCAATTCCAGCAATATTCTGAATTTACAGAAATATTCTAAATTCACAGCAAAACCAGCAATATTCTGAATTTACAGCAATATCCTAAATTTACAGCAATTCCAGCAATATTCCAAATGTACAGCAATATTCTGAATTTACAGAAATATTCTAAATTTAACGCAATTCCAGCAATATTCTAAATTTACAGCAATATTCTGAATTTACAGCAATTTACAGCAATATTCTAAATTTACAGTAAAACCAGCAATATTCTAAAATTATAGCAATACCACCAATATTCTAAATTTACAGCAATATCCTAAATTTACAGCAAAACCAGTAATATTCTGAATTTACAGCAATATTCTAAATTTACAGCAATTCCAGCAGTATTCTGAATTTACAGCAATATTCTGAATTTACATCAATATTCTGAATTTACAGCAATATTCTAAATTTACAGCAATACCAGCAATATTCTGAATTTACAGAAATATTCTAAATTCACAGCAAAACCAGCAATATTCTGAATTTACAGCAATTCCAGCAATATTCCAAATGTACAGCAATATGCTGAATTTACAGAAATATTCTAAATTTAAAGCAATTCCAGCAATATTCTGAATTTATAGCAATGTTCTGAATTTATAGCAATATTTTAAATTTATAGCAGTACCAGCAATATTTTAAATTTCCAGCAATATTCTAAATTTAAAGCAATTCCAGCAATATCCTAAATTTACAGCAATATTCTGAATTTACAGCAATTCCAGCAATATTCTGAATTTACAGCAATATCCTAAATTTATAGCAATACCAGCAATATTCTGAATTTACAGCAATACCACGAATATTCTAAATTTACAGCAATATCCCAAATTTACAGCAATTGCAGCAATATTCTGAATTTACAGCAATTCCAGCAATATTCTAAATTGATAGCAATATTCTAAATTTCCAGCAATATTCTGAATTTACAGCAATACCAGCAATATTCTGAATTTACAGCAATATCCCAAATTTACAGCAATTGCAGCAATATTCTGAATTTACAGAAATACCAGCAATATTCTAAATTTATAGCAAAACCAGCAATATTCTGAATTTACAGCAAAAGCAGCAATATTGTAGATTTATAGAAATACCAGCAATATTCTGAATTTACAGTGATATCAGCAATATTCCAAATTTATGCTTCAAAAATCATTTTTAATTTTTTTTTTACGATTGCAAAAACCCTTTAAGGCTTAGCCACGAGCGGAGAGTTCTTGTCAAGCATCGACGTCTTAAAACATCTTCAAATTCCCCAAAACCGTTCTGGAATTCACCCAAATTCCCACCCCAACATCCCCCTGTGAAAAACGCCATCCACCTGCGTTCAAATTTATAAAGTTTAATAGTTATGAAAATAATAGTGAAAATAACAATAAAAATAGTAATAAAATAGCAATAAAAATGGTAATAAAATAGCAATGAAATAGTAATAAAATAGTAACAAAATGGTAATAAAATAGTAATAAAAATGTTATTAACTAGTGACATAATAGTAATAAAATAGTAATAAAAATGTTAATAAAATAGTAATAAAATAGTAGTAAAATGGTTATAAAATAGTAATAAAGTAGTAACAAAATAGTAGTAAAAATGGTAATAAATCAGTAATAAAATAGTAATAAAAATGGTAATAAATTAGTAATAAAAATTAGGATATTCGGAATATTGAAAGTATAACACAACAATATAAATAAACAATAAAACAATGGAAAGTAAAGAATTCACTTTAAAATTTACTTTAGAATACAAAACAATATAAAGTTTTTACTTTAAAATTTACTTTAAAATGGGAAACAATAAAAAGTGTTTTACTTTAAAATGTATTTCCAAATATGAAACAATAAGAAGTTTTTTACTTTAAAAATTACTTTAAAATATGAAACAATAATTTTTTTTTTATTTTAAAATTGACTTTAAAATAGGAAACAATAAAAAGCAAAGAATTCCGGATTTTCGGGTGCCTGGGACTCGGCCAAAAAAGGATTTTTACATCTTTGCTAACCAAGGATTACCCTTTAAAAGCAATAATTTATTGCATATTTATACATTTCTACACGATTTAAACATTTTTTTTTTAACTCAGGGTGTTTGTGCTGAACTTCAGCTTCCCCCTCAACCAATTTGTAAATGAACCTTTTGTTCCTCCAGGTCTGGGAGTTCCTGATAAGGAGAAAATAAATTGAAGGAGAAAATAAATTCTTGTCTCGGGACCTTGGTGGCTGCTGCTCTTATCTCTGTGCGAACGTGAAGAATTTCTGGGTTATCTTTTTAAACTTTCCGTTAGTTACAGAAAGTATTTTACATCACACAGTTCCTATTTTAATGCTATTTTACGGCCTAAAAACTGAATTTACCACGCTGCTTAAAAGAGATTATTACAGCGCTAATTAAATGAGATTAATAGAGCATAACGTTGCAACATAACAAATAGTGTATTCATTCTAATTACTATGTAGTACTAATTAATTTTTATTAATTTTAATTCTTAATTTAATATTTGCCAAGAGCCAATCAGATCATGGGCACTTTACACATAATTTATATGCAGTATGCTAATAGACACTCATCAATAGTTTCCTGTAAATATTCCTCTTATTTTCGATTCTTGAAATGTATGTCACTATAATATAATATATCATAAATAAAAGAGAAAATAATATAATGTATTATATTATATGATATGATATTATATGATATGATATATTGCATTGCATTACATTACATTGCATTACATTACAATACTATATTATATTATATTATATTATATTATATTATATTATATTATATCATATTATTAAAATGCGTAATATGCTAAATATGTAATATACTCTATACATAACATATATATCTAATATAGTATATAAATAATATATAATACACTATATGTATCAAATATTACAGATGTAATATACTATATCTATAATATATTATTATATACTATATTATACTATGTATAATATAGTAAATATTATATTTAACGTTATAAAATATTGTGTATATTATATATAATACATAATATGAAGATATAATATGTGCTAATATAATATATGCTAATATAATATAAGCTAATATAATATAATATAATATAATATAATATAATATAATTCATATCATATAATATATCATATCATATCAATTATATATAATACATTATATAAATATAAATATATAATAATATACTTAATATTATATAGTATATAAATAATATATTATGCAATATCTATATTATATCTGTTAAATGCTATATCTATAATATATAATATACTGTATACAATATAGTACATATCATAAATACCATATAATATACAATGCATAGAATATACTAAATATAATATAGTATATTTTATATATATGATATACTATAATATATATTTTTATACTAGATATATAATTTACTGTATATATAATATGCTATGTATAGAATCTATAATATACTATGTAAATTACATGCTATGAAAAACCTACAATATATTATATAAAGAACATACTATTTATATAATACATTATATACTATGCGTATGGTATACAATTTATATAATATATAATATGCTATATCTGAAATAAATAATTTACTATATATAATACAGTATTAACATAACATAACATCCTAACATAATATAATATGATATAACATAATATTTATGTAATATATATTGAGTGATTTATCCTTTTGTTCTCTTCCTTTTCTGCATCCTGGATTTTTGGGGCTCCTGGATTTTTGAGGGTACTGGATTTTTGGGGCTCCTGCATTTTGGGGTCCATTCCTGCATCCTGGATTTTAGGGGATCCTGGATTTTGGGGCTCCTGCATTTTTGGGGCACTTGGATTTTTGGGAGTCCTGGACTTTACAGGGTCCATTCCTACACCCTGGATTTTGGGGGGATGCTGGATTTTGGAGATCCTGGACTTTTGGGGATCCTGGATTTTGGAGATCCTGGATTTCTGGGGCTCCTGGATTTTTGGAGATCCTGGATTTTTAGGGGTACTGGATTTTGGGGATCCATTCCTTCTCCCTGGATTTTGGAGGGATGCTGGATTTTGGGGCTCCTGGGGTTTTGGGGCTCCTGGATTTTTGGGGATCCTGGATTTTGGAGGCCCATTCCTGCACCCCGGACTTATGGAGATCCCAGATTTTGGGGCTCTGGATTTTGTGGCTCCTGGATTTTGGGCTCCTGGATTTTAGGGCTCTGGTTTTTGGGGGCTTCTGGATTTTGGGGCAACTGGGTTTTGGGGGGATGCTGGATTTGGGGCTCCTGGATTTTTGAGGATCCTGGAGTTTGGGTTCCATTACTGCACCCTGGATTTTTGAGGATCCTGGATTTTGGGAATCCTGGATTTTTGGGGTCCATTCCTGAACCCTGGACTTTTGGGGCTCCTGGATTTTGGGGCTCCTGGATTTTGGGGCTCCCAGATTTTGGGGCTCCTGGATTTGGGGGCTCCTGGATTATCGGGGTTGTGGATTTTGGGAATCCATTCCTACATCCTGGATTTTAGGGGACCCCGGATTTTTGGGCCCTGGATTTTGGGGCTCCTGGATTTTTGGGGCTCTGAATTTTAGGGCTCCTGGATTTTAGGGCCATGGAGTTTGGGGATCCCGGATTTTGGGGACTCAAAAAATTTGGGACTCCTGGATTTTGGGGATCCTGGATTTTTGGGGCTCTTGGATACTTGGGGCTCCTGGATTTTGGGGCTCCTGGATTTTTGGGCTCTCCCCACCTCTCCCTCGCTGCCCCCTGGATAACCCTTTCATCTGCGCATGCGCACTGAGCTCTGAGTTACGTAATTAAACAATTATGCTCCAATTAAGCCTCATTAATTCATAGATTAAATCGCAGCTTGGATTCCAAACCTGGAATTGTCCCGACTTTGTCAGTCCCAAGGCCAGGATCAGAACTGGGATCTTGTTTATCCCAACATTCCACGTGTGTCCTGATTTTCACATCTGTGACTTTATTAAAAGTAATAAAGGAAAAGTGTATATATATTATATTATATTATATTATATTATATTATATTATATTATATTATATTATATTATATTATATTATATTATATTATATTATATTATATTATATTATATTATATTATATTATATTATATTATATTATATTATATTATATTATATTATATTATATTATATTATATTATATTATATTATATTATATTATATTATATTATATTACATTACATTATATTACATTACATTATATTATAATTTATTTTTCTAATATATATTAGATATACATCTATAATTCTATTATACATAATGTATATTTTAATCCATATATAAAATAAATATAATATTTATAAATTATCTATTGTATGTAAATAATTATATACATTTTTTTTTATTTTCTAAAATATTGATATAGTTACAATTTACTCAGCATAAATCATGTCCATTTATCACACTAATCACATCTACTTTTTATTTTCTACTTTATAACAAGCAAAAACAAAAAAGTATTTATATATAATATATTACAATATATTTTGGAATATAAATATATATTTTTCTTATATGTATAATATATACCTATATATAATTATATATATAATATAGATAATATATAATCGTTTTATCTAAATATAATATAGGTTTAAATATTTTATTAATATATAATAATATATATTAATATATATTTTAATATTCTAAATTATTGATATAGTTGCAATTTAGTTGGCACGAATCCTATCCATTCATCACGCCCATGCCCGCCTCCAAATTCCCACCCCCAATTCCTTCTCCTTCCTGGAGCTGCCACATTCCTGGGTGTTATAAATGATCAGCCAGAAATCTGAATTAATAAATTAAAAAGATTTTATTTTTGTGACTAAAAAGATACAAAACCCAAAGCCCAGAACCTCAAAGCCACCACAGCCAAAGAAACAGCACCGAGCCGGGAATCGGCGCTGGGTGCTCCTGGATCCTCTGTCGCGTCAGATCTCCCTCTGTTCACGTCATAAATGATCAACGAGAAACCCAAATTAATAACTGCGAAATATTTTATTTTCGTGACTAAAAATTCAGTTCTCAAAACCCAAACTTGGTTCTAAAAACCCACAGCCAAAGGGACAGCGTCGAGATTGCTGCCGGGTGAACCCAGATCCGGCCTCCATCGCATGGGATGCCCCTCTGTCCATGTTATAAATTAACCATCAGAAAGCCAAATTAATAAATGTGAAAGGTTTTATATTTGTGACTAAAAATTCAGTTCTCAAAAACAGCCAAAGACACAGCATCGGGATTGGTGCTGGGTGAACGCAGATCCGGCCTCTATTGCATGGGATCCCCTCTGTTCATGTGATAAATTATCAATCAGAAATGCAAATTAATACATGCAAAAGATTTTATTTCCGTGATTAAAAATTCAGTTCTGAAAACCAACAGCCAAAGAGACAGCGTTGGGATCAGCCCTGGGTGAACCCAGATCCGGCCTCTATCACGTTGAATGCCCCTCTGTTCATGTTATAAATTATCAACAAGAAATCCGAATTAATAAATGCGAAAGATTTTATTTTGGTGACTAAAACTTCAGTTCTCAAAAGTCAAAATCAAAGAGACAGTGTCGAGCACGGGATCAGTACTGGCTGAACCCAGATCTGACCTCTATCACATTGGATATCCCCCTGCTCATGCTATAAATTAGCAATCAGAAAGCCAATTTAATAAGTGCAAAAGATTTTATTTTCATGACTAAAAATTCAGTTCTCAAAACCCAAATTCAGTTCTGAAAATCCCCAGCCAAAGGGACAGCGTGGAGCCTGGGATCGGCTCTGGGTGAACCCGGATCCGGCCTCCATCGCATGGGATCCCCCTCTGTCCATGTTATAAATTAACAATCAGAAAGCCAAATTAATAAACGTGAAAGGTTTTATATTCGTGACTAAAAATTCTGTTCTCAAAAAGAGCCAAAGACACAGCATCGGGATTGGTGCTGGGTGAAAACAGATCCAGCCTCCATCGCATGGGATCCCCTCTGTTCATGTTATCAATTAGCAATCAGAAATCCAAATTAATAAATGCAGAAGATTTTATTTTCGTGATTAAAAATTCAGTTCTGAAAACCAACAGCCAAAGAGACAGCGTTGGGATCAGCCCTGGGTGAACACAGATCCGGCCTCTATCACGTTGAATGCCCCTCTGATCATGTTATAAATTATCAGCAGAAATTCAAATTAATAAATGGGAAAGATTTTATTTTGGTGACTAAAAATTCAGTTCTCAAAAGTCAAAATCCAAGTGACAGTGTCGAGCACGGGATCAGCCCTGGCTGAACCCAGATCCGGCCTCTATCACATCGGATCTCCCTCTGTTCATGTTATAAATTATCAACAAGAAATCCAAATTAATAAATGCGAAAGATTTTATTTTGGTGACTAAAAATTCAGTTCTCAAAAGTCACAATCAAAGGGACAGCGTGGAGCCCGGGATCGGCTCCGGATGAGCCCAGATCCGGCCTCTATTGCATGGGATCCCCTCTGTTCATGTGATAAATTAGCAATCAGAAATCCAAATTAATAAATGCAAAAGATTTTATTTTCGTGATTAAAAATTCAGTTCTGAAAACCAGCAGCCAAAGAGACAGCGTTGGGATCAGCCCTGGGTGAACACAGATCTGGCCTCTATCGCACCGGATCCCCCTCTGATCATGTAATAAATTATCAGCAGAAATTCACATTAATAAATGCGAAAGATTTTATTTTGGTGACTAAAAAATTTGGTTCTCAAAACCCCCAGCCAAAGAGACAGCGTCAAACACGAGATCGGCACTGGGTGAACCCAGACCCGGCCTCTATCGCATCAAATCTCCCTCTGTTCATGTTATAAATTATCAACAAGAAATCCAAATTAATAAATGTGGAAGGTTTTATATTCGTGACTAAAAATTCAGTTCTCAAAACCCAAATTCAGTTCTGAAAATCCCCAGCCAAAGGGACAGCGTGGAGCCTGGGATCGGCTCTGGGTGAACCCGGATCCGGCCTCCATCGCATGGGATCCCCCTCTGTCCATGTTATAAATTAACAATCAGAAAGCCAAATTAATAAACGTGAAAGGTTTTATATTCGTGACTAAAAATTCAGTTCTCAAAAAGAGCCAAATACAGTAATTCCATTGTGCCAATCTGTCTGTGGTCTGTCCCTTGTCAGAAGCTGGTTGGATATTTAATTTATTTTACAATTTTTTATTTTATATATTTTCCATCTAAGCCTGAGTCACTTTACATTACAAATTACACCCTTAAATATGAATTATTTTACATTATATCTTACAGCAGCTTCAGTGAGGCAATCGGTCCATGGGCTGTCCGTGGTCTGAGGCTCTTTAGGTTTTCATTACATGTTTAATTTATTTTACAATTTTTCTTTTATACATTTTTCACCTAAGAATGGATTACTTTACATTACAAATTACACCCCTAAGTATGAATTATTTTACATTACATATCACAGCAACTTCGGTGTGGCAATCTGTCTGCGGGCTGTCCGTGCTCAGAGGCCCATTGGATATTGAATTTATTTTACAATTTTTTATTTTTATACATTTTCCGCTTAAGAATTAATTATTTGACATTATATATCACAGCAACTGCTCTGTGCTAATCTATCTCTGGGTTGCTCACGGTCAGAGGCTCGTTGGATGTTAAGTTTATTTTACAATTTTTATTCTATATATTTTCCACCTAAGCATGAATTATTTCACATTATATATTATATCCATAAGTATGAATTATTTCACATTCTCTATCACATCCATAAGTCTGAATTATTTTACATCACATATTCCAGTAATTCCATTGTGCCAATCTGTCTGTGGGCTGTCCATGGTCAGAGGGTGGCTGGATATTTAATTTATTTTACAATTTTTTATTTTATATATTTTCCATCTAAGCCTGAGTCACTTTACATTACAAATTACACCCTTAAATATGAATTATTTTACATTACATATCACAGCAACTTCGGCGTGGCAATCTGTCTGTGGGCTGTCCGTGCTCAGAGGCTCATTGGATGTTTAAATTTATTTTACAATTTTTTATTTTTATACATTTTCCACTTAAACATGAATTATTTTACGTTACATATCACAGCAATTTCAGGGTGGCAATCTGTCCATGGGTTGCTCATGGTCAGCAGTGCCTTGGATGTTTAATTCATTTTTCAATTTTTATTTTATACATTTCTCCCTTAAGCAGGAATTATTTCACATTATATATTACCTCAACTTCGGTGTGGCAATCTGTCTGCGGGCTGTCCATGGTCAGAGGCTCGTTGGATATTAAATTTATTTTACAATTTTTTTTTATACATTTTACACCTAAGTATTAATTATTTTACATTGAATATCATAGTGGCAATGTTTCTCTGGGCTGTCCGTGCTCAGAGGCCCGTTGGATTTTCCTTAGACGTTTAATTTCTTTTACAATTTTTATTTTATACATTTCCCGCCTAAGCATGAGTTACTTTACATCACATATTACATTGGGATCCCCCAAATTCCTGCCCGAAATTCCAGCCTCAAATTCCCGGAGTCGCACATTCCTGGGGGAAACTGAGGCACAAAGCCCCACCTTCATCCTGGGATCCCTCAAATCCCTGCTGGTTCCTGCAGCATTCCTGGGGAAACTGAGGCACAGCACCCCCAACATCCTGGGATCCCCCAGATTCCCGCCTCAAATTCCTGGAGTCGCACATTCCTGGGGAAACTGAGGCACGAACCCCACCTCATCCTGGGATCCCCCAAGTTCCGGCTCTTTACTGCAGCATTCCAGGGGAAACTGAGGCACAGACCAACCCCCCCCCCCCCCCATCCATCCTGGCATCCTCGAAATTCCCGCTCCGAAATTCCCACCTCGAATTCCCGCTCCTTCCTCAAGCTGCCGCATTCCTGGGGAAACTGAGGCACGAACACCCGCCTTCATCCTGGGATCCCTCAAATTCCGGCTTTTTACTGCGGTATTCCAGGGGAAACTGAGGCACCGCCCCCCAACATCCTGGGATCCCCCAAATTCCTTCTCCTTTCTAGAGCTGCCGCATTCCGGGGGGAAACTGAGGCACAAACACCCACCTTCATCCTGGGGTCCCTCAAATTCCGGCTCCTCACTGCAGCGTTCCAGGGGGAAACTGAGGCACAAACCGCCCAACATCCCGGGATCCCCCAAATTCCCACCCTGAAATTCCCGCCTCAAATTCCCGGAGAAACTGAGGCACGAACCCCCCTTCATCCTGGGATCCCCCCAGATTCCCGCTTCTTCCTGCGGCATTCCGGGGGAAACTGAGGCACAGCCCCCCCAATCCTGGGATCCCCCAAATTCCCGTTCGTTCCTGCGATATTCCTGGGGAAACTGAGGCACAGCCCGGTCCAGTCCTGGGATCCCCCAAATTCCCGGGCTGCAACATTCCAGGGGGAAACTGAGGCACAGACCGCCAATCCTGGGGTCGCCCAAATTCCTGGAGCAGCACATTCCCAGGGGAAACTGAGGCACGGCCCGCCGGGTCCCGCCCGATCCGGGTCCGTCATTCCCGGAGAACAATGGGAACCGGGAACCGGGACAGCGGGGCGGGGGCGGGGCGGGGCCGAGACCGCCCCCATCCCGCGGGGACTCGGACCCGGATCGGGACCGGGATCGGGATCGGGACCGGCACCGGGATCGGGATCGGGATCAGGACCGGGACCGGGATCGGGATCGGGAGCTGCACCGGGACCGGGATCGGGACCGGGATCGGGGACCCCCGGCCCGGCCGCGGACCCCGGAGCGGGTACGGGACACTCGGGGGGCTGCGGGATCCGGGAATGGGAGGGAAAATTCCGGGAATGTGCGAGGATCCCGGGAATGTGTGCGGGACACTCGGGAATGGGAGCGGGCCCCGGGAATGGGAACGGGACCCCGGGAATGGGAACGGGACCCGGGAATGGGAACGGGACCCCGGGAATGAGAACGGGACCCGGGAATGGGAACGGGACCCCGGGAATGAGAACGGGACCCGGGAATGGGAGCGGGCCCCGGGAATGGGAACGGGACCCGGGAGTGGGAACGAGACTCCGGGAACGGGAGCGGGACCCCGGGAGTGGGGGCGGGACCCCGGGAATGCGTGCGAGACACTCGGGGGGCTGCGGGACCCCGGGAATGTGGGGGGATCCTGGAAATGCGGGAAGGACCCCGGGAATGGGAACGGGACCCCGGGAATGGGAGTGGGATCCCGGGAATTTGGGGGGACCCCGAGAATGCGTGCGGGAGACTCGGGGGGCTGCGGGATCCAGGAAATGCGGGCGAGGTCCCGGGAATGCAGGAGGGGCCCCGGGAATGCGTGCGGGACACTCGGGGGGTTGCGGGGTCCCGGGAATGCGAGCGAGACCCCGGGATTGGGGGGGACCCCGGGAATGGGAGCGAGGTCCCGGGAGTGCGTGCGGGGATCCGGGAATGTGGGAGAATCCCGGGAATGCGGGGGGGGGGACCCCGGGATCGGGACGGGACCCCGGGAATGGGAGCGGGACCCCGGAAATATGAGCGGGGCAGTTGGGGGGCTGCGGGACCCCCGGAATGGGAACGGGACCCCGGGAGTGCGGGGGGATCCCGGTATCGGAGCGGGACCCCGGGAATAAGGGGGAAATCCGGGAATGTGGGGGGACGCCGGGAATGCGTGCGGGACCTCGGGAATGCGGGGGGGATCCCGGGAATGGGAACGGGACCCCGGGAATGAGAACGGGAGAACCCCGGGATCGGAACGGGACCCCGGGAATGGGAACGGGACTCTGGGAATGTGGGGGGACCCCAGGAACGGGACCCCGGGAATGGGAACGGGACCCCGGGAATGCGGGGGGATCCCGGGATCGGGACGGGACCCCGGGAATGGGAACGGGACTCTGGGAATGTGGGGGGACCCCAGGAACGGGACCCCGGGAATGGGAACGGGACCCGGGGAATGCGGGGGGATCCCAGGAACGGGACCCCGGGAATGGGAACGGGACCCCGGGAATGCGGGGGGATCCCAGGAACGGGACCCCGGGAATGCGGGGGGATCCCGGGATCGGAGCGGGACCCCGGGAATGGGAACGGGACCCCGGGAATGTGGGGGGATCCCAGGAACGAGAGCCCGGGAGTGCGGGGAGGGATGCCGGGATTGGGCCGGGCCGGGCCGGTCCCTCCCGGGTCGCGCTCCGCGGGGGCCATGTCGCGACATGTGGGGCCTTGTCCGGACACGTCAGAACACGTCGGGCCGGGTTTTCCCCGCGTTTTGCGGGACGCGCCTTCTCCCGGGGGCTCCTTTTCCCTTCCCGCATCCCGGGGGTCGCTGCCCCCATTTTGGGGGGTCCCAGCCGCGCTTTTGGGGGGGGGGAGGGGAAATTTGGGGTGTAGCGGGATGGGGGAGGGGCGGCCGTGCCGGGGGGGAGGGGCACTCCCGGTTCTGCTGATTTATTAAAAATATCGATATCGATCCCGTACCGATATCCAACTGTCAGGGACAAAAACTCGCACAGTTTAGAGTTAGAAAATACAGGTTTATTGTGGGATCGCTCCCAAATTCACACCGCAATTTACAGGCGATCGATCACAGAGCCCTTATTTTATCCATAATTGGGTATTGAACACCCAAAATACAAATATTCAGCACTTTGGTAATTAGTTCAAAAGTCCTTAAGCATGATAATTAGTTCAAAAGTCGTTAAGCATGCGCAGTTTGTTCCTCGAAATGGGTCCGTTGTCCCTTCCATGGGGAGGGGTCCCAAAATGAGGAAGTAAATGAAGTTTTCCTCCTTCTGACCTTTTCAATGCAAACACGACAAATTAACCCTTTGTAGAACTCCCACTCCCGTCTTCAATTGGTGTCAGAACAGAGGAATTTGTCTTATGTTCCTACAATTGTCCCATATTTATCAATTTCTATTCATCGATTTCTACTTTTCCATTCCTATTTATCCGTTTCTATTTATCAGTCAAAAGCTATTTATCAGTTTCTTCATTCTTCATTATAAACTCAGCTAACCCAATGATGCCGGATTTTGCCCCAAAAGGCGAGAATAACTGCCTAAGAGACTCAGCTTAAGTCTAATAAGCAGGAGGTATTTTATTGCAACGCGTCGGGGAAATCACAAAATGGATTTCTGAGTTTCCCGTAACAAAGGCAGGCCTTTTATACAGTTTTGGATATAGGATTACATCAGATCATATACATAATCGTATCTTTGCATGAATATTCATAGGGGGCGTGGCGTAGGCGGAGCGTGGGCGGGGACGCCTCTTTTGAGGATCATCTTGGTGGTCGTTCCGGTCGCCTTCATCATGGCCTGGGGTCTCCTGATGAGTCTTCCTCCTTGAACCTTTGAACCCCTTTCCTAATTTGGCCAATTCCCCGTGTGCTTGGCTTGGTCCCCATGGCTTGGCGAGGCTCTTAGGGTCAGTTTGACATTGTTGGCTCTGAACATGCTCAGCCCATCAGTTCCCCCATCCCTATCTCTCTTCCCTGTCATTGTGTTCCGTGCTTTAGCCGATTTATTGCTCTGTGTGTTTCCTAAATGCTATGCTTTCTTCAAATGCCTCACATTCTGTGTTTTAACTCATTATTTCTTGAAGGCTATCTGTTTTGGGGCTTCACCAACATGGTGCTAACAGACAATCAATTATTAGTTAACTACTCTTAAGTTCATCAAGGCCTGCCTATTTATTTTAATTAACTCCAGCAAAGCTGATCTCTAACTAAAATCTTCTCTAAAAATCTCCGAATTCATTAAAGTTTGTGTCTCTCTGAATTCACTACAGTTTCTGTTTCTCTGACTTCATTACAGTTTCTGTTTCTCTGACTTCATTAATTTGTGTTTCTCTGAATTCACTGAAGTTTGTGTCTCTCTGAATTCATTAAATTTTATGTCTCTCTGAATTCGCTAAAGTTTGTGTCTCTGAATTCCTTAAAGTTTGTCTCTCAATGAATTCACTAAAGTTTGTGTCTCTCTGAATTTATTACAGTTTGTGTCTCTCTGACTTCATTAGTTTGTGTCTCTGAATTCACTAAAATTTGTGTCTCTAGATTCATTACAGTTTGTGTCTCTCTGAATTCACTAAAATTTGTCTCTAGATTCATTACAGTTTGTGTCTCTCTGAATTCACTAAAATTTGTGTCTCTAGATTCATTACAGTTTGTGTCTCTAGATTCATTACAGTTTGTGTCTCTCTGAATTCACTAAAATTTGTGTCTCTAGATTCATTACAGTTTGTGTCTCTCTGAATTCACTAAAATTTGTGTCCCGCTGTTCCCGCAGCTCCGACGTTCCCTGGGATCGGGAATCGCGGCCGGGAATCACCGGAGCGGGCCCGGGCTCGGGCGGTGACCTCGGTGGCCCCGGAAAGAGCGCGCACCTTCCTCCTCATCCTCATCCTCCTCCTCCTCGTGCCCGACTTCCTCTTCCTCCCCCGGGCTCGGAACCGTCGGGCGGCGGCTGCGACACCGCGGGGACATCGCGGCGCTCACGGCATTCCCGGGACAATCGTGGGACTGAGAAAATTCCTGGGACACTCTTGGGACTGAGAAAATTCCCGGGACACCCCCGGGACATCTCCGGAACTGCCGGAATTCCCGGGACACTCTTGGGACAGAGAAAATTCCCTGGACACCTTTGGGACACTCTTGGGACTGAGAAAATCCCTGGGACACCCTCGGGACATCCGCGGGACATCTCCGGAACATCCTCGGGACTGCCGGAATTCCCGTGCCGCTTTTGGAATTTCCAGGACACTTCTGGGACTCTGAAAATTTCCTGGACACCCCTTGGGACTCAAAAAAAAATTCTTGGGACACCCTTGGAACGCTCTTGATACTGAGGACATTCCTGGGACGCCCCCGGGACTGCCGGAATTCCCGGGCCACGTTTGGCACTGGCCGCAGCCCCGGCGAGGAGAGGAGGCGCCGTTCCCGTCCCGCTCTCCGGGGCCATGTTCCGCTTCCTGCCCCGCTGGAGGAGGAGGCGCCCCGAGGATGCCCCCGGGGCCGCGGATCGCGGAGCTCTCCCGGAGGAGTTTTCCCCCCAGTCCCGGCACCGGCAGCCCGGGCAGGGCTGGGCCTGCCTGTGGAGGCACACCGGGACGCGGCATTGCCCGGGAGCCGGGCACACCGGGACGGGGCATTCCCCAGGAACCGGGCACACCGGGACGGGGCATTCCCCAGGAACCGGGCACACCGGGACGGGGCATTCCCCAGGAACCGGGCACACCGGGACGGGGCATTCCCCAGGAACCGGGCACACCGGGACGCGGCATTGCCCGGGAGCCGGGCACACCGGGACGCGGCATTGCCCGGGAGCCGGGCACACCGGGAGAGACGCCGGGATACCGGGAGAGGCGGGAGCCGGGCCCGGGTGTGCGCAGGTGAACGGGAAAGGGCCGGGGAGCGGCGGAGCCCGGCAGGAGCAGCCGCAGGTGGGGAACAGCCCCAGAGGGACCCAAGCCCTCGGGAAGGACTTTGGGGACAAGCCGGGTGTCCCACGCCAGGCCAGCAACGGGAATGAGCCCAGGGAAGGGACGGATCGGCCTCGGCGTCGGGCCCCGCTCCCACCGCGGGCTGGGAACAGGGAGGATGAGGAGGGAGAGCCCAGCGGCAATTCCCGGAGCCAGGAGAGGGACACGAACAAGGACAGTGCCACCCACAACGGGAATGAGCCCAGGGAAGGGACGGATCGGCCTCGGCGTCGGGCCCCGCTCCCACCCCGGGCTGGGAGCAGGGAGGATGAGGAGGGAGAGCCCGGCAGCAATTCCCGGAGCCGGGACAAGGACAGTGGCACTGCCCTCCAGAACGGGAATGTGCCAGGGGAAGGGATGGATCAGCCCGCGTGCGTTCCCTCGGTCTGGACTGCCAAAAGGGAGGATGAGGAGGGAGAGCCCGGCAGCAATTCCCGGAGCCGGGGGACGGTCACTGCCGCTGCCACCACCCCCGGAAGGGACAGACGGACGGAAGCTCTGTCGGGAGCGGAGCGCAGGGAGTGGCTCTGGCAGAGGCTGCTCCAGCTGGGAGAGGACATGGCGAACTGGGAAGGGAAGCCCACGGCGGAGCTGGCGGCCGGGCTGGCGCGGCGCATCGCGGAGACGCCCCTCTGCAGCTACCCCGAGGGGCCGGGGGGCACCCGCAGCGCCCGGCGGGAGCGGAGCTCCGGAGCCAGCCCGGACCCCGACATTCCCAGCGGGATTTATGGAAGCCTCCTCAGAATGCTGAGAGCCAGCGGGAGCGCCGAGAGCGCAGAGGAGGACCCGGGCTCCGGCTCAAGCTCAGGCTCAGGCTCAGGCTTAGACTCAGGCTCAAGCTCGGGCTCGAGCTCAAGCTTGGGCTGGGAACAGGGCTCTGGAGCCAGCCCAGATCACATTTCCAGTGGGCGTTACAGGAACCTCCTCAGAATGCGGGGGGCGAGTGGGAGCACTGAGAGCGCGGAGGAGGACTCAGGCTGGGAGCAGAGCTCTGGAGCCAGCCCAGACTGCGACATTCCATGTGGAAATTGCTTCATCGGAATGCTGAGGGCCAGCGGGAACGCCGAGAGCTCGGAGGAGGACTCTGGCTTGGAGCAGGATCAGGATCAGGATCAGGCCGCCATGAACGGCGTGCAGGCTCCCAGCCGCCTGGAGCTGAGGTTCCCGGAGGTGTGGGCGCGCTCCCGGCTGGACTGCGGGCGCGTGGCCGAGGAGGTGCAGCTGGACGGGGCCCCGGTGCCCTTCCAGCAGCAGCGCCCGCTGCGCCCGGACGAGGAGGAGCAGATGGCGGAGCTGCTGAAGGAGTACCAGGACCAGGAAATCGTGGTGAAGGGCACCTCTGAATCCAACAATCCCTTGATTCTCTACCAAAAACCGCATGGGCGCGGCGTCCGCCTCAGCCTGGACTGCCGCGCCCTCAACGCCGCCACCCCCGTGGAGCCCCAGGAGCGGCTGGACCGGGACAGGCTCCTGACCTCCATCAACCCCCGCAGCCGCTTCTTCTCCGTGCTGGACCTGTCCAACGCCTGCCTCGCCATCCCGCTGGCCTCCAGCTGCTGGCACCGCTTCGCCTTCACCTTCGGGGACCAGCAGTTCCTGTTCACGCGGCTGCCGCCGACGTTCCGCGGCACCGCCTCCATCCTGCACCGCCGCGTGGCCGCCATGCTGAGCCAGCTGAGCCCCGACACCGCCCGCGGCGTCTTCCACTACTCCGACGACATCCTCATCACCGCCAAGCGCCGGCGGCAGCTGCGGTTCCGCACCCGCCGCGTGCTGCAGCTGATCCAGAGCACCGGCTTCAAAGTGAACCGCGAGAAGACGCAGCTGGTGCAGCCCGAGGTGAATTTCCTGGGCCTGACCCTGAGCGCCGCGGGGCGCCGCGTGCCCCACGAGAGGCTGAACCAGATCTGCCAGCACTGCGACGCTCCCGAGCCCTGGCATCCCGACCGGCTCCGCTCCGTCCTCGGCGAGTTCAACGATCTGAAGGAATTCATCGCCGACTACTTGGAGCTGGCGATGCCGCTGCAGGCCCTGGCGGTGCCGGAGAAGTGGCAAGGGGAGCGGGAATGGAAGTGGCAGCGGGAATGGCGACAGGGAGGCTGGGAGCAGCTGCAGCGGCTGAAGGAGGCTCTGAAGGCGGCACCCACCCTGCTTTTCCCCAATAAATCCCAGCCCTTCGTGATCCGGCTGTCGGTGCACGAGTGCTCGGTGGGAGCCGTGCTGCTGCAGGAGAGGGAGGGAGAGCTGCTCCCGGTGCGGCACTGCTCCCACAGGCTCCGCGGCCAGAGCTGGGCCCCGCAGGACGCCGCGTGCCTGGCGGCCGCCCGGGCTGTTGAGGCCTTCCAGAGCCTCACGGGGCCGGCTCCCATCCTCATCCAGGGCCCCGCCGGGCGTTACCTGCTCCGGGGCAAGCCGCTGCTCGAGGGCTGCACCTGCGACCCCGAGCTCCCGGAGCGATGGAGGCTGCTGGTGACCACCAAGGGCCTGGAGCGGCAGGAATCCCAAACCGCGCCGATCCCGCTGGCCCCGGGGCTGCAGGAACCCCGATTGGTGTCGATCCCGCTGGCCCCGGCGCTCTGGCAGCTGCCTGCCGACATTCCCAAAGCCAACGTCTGGTTCCTGGCCGTGGAGAAGGGATCGTCCGGAAAACAGTCCGTGGCGTTTGCTGCCGTGAACCTGGAGGAGCGGTGGCTGCTGGGGCTGCGGCAGGGCTGCGACAAGGAGGCGGCGTTGCTGGAGGCGCTGCAGGAGCTGCAGGAGCAGCACCGGAGCTGCCACCCGCTGTTCCTCTATTCCAGCTGGCCCTTGCTGGCGCCGAGGCTGAAGCAGCTCGAGCGGAGCTGGCGCTACAGCCAGGGCACGGTGCCTGCAGCGCTGCGCCGGCTCCGCTCCTGCCCGGGAATGCTGCAGGTGCGCCAGGTGGGATGGCACGGCAACGTGGCGCCGGACGAGAGCAGATGGATGCAGGAGGTGAGAGCCAGAGCCAGAGCCATGGCCAAGAACCCCGTGAAGAGCCGGAAGGACTGGGAGCCGTCGGCGTACGAGCGGCAGGAGATCGTGGCGCAGTGCCACCGCCGGTGCCACGACGGCGCGCAGGAAACGCTGCGCCGTGTGCAGCACGTGCGGTCCTGGACAAACGCCCACGAGGACGTGGCGCGCTGGGTGCGGCGCTGCCCCCGGTGCCAGGAGGGGAATCCCGTTCCCGATCCCGACCCCGACCCGGCCCCGCAGCGCGAGCGGGGCCCCTGGTCCCGGCTGTGGCTCAGCCTCTGCACGGGGCTCCTGGAGAGCCCCGAGGGGTTCCGGGCGCTGCTGCTGGTGCAGGACGAGCTCTCGGGCTGGCTCGACGCCTTCCCGCTGCGGGAGCCCGCGCAGCCCGAGGTGTGCCGGGTGCTGCTGCACGAGGTGTTTGGGCGCTTCGGGAGGGTGGGCACGGTGCTGCTGAAGCCCAAACCCGCCTGGCTGTGGCACCTGCTGCGGCGGCCGCCCCTCCTGGGCTGGCACGGGCGCCTGGAGCCCGCGGAGCCGGCGGAGGGAGCGGCACCGGGGGTGGCCAGGGTGGCTCAGGCGCTCGGGAAGGGCTGGGCGGCCGCGCTGCCGCTGATCCGGGCGGGATTCGCGGCCCAGTGGGTGCGGGAGGAGGAGCTGGGAGCGCTGCTCTGCATCCCCGGGCTGCCGCTGGAGGTGCGCTGCAGGAATTCGGATTGGAAGGGGGAGTGCGGTGGGAATGGGAGTGGGAATGGGAATGGGAAGGAGAACGAGCTCTTGTGGCTGAACGCGATGGAGATCCTGGAGGGATACCGGCAAAAGGTGCAGGAAGCGCTCTGGTAGGAGCTGGCATCAGGATCTGGGATTGGGAACCAAGATCGGGGGGCTGGGATTGGGATCAGGATCTGGGAGTTAGGATGGGGATCTGGGAGCTGGGATTGGGATCAGGAAGCAAGATCTGGGATTGGGATCGGGATCTGGGAGCTGGGATTGGGATCAGGAACCAAGATCTGGGATTGGGATCGGGATCTGGGAGCTGGGATTGGGATCAGGAACCAAGATCTGGGATTGGGATCGGGATCTGGGAGCTGGGATTGGGATCAGGAACCAAGATCTGGGATTGGGATCTGGGAGTTAGGGTCGGCATCTGGGAGCTGGGATTGGGATCTGGATCCAGGATCAGAATTGGAGAGCTGGGATTGGGATTTGGGATTGGGATCCAAGAGCCAGGATTGGGATCTGGGATTGGGATCGGGAACCAAGATCTGGGAGCTGGGATTGAGAGCAGGATGTGGGAGTTAGAATTGGGAGCTGGGATTGGGATCCAAAGCCAGAACTGAGAGCTGGGATCAGGAGCCAGGATTGGGAGCTGGGACTGAGAGCCAGGATTGGGATCAGGGTCCAGGATTGGGATCCAAAGCCAGGATCAGGAGCTGGGATCAGGATCTGAGATCCAGGATGAGGATCTGTGAGCTGGGATTGGGATTGAGAGCCTGGATTCTGCACTGGGAGCTGGGATTGGGATTTGGGATGTGGGACGCAGGATTGGGAGCCAGGTTTGGGATCAGGAACCAGGATCCAGGAGCTGGGATCAGGGGTGGGAGCTGGGGGATTGAGATTGGGATTGGGATCTGGGATCCAGGATTGGGATCTGCGTTCCAGGATTGGGATCTGGCATCCAGGATTGGGATCTGGCATCCAGGATTGGGATCTGGGATCTGCATTCCAGGATTGGGATCTGGGATCCAGGATTGGGATCTGGGATCTGGGATCTGCGTTCCAGGATTGGGATCTGGGATCCAGGATTGGGATCTGGGATCTGGGATCTGCGTTCCAGGATTGGGATCTGGGATCCAGGATTGGGATCCAGGATTGGGATCTGCGTTCCAGGATTGGGATCTGCGTTCCAGGATTGGGATCTGGGATCCAGGATTGGGATCCAGGATTGGGATCTGGGATCCAGGATTAGGATCTGGGATCCAGGATTGGGATTTGGGATCTGGGATCCAGGATTGGGATCTGGGATCCAGGATTGGGATGCGCCGGATCTGGGCCCCACTGTGAGGGGCTGGGGGAGGTTGGGCTGTGCTGGGGGATTTAGGTGGGACATGGGCTGGGTTTAGGGCTGGGAGAGGTTTAAGCAGGGCTGGGAGAGCTTTTAGGCTCAGCTGGGAGAGGTTTTAGGCTGGACTTTGAGATATTTCAGGCTCGACTGGGAGAGCTTTTAGGCCTGGTGAAGGTTTTAGGCGGGACTGAGAGGCTTTAAGGTGGGACTGGGCTGTTGGGCAGGGCTGAGCAGAGCTTTAGGCCTGGGAGAGGTTTTAGACAGGACTGGGGCTCTTTTAAGCCAGACTGGGAGGGATTTTAGGTGAGAATTGGAACCTATTAGAACTGGTGAGGATTTAAGTCGGGACTGAAGGACTTTTAGGCCAGGGAGAGATTTTAGGTGGGACTGAGCGAGGTTTTAGGCCTGGGAGAGGTTTTAGGCTGGACTGAGGAGCTTTTAGGCCAGGCTGGGAGGCTTTAGTCTGGATTGAGGAGGTTTTGGGCAGGACTGGGACAGGTTTTAGGCTGGATTCGGGACCTTTTAGGACTGGTGAAGCTTTAAGCCAGGACTGGGGCACGTTTAGGCCCGGGATAGATTTCAGGCCGGACTAAGCCTGGCTCGACCTCCTGCTCCGCTGGCAGGGACATGTTTTCCCTGGAATGTTTTCTTATGGAATGTTTTCACTGGAGTTTTTCCCATAGAATGTTTTCTTATGGAATGTTTTCACTGGAGTTTTTTCCCTGGGATGTTTCCCCTGGGATATTTTCCCCCTGGGATGTTTTTCCCCTGGGATGTTTTTTATGGAATGTTCTTCCCCCTGGAAGGTTTTCCCCCGGGATGTTTTCCCTCCGTTTCTACCTCTCGTTGCTTTCATTAAAACCGAGTTTGAACTCCAGCCTTGACTTTTCCTCCTTCTCCCGTCCCCGTTCCCGCCGGCTCCGGGCAGGATGGGGTTAAATCCTTGGAGGAGATAAGCGGGAATTCTTCGGGAATTCTCTGGGCAATCTCCACAGCCCCAAGGCCATTCCTCCTCCTCACATTCCAGGGGGAGTTTCTATGGAGTCCACCCCCAGATCCAGGGAATTTTGGGGGCTGAATCTCGATTTGAATTCCAATTAAAATCCCAATTTTAATTCCAACTAAAATCCCAATATGAATTCCAATTAAAGTCCCAATCTGAATCCCAGTTAAAATCCCAATTTTAATTCCAATTGAAATCACAATTTGAATTCCAATTAAAATCCCAATCTGAATCCCAATTAAAATCCCAAACTGAATCCCAATTTTATTTCCAATTCAAATCCCAATTTGAATTTTTCCAGGGGCTTTTCCCGAGGCTCCTTCCAAAGGTTCTGGACCCTCCTTTCCCATTTTTCCCATTTCAGGCTCCCCGAGCCCCTCTGGCCCCTAAAACCCCGGAATTCTGGAAAAACTGGGATGGGAAAAGAGCCCTGAGAGGTCAAAATCCCAGGAATCCCAAACTGGGATCCACCAGCCGGGAAATCCCGGAGCAGGATTTGGGATCAGCTCCAGGGGCTGGGAATTCCCAGGGATGGGGATGATGATGAGGAGGAGGAGGAGGAAGATCCCGGGATCCCCAAAATCCGGGAATGAGCTGAGGACACAGCCCGAGGAGGGCTCTGCTCCCTCAGATTCCTGGGAATTTTTAAATTCCCTGGGTGGGATGGGGGGGCTGAGGAACCTCGGGATGTTCCTGATCCTGTGGGAATCCCAGCCCTGCCCTGGGATCACTGGGATCACCCTGGGATCCAGGTGGGACCCGGCCCCAGATCCAGGGAATGTTCCCAGGATCCCTGATCCAGCCCCAGATCCCTGAATCCCATCCCAGCTCAGAGATCCTGCCCCAAACCCAGGAATCCCATCCCAGACCAGGAATCCCATCCCAGACCAGGAATCCCATCCATAATCAGGAATCCCTTCCCAAACCCAGGAATCCCATCCCAGACCCCCGTCCCAGGTCCAAGAATCCCATCTCGGACTCAGGAATCCCATCCCAGGTCCAGGAATCCCATCCCAAACCCAGGAATCCCATCCCAGACCAGGAATCCCATCCCAGACCAGGAATCTCATCCCAAACCCAGGAATCCCATCCCAGATTCCCATCCCAGATCAGGAATCCCATCCCAGATCTCTGTCCCAGATCGGGAATCGGGAATCCCACCCCAAACCCAGGAATCCTATCCCAGATCCCTGATCCAGATCAGGATTCCAATCCCAGATCTCTGTCCCAGATGAGGAATCCCATTCCAAACCCAGGAATCCCATCCCAGATCCAGGAATCTCATCCCAAACCCAGGAATCCCATCCCAAACCCAGGAATCCCATCCCAGATCCCCATCCCAGACCAGAAATCCTATCCCCAACCAGGAATCCCCTCCCAAACCCAGGAATCCCATCCAAGATCCCTGTCTCAGGTCCAGGAATCTCATCCCAGATCCCTGAATCCCATTCCAGTTCAGGAATCCCACCTGAGATCCAGGAATCCCATCCCAGATCCCTGAATCCCATCCCAAACCCAGGAATCCAATCCCAGATCAGGAATCCCATCCCAGATCCCTGTTCCAGATCCAGGAATCCAATCCCAGATCAGGAATCCCATCCCAGGTCTGTTTCCCACATGAGATCCCCAAATCCAGAGGCCATTCCCAGCATCCCCATTTTCCAATGTCTGCCCCAGACCCATCCCCTATTCCCACTCCAAATCCAGGGATCAGGTCCCTGCCCCAGATCCAGTGATCAGACCCGAAATCCATCCCCCATCCCTGCCCCAAATCCAGGGATCAGATCCCAAACCCATCCCCTATTCCCACTCCAAATCCAGGGATCAGATCCCAAACCCATCCCCTATTCCTGCCGCAAATCCAGGGGTCACATCCCAAATCCAGGGGTCAGATCCCAAACCAATCCTGCCCCCAAATCCAGGGATCAGACCCCAATTCCCGCCCCCAGTCCCAGCCCCGTTCCCGACCCCATCCCCAATTCCCGCCCGCAATCCCAGCCCCCGTTCCCGACCCCATTCCCGATCCCGCCCCCAATCCCAGCCCCGTTCCCGACCCCATTCCCGATCCCGCCCCTTTCCCCTCCCTGGGGGCGGGCTCGGCATCGGCCGCTCCTTTTCCAGCCCCGATCCCAAATCCCGGTTTTTGATGGCCGCTGTCCAACCCGGCCGGGGCGCGCTCTTCTTGCTCTTCCTGCCTTTCCCACTTTTCCCTTTTTTCCACCTTTTCCACCTTTTCCCTATTTTCTCTCTTTTCCCGCTATTCCCACTTTTCCCCCCTTTTTCAACTTTTCCCGTTATTCCCCCTATTCCCGGTTTTCCCCCGCTCTTCCCTTTTCCCCGGTTTTTCCCGTTTTTCCCGTTTTTCCCGGTTTTTCCCGTTTTTCCCCGCTCGCTCCCGCCGGGAATCCCGCGCGCTGCCCCCGGGGCGGTTTCGGGGCCGCGGGGCCGGAGCGGGGGCGCCGCTCCCGGAGCTGCTCCGGGCTCGGAATTCCGGGAATTGGGAGCGCTGAGCCCGGCCCGGGGAACATGAGAGGTGAGCACCCGAAATCCCAACCGGGGGGGATCCCAAAATCTCACTCGGGAATCCCAAAATGCCACCCCGGAATCCCAAAATGCCACTGGAAGGGGATCCCAATATCCCAAATCCCCTCCCCCAAAACTGGAGGGGATCCCAAAACCCCCAGGAGGGAATCCCAAAAACCCACCCAGGAGAATCCCAAAAATCCCACTGGGAGTGGATCCCAAAAACCCACTGGGGGAGAATCCCCAAAATCCCATTGAAGGGGATCCCAAAAACTTACAGGGGGAATCCCAAAATCCCACTTGGGAATCCCAAAATCCCTCTCGGGAATCTGAAAATCTCACCAAAAACCCACCTGGAAGAATCCTAAAATCCCACTCGGGAATCCCAAAAACTCACCCGGGAGAATCCCAAAATCTCATTAGAGGGGATGTCAAAAATTTACAGAGGGAGAATCCCAAAATCTCACTCGGGAATCCCAAAATCCCACCCAGGAATCCCAAAACCTAGCTGGGAGAATCCCAAAATCCCACTGGGGGGGGGATCTCAAAAACCCACCCGGGGACAATCCCAAAATCCCATTTGGGAATCCTAAAAACCCACCCGGGAGAATCCCAAAAATCCCACTGGGAGGGGATCCCAAAACCACCTGGGGAGAATCCCAAAAACCCACCCAGGGAGAATCCCAAAACCCACTTGGAGGAATCCCAAAAATCCATGGGCGGGAAGGAGATTCCAAAACCCCACCCAGGGGGAAATCCTAAATTTCCACTGGGGATATCCCAAAAATCCATTGGGGGGAGAGGGGGATGGGATTTGGGCTCCCAGGGATCCCTAGAACAGGATTTGGGATCTCAGGGATCTCTGGAATGGGATCTGGGCTCTCAGGGATCCTTGGGATAGGATTTGGAATAGCAGGGATCCCGGAACGGGATTTGGGATATCAGGGATCCCTGGAATGGGATCTTGGAGCTCAGGGATCCCGGGAACAGGATTTGGGATCTCAGGAACCTGGGATGAGATTTGGGATCTCAGGGATGCCAAGATGGGATTCAGGATCTCAGGGACTCCTGGATAGGATCTGGACTCTCAGGGGTCCCTGGAACGGGATTTGGGACCTCACGGATCCTTGGAGTGGGATCCCAGGGATGCTCAGGATGGGATGTGGGATCGCAGGGATCCGGGATGGGATCTGGGTGGGATTTGGGATCGCAGGGATCCGGGACGGGATCTGGGTGGGATTTGGGATCGCAGGGATCAGGGATGGGATCTGGGTGGGATTTGGGATCGCAGGGATCAGGGATGGGATCTGGGTGGGATTTGGGATCGCAGGGATCAGGGATGGGATTCGGTGTCCCTGACCCCGCTCTCTGTGCCCACAGAGGCCACGGCAGCTGAGGAGGAGGAGGAAGAGGAGGAGGCGCGGCCACCCTTCGGCCCCAAAGGGAGAGGTGAGTGGGGTTTGGGGTCAGGTTCAGGGTCGGGGTTTGGGGTTGGGGTTTGGGGTCAGGTTTGGGGTCGGGTTTGGGGTTTGAGGTCAGGTTTGGGGTCAGGGTTTGGGGTTTCGGCTGAGGGTTTGGGGTTTGGGGTCAGGTCGGGGGCTGGGTTAGGGGGTTTGTGGTCGGGTTTGGGGTCAGGATGTGGGGTCGGGTTTCGGGTCTGGGGGTTTGGGGTCGGGTTTGGGGTCAGGGTTTGGGGTCGGGGTTTGGAGTTTGGGGTCAGGTTTGGGGTTGGGGTTTGGGGTCAGGTTTGGGGTTTGGGGTCAGGTTTGGGGTCAGGGTTTGGGCTCAGGGTTTGGGGTTTGGGGTCAGGTCTGGGGCCGGGTTAGGGGTTTGTGGTCGGGTTTGGGGTCAGGATATGGGGTCGGGTTTCGGGTCTGGGGTCGGGGTTTGGGGTTTGGGGTCAGGTTCAGGGTCGGGGTTTGGGGTCAGGGCCATTGGGAGAGGCCCATCCCAACGCCGGGATCCCTTCCAGGCCATTCCCGTTCCCAGTCCCGGTCCCGGTGCCGCGGGGATCCCGGGCTGGGCGCTGCCGTGCGGATCCTGTTCGGGATGGCCACGATGATCCTGGTGGCCGTGGCCACGCTGGGAGCGCTGGGTGAGCGGGATCGGGAATGGGATTGGGATCGGGATTGGGATCGGGGTGGGGATCACAATCAGGATCCTGTTCGGGATGGCCGCGATGATCCTGGCGGCCGTGGCCACGCTGGGAACGCTGGGTGAGCGGGATTGGGAATGGGATTGGGATCTGGATTGGGATCGGGGTGGGGATCACAATCAGGATCCTGTTCGGGATGGCCGGGATGATCCTGGCAGCCGTGACCACGCTGGGAGCGCTGGGTGAGCGGGATCGGGAATGGGATCGGGATCGGGATTGGGATCGGGGTGGGGATCACAATCAGGATCCTGTTCGGGATGGCCGCGATGATCCTGGCGGCCGTGGCCACGCTGGGAGCGCTGGGTGAGCGGGATTGAGTCAGGAATGGGATTGAGATTGAGGTTGGAATTGGGGTCAGGATTGGGATCAGGATCCTGTTCGGGATGGCCAGGATGATCCTGGTGGCCGTGGCCACACTGGAAACGCTGGGTGAGCGGGATTGGGAACGGGAATGGGATTGGGAATGGGGATGGGATTGGGATTGGGTTTGGGATTGGGATCAGGGTCCTGTTCTGGATGGCCGGGCTGATCCTGGCTGCCGTGGCTATGCTGGGAGCGCTGGGTGAGAGGGATTGGGATCGGGGTCAGGACTGGGTTTGGGATTGGGATCAGGATCAGGATTGGGTTCGGGATTGGGATCAGGATCCTGTTCGGGATGGCCGGGCTGATCCTGGCTGCTGTGGCCACGCTGGGTGAGCAGGATCAGGATCGGGATTGGGAAGGGGATCGGAATTGGGTTTGATGTAGAGATTGGAGTTGGGAATGGGATTGGGGTTGGGATTGCGACTGGGGTCAGGATCATGATCGGGAACATGATTGGGTTGATCCTGGCCGCCATGGCCACGCTGGGAGCGCTGGGTGAGTGGGATTGGGATCAGAATTGGGATTAGGGTCAGGATTGGAGTTGGAATCAGATTCAGGTTGGGATTGGGACTGGGGTTGTGATTGGGAGTGGGGTCATGGTCGGGGTTGGGATAGCAATCAGGATTGGGATTGGGATCAGGGTCAGAGTTGGGGTCGGGATTGCCATCGGGGGTTCCGGGAATACGATCGGGGTGGGACTCCCAGAGCCCCTGGGATCCCTCGGGAATTATCCTGGGATGGGGGGGATTGATCCATGGGCACCGTGGGCATCACCTGGAGGGGAGATCCCAGAGATTCCCAGGCGGATCCCAGGGACGGCAATTCCCAAAGGATCAATCCTGGAGGATGTTGGATTCCAGCAATTCCCAGGGGGATCCCAGGGATCCCACATTCCCGAGGGATGGAATTCCCGGGGGGATTGGACCCCAACCCCTCCCAGGTGATCCCCAGGGATCTCCCATTCCCAAGGGATCAATCCTGGAGGATCTCTGGCAGATCCCAGTCCCGGGAATGCCCATCCCGATCCCGCGGCATTCCCACATTCCCGGGCAGCATTCCGGAGGGTGGATTCCATCTCCGCGGAGATCAGCTCAGCCCAGGCCTCGTGGGAGCGCAGGATCCTCTCCCTGCACCAGCAGCTCCAGGCAAGGGGTGAGATTTCCAGGGATTAATTCCCCTTTTCCCAGAATTCCCCTTTCCCTGGGATTGGGTGAGCTTTTCCAGGGATTCCCCTTCTCCAGGGATTCCCCTTCTCCAGGGATTGGGTGAGCTTTTCCAGGGATTCCCCCTTTTCCATGAATTTCCCCCTTTTCCAGGGATCCCTCCCTTTTCCCAGGATTCCCCCTTTCCCAGGGATCCCTCCCTTTCCCAGGGATTCCCCCTTTCGCAGGGATCCCTCCTTTTCCAGCTCCCCGCTTTTTTTCCCAGGATTTTGGGCAGATCCCGAGGGTGGGGTTGGTGGGTGGGGCTTTGGAGAAGATCTCCCAGTGCCCAGTGCCAGGATCATGGAATCCTGGAATTCCAATGGATTGGGGTGGGATAAGGCTGGAATTGTCCCAGTGCCCAGCTCCAGGATCACGGAATCCTCCAGTTCCCAAGGATTGGGGTGGGAAGGGATTTGGGTGGGATCAAGCTGGAATTTCCACAGTGCCCATCTCTGGGGTGATGGAATCCTGGAATTCTGAAGGATTTGGGTGGGAAGAGATTTGGGATCAGGCTGGAATTTCCCCAGTGCCCATTTCCGGGATCATGGAATCCTGGAATTCCAAAGGATTTGGGATAACAACGGGATAACAATGGGATAACAACAGGATAGCAATGGAATAGCAATGGGATAACAAGAGGGTAATCAGATAACAACGGGATAACAACGGGATAATGGGATAATGATGGGATAACAGTGGGATAAGAACAGAATAACAACAGGATAACAACGCGATAACAATGGGATGGCAACGGGATAATGACGGGATAGCAACGGGATAACAATATGATAACAACGAGATAACAACGGGATAACAGTGGGATAAGAACAGGATAGCAATGGGATAACGATGGGACAACAATGGGATAACAATGGGATAACAACAGGAAAACAACGGGATAACAATGGGATAATGACCGGATGGCAAGGGGATAATGAAAAGACAATGGGATAACAATGGGGTAAAGATGGGATAATGGGGATAACGGGATAACAAGGTAATGGGATAACGGGATTGTGGGAAAACGGGATAACAATGGGATAACAACAGGATAAGGGATAACGGGATAATGGGGATAATGACAGGATAACAATGGGATAATAGGGATAACGGGATGGCAGGATAATGGGATAATATGATAATGGGGTAATGGGATAATGGAATAGGGGGATAATGGGATAAGGGGGTAACAGGATAACAACAGGATAACAGTAGGATAACAGGATAATGGCATAAGGGGTAACGGGATAACGGGATAACAACAGGCTAATAACAGCATAACAGGATAATGGGATAACGGGGTAAAGGGATAATGGGATGGCAGGATAACAGGGTAACAGGATAACAGAAGAGCGGGATAACAGGATAACATCCAGATCCTGTCCCCATCTCAGGCGGGAGAAGAAGCTCTGGGAACAGCTCCGTGTTCTGGGACACGGCGTCGCTGGGCCGGGAGCTCTCGGAGCTGCAGCGGGAGCTCTCAGAGCTGCGGGAGACGCTCCAGGCGCAGGAATTCCAGCTGGAGCAAACTGCCCACAGCCAGGCCCGCCTGGCCAGCGCCGGCTCCGACCTCTCCATGGGGCTGGAAATCTGCTCCGGTTCCCTGAGGAGCATCAGCCAGAGCCTGGAGCGGCTGCGGGATTGGGCTGGGGAGTGCCAGGGCGGCACCGCCCGCCTGCGGAATTCCCTGCGGGATCTGGCCTGGCGGGAATCCCAGCTTGGAGCAGCGGTGGAGCTGCTGAATTCCAGCCTGGCGCAGAACTCCTGGCGTCTCCGCGAGCTCCAGGAGAACGCGGCCGAGGAGGCGCCGGCGCTGCGGGCGGCGTCGGCCAAGGGGCAGAGCCTGACGCGGCTCCTCGGGACGCTCCGCGCGGATTCATCCCGGAGCGCGGATCAGCTCCGGAGCTTCCAGGCGGGGCTGGGCCCGGCCGTGCGGGAAACCTCCCGGAATTCCGAGGGGCTGCAGGAGCTGGCGGTGCATTTGCTGGCGCTGCAGCTGCGGCTGGACGGGGCCGCGGCGCAGCTGGAGGAGCAGCGGGACGGCGCGCAGGAGCTGCGGCGGCGCCGCGCCCGCGGGCGCCAGCGCGGGCAGGAGCGGCTGCGGGAGCTGCAATCCCGGCTGGAATCGCTGCGGGAGGAGCTGCGGAGCGTCGAGGCCGGCGCGGGCGGCGCGGAGGCGCACGTGCGCGCCATGCTGCGCTTCCTCGAGGCCGCGCGCGATTCCTGCGGGCGGGAGCTGCGCGGGCACGGCCGGGAGCTGCGGGAGATGAGCAGGGACGCGGCGGCGATCCGGGCGGGAACGGAGGAGCTGCGGGAGCGATCCGGGATCCTGGGAATGCGGCTGGAGCTGGGCGTGAGGAACCTGAGCCTGGCCGTGCAGGAGATGAGGGCGGTGGATGCGCGGCACGGGGAGATGCTGCGGAATGCCAGCCAGATCCGAGGTCAGCACGGAGCCGGGGAGGGAATGTGGATTTACCGGGATGGGGCGGGATTGGGGGGTCCTGATCCCCGGGAATGATCCCGGCTGAGGTCTGGGATGGACTGGGATCAGCAGGGAGGTGACTCTTCTTGGGATGGGGTGGGATTTTGGGAATCCTGATCCCAAGGAACGCGGAGAAGAATCCCATCTTTCTGGGATGGGCTGGGATCACTCCATGGGTGCGGGGCTGTCCCAGGGACAGGTGACCCTTCCCTGAATTAGGGCTGGGATTTTGGAAATTCTGATCCCAAATCAGCTGGAAGAGGATCCAAACCTTGAGGTTTGGGATGGCACCGGGATCATCCCGTGGGTTTGGGGCTGTCCTAGTGGGAGGTGACTGTTCTTGGGATGGGGTGGCATTTCAGGAATCCTGATCCCAAATCTGCTGGAGGATCCAAACTCGGAGGTCTGGGATGGGCTGGGATCATCCCATGGGTTTTGGGGCTGCCCCAGGTAGAGGTGACCCTTCCCTGGATGAGGGGTGGCATTTCGGGAACCCTGATCCCAAATCTTCTGGAGGAGGATCCACACCCTGAGGTCTGGGATGGCACTGGGATCATCCCATGGGTTTGGGGCTGTCCTAGTGGGAGGTGACTGTTCTTGGGATGGGGTGGCATTTTGGGAACTCTGATCTCAAATCTACTGGAGGAGGATCCAAACCATCAGGTCTGGGCTGGGATCATCCTGTGGGTCTGGGGCTGTCCCGGGACAGCAGGGAGGTGACACTTCTTGGGATGGGGTAGGATTTTTGGGAATCTTGATCCCAAGGAACGTGGAAGAGAGGTCTGAGGTCTGGGATGGCACCGGGATGTGGGGCTGTCCCCGGATGGGGGCACAGGGACAGCAGGGAGGTGACTGTTCTTGGGATGGGGTGGGATTCTGGGAATCCTGATCCCAAAGCAGCTGGAGGAGGATCCAAAGCCCCACTCCGAGGTCTGGGATGGCACCGGGATCATCCCATGCGTGTGGGGCTGTCCCAGGGAGAGGTGACCCTTCCCTGGATGAGGGGTGGGATTTTGGGAATCCTGATCCCAAAGCAGCTGGAGGAGGATCCAAACTAGAAGTTTGGGATGGCACCAGGATCATCCCGTGGATGTGGGGCTGCCCCCTCTGGATGAGCGGTGGGATTTTGGGATTTGGGAATGTCCCCGACTCCCTCCGGTGTCACTCCCCCCCCCAATCCCCTGTGTCCTCCCAGCACGGAACCAGCGGCTCTTCCCAATCCCCCTGGGTCGAATTCCCAGTTTTCCCGGGATTGGAGTGTTCCTGCATCCCCCGGATGAAATTTTCATCCATCCCAAATTTCCTGGGACCAGAGCATTCCCTCCGTGGAATTTCTGGTTTTCCTGGGACCAGAGCATTCCCCGGATGAAATTCCCAGTTTTCCAGGACCAGGGCATTCCTGGCATGGAATTCCCAGTTTTCCAGGACCGGAGCATTCCTGGGATGGAGTTCCTGGTTTTCCAGGACCAGAGCATTCCCCAGATGAAATTCCTGGTTTTCCCGGGACTGGAGCATTCCCCAGATGGAATTCCCGGTTTTCTGGGACCAGAGCATTACCCGTGTGGAATTCCCAGTTTTTCAGGAGCATTCCCATTGCCGGGATGGCATTCCCAGTTTCCCCAGGACCATTCCCATTCCCTGGATGGAATTTCTGTTTTTCCTGGTATCAGATCATTCCTCGTGTGGAATTCCCGTTTTTCCTGGGATGGAATTCCCAGTTCTCCTGGAATCATTCCCATTCCCCGGATGGAATTCCCATTTCTCCCGGGATCATTCCCATTCCCCGTGTGGAATTCCCGGTTTCCCCAGGATCATTCCCATTCCCCTTGTGGAATTCCCGGTTTTCCCGGGAGCATTCCCATTCCCCAGGATGGAATTCCCGTTTTTCCCGTGACCATTCCCCATGTAGCACTCCCGGTTTTCCCGTGACCATTCCCTGTGTGAAATTCCCAGTTTCCCCGTGACCATTCCCTGTGTGAAATTCCCGGTTTTCCCGTGACCATTCCCATTCCCCGCGTGCCATTCCCGTTTTTCCCGGACCATTCCCATTCCCGTATCCCCTCTTTGTCGTTCCAGGCGTTCCGGGGCTGCCGGGGCCGCGCGGCCCCGAGGGCGACACCGGGTCCGGGGGCGCTCCGGGAGCTGCGGGCCCCGGGGGCGGCCGCGGGGATTGGGGAGCGCCGGGAGCGCCGGGAGCGCCGCCGGGAGCGCCCGGAGCGCCGGGGCCGCGCGGAGAACCGGGCCCGAGCGGAGCGCCGGGGAGCCCCGGGCCCAAGGGCGCCAAGGGCGGGATGGGCCTGCCCGGAGCCCGCGGGGAACCGGGGACACCGGGCGGGAGCGGAGCCCCGGGAGCCAAGGGGGTACCGGGGACAGAGGGACAGCCCGGAGCCCGCGGGGAGACCGGGACTGCCGGGGAACCGGGGACAGCGGGGGAGCCCGGGGAGAGGGGAGAGCCGGGAATACCGGGATTGCCGGGACTGCCCGGGCCACCGGGACCGCCCGGACCACCGGGACTGCCCGGACCACTGGGACCATGACTGGGGACAGGGACAGCGGGGGAGCCTGGGGAGAGGGGAGAGCCGGGAATACCGGGATTGCCGGGACCGCCCGGGCCACCGGGACCGCCCGGACCACCGGGACCATGACTGGGGACAGGGACAGCGGGACAGGGACAGCGGGAGAGCCGGGGAGACGGGAGCGCCGGGAATACCGGGACTGCCGGGACCGCCCGGGCCACCAGGACCATGACTGGGGACAGGGGGACAGGGACAGCGGGGAAGCCCGGGGAGAGCCGGGAATGCCGGGACTGCCGGGACCATGACAGGGACAGGGGACACCGGGACCATGACTGGGACAGGGACAGGGGGACAGCGGGGGAGCCCGGGGAGAGCCGGGAATACCGGGATTGCCGGGACCGCCCGGACCACCGGGACCATGACTGGGACAGGGACAGGGGGACAGCGGGGGAGCCTGGGGAGAGGGGAGCGCCGGGAATACCGGGATTGCCGGGACCATGACAGGGACAGGGGACACCAGGACCACCGGGACCATGACTGAGGACAGGGACAGGGGGACAGCGGGGGAGCCCGGGGAGAGCCGGGAATACCGGGACTGCCGGGACCGCCCGGACCACCGGGACCACGACTGGGACAGGGACAGCGGGGACAGAGGGGGAGCCTGGGGAGAGGGGAGAGCCGGGAATACCGGGGACAACGGGGCCATGACAGGGACAGGGGACACCGGGACCATGACTGGGACAGGGACAGGGGGACAGAAGGACAGGGGACAGCGGGGACAGGGAGAACCCGGGGAGACGGGAGAGCCGGGAATGCCGGGGACACCGGGACCGCCCGGGCCACCGGGACTCTGACCGGGACAGGGACACAGCGGTGACACAGGGACATCCCGGAGAGAGGGGGACACCGGGATCCTCACCGGGACAGCGACAGGGGTACAGTACAGGGGGACACGGTCAGGGGGACAGCGGTGCCACCCCCAGGACAGGGACAGCGACACACGGACAGGGGACACGGACAGGGGGACAGCAGCGCCACCCCCAGGACAGCGACAGCGGGACACGGCCGTGTGTCACACAGGGTGACAGGGGCAGCGACAGCGGGACAGGGACGGGGGGACGGCAGCGCCACCCCCGGGAGGGGACACGGGGACAAGGACAGGAACTGGGACAAGGGGTCCCCAGTGTCACCCCAGGACGGGGACAGGGACCCCAGTGCCACCCCCGCGGTGTCCCCGCAGTGTCCCTGCAGTGTCCCTCCCAGCTCGGGGCCAGGGGCCGGTCCTCGCCCCCAGGAATTCCTTGGGAATTTTTTTGGGAATTTTTCGGGAATCCGGGGGGGTCCCGGCTGGGCCTGGGGGTGTCCCCGAGGTGTCCCCGCGGTGTCGCGGCTCAATAAAGGTCCCTGTGCATCCTGAACTGGGAATTCCAGGAATACTGGGAATTCTGGGACAGCCCAGCGGGAACTGGGAACGCTCCGAGCCCCAGATCCCAAATCTTGGCTTTAGGGGATCCCAAATCCCGAACTTAGGGGATCCCAAAATCCTGAATCTAGGGGATCCCAAATCTTGGCTTTAGGGGATTCCCAAATCCCGAATTTAGGGGATCCCAAAATCCTGAATCTAGGGGATCCCAAATCTTGGCTTTAGGGGATTCCCAAATCCCGAATTTAGGGGATCCCAAAATCCTGAATCTAGGGGATCCCAAATCTTGGCTTTAGGGGATTCCCAAATCCCGGATTTAGGGGATCCCAAAATCCTGAATCTAGGGGATCCCAAATCTTGGCTTTAGGGGATTCCCAAATCCCAGCTTTGGGGGATCCCCAATCCCAGATTTAGGGGATCCCATCCCCTCTTCCCTCATCCCAGGCTGGGATTCCCAAATCTCGAATTAAGGGGATCCCATATCCCAAATTTCGGGGTTCCCATCTCCTTTTCCCTCATACCAGATCCGGATCCCAAATCCCGGTTTTAGGGGATCCCAGACCCTGGTTTTAGGGGATCGCATCCTCCCTTCCCCCTCATCCCAGGCTGGGATTCCCAAATCTCGAATTAAGGGGATCCCAAATCCCAAATTTAGGAGTTCCCATTCCCCTTTCCCTCATCCCGGATCCCAAATCCCTAATCCCAGTTTTAGGGGGACCCCAATCCCGGTTTTAGGGGATCCCATCCTCCCTTCCCTCATCCCGGGCTGGCATTCCCAAATCCCGAATTTAGGGGTTCCCATTCCCCTCTCCCTCATCCCGTACCCAGATCCCAAATCCCAGATTTAGGGGATCCCCAATCTCGGTTTTAGGAGATCCCAAATCCCAAATTTCGGGGTTCCTATTCCCCTTTCCCTCATCCCGGGCCGGCATTCCCAAATCCCAGCTTTGGAAGATCCCAAATCCAGAATTTAGGGGACCCCAAATCTCGGCTTTTGGGGGGGGATCCCCAACCCCAGCTTTAGGGGAATCCCAAAATCCGGGCGCGGCCGCTGGGAAAACAGCAGGGAGGGGGGATTTGGGATTTGTGGGAATTCTGGGGGGGAATTTCTGGGAATTTGGAGAATCTTTCTGTAATTTCAAGAAATTTAGGGGAATTTTTGGGGATTTGGGGGAGGGGGGCGGGGATTTGAGGGGGCTGAGACCGGGAATTCATGGCAGGGATGGGAGCGGGCTGGGATCATCCCAGCGGGATCTGGGGAAATTTGGGGTGGATTTGGGGGCATTTCTGCCGGATTTTGGGGAATCTGGGGGGAAATTTTGGGAAATCTTGGGGAATTTGGAGGGGCTGAGCCCCGGGAGGGGTTGGGATCATCCCGACGGATTTGGGGAGGATTTTGGGAGAATTTGGGGGGGATTTTGGGGGATTTGGGGGGGGGGGCTTGAGCCCTGGGAAGGGTTGGGATCGTCCCAATGGAATTTTGGGAGAATTTGGGGGATCTGGGGGGCTGAGCCCTGGGAAACGCTGGGATCATCCCAACGGGATTTGGGGGGAATTCTGGGGGGGGGCTGACCCCGAGGACGTGCCAAGAACATCCCCACGGGATTTTCGGGAAACTGGGGAGGATTCGGGGGAATTCCCTGCTTTTTCCTGTTTTTCTGGATTGCCCCCCATTTTCCCCAGTTTCTTCCTGGTTTTTTTTCCACTGTTTCCCCAGTTTTTCCCAGTTTCTCCCCGTTTCCCTCTGTTTTTCCCATTATTGCCAGTCTCCCTTCATTTTTCCTCCTTTTTCCAGTTTTTCTCAGTTTTTCCCTGTTTACCCCCTTTTCCCCCATTTTTTCCCTATTTCCCCCCCACTTTCCCAGTTTTTCTCTGTTCTCCCCATTTCCCTCACCTTTTCCTGGTTTTTCCCAGTTTTTTTCTGAGTTTTCCCCCAGTTTTTCCCTATTTTCCCCCTATTCTCCCATTTTTCTCCATTCTTCCAGGTTTTTTCTGGTTTTCCCTGTTTTTCTCTGTTGTTCCCATTTCCACCCCATTTTTCCAGGTTTTTCCCATTTTCACCAATTTTTTCCTGGTTTTTTTCCCTCCGTTTTTTTCCCAGTTTCTCCCAGTTTTCCCCCCATTTTTCCCATTATTTCCAGTTTCCCCCCATTTTTCCTCATTTTCCCGTTTTTCTCAGTTTTTCCCTGTTCTCCCCCCATTTTCCCCTATTTTCCCTCCCATTTTTCCAGTTTTTTCTGGTTTTTCCCAGTTTTTCTCTGTTCTTCCCATATCCCCCACTTTTTCCTGGTTTTTCCCAGTTTTTCCCTATTTTCCACTTTTTCTTCCCATTTTTCCAGGTTTTTCCTGGTTTTTCCCAGTTTTCCCCATATTTTTTCCCAATTTCCCCAAATCTGAAGAATTCCAGAGGCGGCCCCGGCCGATCCCAGCCTTTGTTCCTTTGTTGGCTCCGACATTCCTGGGAATTCCCCCCAAAGTCCGGGAGCGCTCCCGAGGTCCCCGAGGGGCCGGAGCCTGAGTTCCTGTTCCCGGGAATTTCCATTTTCCTGGGAATTTCCATTTTCCTGGGAATTCCGGAAGGATCCTCCCGGGGCCGGAGGGATCCTCACATGAAATCGTCGGAGTCGTTCCCGTCCTGCGGGGAGAGAGGGAATTTGGGAATTGGGAATGTGGGAATTTGGGATTTTTGGGAACTGGGAATGGGGGGATGGAGGAATAGGAATGGGGAATTTGGGAACGGGAATGTGGGATTGGGGAATTTGGGAATTGGGGAATTCAGAATGGGAGAATTGGGAATGTGGGAACTGGGAATTGGGAACTGCGAATTGGGAACTGGGAACTGGGAATTGGGAATGTGTGAACAGGATTGGGAGTTTGGGAATGTGGGAATTTGGGAATGAGAATTGGGAATGGGGGAATGTGGGATTTGGGAATGGGAATTGGGAATGGGGGAATTCCCATGGGGACATTTTGGGGTCTGGAGCTCTGGGAATTCTCATCATTCCCATTCTCACTATTCTCAATCCCACCATTCCCAATCCCATTCCCATTATTCCCAGTATTCCCAATCCCATTATTCCCATAATTCCCATTCTTCCCCTTATTCCTAATCCCATTATTCCTATAATTCCCATTCTTCCCATTATTCTGAATCCCATTATTCCCAATCCCATTATTTCCATCATTCCCATCCCCATTCCCAGTCCCATCTCCATGATTCCGATATTTCCCATTATTCCCACTCCCATCCCCATTATTCCTCCTATTCCCATCTCATTCCCAATCCCATCATTCCCAATCCTGTTATTCCCATCCCATTTCCAATCCCATTTCTCCAATCATTCTCATTATTCCCAATCCTAATCCCATTCCCATTATTCCCATCCCCATTATTCTCACTATTCCCAATCCCATTCCCACCCCATTCCCATTATTCCCAATCCCATTCTCATTATTCCAATTATTCCCAATCCCATTTCCCCCACTATTCCCATTCCCATTAATCCCATCATTCCCATTCTTCACAATCCCATTATTCCCATTTTTCCCATTCCCATTACCCCCAATCCCATTTATCCCATTCCTATGAATCGCCTAATTGCCATAATTCCCATTCCAATTATTCCCAATCCCATTTATCCCATTATTCCCATTATTCAAATCACATTCCCATTATTCCCAATCTCATTATTCCCATTCCCATTCCAATCCCATTCCAGTCCCATTCCCATCATTCCCATTATTCCCATCCCTCCCATTATTCCCATCCCATTCCCATCATTCCCACTATTCCAAATCTCATTATTCCCATTCCCATTCCCAGTCCCAATCCCATTCCCATTTATCTCATTATTCCCAATCCCATTAATCCCATCATTCCCAATCCCATTGCTACCATTCCCAGTATCCCCATCATTCCCATTCCTGTTCTTCCCATTAATCCCATTATTCCCAATCCCACTCCCATTACTCCAAATCCCATTATTCCCATTCCAATCCCATTCCCATCATTCCATTCCAATTATTCCCAATCCCACTTATTCCATTTTTTCCATCATTCCCATTCCCAACCCCATTCCCATTATTTCCATATTTCCCATTCTCCCCATTATTCCTGGTTTCCCTGCCCCTTTCCCGAGGAATTCCCGGAATTCCGGGGGCTCCCTGCTCACCTGGTTGGAGGACATGTTCTCGGCCTTCATCAGGGACGAGTAGCTCCTGCAGGGACAATTCCCACAATCATCCCGGAATTCCGAGGGAATTCCCACAGAAAAACGGAGAGTGCATCTCAGAATTCCCAAGGGTTTTCCCTCTGGAATTCCACCCCCTCATCGATTATCCCGCAATTCCTTTTTCCTGAGGTTCTTCTCCGGGACCTCCCAGCTGGAAATTCCTGGATTTGGGATCCCAATCCCAGATTTTTGAGCCTGGATCCTGGGAAATTCCCAATCCCTCATTTCCCAGCCTGGATCCCAGGAAATTCCCGGATTTCCTTCAATCCCAGATTTTGTGGAGCTCAGGGAAGCTCCCAAGGGAATCCTGGGAATCCCAAATCCCTTGTGCAATTCCAGAGAGAATTCCAGAGAGGATTCCAGAGGCAACTGGGGCACCTCTAAAGGGAATTCCAGAGAAAATTCCACAGCAATTCCAAAGGCAATTCCAAAGGCAATTCCAAAGGTAGTCCAGAGGCAATTCCAGAGGCATCTGAGGGAATTCCAGAGGGAATTCCAAAAGGAATTAGAGCAATTCCAAAGGGAATTCCATAGGAAACTGGGGCAGTTCCAGAGGTGATTCCAGAGGCAGTTCCGGGCTCTCTCCCCCAGCATTCCCAGTCCCCACTCCAGGACTGAAGCCGGGATTCTCCTTGGAAAACCCCCAGGAGCTCTGATCCCGGAATTCCCACCAAACGTTCCTGGCATTCCCACTAAACATTGGTATCAAACGTTCCCAGATTTCCCCAGAAATATTCTGGGAATTCCCACTAAACATTCCTGGCACTCCAACCAAACATTTCCAATATTTCCACCAAACATTCCCCCAGACATTCCTGGAATTCCTGATATTCCCAGAATTCTCACCCAACATTCCCAGGAAATATTTCAAATAAACCTTCCTGGAATTCCCACCAAACATTCCCACCATTCCCACCAAACATTCCTGGAATTCCCACCAGACATTTCCCACCAAATACTCTCAACATTCCCACCAGACATTCCTGGCGTTCCCAACAAACATACCCAGTAAACATTCCCAATGCTCCCAGCAAATATTCTGGGAATTCCCACCAAACGTTCCTGGAATTGCCACCAAACATTCCCAACGTTCTCACTCGACATTCCCACCAAACACTGCCAACATTCCCACCAGACATTCTCAACATTGTCACCAAACATTCCTGGAATTCTCGCCAAGCATTCCCAGATTTGCCAACAAATATTCTTGGAATTCCCACCAAACCTTCCCAGATTCCCACCAAAGATTCTCAACATTGTCACCAAACATTCCCAATATTCCCACCAGACATTCCTGGAATTATCACCAAACATTCCCACCAAACATTCCCACCAAGCATTCCTGGAATTCCCAATATTCTCAGAACTCCCACCAAACACTCCCTGCAAACATTCCCAACATTGCTGTGAAACATTCAGGGAATTTCCACGACACATTCCCCATATTCCCACCAAACATTCCTGGCATTCTTACCAAACATTCCCACCACATATTGCCGAAATTCCCACCAAACATTTCCAATAAATGTTCCCACCACTCCTGGTACTCCCAGAATTCCGGGAATTCCCACCTGAGCTCCTCCATCTCCTTTTCCCGGAGCTGTTCCTGCAGCTCTGTGCGGTGCCACCACCAAACATTCCCACCAAACATTCCCAGCACTCCCACCAAACATTCCCAACACTGTCACCAAACCTCCCCAACATTCCCACCAGACGTTCCTGGCATTCCCAACATTGCCACCAAACATTGCCACCAAACATTCCCAACGTTCCCACCAAACATTCCTAACATTCCCAGCGAACATTCCCAATGTTGCCACCAAACATTCCCACCAAACATTCCTGGAATTCCCACCAAACATGCCCACCGGACACTCCCAATAAACACTTCTACTGCACATTCCCAGCGTTGCCACCAAACATTCCCACCAGACATTCCCACCAAGCACTGCCAACATTCCCAACAAACGTTCCCAGCACTCCTGGCATTTCCAGAATTCCGGGAATTCTCACCTGAGCTCCTCCATCTCCTTTTTCCGGAGCTGTTCCTTGCGCTGCTGCTGCAGCTCCATGTGGCACCGCCACCAAACATTCCCAACATTCACACCAGACATTTCCGGAATTCCCAATAACCATTCCCAATATCTCCAGCATTCCCAGAATTCCCACCTGAGCTCCTCCATCTCCTTTTTCTGGCCCTGCTCCTCGCGCTGCTCCCGGCGCTGCTCCTGCAGCTCCATGCGGCGCCGTCACCAAACATTCCAAACAAACATTCCCAACATTCACACCAGACATTTCCAGAATTCCCAATAACCATTCCCAATATCTCCAGCATTCCCGGAATTCCCACCTGAGCTCCTCCATCTCCTTTTCCCGGCGCTGCTCCTGCAGCTCCATCGGGCGCCGTCACCAAACATTCCCAACAAACATTCCCACCAAACATTCCCAACATTCACACCAAACATTCAGGGAATTCCCACCAGACATTCCCACCACTCCTGGCACTCCCAGCATTCCCGGAATTCCCACCTGAGCTCCTCCATCTCCTTTTTCCGGCGCTGCTCCTCCCGCTGCTCCTGCAGCTCCATGTGCCACCGCCACCAAACATTCCCAACATTCCCAACACACATTCTGACCAAACACAGCTGTCAAACATTCCCAGAATTCCCAACAACCATTCCCAGTATTTCCAGCATTCCCAGAATTCCTGGAATTCCCACCTGAGCTCCTCCATCTCCTTTTTCCAGCGCTGCTCCTCGCGCTGCTCCCGCCGCTGCTCCTGCAGCTCCATCCGGCGCTGCATTCCCAATAAACATTCCCAACATTCTGACCAGACGTTCCCAACGTCCTCACCAGACATTCCCACCACTCCTGGCATTCCCAGAATTCCAGCATTCATTCCCACCTGAGCTCCTCCATCTCCTTTTTCTGGCGCTGCTCCTGCAGCTCCATGCGGCGCCGTCACCAAACATTCCCAACAAACATTCCCACCAAACATTCCCAACATTCACACCAGACATTTCCGGAATTCCCAATAACCATTCCCAATATCTCCAGCATTCCCGGAATTCCCACCTGAGCTCCTCCATCTCCTTTTTCCGGCGCTGCTCCTCGCGCTGCTCCTGGCGCTGCTCCTGCAGCTCCATCGGGCGCCGTCACCAAACATTCCCAACAAACATTCCCACCAAACATTCAGGGAATTCCCACCAGACATTCCCACCACTCCTGGCACTCCCAGCATTCCCGGAATTCCCACCTGAGCTCCTCCATCTCCTTTTTCCGGCGCTGCTCCTCGCGCTGCTCCCGCCGCTGCTCCTGCAGCTCCATGCGGCGCCGCCCCCGCTCCTCCCGGTCCCGGCATTCCCGCTCGGCCGCCAGGTCCGGGAAGCGCTCCACGCGCGTCCGCTCCAGCCGCCGCAGCTGCTCCGCCCCGCGCCGCTCCACCGTCACAGAACGCACCTGGAATCGGGGTTAGACTGGGCTTAAACTGGGATTGAACTGGGATTGAACTGGGCTTAAACCAGGGCTTAAACTGGGGTTAACCTGGGATTGAACCAGGATTGAACTGGGGTTAAATCAAGGATTGAACCGGGGTTAAACTGAGAATGAAACCAGGGATTAAACCCGGGTTTAATGGGAGTGCGCTGCTCCGCCCCGCGCTGCTCCACTGTCACCAAACGGACCTGGAATCGGGGTTAGACCAGGGTTAAACTGGGGCTTAAACTGGGATTGAACAGGGGTTAAACTGGGGATTGAACCGGAGTTAAACTGGGATTGAACCGGGGTCAAACTGGGAATGAAACCGGGGATTGAACCAGGGTGTGATGGGGGTGCGCTGCTCCGCCCAGCGACGCTCCACCGTCACCGAGCGCACCTGGAATCGGGGTTAGACCGGGGTTAGACCGGGGTTTAAACTGGGATTGAACTGGGACTGAACCGGGGTTACACTGGGATTGAACTGGGATTGAACCGGGGTTAAACTGGGATTGAACCAGGGGTTAACAGGACTTTGCTGCTCCGCCCCGCAGCGCTCCACCGTCACTGAATGCACCTGGGACAAGGGTTTAGCCTGGGCTTAGACCAGGCTTAAACTGGGATTAAACCGGGGTTAAACTGGGAATGAAACCAGGGATTAAGCAGGGACTAACAGGACTGCACTGCTCCGCCCTGCACAGCTCCGCTGTCACCGAGCGCACCTGGGATTGAACGGGGCTTAGACCGGGATTAAACCCGGGTCACACCGGGATTTAAACTGGGATTGAACTGGGGTCAAACTGGGGACTAAACTGGGGGTTAAACCCGGATTAACAGAAGTTAAACTGGGAACTGAGAGCGCGCTGCTCTGCTGCCTGCCGCTCCAGCGTCACCGAGCGCACCTGGGATTGAACCGGGGTTAAACCGGGATTAAATCAGGATTAAAGTGGGAATTGGGATTGCACTGCTCCACCATCATGGACCACACCTGGGAAACAGGAATTAAACCAAGAGTTAAACCGGGAATTGAACTGGGAATTAAAGCAGGAATTTAATGGGGAATTGGGGCTGTTCCCAACGGGAGATGCGTCCCGGTGCTGCTCTCTGCTGGCGATGGCGGGAATTGTGGGGAAACCGGGAATGTGGAATATTCCCAATGGGAAAAACGTCCCAGTCCTGGTTTGTGTTGGGAATTGTGGGGGAAATTGGGAATGCAGAATGTTCCTGGTGTTCCCATTCCTGGATTCCCGAGGTTCCCATTCCCAGATTCCAAATGATCATTCCCACATTCCCACTGTTTCCATTGTTCCCATTCCCACTGTTCCCATTCCCATGTTTCCATTTCCACATTCCTGTTGTTCCCATTCCCAGTTCCCGCTGCTCCCATTGTTTCCATTGCCAGATTCCCAATGACCATTCCCAAATTCCTGAGGTTCCTATTCCCAAATTGATTCCCGAGGTTCCCCATTCCCAATTCCCGCTGTTCCCATTCCCACATTCTCATTCTCATTCCCACTCCCACATTCCTTTGTTCCCAAATTCCCACATTTATTCCCATTCCCATGTCCCTCACCACAAGGAGGTGAGGGACATGGGAATGGGAATAAATTGGTGGAAGCTGATCTGTTCCCACTCCCATTCCCACTTCCAATTCCCACTGTTCCCATTCCACATTCCCAGATTTATTCCCATATCCATTCCTGTGTCTCTCATGTCCTTGTGCTGGTGGAAGCCAATCTGATCCCATTCCCAATCCCTGCTTTTCCCATTGCTCCCACTCCCATTCCCCCATTCTCACTGGTCCCATTCCCACGTTCTCAAATTCCCAGATTCATTCCGAAATTCCCAGATTTATCCCCAGATTTATTCCCATCTCTCACGTCCTTGTGCTGGTGGAAGCCTACGTGTTCCCATTCCCATTTGCACATTCCCAGATTTTTATTCCCATTCCCGCCCCTCACTCGCGTCCCTGTTGCAGTAGAAGCCGATCTGTTCCCATTCCCAAATTCCCAGATTTCCCGTGTCTGTCTCATGTCCTTGTGCCGGTGGAAGCTGATCTGATCCCATTCCCACATTCCCATTCCCAGATTCATTCCCAAACTCCCAGATTTATTCCCCTCTCTCACTCACATCCTTGCTGCAGTGGAAGCCAATCTGATCCCATTCCCATATTCCCAAATTATTCCCATTCCCCCACTCACATCCTTGCTGTGGTGGAACCCGATCTGTTCCCATTCCCAATCCCCAGATTTATTCCCAAATTCCCAGATTTATTCCCAGATTTATCCCATCACTCACATCCTTGCTGGGGTGGAAGCTGATCTGTTCCCACTCCCATATCCATTCCCAAATTCCCAGATTTATTCCCTCACTCATGTCCTTGCTGTGGTGGAAGCCGATCTCTTCCCATTCCCATTCCTATCCCCATTCCCATTTTCCCAATCCCGTCCCACATTCCCAGTTCCCATTCCCACATTCCCAGATTTATCCCCACATTTTCCATTCCCCTCTCTCACTCACGTCCTTGCTGCGGTGGAAGTCGATCTGTTCCCATTCCCAAATTCCCAGATTTACTCCCAAATTCCCACATTCCCAGATTTATTCCCACACTCCCATTCCCACATTCCTATCCCTTACATTCTTGCTGTGGTGGAAGCCGATCTGATCCCATTCCCAAATTCCCAGATTATTCCCACATTCCCAGATTATTCCCATATTATCCATCCCCCTCGCTCACGTCCTTGCTGCGGTGGAAGCCGATCTGTTCCCATTCCCATTCCCAAATTCCCAGATTATTCCCAGATTTATCCATTCCCTCACTCATGTCGTTGCTGCAGTGGAAGCTGATCTGTTCCCATTCCCAAATTTATTCCCAGATTATTCCCATTCCCTCACTCACGTCCTTGCTGCGGTGGAAGCTGATCTGATCCCATTCCCAAATTCCCATATTCATTCCCAGATTTATTCACATATTTATCCCATCCCACTCACGTCTTTGCTGCAGTGGAAGCTGATCTGATCCCATTCCCACATTCCCAGATTTATTCCCAAATTCCTAGATTTATTCCCAGATTATTCCCATCTCCCTCACGTCCTTGCTGCGGTGGAAGCTGATCTGATCCCATTCCCAAGTTCCCAATCCCAAATTCCCAGATTTATCCCATCTCACTCACGTCCTTGCTGTGGTGGAAGCCGATCTGACCCCATTCCCAAATTCCCAATCCCAAATTCCCGGATTTATCCCCTCACTCACGTCCTTGCTGCGGTGGAAGCCGACCTGATCCCATTCCCACATTCCCAGATTTATTCCCATTTTCCCATTCCCATTCCCGTCTCACTCACGTCCTTGCTGCGGTGGAAGCCGATCTGACCCCATTCCCAAATTCCCAATCCCAAATTCCCGGATTTATCCCATCTCACGTCCTTGCTGCGGTGGAAGCTGATCTGACCCCATTCCCAAATTCCCAAATTCCCAATCCCAAATTCCCAGATTTATCCCCTCACTCACGTCCTTGCTGCGGTGGAAGCCGATCTGATCCCATTCCCAAATTCCCGGATTTATCCCCTCACTCACGTCCTTGCTGCGGTGGAAGCTGATCTGATCCCATTCCCAAATTCCCAAATTCCCAAATTCCCGGATTTATCCCATCTCACTCACGTCCTTGCTGTGTTAGAAGCCGATCTGACCCCATTCCCAAATTCCCAATCCCAAATTCCCGGATTTATCCCATCTCACTCACGTCCTTGCTGCGGTGGAAGCCGATCTGACCCCATTCCCACATTCCCAATCCCAAATTCCCAGATTTACCCCCTCACTCACGTCCTTGCTGCGGTGGAAGCCGATCTGCCCCATTCCCAAATTCCCAAGTTCCCAAAATCCCAAATTCCCGGATTTATCCCATCTCACTCACGTCCTTGCTGCGGTGGAAGCCGATCTGCCCCACGTCCATGTCGGGCGTTTTGCGCAGGTTGCTCCAGGGCGTGTAAACCACGGTCACCGAGCTCAGCTTGCAGCCTGGAAACGGGGTGAAAACGGGCAAAAAAGGGCAAAAACAGGATAAAACAGTTAAAAGTGGGGCAAACCACCGTCACCGAGCTAAGCTTGCAGCCTGGAAACGAAACGGGGCGAAAAAGGGCAAAACCAGTAAAAAGATGGATAAAATCGGATAAACCACGGTCACCGAGCTCAGCTTGCAGCCTGTGGGAAATGGGGGAAAAACGGGAAAATGGGCAAAAATGGCATTAAATGGGATAAAATGGGGTAACCACCATCATCGAGCTCAGCTTGCAGCCTAAAAACGGGGCAAAAACGGGGGGAAATGGGAAAAAACAGGATAAAAATGGATAAAAATGAATAAACCATGGTTACTGAGCTCAGTTTGCAGCCTGCGGGAAACGGGGTGAAAATGGGGGAAAATGGGCAAAAATGGATAAAAACGGATAAACCACGGTCACTGAACTCAGCTTGCAGCCTGGAAACGGGGGGAAAACAGGGGAAAATGGGAAAAAAATGGATAAAATGGGGTAAAGCACTGTCTCTGAGCTCAGCTTGCAGCCTGAAAATGGGGCGAAAATGGGAAAAATTATCAAAAATGGGGTAAACCACGGTCACCGAGCTCAGCTTGCAGCCTGGAAATGGGGCAAAAATGGGAAAAATTATCAAAAATGGGGTAAACCACGGTCACCGAGCTCAGCTTGCAGCCTGGAAATGGGGCAAAAACAGGCAAAAATGGGATTAAAACAGCTAAAAACGGGATCAGCTTGCAGCTTGCAGGAAATGGGTGAAAAAAGGCAAAAATGGAAAAAAAAATGGGGAAAAACAACCAGAGAAAGTTCAGGTTTTCCTGGAGTTTTCCCAGGATTTCCTGGGATTTCCCAGGGTTTTGCCTGGATTTTCCGGGGTTATCCCAAGATTTTCTGGGGTTTTCTGGAATTTCCCAGTGGATTTCTCAGGATTTCCTGAGGTTTTTTCTGGGATTTCCCAATGTTTTTCCCAGGATTTCATGGGGGTTTTTTTTCCTGGGATTTCCCATTTTTCTCCCATTTTTCCCCATTTTTCCCCCGGGTACCTTGGATGCTGTTGGCCTTCACCAGGTGGGCGCAGTCGCTCAGCACCTCCTTGGGGATGTCGTCCATGGTCTGGCCCTGCAGGGAATTCCCAAATTCCAAAAATCCCAAATTTCCAAAAATCCCATTTTTACATCCCCTTTACCCCAGGTTTCCACAAAATATCCTAACTTTTCCCAAGGTTTCCCAAGAAATATCCCAATTTTCCCAAGAGTTTTCCTGATTTTCCCAAGGTTTTTCCCGAGGTTTCCCCTGGGACATCCTGGCTTTTTGTGTGGTTTTCCAGGGTATATCCAACTTTTCCCGAGATTTTTCCCATTTTTCCCAAGGTTTCACGAGGAATATCCCCGTTTTTCCAAAGGTTTTTCCCAAGTTTTCCTTGGGGGTAATCCCTCTTCTTGCAGGATTTTTCCCTGATTTTCCTGAGGTTTTTCCCAAGGTTTTTCCCGAGATTTTCCCTGAGTCTATTCTGTATTTTTCCTGAGTTTTTCCCACTGTTTTTCCCGTGGTTTCCTAGGGGACATCCAGGTTTTCCCGAGATTTTTCCCAAGTTTTTCCCGAGGTTTCCCCAATGTTTTCCCACGGCTTTTCCAAGGTTTATCCTGTGGTTTCCCAGAGGATATCCTGATTTTCCCAAGGTTTTTGCAAAGTTATCCCAAGGTTTTCCCGTTGTTTTTCACAAGGTTTCCCCGAGTTTTTCCTGAGATTTTTCCCAAGTTTTTCCTGAGGTTTCCCCGAGGTTTCCCCCAGGTTTTCCCAAGGTTCTCCCTGGAATTACCTGGTGCAGCCGCAGGTAGACGTGGGCTGAGGAGAGTTTATCCACATGGAACCTGCGGGAACAGCAGGAAAACTGATCCAGGAATTCCGGGAATTCTGGGAATTGCAACCCAGAGCCAGCCTGGGAATTCTGAGCCGGCAATTCTGGGAATTCCAGCCCGGAGCCAGCCCTGGGAATTCCCGATCCCAAATCCATGGGAATCCAGGATCATCCCCACAGGGAACGGGGCCTTGGGGGGAGAATTCCTGGGAATCCCGAGGAGAGGACGTGGGGGACTGGGGAAAATGGGAGAAAAGTTGGGAATGAAGTAGGATCCAGGGGAAAAACGGGATCAGGGGAACAAATGGAGTCAAGGGGGAAATGGGATCCAGGGGAAATCCAATGGGATCCAGGGGAGCAAATGGGATCAAGGGCAACAAACAGGATCCAGGGAAAAAGATGGGATCCAGGGAAACCAATGGGATTTGGGAAAACAAACAGGATCCGTAGAACATATGGGATCTGGGGAAATCCATTGGGATGCAGGGGAACAAATGGGACCCAAATGGGAAGAAATGGGATCCAGGGGAACAAATGGGATCAGGGAAACAAATGGGATTTGGGAAAACAAACAGGATCCAAACAGGATCAGGGGAAAATGGGATCCAGGGGAACAAACGGGATCAGGGAAACAAATGGGATTTGGGAAAACAAACAGGATCCAAACAGGATCAGGGGAAAATGGGATCCAGGGGAACAAACGGGATCCCAATGGGATCCATGGGAACAAACAGGATCCAGGGAAAAATGAGGTGCAAATGGGATTGGGGAAACAAACGGGATCCAGGGGGAAATGGGAACAGGGACAAACGGGATCCAAACAGGATCAGGGAAACAAACGGGATCCGGGGAACAGAGAGGATCAGGGGGAAATGGGATCCAGGGGAACAAATGGGATCCAGGGAAATCCAATGGGATGCAGGGGGACAAACAGGATCCAGGGAAAATGGGATCCAAATGGGATCAGGGAAACAAATGGGATTTGGGAAAATAAACAGGATGCAAACAGGATCAGGGGAAAATGGGATCCAGGGAAATCCAATGGGATCCAAACAGGACCAAGGAAACAAATGGGATCCAGGGGAACAACCGGGATCCAAATGGGATCCAGGGAACAAACGGGATCAGAGGAACAAAAAGGATCCAGGGGACAAATGGGATGAGGGAAAAATGGGATCCAGGGGAAAAACGGGATCAGGGAAAACAAATGGGATCCAGGGGAATCCAATGGGATCCAAATGGGATCAGGGAAGCAAATGGGATCCAGGGGAACAGCTGGGACCCAAATGGGATCCATGGGAAGAAATGGGAACACAAATGGGATCCAGGAAACAAACAGGATCTGGGGGGAATGTGGGGGAAATGGGATCCAAATGGGATCAGGGAAACAAACGGGATCCAGGGAAATCCAATGGGATCCAGATGGGATCAGAGGAACAAAGGGGATCCAGGTGGAAACGGGATCCAGGGGAACAAATGGGATCCAGGGGAATCCAATGGGATCCAAATGGGACCCAGGGGACAAAACGGGATCCAGGGGAACAAATGGGATTTGGGAAAACAAACAGGATCCAAATGGGATCAGGGAAGCAAATGGGATCCAGGGGAACAGCTGGGACCCAAATGGGATCCATGAGAAGAAATGGGAACACAAATGGGATCCAGGGAAACAAACAGGATCCGGGGGAAATGGGATCCAAATGGGATCAGGGAAAAATGGGATCCAGGGGCAATGGGATCCAGGGAAATCCAATGGGATCCAGATGGGATCAGAGGAACAAAGGGGATCCAGGGGGAAATGGGATCCACAGGAACAAACAGGATCCAAATGGGATCAGGGAAACAAATGGGATCCAGGGGACAAACGTGATCCAGGGAAACCCTGTGGGATCCAGGGAAAAAACAGAATCCAGGGAAAAATGGGATCCAAATGGCATCAGGGGAAAATGGGATCCAGGGGAACAAATGGGATCCAAATGGGATCAGGGAGAAACAGGATCCAGGGAAAAATGGGACCCAAACAGGACCAAGGAAACAAACAGGATCCAGGGGAATCCAATGGGATCCAGGGGAACAAGCGAGATCCAAAGGAACAAACAGGATCAGAGGAACAAAAAGGATCCAGGGGACAAATGGGATCAGGGAAACGAATGGGATCTAGGGGACAAACAGGATCCAGGGAAATCCAATGGGATCCAGGTGACAAGTGGGATCCAAATGGGATCAGAGGAACAAGGGGGATCAAGGGGGAAACAGGATCCAGGGGAAAAATGGGATCTGGGAAAACAAACAGGATCCAAATGGGATCAGGGAAGCAAATGGGACCCAGGGAACAAACAGGATCAAGGGGAAAATGAGATCCAGGGGGAAAAATGGGATCCGGGGAAATGGGATCCAAGGGAACAAATGGGATCAAGGGGAACAAAAAGGATTCAGGAAACAAAAGGAATCAAGGAAAAATGGGATCCAGGGGAATCCAGTGGGATCGGGGAAACAAACAGGACCCAAATGGGATCCAGAAAAACAATTGGGATCCATGGGAAGAAATGGGATCCAAGGGAATCCAGGATCCAGGGAAACAATTGGAATCTAATGGAACAAACAGGATCCATGGGAACAAACGGGATCCATGGGAATCCAGGACCCCTGATCCCCCCACCGCCAGCCCCTCTCCCCCCCAGATCCCCATTCCCGATTTCCGGGTGGAATTCCGGATCCCGGCGCTCACCAGACGTCCTCGGGCCACCCGTACTTGATCAGGTCCTCGTCTGCGGGAACGGGAACGGGGTCAGCCCCAAATCCGGGATTCCAACCCAAATCCCAGGATTCAAGTCCCAAATCCAGGACCCCTGCCCCAAATCCAGCCCTAAATTCCCAGATTCCAGCCCCAAATCCTGCCACAAATCCCAGAACTGTAACCCCAAATCCAGCCTGAAAATCCCACCCTAAATCCAGGAATTCCCACCCCAAGTCCCAGGACTCCCATCCCAAAATCCCAGAATTCAGATCCCAAATCCTGGGATTCCCACTCCAAATCCCAGGATTCCCACCCCAAAACCAGCCACAAAATTCCCCCCCCAAAAAATCCCTGAAATTCTGAAAATAGACCTCGAAATTCCCCCAAAAACTCCTGAAATAATTCCCCAAAACAATTCCTGAAATTCCCAAAATGATCCACAAAGTCCTCCAAAAAATCCCAAATTAATTCCTGCGATTCTCAAAATTTCCCCCCAAAAACTCAAAAACTTCCCAGAGAATTTCCAAAACTCAAAAAACAATCCCCAGAATTCCCAAAATTCCCAAAAATTCCCAGAATTCCCGGCGGGTCACTCACTCTCGTACTTGTCCTTGCCCATGTAGATGGTGTAGACGGCGGCAGCGGCTGCGGGAAAACCAGGAATGGATTCATGAAAACGGGGAATGGATCCATGGGAAATCCGGGGAAACCCCGGGAATGGATTAATGAAAAATGGGAATGGATCCATGGGGAACCCGGAAGGGATCAATGGAAAACGCCTGGGAATGGATCCATGGAAAACCCACAAATAGGTCAATAAAAACTGGAATGGATCCATGGAAAACTTGGGAAAAACCTGGGAGAAACCTGGGAATGGATCCGTGGAAAAGCCAGGAATGGATCCATAGAAAACACGGGAATGGATTAATGGAAAACCCGGCAGTGGATCAATGAAAACTATGGAATGGATCCATGGAAAACTCAGGAACTGATCTATGGAGAACCCCAGGAATGGATCCACAAAAAACCCAGAATGGATGTGTGGAAACCTGGGAATGGACCCATGGGAAATCCGGGATTGGATCCATGGAAAACCTGGGAATGGATCCATAGAAAACACGGGAATGGATTAATGGAAAACCCGGGAGTGGATCAATGAAAACTATGGAATGTATCCATGGAAAAATCAGGAACAGATCCATGGAGAACCCCAGGAATGGATCCATGAAAAACCCAGAATGGATGTGTGGAAACCTGGGAATGGACCCATGGGAAATCTGGGATTGGATCCATGGAAAACCTGGGAATGGATCCATGGAAAACCCAGGGAAAACCCAGGAATACATCCATGGAAAACCTGGGACTGGATCCATGGAGAACCCAGGAATGGATCCACGGAAACCTGGGGAAAAACTCCAGAATGGTTCCATGGAAAACCCGGGATGGATCCATGGGAAACTGGGATTGGATTGATGCAAAACCCGGAATGGATCCATGGAAACCTGGGAAAAAACCGGGAATGGATCCATGGAAAACTCAGGAATGGATTAATGGAAATCAGGAAAGGATCAATGGAAAACCCAGGTATGGATCAGTGGAAAACCAGGGAATGGATCCATGGGAACCCCCATGGAAAACCAGGAATGGATCCATGGAAAACCTGAAATGGATCCATGGAAACCTGGGAATGGATCCATGGAAAATCTTGGGATTGGATCAATGGAAATCGGGAATGGATCAATGGAAACCGAGGAATGGATCCAAGGAAAACCTGGGAATGGATCCAAGCAAAACCTGGGAATAACCTGGAAACGGATCTAAGCAAAACCTGGGAATGGATCCATGGAAAACCCCGGGAGTGGATTAATGGAAAATCTGGAGTGGATCCACCGAAAACCCAGGAATGGATCCATAGAAAACCTGGGAATGGATCAATGGAAAACTCAGGAATGGATCCAGGGAAAACTGGGAAAAAAACCTGGACTGGATCCATGGAAAACCGGCAACGGATCCATGGAAAACTCAGGAACAGATCCATGGAAACCTGGGAATGGATCCATGAAAAACCCAGGACTGAACCCATGGAAAACCCAGGAAAAACCCAGGAAAGGATCCATGGAAAACCCGGAATGGATCCATGGGAAACTCAGGAATGGATTAATGGGAAACCCGGGAAAAACCCGGGATTGGATCCATGGAAAACCCAGGAATGGATCAATGAAAACAATGGAATGGAACCATGAGAACCTGGGAACAGATCCATGGAAAACCTGGGACTGGATCTCTGGAAACTCGGGATTGGATCCTTAGAAACCCCCATGGAAAATGATCCAGGAACGGATCCATGGAAAACTCAGGAAAAAAAACCCCAAAATCCAGCAGAATTTCTGGATTCCTGGGAATTTTTTCCCCAGGTTTATGGGGAGCCCAAATTCCCTCCCTGGGCTTTTCCAGGGAAATCTGGGAATTCCTGTGGGGTTGGATGCCTGGGAATTCCGGCACATTCCGGCTGGAATTCTCCAAATTCCCAAATTCCTCCCAAAATTCCCAAATTCCACCCTGCTCCTGCCTTTTATTTTGGAATGGTTGCATCATAAAATTCCCAAAATCCCAAAAAATCCTCATGGGAAAATGGGAATTGAAAATAGTCCCGGATTGGGCTGGAAAATGGAGGAAAAATCCAGGAAAAATGAAGGAAAAGTCCTGGAAAATTGCAGGAAAATCCAGGAAAAGCCGGCCCCTGAAATTCGGCCCCAAATTGGGAATTCAAGGAGAATTCCCGGATTTTGTGGAGCCATTCCCGGTTTTCCCCGGGAATTCCCGGCGGGAACATCCCCGGGATTTGTTTTCCCGCGGGAATTCCGGAACTCGTGGGAAAATCCCGTGGGAAAACCTCGGGGAAAGGAGAAATCCCGGGAATTGCGGGGATTCCGGGGGGGATGCAGGAAAAGGGCGGGAATTGTGGAGCAGGGCGGGAATTGCAGCGGGAATTGGCGGGAAAAGGGGATTGGGGCGGGGATTCCCCGAGAATTCCCGGGAATTCCCTCTCTCACCGTTGGAGGTGAAGTAGAACACCATGGCTGCGGCGGCGCTGATCCCGCTGCTCCCGGCGCTCCCGCTTATCCCGGGTTTATCCCGGTTTTCCCGCTTTATCCCGTTTTTATCCCGGTTTTTCCCGGGCCCGTCCCGGGGCTCCGCCGCCTCCTCCGCAGGGAAGGCCCGGCAGGGAAGGGGCCGCGCGTAATGACGTCAGAGCTGCGTGCGGAGAATGCGCATGCGCAGAGCAGATATGGAGCGCTCGGTAACGGGAGCTGCGCGTGTGCGGGCGGCCATGACACTGTACGGAAATCTCACTGCGCATGCGTACACTGGCCGTGACGCTGTCCATAAACGTCACTGCGCGTACGCCGGACGGCCATGACACTGTACGGAAAATAGATCTGCGTGTGAGAGGGCGGCCATGATAGCGTACGGAAAATGGAACTGCGCGTGCGCAAAGCGGCCATGACACTGTACGGAAAATAGAACCGCCTCTGCGAGGGCGGCCATGACACCGTACGGAAAATCTCACTGCGCATGCGCAGATCAACCGTAGACGCGAATGGCAGCGAGCTGCGCATGCGCAGTGCCGTGGGGGATGTCTTGTTTTTTCCTTTTCTTTCCTTTTTTTTCTCGCCTTGGTTTTTTCCTCTCTTTCCTTCACTGCCTCCTCTTTTCCCCTTTCCTTTTCCTCTTCCCATTTCCCCTTTTCCTTTCTTTCTCTTTTCCTTTTTTCTTTCTCCTTCCCGCTATTTTCACCCCCTTCCCTTTCCCCTTTTTCCCTTTCCTTTCTCTCATCTCATTCCTTGTTTCCTTTCCTTTCTTCACCCCTTTCCTCTTCTCCCTCCTTTTCGCTCTCTTCCCCATTTTTTTTTCCTTTTTTTATCCCCGAAAATGGGGGGGGGATTCAACAATTTGAACCGAATGAACATCCCAGGCAAGGGATCGATCACCAACAGGGAACCAAACCCTTCCAGCTGGGCCATATCAGAGCAAAAAAGAAGAATTTATTTGGAGTTTTGGTGGATAAAATGTGAAAGATCCACTCAAGAGCCGCCTTTTCTCCTTTTACCCGTTTTTTCCCCTTTTCCCATGCTGGCCACTGGGGCTTGGAGCACCCCGGGGCGGTGGAAGGGATGCCCGCCCACAGCAGCTCCCCGGTGCCGTCATTAACACAAGAATCCTTAATTAGCGCCTCGTTACCCGCCCATTAACTCCCAACCCTTCCGCATTCCTTTGCCTCAGAATCTCCCGCGCCCGGGACGCGCGGAGGAGAGACTACAACTCCCATCCGCTCCCGCGCGCCGCAGAGCGAGGAAGAGCCGCTGTGTTCTCGCACGGCACGCTGGGAGTTGTAGTCTAATGGCTGGCCCGCGCGGAGAGCCGCGCTCTCTGATTGGCTGCAAAGCAGCGGGGGCGGGCACAACCCGGAGCCGCGCGCTGTTCAACCAATGGCGAGGGAGCACAGCTGGACGACGCGGCGCTCAGCCAATGGGAGCGCAGGGCGGGCGGTTCGAAGGCGCGAGGCTGAAGGCGGGAAGCAGCCATGGCGGAGGCGGCGCTGAGGTGAGGAAGCGGCTCCGAGGGGGCTCTGAGGGGGCTGTGGAGAGGCTCTGAGGGGACTCTGGAGGAGCTCTGAGGGGGCTGTGAAGGAGTTCTGAGGCGGGAGCTGTGAGGAGGCTCTGAGGGGACTCTGATGGAACTCTGAGGGGGCTTTGATGGAGCTCTGAGTGGGCTCTGATGGAGCTCTGAGTGGGCTCTGATGGAGCTCTGAGCGGACTCTGAGGAGGCTCTGATGGAGCTCTGAGTGGGCTCTGATGGAGCTCTGAGGGAGGCTCCGTGGAGGCTTTGAGGGGACTCTGAGGGGCTCTGAGAGACCTCCGAGAGGGCTTTGCGGGATCTCCGAGCAGCTCTGATGGGGGCTATGAGGAGGATCAGAGGGGCTCGAGAGAGCTCCGAGTGAGCTCCAAGGGGCTCTGATGGAGCACTGAGCAGCTTTGAGGGGGCTCTTACGGAGCTGTTGTTTTGCGGGGACAAACAAAACTCCACAGCTTTGTGAAAGTTTTATTACCTCCGCTATGTTTATTATTACAGCGCCGGATGCCTGTGGAGATTACTCTCCTTTAAAGACATGCATGCTTCTGGAATTCCAGATCCTTTTTTATCCCCCTCTTTAAATACTTCAGCGTGCAATTTTACAATAGATTCATGCATATTCATTTTTGCAAATTTCGGGTGACATTTGCCGCTAGTTCTTCTTTATCAGAAACAATTCCTAGGTCAGGTTAACCGGCTCTCATAGCAGGTTTTTGTCTCTCTGTCTCTCCCCCTTTATCTCTGTCCTTTGGCTGAAGCAGTTTCTCTGAGCCTGGGCTTTTTACGAGAACGGGCAGTCAGACTAAACAGCTGTATTTTCAAACTAGATGTACATTTCACAAAAATCCAAATAGATTTCTGCTCTGGAGAATTTCTGCTCTGCCTCGCTGTGAGGGAACTCTGGGGCGGCTTTGGAGCTCCAGGGGAGCTCTGAGGGGATGTGAGTGGGCTCCAAGGGGCTCTGATGGAGCTCCAAGGGAGCTCTGAGGGGATGTGAGTGGGCTCCGAGGGGCTCTGATGGAGCTCCAGGGGAGCTCTGAGGGGATGTGAGTGGGCTCCAAGGGGCTCTGATGGAGCTCTGAGGGGATGTGAGTGGGCTCCAAGGGGCTCTGATGGAGCTCCAGGGGAGCTCTGAGGGGATGTGAGTGGGCTCCAAGGGGTTCTGAGGGCGCTCCGAGGGGGCTTTGCGGGAACTCCGAGGGGTTCTGAGGGAAGAGTGGGACCTGAGTGGGTTCCGAGGGACTCTGAGTGGACTCTGAAGGAGCTCCGAGGCGGCTTTGCGGGAGCTCTCAGGAGGCTCTGAGGGCGCTCTCAGGGAGCTCTGAGCAGCTCTGATGGGGGCTTTGAGGAGGTTCCGAGGGAGCTCAGAGAGAGCTCCAAGGGGCTCTGATGGAGCACTGAGGAGCTTTGAGGGAGCTCTTGGGGGGCTCTGAGGAAGCACTCAGGGGCCTCTAATGGAGATCTGAGGGGGCTCTGAGGAGGATCAGAGGGAGCTCCAAGGGGCTCTGAGGGAGATCTGGGGGAGCTCCGAGGAAGCTCCGAGGGGATCTGAGTGGGCTCCAAGGGGCTCTGTGGGGAGGTCCGAGGGGGCTTTGCGGGAACTCTGAGGAGGCTCTGAGGGGATATGAGGGGGCTCTGAGGAGGATCAGAGGGAGCTCCAAGGGGCTCTGAGGAAGCGGTGAGGGGACTCTGACTGAGTTCCAAGGGGCTCTGAGGAGCTCTGAGTGGTCCCTGAGGGAGCTCCGAGGGGCCTTTCCGGGAACTCTGAGGAGGCTCCGAAGCGCTCTTAGGAGGATCAGAGAGAGCTCCGAGGAGGCTTTGCGGGAACTGAGGATGCGGCTCTGAGGTGAACTGAGAGGGCTCTGAGGGGTTCTGAGGAGCTCGGGAGGGGCTCCAAGGGGGCTCTGAGGTCTCCAGGCCAGCATTTGGGGCCGGCTTTGAGGAGCTCTGGGGGCTCTGATGAGCTTTGAGGAAGCGTGGTGGGGGTCCGAGGGCTCTGGGCCGGGATTTGGAGCTCCGAGGGGGGGCTCTGATGGAGCTCCGAGGGGGGGCTCTGATGGAGCTCCGGGGCGTGGGGGGGGGCTCGGATGGAGCTCTGAGGGGAAGCTCCGAGGGGGGCTGTGATGGAGCTCCGAGGGGGGCTCAGATGAAGCTCCGAAGGGGGCTCATATGGAGCTCCGAGGGGGGCTGTGATGGAGCTCCGAAGGGGGCTCATATGGAGCTCCGAAGGGGGCTGTGATGGAGCTCCGAGGGAGCTCTGATGGAGCTCCAAGGGCTCTGGGCTGGGATTGGGGCTCTGAGGGGAACCGGAACCCCCGGCTGGGGATTTGGGGTTTTGGGGATTTTTTGGGCTTTGGGGTTTGGTTTTTTTGAGGGTTTTGGAGTTTGGTTTGGGTTTTGGGGCTTTAGGGATTTGGGGATTTTGGGGTTTTTGAGTTTTGGGGGTTGGGGTTTGGGGATTTGGGAATTTAGGGATTTTGGGATTGGGATTTCCCTGGAATTCCCTCCCAAGCCCTGAACTCCCTCCTGGATTTGCAGCAGCTCCGGAACGCCCCGGAAACGGAGCCGGGAGCCCGACAGGTGAGACCCCAAAAACCCCAAAAAATCCCCCCCAGAATCCCAAATATCCCAAAATCCCAACAACCTGAAACCCAAAACCCCCCATATCCCCAAAAATCCCAAAATTCCCAAAAAATTTGAAATTCCCGTTTTTTTTTTCCAGCTCCTGCTCGGAATTCCGGACCCCTCTGTGCAAACGGCCCCGAGCTGCTCCGGGATCTGCATCCCAGAATTCCCCAAATTCCCAAAATTCCGAGCAGGAAATCCGGGAGAAACCGGCGCCGTCCCGGAAACTGCAGCTCCCAGCAGGATATCCGGGAATTCCAGCAGAAAATTTGGGAATTTTATCAGAAAATTCGGGAATTCCAGCGGGAAATTTGGGAATTGCCAGGAGTTCCCACTTTTCCGTGGGGGTTTTCTACGGGCACAGGAATTACCTGGATCCCCTGGAGAGGAAACGGCTGCGGGAGCTGCTGGGGGAGGGGAAAATCCCGGAAAAATCCCAGAATTCTGGGAATTCCAGAGCTGGGAATTTGGGGTTTGGGAGGTTTGGTGGGAAATCCAACAGGAAATCCGGGAATTCTGCTGGGAAATTTGGGAATTCTGGTGGGAAATCCGGGAATTCCAAGAAGAATCACAGCAGCTCCAAAGGGAATTCCAAGGGGAAAGGCAGCGGGAATTCCTGGAATTCCAAGATTGGGAATTCCCAGAAACCTGAGCTCAGGAATTCCCAGAATTCCAATCGTGACAATTCCCAGAATTCTGAGCTCAAGAATTCCCAGATTTCTGAGGTTGGGAATTCTGGGATTGGTGAAAATTCCTGGATTTCCAAGGCCGAGAATTCTCGGATTTCTGGGACTGTGAATTCCCAGATTTCCAGCATTGAGAATTCCCAGAATTCAGGGATTGGTGGCAATTCCCAGGCTGAGCATTCCCAGATTTCTGGGATTGCAAATTCCCAGATTTCCGAGCTCGGGAATTCCCAGAATTTCAGTGCTGGGAATTCCCAGGATTCCAAGGCCAAGAATTCCCAGATTTCTCTGGCTGGGAATTGTGGACTTGGGAATTCCCAGATTTCCAAGGCTGAGAATTCCCAGATTTCCAAGGCCGAGAATTCCCAGATTTCCAAACTCGAGAATTCTGAGATTTCCAAGTTTGGGAATTCTCAGAATTCTGGGATTGCTGAAAATCCCCAGATTTCCAACGCTGACAATTCCCAGATTTCCGAGCTCAAGAATTCCCAGATTTCCAAGGCCGAGAATTCCCAGGTTTCTGGGGTTGGGAATTCCCAGATTTCCGGGGTTGGGAATTCCAGGATTTTGGGGAATTCCGGGAATTCCCAGCCCAGGGAATTCCGGGTGCTCCAGGCCGGGGTCCGGCCGCGTTTGCGGCTCCCCCGGGGCGGCGCCTTCTTCCGCAGCGGGAGCAGAGCCAGGAAAAATCCGGGAAAATCCCAAAAAACCCCCGGGGAGAATCCCCAGGAACCGGCGCGGAACCTTCCGGAAACAGCGGGCAAGGAAAACCGGGAAAAAACCGGGAAAAATCAACGGGAATGGAGCGGGAAGGAGGTGAGTGAGGGGTGGGAATCCTGGGGATTTTGGGGGAATTTTCTTGGGAATTTCAGGGGATTTGGGGAATTTTCAGGGATTTGGGGAGAATTTCTGGAAATTTTCTTGGGAATTTCCAGGAACTTCAGGGAATTTTGGGGAGTTTCAGGGAATTTTTGGCAATTCCTGGGAATTTCCTTCAAATTTGCTTTGGGAATTTCCCTGGGAATTTTGGGGAATTTTCAGTGATTTTCAGGGAATTCCTGGGGACTATCACGGAATTTCTGGGTTTTTTTGGGAAATTTTTTGGGAATTCTCTTGGGAATTTCCATTGGAATTTCAGAGAATTTTCTTAGGAGTTTCGGGGCATTTTCAAGGAATTCCTGGGGATTTTTGGGAATTTGGGGGAATTTCTGGGAATTTTCTTGGGAATTTCTGTTGGAACTTTGGAAAATGTTCTTGGGAATTTTGGGGGGGGTTTCTGGGATTTTTTGGGGATTTTCTTGGGAATTTCTGCAAATTTCAGGGAATTTCCTTGGAATTCCTGGGAATTCCTCAGAATTCCAGGGGATTTTTTGGGCATTTCAGGGAATTTCCTTGGGAATTTTGGGAAATTTCTGTGACTTGTGGGGACTTTTCTTGGGAAATTTCTTGGGAATTTTCACAGATTTTCCTTGGGAATTTCCTTCCAATGTCAAGGGATTTCTGGGAATTTTGGGGGATTTTGGGAAGTTCCTGGGAATTTCTGGGATTTTTGCGGAATTTTGGGGAACTTTTTGAAATTCCAGGGGGTTTTTAGGGAATTTCACAGAATTTTTGGGAATTTCCCTGAAAGTTCCTTGGAATGTCAGAGAATTTCAGGGAATTTCAGGGGACTCTGGGGAATTCCCAGGATTTCCCTTGGAATTTCAAGAACTGTCAGGGAATTCCATAGATCTTTGGGAATCTTTCTGGAATTTCTGGGAATTTCTGGGACTTTTTGATATTTTTGGGAATCTCCCTTTTCCATCCCCAGATTCCCTCAAAACCCCCGGGAATGAACCCAGAATTCCAGGAAAATCCTTGGATTTCCCAACATCCCCAAATTCCCAGACTGATCCAAGATTTCCTTGGGCATTTCCCGGAATTCCTGAAAACCCCAGAATTCCATGTAAAACCCCCAGAATTCCCATTTTTCCTGCAATTCCCTCTTTTCCAGGAACCCTCTGGAACGAGCTCGGATTCCCGGGATGCCCCGGCCCAGCAGGAATTGAGTGAGTGGGGAAAATCTCGGGAAAACTTTGGGAAAACCTTGGGAATTCTGCCCTGGAATTCCCAGCACTCCCACTGGCAATCCCTGAGCTCACAATTCCGTTTTTTTTTTTCCGGATTTTTCCTGGATTTTCCTGGAATTTTCCCCTTTTTTTCCCAGGCTCTCCGTGCCCGGCCGGGCTCTTCCCGATTTTCCTGCCCAGCAGGAGGAGGTGAGATCCCATTTTCCCACTTTTTTCCCATTGTTTTCCCGCTTTTTTCCCATTTTCCCCCCATGTTTTTCCCTGATTTTTCCCATTTTCCCCCTGATTTTTCCCCTGATTTTTCCCATTTTTTCCCACTTTTCCCATTTGTTTTTCCCATTGTTTTTCCAGGCCCCTGGAGGAGCTCCCGGCTCCCTTTGGTCCCTCTGGAAAAGCTCCCAGGAAATCCCGGGAATCCTCATGGGATCAGCTCATCATTGTGAGAGCGGCAGGAAAACGGGAATCCCGGGAATTCCAGAACCTTCCGTGGGCTGGGAAATCTGGGAATTCCATGGGAATGTTCCCTGGGTGGAAAAATGTGGGAATTCCGGGGTTCTAGAACTTTCCGTGGGATGGGAAATTCAGGAGTTCTGGAATTGGGGAGGAGAAATCTGGGAATTCCCTGGGAATGGCAATTCAGGAATTCCGCAGTTCCAGAACTTTCCACGGGAGGGGAAATCCGGGAATCCCTTGGGGACGTTTTTCCCTTAGGGGAAATCCCGGCATTCCCGGTGTGCATTCCCGGTTATCCCAGGATTTCCTGCGCTCATTCCCAGGATTCCCCCATTCCCACAATTCCCATTTTTCCCGTTTTTCCCATCGGGATGAAGGGCAGGGGGGGCTGGGTCCCCGGCAGTGCGGATCCTGCGGGATGCTCTTCCCTTCTCCCATTCCTGCCATTCCCTGTGTGCATTCCCAGTTATCCCATTCCCAATTTTCCCTCATTCCTGACATTCCCTGTGTTTTTTCCTGGACTTCCCCCGTTCCCAGAATTCCTGGTGTTCGTTCCCATTTTCCCTCTGTCAGGACTCAGGTCAGCACTCGCTGGGCCCGCGGCAGTGCGGATCCTGCGGGACGCTCTTCCCTTCTCCCCATTCCCGGCATTCCCTGTGTTCATTCCCAGTTATCCCAGGATTCCCCCATTCCCACAACTCCCATCCCCTCATTCCCGCATTCCCAGAATTCCCATTTTTCTCACTTTTCCTGATTTTCAGGATGCAGGTCAGCACTCGCTGGGCCCGCGGCAGTGCGGATCCTGCGGGATGCTCTTCCCTTCTCCCCATTCCCGGCATTCCCTGTGTTCATTCCCAGTTATCCCAGGATTCCCCCATTCCCAGAATTCCCAGAATTCCCATTTTCCCTTCCCCATTTCCAGGACGCGGGGCAGCACTCTCTGGGCCCGCGGCAGTGCGGCTCCTGCGGGATGCTCTTCCATTCCGCATTCCTGGCATTCCCTGTGTTCATTCCCAGTTATCCCAGGATTCCCGGTGTTCATTCCCAGTTATCCCAGGATTCCCCCATTCCCAGAATTCCCAGAATTCCCATTTTCCCTTCCCCATTTCCAGGACGCGGGGCAGCACTCTCTGGGCCCGCGGCAGTGCGGCTCCTGCGGGATGCTCTTCCATTCCGCATTCCTGGCATTCCCTGTGTTCATTCCCAGTTATCCCAGGATTCCCGGTGTTCATTCCCAGTTATCCCAGGATTCCCCCATTCCCAGAATTCCCATTTTTCCCGGTATTCCCCCAGGACGCGGGGCAGCACTCGCTGGGCCCGCGACAGTGCGGCTCCTGCGGGATGCTCTTCCATTCCGCATTCCCGGCATTCCCTGTGTTCATTCCCAGTTATCCCAGGATTCCCGGTGTTCATTCCCAGTTATCCCAGGATTCCCCCATTCCCAGAATTCCCAGAATTCCCATTTTCCCTTCCCCATTTCCAGGACGCGGGGCAGCACTCTCTGGGCCCGCGGCAGTGCGGCTCGTGCGGGATGCTCTTCCATTGCCCATTCCCGGCATTCCCTGTGTTCATTCCCAGTTATCCCAGGATTCCCCCATTCCCAGAATTCCCATTTTTCCCGGTATTCCCCCAGGACGCGGGGCAGCACTCTCTGGGCCCGCGGCAGTGCGGATCCTGCGGGATGCTCTTCCATTGCCCATTCCCGGCATTCCCTGTGTTCATTCCCAGTTATCCCAGGATTCCCGGTGTTCATTCCCAGTTATCCCAGGATTCCCCCATTCCCAGAATTCCCATTTTTCCCGGTATTCCCCCAGGACGCGGGGCAGCACTCGCTGGGCCCGCGACAGTGCGGCTCCTGCGGGATGCTCTTCCATTCCGCATTCCCGGCATTCCCTGTGTTCATTCCCAGTTATCCCAGGATTCCCGGTGTTCATTCCCAGTTATCCCAGGATTCCCCCATTCCCAGAATTCCCAGAATTCCCATTTTCCCTTCCCCATTTCCAGGACGCGGGGCAGCACTCTCTGGGCCCGCGGCAGTGCGGCTCGTGCGGGATGCTCTTCCATTGCCCATTCCCGGCATTCCCTGTGTTCATTCCCAGTTATCCCAGGATTCCCCCATTCCCAGAATTCCCATTTTTCCCGGTATTCCCCCAGGACGCGGGGCAGCACTCTCTGGGCCCGCGGCAGTGCGGATCCTGCGGGATGCTCTTCCATTGCCCATTCCCGGCATTCCCTGTGTTCATTCCCAGTTATCCCAGGATTCCCGGTGTTCATTCCCAGTTATCCCAGGATTCCCCCATTCCCAGAATTCCCATTTTTCCCGGTATTCCCCCAGGACGCGGGGCAGCACTCGCTGGGCCCGCGACAGTGCGGCTCCTGCGGGATGCTCTTCCATTCCGCATTCCCGGCATTCCCTGTGTTCATTCCCAGTTATCCCAGGATTCCCGGTGTTCATTCCCAGTTATCCCAGGATTCCCCCATTCCCAGAATTCCCAGAATTCCCATTTTCCCTTCCCCATTTCCAGGACGCGGGGCAGCACTCTCTGGGCCCGCGGCAGTGCGGCTCGTGCGGGATGCTCTTCCATTGCCCATTCCCGGCATTCCCTGTGTTCATTCCCAGTTATCCCAGGATTCCCCCATTCCCAGAATTCCCATTTTTCCCGGTATTCCCCCAGGACGCGGGGCAGCACTCTCTGGGCCCGCGGCAGTGCGGCTCGTGCGGGATGCTGTTCGCTCCCGGCGTTGCCGAGGATCGGCTGCAGCACCTGCGGCACCACCGGAGGCTGCGCCAGGCCCTGACACACACGGTCCGGCAGCGGGATGGGAATGGGGGTGTCCCGTGGGAATGATGGGAATTCCGTGGGAATGGGAACGTTCCATGGGAATGATGGGAGTGGAGATTCCAGGGGAGTGATGGGAGTGGGAATTCCAGGGGAATGATGGGAGTGGAGATTCCAGGGGAATGATGGGAGTGGAGATTCCAGGGGAATGATGGGAGTGGAGATTCCAGGGGAATGATGGGAGTGGGAATTCCAGGGGAATGATGGGAGTGGGAATTCCAGGGGAATGATGGGAGTGGGAATTCCAGGGGAATGGAATGCGAATGATGGGAATGGGCGTGGGGATGGGAATGGGGATCCCAGGTATTCCAGGGGAGTGGTGGGAATGGGAATGGTGGGAGTGGGAATGGGAATGGGAATGATGGGAATAGGAATGGTGGGAATGGGAATGGTGGGAATGGGAATGGTGGGAATGATGGGAATGGGAATGATGGGAATGGGAATGGTAGGAATGGTGGGAATGGGAATGGTGGGAATGGGACTGCAGCATCCAGGGAGGGGGGGAGCTGGGTGGGAGGGGAGAGAGGGAATTCCAGGGGAATGGGAATATGGGAATGGGGAGAGTGGGAATGGGGGAATTCCTGGAATTTGGGGAATGGGAATTGGGATGGGGAAATGGAAATGGGAATGGGGGATGTGGGAATGGTGGGAATTTGGGAATGGCAGGAACTGTGGGAATGGGATTGGCAGAATGGGAATGAGGGACAGGAGGAATGTGGGAATTCTGGGAATGAGAGAATGGGAATGGGGGAATGATGGGAATTCTGGGAATGGCAGGAATGCAGGGATTGGGGCATGGGGGAATGGTGGGAATGTGAGAGTGCTGGGAACGATGGGAATGCAGGAATACTGGGAACAGAGGGAATGGGGGAATGTTGGGAATGGCAGGAGAAATTCCTGCCCGGGATTACTCCTTGAGATTCCTTCATGGAATTCCCTCTTGGGATTCTTCCCTGGAATTCCCTCCTGGAATTCCATCTTGGGACATACACATTCCCCAATCGTGGAATCCTGGATCCCCCAATCCTGAGGCATTCCCGGGATTCCCCCAATCCTGAGGTGATTCCCAGGATTCCCCCAATCCTGGATCCCCCAATCCTGAGGGGATTCCCGGGATTTTCCCTCGGCAGGGCTGGAAGCAGGAGCGCGTGGTGGCGGAATTCTGGGATGGGAAAATCCTCCTGATCCTTCCCGAGGATCCCAAATACGCCCTCAGGAAGGTACTGGCAATTCCTGGGGTTTCCTTTGGGAATGGAAGCTGGAATCCCAAATTCCAATGGGGTCTCATCCCGAAATCCCAATGGGATCTGATCCTGAAATCCCAATGGGATCTGATCCCGAAATCCCAAATCCTCAACGGGGTCTGATCCCGAAATCCCAATGGGATCTGATTCTGAAATCCCAAATCCTCAAGGGGAGCTGATCCCGAAATCTCAAATCCCAATGGGAGCCGATCTCGAAATCCCAATGGGAGCTGATCCCTAAATCCCAAATTCCAATGGGAGCCAGCGCCTAAATCCCAAATCCCAATGCAGTCTGATTCCTAAATCCCAGCAGGATCTGATCCCAAATCCCAACAGAGTCTGATCCCAAAACTGCAAATCCCAATGGGATCTGATCCCTAAATCCCAGCAGGACCCAATCCCTGATTCCCATCCCTCAGAAATCCCTAAATCCCTGTGCAAACCCAGCCTTTCTTGGGAACAAATCCCGTTTTCATGGGAATTCCCATCCCATTTCTCTGAGAATTCCCACCCCATTTCCCCAGAAGTCCCCACCCCATTTTCCCAGGAATTCCCACCTCATTTCTCTCAGAATTGCCATCCCCTTTTCCCTGGAGTTCCCACCCCATTTTCCCAGGAATTCCCACGCTGTTTATCCTGGAGTTACCATCCCCTTCTCCCAGAATTCCCACTCCGTTTCTCCAGGAATTCCCACCCCGTTTTCCCAGGAATTCCCACCCCATTTCCCCAGCAATTCCCACCCAATTTATCCCAGTTTTCCCACTCCGTTCATCCCAGAATTCCCACCCCATTTTCCTAGGAATTCCCACCCCATTCCCCAGGAATTCCCACCCCATTTCTCTCAGAATTCCCACCCCATTTATCCCAGGAATTCCCACCCTATTTATCCCAGAATTCCCACCCCGTTTCTCCCCGCAGGCCGAGGAGGTTTTGGCCGTGGTGGATTCCGAGCTGGGTTTCCCGGAGCAGTCCCGGCTGAGTTCCGGGCAGCGTTCCCGGATTTTCCCGGCGCAGTCACGGGTGTACCTGTTTGTGAGCCCCGGGCAGTGCGTGCTGGGCTGCCTGGTGGCACAGCCCATCCGCCAGGTGCGTGATCCCCCCCAGGGATTCCCGCATCCCCAATTTCCCATTCCCAGTTTCCATCCCCATCCTTATTCCCCATTCCCAGGTCTCATCCACATTCCCGGTTCCCAATTCACATCCCCATCCCATTCCCATTTTTTCAACCCCATCCCCATTCCCATCCTGGTTCCCATTCCCAGTTTTCCATTACCATTCCCAGCCCCCATTCCCAATTCCCACTTTGCTGGTTCCCATCCCAATTCCCGTTCCCAGATTCCCATTCCCAGTTCCTGATTCCCGTTCCCAGTTCCCGTTCACAGTTTCCCATCCCTATTCCCACTTTCCATTCCCAATTCCCAGTTTCCCCATTCCCAGTTTCCCTGTTCCCAGTTCCCATCCCCATTCCCAATTCCCATCTCCAGTTCTCAATTCCCAGTTTCCCCATTCCCAGTTTCCCTGTTCCCAGTTCCCATCTCCAGTTCTCAATTCCCATCTCCATTCCCAGTTTCCCATTACCATCCCCATTCCCAGTTCCCATTATCACATTCCCAGTTTCCCAGTTCTCATCCCCAGTCCCAATTTCCCAGTTCCCATTTCCAGTTCCCACATTTTCCATTCCCACGTTTCCATCCCCATTCCCAATTCCCATCTCCAGTTCTCAATTCTCATCCCCATTCCCATCCCTGTCCCCATCCCCATTCCCAGTTCCCATCCCCATTCTCAGCTTCCAGTTCTCATCCTCATTCCCAGTTTCCCATTCCCGGTTTCCCATTCCCAGTTCCCATTCTCAGTTCCCATTTCCATTCCCACATTCTCAGTTCCCATTCCCGCATTCCCAGTTCCTATTGCCAGTTCCCCATTCCCACATTTCCATCCCCATCCCCATTCCCTGTTTCCCATTCCCAGTTCCCATTCCCAGTTCCCCGTTCCCATTCCTCATTCCCAATTCCCCATTCCCACGTTTCCATCCCCATCCCCATTCCCTCTTTCCCACTCCCAGTTCCCCATTCCCATTCCCCATTCCCAGTTTCCCAATTCTCATCCCCATTCCGTTTCCCATTCCCCATTCCCAGTTTCCCAATTCCCATCCCCATTCCCAGTTTCCCATCCCCAGTTTCCCATCCCTATCCCCATTCCCTGTTTCCCACTCCCAGTTCCCCATTCCCAGTTTCCTATTCCCAGTTCCCCATTCCCAGTTCCCCATTCCCAGTTTCCTATTCCCAGTTCCCCATTCCCAGTTTCCCATTCCCAGTTTCCTATTCCCAGTTCCCATTCCCATTCCCCCATTCCCAGTTCCTATTCCCGATTCCCCATTCCCACGTTTCCATCCCCATCCCCATTCCCTGTTTCCCACTCCCAGTTCCCAATTCCCATTCCCCATTCCCAGTTTCCCAATTCTCATCCCCATTCCGTTTCCCATTCCCCATTCCCAGTTTCCCAATTCCCATCCCCATCCCCAGTTTCCCATCCCTTTCCCCATTCCCAGTTCCTCATTCCCAGTTTCCTATTCCCAGTTCCCATTCCCAGTTCCCATTCCCCATTCCCAGTTCCCATTCCCATTCCCAGTTCCTATTCCCAATTCCTCATTCCCACGTTTCCATCCCCATCCCCATTCCCTGTTTCCCACTCCCAGTTCCCCATTCCCATCCCCATTCCCAGTTTCCCATCCCCAGTTTCCCATCCCTATCCCCACTCCCTGTTTCCCACTCCCAGTTCCCCATTCCCAGTTTCCTATTCCCAGTTTCCTGTTCCCCATTCCCAGTTCCCATTCCCCATTCCCAGTTCCCATTCCCATTCCCCCATTCCCAGTTCCCATTCCCATTCCCCCATTCCCAGTTCCTATTCCCAATTCCCCATTCCCACGTTTCCATCCCCATCCCCATTCCCTGTTTCCCACTCCCAGTTCCCCATTCCCAGTTCCCCACTCCCAGTTCCCCACTCCCAGTTCCCCATTCCCAGTTCCCATTCCCAGTTCCCATTCCCATTCCCCCATTCCCAGTTCCTATTCCCAATTCCTCATTCCCACGTTTCCATCCCCATTCCCAGTTTCCCACTCCCAGTTCCCAATTCCCATTCCCAGTTTCCCAATTCCCATCCCCATTCCTAGTTTCCCCATCCCAATTCCCATCCCCATTCCCAATTCCCCGTTCCCACATTTCCATCCCCATTCCCGCAGGCATTCCGCGTGCTGCCGGAGCCGGGCTTGGCACCATTGCCAGACCCCCAGGACCCCCAGCATTCCCGTGATCCCCGTGACCCCCGGCATTCCCAGGATTCCCATCGGGATTCCCGTCGGGATCCGCAGAGCGATCCGTGTGCCCGCGCCTGGCGCTGCTCGCTGTGCCCGGAGCCGGCGGCGTGCGGCATCAGCCGCCTCTGGGTGCTGGGGGCGCGGCGGCGCCGCGGCATCGCCCGCAGGATGATGGACGCCCTCAGGTGGGGGGAAACAACAGCCGGGAATGCCGGGAATGTTGGGAATGGCGGGGGGAAACGGGGATTGGGGACGGGGGAAACCGGGGATTGGGGTGGGGAAATGGGAATTGGGGAGGGAGAACACGGAAAACTGGGATTGCCAGGTCTGGGAGTGCTGGACGCACTCAGGTGGGGGAAAACAGCCGGGAATGGCGGGGGGAAATGGGGATTGGGGATGGGGAACTGGAAATTGGGGATGGGGAACTGGAAATTGGGGATGGGGAAATGGGATTTGGGGAGGGAGAACACGGAAAACTGGGATTGCCAGGTCTGGGAGTGCTGGACGCCCTCAGGTGGGGGAAAACACCCGGGAATGCCGGCAATGGTGGGGGGAAATGGGGATTGGGGACGGGGAACTGGAAATTGGGGATGAGGAACTGGAAATTGGGGATGGGGAACTGGGATTTGGGGATAGGGAACTGGGATTTGGGGAGGGAGAACACGGAAAACTGGGATTGCCAGGTCTGGGAGTGCTGGACGCCCTCTGGTGGGAATGCAACCGGGAATGGCGGGAATGTTGGGAATGGCGGGATGGGAGGGGGCAGGAAAGGGAGAGTGGGAGGAAAAAGTGGGACTGGGGATGGGGAAACTGGGATGTGGGGTGGGGGAAATGGGGATGGGGAACTGGGATTGGGGAGGGGGAGACACTGGGATTTGGGGTGGGGAACTGGGATTTGGGATGGGGGGATGGGATTGGGAATGAGGAAAGTGGGATTGGGGATGGGGGGATGGGATTGGGGATAGGGGAAACTGGGATTTGGGGTGGGGGAAATGGGATTGCGGATGGGGAAATGGGATTGGGGAGGGGGAAATGGGAATGGGGAACTGGGATTGGAGATGGGGAAATGGCACGTGGGATGGGAAACTGGGATTTGATATGGGGAAAGTGGGATTTGGGATGGGGAAAGAGAATTGTGGATGGGGAAAGTGGGATTTGGGCAGGGATAACAGGAAAACCGGGATTCAGGCAGGAATGTTTTTCGAGTGTTTTCCATTTTCCCATTCTTCTTCCTGGTGTTTCCCATTTCCTGAAATTTTCCTCGTTACTTTTCCTAAAGTTTTCCCAGTGCTTCCCATTTCCCCATTATTTATTTTTCCCAGTGCTTCCCATTTCCCGCTCTTTATTTTTCCCGGTGTTTTCCATTTCCTGGTGATTTGATTTTTCTTGGTGTTTTCCATTCTCCCGTTATTTTTCCCGGTGCTGCCCCGTTATTTTCCCCGTTGTTTTTCCTGGTGTCGTTCCCCGTTTCCCCATTGCCAATTTCCCTCTGACCTGACGCGCGTTGTCCCGTTCCAGGCGCACGTTCGTGTTCGGGGCGGTGCTGAGTTCCCAGGATTTGGCCTTTTCCGACCCCACGGCCGACGGGAGGGGATTCGCTGCCCGCTACTGCGGCCGCCACGACTTCCTCGTCTACAGCCCCCTCGCACCGGGATCCACACCGGGATCCACGCCGGGAACACCGGGATTGGCATCGGGATCAGCACTGGGATCTGCACCGGGATCCACGGCACTGGGAACACCAGGAACACCGGGATTGGCATCGGGATCAGCACTGGGATCTGCACCGGGATCCACAGCACTGGGAACACCGGGATCAGCACTGGGATCCACAGCACCGGGATCCACACCGGGGTCTGCACCGGGAACGCTGGGATCAACACCAGGAACACCGGCACCGGGATCTGCACCGGGATCCACACCAGGAACACCGGGATCCAAGGCACCGGGATCACCGGGATCCACACCGCGATCACCAGGATCATCACCCGGATCTGCACTGGGATCGTTGATATCGACACCAGGAGCCACACCAGGATCAGCAGGAGCTGCACTGGGATCCACACCGGGATCAGCAGGATCGCTGGGATCATTGGGATCAGTATCGGGATCCACACCAGGAGCCACACTGGGATCACCGGGAGCTGCACTGGGATCTCCACCAGGATCCACAGTACCGGGATCACCACCAGGATCTGCAGCCGGATCTACACGGGGATCAGCACCAGGATCCGGACTGGGATCGACACCGGGATCAGGAGGATCACCAGGAGCTGCACCAGGATCAACACCAGGATCAGCACCGGGATCAACACTGGGATCAGCAGGATCTGCACCAGGATCTGCAGCAGGATCAGCATTGGGATCAGCACCAGGAGCCACACAAGGATCGGCACCGGGATCAGGAGGAACACCAGGATCAGCACCGGGATCAGCACCAGGAACCACACCAGGATCAGCGGGATCCACACCGGGATCTGCAGTGGGATCGGCACTGGGATCACCGGGATCAGCACCGCGATCCACACCGGCATCAGCAGGATCGGGATCATCAGGATTGGGATCAGGATCATTGGAGTTGAAATCAGGATCATCAGGACCAGGATCAGCAGGATCACTGGGATCAGGATTGGGATGAGCAGCGGGAGCAGTGGGATCAGCAGGATCAGGAATCCTTCCCTAAATCCTTCCCAAATCCCTAAATCCCTTGGGAATCCTTCCCTTCCAGTTGGGAATCCTTGCCTAAATCCCTTCCCTCCGGAATCACCCTTCCCTTCCCTTCCCTTCCCTTCCCTTCCCTTCCCTTCCCTTCCCTTCCCTTCCCTTCCCTTCCCTTCCCTTCCCTTCCGGAATCCTTCTTTTCCTGGCATCCTTCCCTTCCTTTTCTTGGGAATGCTGAGCTCCCTTGGGAATCCTTCCCCAAATCCCATCCCTTCCAAATCCACCATTCCCTTCCTTTCTTTGGAAATCTTCCCCTTCATTCCCTTGGGAGTCTTTCCCTAAATCCCTTCCTTAAATCCTTCATTCCTTTGGGAATTCCTCCCTAAATCCCTTTGGAATCCTTCATTCCCTTGGGAAGGTTTCCCTCCCTTGGGAATGCTGAGTTCCTTGGGAAACTTTCCCTTCCCTAAATCCCTTGGGAATCTTTCCCTGGATCCCTTCCCAATCTTTCCAAATCCTTCATTCCCTTTGGAATCCTTCCCTTGGGAATCCCTCATCCCCTTCCTTTCTTTGGGAATCCTTTCCCAAATCCCTTCCCTCCCACATCCTTCATTCCCTTGGGAATCCTTTCCCAAATCCCATCCCTTACAAATCCACCATTCCCTCCCTTTCTTTGGGAATCTTTCCCTTCTTTTCCCTTGGGAATCCCTCCCTAAACCCCTTCCCTGAATCCTTCATTCCCTTGGGAATCCCTTCATTCCCTTCCCTTTGAGATCCTTCATTCCTTTGGGATCCCTGATTCCTTTGGGAATTCTCCTTTCCTTTGGGAATTCTCTTACCCTTGGGAATCCCTGATCCCTTTAGGAATTCCCTTTCCTTTTGGGATCCCTCATTCCCTTGGGATCCCTCATTCCTTTGGAATTCCTGATTCCCTTGGGAATTCTCCTTTGGGAATTCTTACCCTTGGGAATCCCTGATTCCTTTGGGATCCCTCATTCCCTTGGGAATGCTCATTCCCTTTAGGTCCCTGATTCCCTTGGGAATTTTCCTTTCCCTTGGGAATCTCCCTGGGGGTCCCTCCCCTCTCCCTTCCTGCCCAGCTGCTGCTGAATTCCACTGGAAATCCTGGAATTCTCCAGGATCCCCCCAAATTCCTGCCTTTTCCCAGGTGTTTTTTTGGGATTTAAGTTAATTGGGGTCGGGGCTTCGTTACTGGGAATTGGCTTTTCCTGTTGCCTTGGAATTGGGAATTCCAGGCGTTTGTGGGAATATTCCAAGGTTTTGTGAAGATATTCCATAAATTTCTGTCAACAATCCAAGCTTTTGTGAAGATATTCCATAAATTTCTGTCAATATTCCAAGGTTTTACCACGAGAACCCATAAATTTCTGTCAATATTCCAAGATTTTCTGAAGACATCCCAAAAATTTCTGTCAATATTCCAAGGTTTTCCAGGGCGTTGTGGGAATATTCCAAGGTTTTCTGAGGATATTCCATAAATTTCTGTCAATATTCCAAGTTTTTCTGATGCTGTTCCATTGTTTTCTCTCATTATTCCAAGGTTTTCTGAAGTTATTCCATAAATTTCTGAAAACACTCCCAAGTTTTCTGTTATTTCATTTTTATGGAAATATTCCAGGCTTTTTGAGGATATTCCAAGGTTTTATGGGAATATTCCAGGTTTTTGAGGATAATCAAAGGTTTTATGAGAATATTCCAGGTTTTTTGGGAATTTTTGGGGTTTTTATGGAAATATTCCGGGGGTTTTTTGGGAATTTTCCCCCCTCAGAGCACCCAAATCCCATCCAGGCTCCCTCCACTCTGGAAAACCCAAATCCCAAGGAAAAATCCAGCAATTCCAGAGAGAGGAACAAATTTATTTATTTGAAACATTCCTGAGGGAAAACTGGGGAAAATCCAACTCAAAATGAGGGAAAATCCAGGGAAAAAACTTGGGAAAATCCAAAGCCCAGAGGGAAAATCCAAACCCCAAAAAGAGGGAATTCCAGCCCAAAAAAAGAGGGAAAATCTGACCTAAAAAATGGAGAACCCAACTTAAAAAGAGGGATAACCCAATTTAAAAAATGAGAGAAATTCCAACCTAAACTTGGGAATTCCAGCCTAAAAAAGAGGGAAAATCCAACTAAAACAGGAATGAAAATCTGACCTAAAAGAGGGAAATTCCAGCCCAAAAAGGAGGGAAAATCCAACCCTAAAAACTTGGGAAAATCCAAACCTGAAACTTGGGAAATCCAACCCCAAATTTGGGAGAATCCAACCTGAAAACTTGGGAAAATCTGACCTAAAAAAGAGGGAAAATCCAAATCCCAAAGAGTGGGAAAATGAGGGAAAATCCAGCCCAAAAAAAGAGGGAAAATCTGACCTAGAAAAGGGAGAATCCAACCTAAAAAGAGGTAAAACCCAATTTTAAAAATGAGGGAAATTCCAGCCTGAGAGATGGAAAATCCAAACCTCAAAGAAAAGGGAAAATTGGGAAATGCAACCAAAAATGAAGGAAAATACAACCTAAACTTGGGAATTCCAGCCCAAAAAAAGAGGGAAAATCCAACTGAAAAAAAAAAGTGGGAAAAACTGACCTAAAACAGGGGAAAATCCAGCAAAAAGCTTGGGAAAATCCAAACTCCAAAAAGAGGGAAAATCCAACCCCAAACCTGGGAGAATCCAACCTGAAAACTTGGGAAAATCCGATCCAAAAAAGAGGAAAAATCCAAACCCCAAAGAGTGGGAAATTCAACCTAAAAACGGGGAAAAATCCAATTAAAATAGGGGGGAAAATCCAATGGGAAAACTTGGGAAATTCCAGCCCAGAAAAGAGGGAAAATCGAACTCCGAATCTGAGGGAATCCAACCGGAAAACTTGGGAAAATCTGACCCAAAAAAGAGGGAAACTCCAACAAGAAAGGAAATCTGGGAATGTCAGAATTCTGGAATTCCAGGAGTTTCAGGCCCTGGAATTCAAGGAACGTCAGGAATCACATCCTGGCGGAAATCTGGGAATGTCAGGGCCCTGGAATTCCAGGAATGTCAGGATCCAGAGCCACATCCTGGAAATCTGGGAATATCAGGCTCTGGAAAAGTGGGAGGAGTGTCAGGTTCTGGAATCCTGGGAATGCCGGGCTCTGGAACCTCAGGAATCCCAGCTCTGTTATCCCAGGCTCGCAGGGCTCTGGAATTCTGGGAATTCCAGCTCCATAATCCCAGCAATTCCAGCTCCATTATCCTGGGAATTCCAGCTCCATTATCCCAGGATTCCAGCTCCATTATCCCGGGAATCCTAGCTCCATTATGCCAGGAATTCCAGCTCCATAATCCCAGGATTCTAGCTCCATTATCCCGGGAATCCCAGCTCCATTATGCCAGGAATTCCAGCTCCATAATCCCAGGAATTCCAGCTCCATTATCCCGGGAATTCTAGCTCCATAATCCCAGGAATTCCAGCTCCATAATCCTGGGAATTCCAGCTCCATTATCCCAGGAATTCCAGCTCCATAATCCCAGTCTCTCAGGGCTGTGGAATTCCTTCTCCATTATCCCAGGCTCTCAAGGCTCTGGAATTCTGGGCTCTGTAATCCCAGGAATTCCCGCTCCGTTATTGCAGAATTCCAGCTCTGTTATTCCAGTCTCTCAGGGCTCTGTTATCCAGGAATTCCCACTCCGTTATCGTGGAATTCCAGCTCTGTTATCCCAGTCTCTCAGGGCTCTGTTATCCAGGAATTCCCGCTCCGTTATCGCGGAATCCCAGCTCTGTCATTCCAGAATTCCCGCTCTGTTATCCAGGTCTCTCAGGGCTCTGTTATCCCAGAATTTCCACTCCGCAATCCCAGAGTTCCTGCTCCCTTATCCCAGTGCCTTAGGGCTGTGTTATCCCAGAATTCCTGCTCCATCGTCAGTTATCCCGGCATTCCCGCTCTGTTATCCCAACTATTCCTGTTCCGTTATCCCATCCCTCATTCCTGCTCTGTTATCCCGGCTATTCCCGCTCTGTTATCCCTCATCATTCCCGCTCCGTTATCCCTCATCATTCCTGCTCTCCCAGCATTCCCACTGTCCCTCAGGGCTGTGTTATCCGGCGTTCTCGCAGTCCCTCATCCATCATTCCCGCTCCTGTGTTATCCTGGCTATTCCCGTTCTCCTGGCGTTCTTCCCGCTCTGTTATCCCGGCATTCCCACTCTGTCCCTCATTCCCTCATCATTCCTGCTCTCCCGGCTGTTCCCACTCCGTGGTTATCCTGTCATTCCCACTCCGTTATCCCAACTATTCCCGTTCCGTTATCCCAACTATTCCTGTTCCATTATCCCGTCCCTCATTCCCGCTGTGTTATCCCGGCTATTCCCGCTGTGTTATCCCATCATTCCCGCTCTGTTATTCCTCGTCATTCCCGCTCTCCCAGCATTCCCACTCTGCCCTCAGGGCTGTTATCCCATCACTCCCGCAGTGTTATCCTGGCATTCCCGAGCTCTCCCCCATCCCTCATTCCCGCTCTCCCGGCATTCCTGCTCTCCCTCATAATTCCCGAGCTGTCCCCCATCCCTCATTCCCGCTCTGTTATCCCGGCTACTCCCGCTGTCCCTCAGGGCTGTGTTATCCCGTCATTCCCCCTCTGTTATCCCATCATTCCCGAGCTGTCCCTCAGCATTCCCGAGCTGTCCCCTGTCCCTCATTCCCACTCTCCCGGCATTATTCCCGTTATCCCATCCCTCATTCCCGCTCTCCCGTTCCCGGCATTCCCGCAGCTCCAGCAGCGCAGGGACGATGGCGGCCGCCGGGGGGCGCCGCGGGCGGGGCATGCGCAGAAGAGCTCCCGCACGGGCCGCTGAGGGCATTCCTGCTCTGCTATCCCATCCCTCATCATTCCCGCTGTGTTATCCCCGCTATCCCTCATCATTCCCACCCCGTCATCCCGGCATTATTCCCGTTATCCCGCCTCATTCCGGCTCTCCCCCCGGCTGTTCCCGTTCCCGGCATTCCCGCAGCTGCAGCAGCGCAGTGACGATGGTGGCCGCCGGGGGGCGCCGCGGGCCGCGCATGCGCAGAAGAGCGCCCCACGGGCTGCTGCGAGGGCATTCCCGCTCTGTTGTCCCGCATCATTCCCGCTGTCCCCCACCCCTCATTCCTGCAGTGTTATCCCGGCTATCCCCGCTGTCCCTCATCATTCCCACCCCGTTATCCCGGCATTATTCCCGTTATCCCGCCCCTCATTCCCGCTCTCCCCCCGGCTGTTCCCGTTCCTGGCATTCCCGCAGCTGCAGCAGCGCAGTGACGATGGTGGCCGCCGGGGGGCGCCGCGGGGGCTCGCGGGCGGTGCATGCGCAGAAGAGCTCCCGCACGGGCCGCTGTGAGGGCTCCTGCGCCGCCTCCGCGGGCAGCGGCGGCCGCGACCCCAGCGCGGCCTGGTACGCCGCCTCGTCCAGGGAATCCTCCGAGCACGAATCCTCTGGGATAACGGGAAGGAGGGACAGGGAGACAGAGAGAGGGGGAGCGGCCGTCAGCAGCGGATACCGAGAATAATCCCGGCCCCGATCCCAGCCTGCCGCTTCCTGATGTACCCAGGGTGATCCCAAGCTTTCCTTGGGCACTCTCCGCAATTCTCTGGAAATTCCAGCCCAGCCCTTCCTCACCCTCCCAGCCAGGAATTCCCTTCTGAGATCCCAAGATCCAAAAACGCCAAAATCCAAGAATCCCAAAACCCCAAGCCTCTGGAATGGCGGCAGGGAGCGGGAATCCCGGCCCCAATTCCAGCCCGGTGTTTCCTGAAATTCCCAGAGTGATCCTGACACTGCACCTCCTCACCTTCCCAGCCAGGAATTCTTTACCAAAATCCCAAAACCCCAAGATCCCAAAATCCCAACCCTCTGCAATGGCGGCAGGGAGCAGATCCCAGGAATCCTGCCCTGATCCCAGCCTGGCGCTTCCTGATGTTCCCAGGGTCCTAACCTTTCCTTGGACACTCCCACAGGATTCTCTGGAATTCCAGCCCAGACAGGAATTCTTTCCCAAGATCCCAAAACCCCAAGATTCCCAAATCCCGACTCTCTGTCCATGGTGGGAGCCATTCCCTTTCCTGCCATTCCAGGCCCTTTTCCCAAATCCCTCTCCAGCTCTCCTGGGTTGGATCCATCCCCATCCTGACTCCTCCTTGAGAGGGAATTTCAGGATCCAGGAAATTCCCTGGCAATTCAGGACTCCAGGAAGGGTCTCCCTTCCCTTTCCCATCCCCAAATTCCATAAAAATCCCTCGGGATGGATCCTGAGTGTCCTTGATCCCAGAATGCTGGAATGGTTTGGGATGGGATCCCTGGACCTTCAATCCCATCCCAGGGACACTTCCCACCATCCCAGGGTGCTCCAAATCCACCCTTGGACACTGCCAGGGATTCTCTGGGAATTCCAGCCCAGCCAGGAATTCCTTCCCAAGATCCCACCATCCCAAGCTCCCCTTTCCCACTGGAAGCCATTCCCTGCCTCCTGCCCCTCCAGCCCTTGCCCAAATCCCAGCTCTCCTGGAGCCCCTTTGGGATGGGGAAGCGGCTCCAAGGATTCCCTGGATCCTTCCCTGATCCAGCTGCACATTCCCAGCTCTCCCAGCCTGCCATTGGATCCAGCCCCATCCTGATTTCTTCTTGAGAAGGAATTTTGGGATCCAGGGGCTTCCCTGGGAATTCAGGACTCCAGGAAGGGTCTCCCTTCCCTTTTTCATCTCCAAATTCCATAAAAATCCCTTGGGATGGATCCTGAGTGTCCTTGATCCCAGAATCCTGGAATGGTTTGGGATGGAATCCATGGACCTTCAATCCCATCCCACTCTAATCCCACCATCCCAGGGTGCTCCAAATACACCCTGGGAAACTCCCAGCGATCCTCTGGGAATTCCAGCTGAGCCAGGAATTCCTTCCCAAGATCCCACAATCCCAAGCTCCCCTTTCCCAGCGGGAATCCCATCCCATCCCATCCCATCCCATCCCATCCCATCCCATCCCATCCCATCCCATCCCATCCCTTCCCATCCCATCCCTTCCCATCCCATCCCATCCCTTCCCATCCCATCCCATCCCATCCCATCCCATCCCATCCCATCCCATCCCATCCCATCCCATTCCCCTTTCCCCAAATCCCGGAGCCCCTTTCCCACCCGAGCACTCCCCGGATCCCTTCCCCACGCCCGTTCCCTCTCTGCAATTCCCATAATTCCCGTAATTCCCGTCATTCCCGTTGTGTTCCCGGTACCGTCGGATCCGTCGTCGCGGAGCGGGGGCAGGTGGGGCACGTTCAGGGCCAGCATCTCCCAGAGCGTGAGGCCGAAGGCGAAGACGTCAGCGCGGTCCGAGATGGCCCCGCCCGGCTCCAGCGCCTCGGGCGGCGACCACGGCTCCGTGCCCACGTAGCACAGGGAGGGGTCGCTCACTGCACAGGGAAAAACGGGAATAAATCGGGAATAATGGGTTTAATGGGGTATGGGGCTCCGTGCCCACGTAGCACAGGGATGGATCGCTCACTGCACAGGGAAAAACGGGAATAAATCGGGAATAACGGGATCAATGGGATCAACGGGATATGGGCTCCGTGCCCACGTAGCACAGGGATGGATCGCTCACTGCAACAGGGATAACGGGAATAAATTGGGAATAACGGGATCAATGGGATATGGGGCTCCGTGCCCACGTAGCACAGGGACGGGTTGCTCACTGTGGAGGGAATAAATCGGGATCAATGGGATCAACAGGACCAACGGGATATGGGGCTCCATGCCCACGTAGCACAGGCACGGATCGCTCACTGCAGCAGGAAAAACGGGAATAAATCGGGAATAACAGGATCAATGGGATAACCGGATCAACGGGATCAATGGGATCAAATGGGCTCCGTGCCCACGTAGCACAGGGACAGGTCACTCACTGTGGAGGAAAAAACGGGAACATATCGGGAACAAATTGGGAATAACGGGATCAATGGGGCTCCGTGCCCATGTAGCAAGGGATGGGTCGCTCACTGCAGCGGGAAAAACGGGATATTGGGATCAATGGGATATGGGGCTCCATGCCCACATAGCACAGAGAGGGGTCGCTCACTGTGCAGGGAATAACGGGATCAAAGGGATCAATGGGGCTCTGTGCCCACGTAGCACAGGGAAAGGTTGCTCACTGCCATGGGAATAACAGGAAAAAATCGGGAATAAATTGGGAATAATGGGATCAATGGGGCTCCGTGCCCATGTAGCAAGGGATGGGTTGCTCACTGCAGCGGGAAAAACGGGATATTGGGATCAATGGGATATTGGGATCGGGATTGCCCACGTAGCACAGGGACGGGTTTCTCACTGCACAGGGATAACAGGGACAAATCAGGATCAACTGGATATCAGGATTGGGATATGGGATTGAGAATGGGATCAAAGGGACATAGGGAAGGGGATTGGGAATGTGATCAGGATCGCTCACTGCCGACGGAGCGGAGGGAACAAATTGGGAATAATGGGATCAAAGGGATATTGAGATCGGGATATTGGGAATGGGATTGCTCACTGCAGCGGCAGCAGAGGGATAGCGGGATAATGGGATCAAAGGGATTTTGGGATGGAGATATTGGGATCGAGGTTGCTCACTGCAGCGGCAGCAGAGGGATAGCGGGATAATGGGATCAAAGGGATATTGGGATTGGGAGTGGGAATGGGATCGCTCACTGCAGCGGGATAACGGGATATCGGGAACAGGATTGGGAAGGGGATCACTCACTGCCACAGGATCCAGGGATCAAAGGGATGCTGGGAATGGGATCCATGGGATGGGAGTCCCACACTCCATACCAGTTTACGGGGATCACCCATTCCCGGGCATTCCCGGGTTCCCACCTGTCAGGTTCTCATCCAGGGGCAGGGAGACGCCGACGTCGCAGATCTTGACGGTCTCGAAGGCGCCGCGGACGACGACGTTGGGGGATTTGATGTCGCCGTGGAGCAGCCGCTGCTCCGTGTGCAGGTACTGCGGGAAACCCCGGGAATGCCGGGAATTCAGATCAAGGACAAATCCCGGATCCAGCCTCAAAACCTCAGGGGTGGCTCGGAATCCGTGGATTGGGGGATCTCATGGATCAGTCCAATCCTGCAGCCGCTCCTTGGGCACTGCCAGGGATTCTCTGGGAATTCCAGCCCAACTGGGAATTCCTTTCCAACATCCCAAAATCCCGACCCTCTGGCAGTGGGAGCCATTCCCTGTGCTGCCATTCCAGGCCCTTTTCCCAAATCCCCCTCCAGCTCTCCTGGGTTGGATCCAGCCCCATCTCAATTCCTCCTTGAGACGGAATTTCGGGATCCAGGGGCTTCCCTGGGAATTCAGGACTCCAGGAAGGGTCTCCCTTCCCTTTTCCATCCCCGAATTCCACAAAAATCCCTCAGGATGGATCCTGAGTGTCCTTGATCTCAGAATGGTTTGGGATGGGATCCATGGACATTCAATCCCATCCCATTCCAACCTCAGTTCCAGGCTGCTCCAACCTTTCCTTGGACTCTCCCAGGGATTCTCTGGGAATTCCAGCCCAGCCAGGAATTCCTTCCCAAATCCCACCCCCAAGCTCCTCTTTCCTAGGAATTCCCTCCATTCCCAGCTCTCCCAGCCTGGCATTGGATCCATCGCCATGTCGATTCCTCCCTGAGAAGGAATTTCGGGATCCAGGGGCTTCACTGGGAATTCAGGACTCCAGGAAGGGTCTCCCTTCCCTTTTCCATCCCCGAATTCCATAAAAATCCCTCAGGATGGATCCAGAGCATCCTTGATCCCACAATCATGGAATGGTTTGGGATGGGACCTTCAATCCCATCCCATTCCAACCCCAATCCCAGGCCGCCCTAACCTTTCCTTGGACTTTCCCCAGGATTCTCTGGGAATTCCAGCCCAGCCGGGAAATCCCACCCATCCCCATCCCTATCCCAGCATCTAGAAAGCCCCTCTGGCTCCCCTTTATCCCAGATTTTCAGGATTTCCTTGGAATCTCAGAATCTTCTCGGAATCCCATGACTTTCCCAGAATTCCCAGGGTTTCCCCAGAATTCCGGGATTTCCCCGGGATTTTCCCGGTACCTGGAGGCCCCTGGCCATGCTGAGGGCCACGTGCAGGATGGTGTTTGCCGGGAACATTCCCAGGCCCTGCTCCCGGCGCTCCTCGATGAGGTCGTTCAGGGATTTCTCCCCCCCGAATTCCATGGCCAGGCAGAGGCTCCCGTCCGGAGCCTTCGTCAGCGCCCGGTACCCTGGAATGGGATCCATGGGATCACTGGGAATGGGATCCATGGGAATGGGATCCGTGGGAATGGGATCCATGGGAATGGGATGGGATCCATGGGATCCCTGGGAATGGGATCCATAGGATCCATAGGATCCATGGGAATGGGAGCCATGGGAATTGGATCCTTGACAATTGGAATGGGGATGGGAATGGGATCCTTGGGATTGGGATGGGATCCATAGGAATGGGATCCATGGGATATGTGGGAATGGGAGCTGTGGGATCCATGGGATCACTGGAAATGGGAGCCGTGGGAATGGGATCCATGGGAATGGGATCCATAGGATCCATGGCAATGGGAGCCATGGGAATTGGATCCCTGACAATTGGAATGGGGATGGAAATGGGCTCCTTGGGATTGGGATGGGATCCATGGGATATGTGGGAATGGGATCTATGGGATCACAGGGAATGGGATCCGTGCAAATGGGATCACTGGGAATGGGAGCCATGGGAATGGGAGCAATGGCATCAATGGGTGAACCATGGGATCAGTGGGAACAGGAGCCGTGGGAATGGGATTTGTGGGATCAGTGGGAATGGGAGCCATGGGATCCATGGGAAGGGGATGGGATCCATGGGGATGGGATCCGTGGGAATGGGATCCATAGGAATGGGAATGGGAGCCATGGGATTTGTGGGAATGGGAGCCATGAGAATGGGAATGGAATTGTGGGAATGGCAATGGGATTGGATCCATGGGAATGGGATCCATGGGAATGGGAGCTGTAAGAATGGGAATGGGGATGGGATCCATTGGAGGGGGAATGGGATTCATGGGAATCGGAGCTGTGGGATCCATGGGAATGGGATTAATGGGAATGGGATCCGTGAGAATGGGATGGGAATGGGGATGGCAACGGGAATGGGGGAGCAACCATAATCATGGAATATTCCGGATGGGATTAATGGATTTCAGTCCCATCCCAGTCCAACCCTGAGCCCTCCCATGATCCCAGGGAGCTCCAAATCCATCCTTGGACACTCCCAGGGATTCAGGGGCAGCCCTGGCTTCCCTGGGAATTCCAGAGGCACTGGGAGGTCTGGAATTTCCCAATCCCTGATCCTCCTCATCTCCCCCTCTATTCCCATGGATCCAACCCCTCCATTCCCATTCATCCATCCCCTCATTGCCACAAATCCAGCCCACCCATTCCCAACAAATCCAACCTCTCTATTCCCACAGATCCAACCAAATTCCCAACAAATCCAATTCCATTCCCAACAGATCCAACCCCATTCCCAATAGATCCAATGCCTCCATTCCCAATGGATCCAACCCCTCCATTCCCACGGATCCATCCCTCCATTCCCAATGTACCCAACCCCATTCCCATGGATCCATCTCTCCATTCCCAATGGATCCAACTCCTTCATTCCCATGGATTTATCCCTCCATTCCCATCAAATCCAACACCTCCATTCCCAACAGATCCATCCTCATTCCCAAGAAATCCAACCCCTCCATTCCCATGGATCCTTCCCCATTCCCATTAAATCCAACCCCATTCCCATCAAATCCCCTCCATTCCCAGTGGATCCAACCAATTCCCATGGATCCAACCCCTCCATCCCCATGGATCCATTCCCATCAAATCCATCCCTCCATTCCCAATGTACCCAACCCCATTCCCATCAAATCCAACCCCTCCATTCCCATGGATCCAACCCCATTCCCAATGTACCCCACCCCATTCCCATCAAATCCATTTCCATTCCCATCGCACCCAACCCCATTCCCAATGTAGCCAACCCCTCCATTCCCATGGGATGGGGCCCCTCCGTTCCCGGGAGCGCGCACCGACGATGTTGGGGTGCCGCAGGTTCCGCAGGGTCCGTGCCTCCTCCCGCAGTCTCCGCTGGAAGAGGCTGCGCTGGCTCTGCGAGCAGCCGGCGTTGATCTTCTTCACGGCCCACGGGGAGCGGGGCAGCCCCCGCGGGGACCTGCCCGGGAAAAACGCTGGAATTCCCACGGAATTCCCAACGGGAAAGGGATCCGATCCGCCCGCCGCGGGACGGGAATGCTGCGAATCCCTCCAGGGAATTTTCGGGGAAAGGGAAGTTTTATTTGATCCCGTTTCCAGGTGGGGTTGGTGGAGAGAAGGAGTGGAGCCCAAATCCCTGGAATTCCAGCCGGGACAGGGTTATCCCGAAATAATGGGAGCCTAAACCCCTGGAATTCCAGCTGGGAATGGGTTAACCTGAAATAATGGAGCCCAAATCCCTGGAATTCCAGCTGGGAATGGGATATCCCAAAATAATGGAGCCCAAAATCTAGCACTTCCCAGGAATGGAGCCCAAATCCTGGAATTCGCAAGAATGGAGCCCAAATCCCTGGAATTCAAGCTGGGAAAGCGTTATCCAAAAATAATCAAGCCCAAAATCTCAGAATTACAGCTGGGAAAGGGTTATCCCAGAATAATGGAGCCCAAAATCTTGGAATTCCAGCCAGGACAGGGTTAACCCAAAATAATGAAGTCCCAAATTCCAGAATTACAGCTTGGCAAGGATTATCCCAAAATAATGGAGCCCAAATCCTGGAAGTCACAAGAATGGGGCCCAATCCTGGAATTCCGGCCAGGAAAGGGCTATCCCAAAATAAAGGCATCCAAAATCCCTGAATTCCAGCCAGAACAGGGTTATTCCAAAATAATGGAGCCCAAATCCCAGAATTCCCAAGAATGGAGCCAAAAGCCCTGGAATTCCAGATGGGAAAGGGTTATTTCAAAACAACGGAGCCCAAAAATCTTGGAATTCCCAGGAATGGAGCCCAAATCCCTGGAATTCCAGCTGGGACAAGATTATCCCAAAATAAGGGAGCCCAAATTCCAGAATTCCCAGGAATGGAGCCTAAATCCCAGAATTCCAGCCGGGACAGGGTTATCCCAAAACTCCACATTCCTTCCCCACTCCACAATTCCCAAATTCCTCCCTCGGCTCTGTATCCACAGGGAGGAAAACTGGGATAATCTCCGGGATTTCCTGGGATTCCCGAGGCCATTCCCAACCTTTTCATCAGGTAGACGCTGACTCCGGTGCCGAATCCCAACTTCTGCATGAAGGGAGAGGCCGGGATGGTCACGGACACGGGGCCGGGCTCTGCGGGGAGAATTCCCGGTGATCCCATGGGAAATCCCACTGGGATCAGGACCTGCTGATCCCATGGACAATCCCACTGGCATTGGGATCTGCTGATCCTACAGGAAAATCCAACTGAGAATGGGATCTGCTGATCTCATGGGAAACCCCTCTGGGGTTGGGATCTGCTGATCCCATGGACAATCCCGCTGGGATCCACTGGAAGTGGAAAAACCCACTGGGATTGGGATCTGCTGATCCTACAGGAAAATCCAACTGGGAATGGGATCTGCTGATCCCAGGGGAAATCCTGGATCTGCTCCTCAGGAATCACCCACAGGATGGGAGGGAACGGCCTCAAACTTCCTGGGAAAGTTCAGTTGGATTTTGGGAACAGATCCTGTCTGGAATTCTCAGCCCTGGAGTCCCCATTCCCTGCAGGATTTAAATCCCAGGGGATTTCAGGGTCGCAGATCCTTGGCAGAACTGGGAATGGTCAGAATTCCCAGCCAAAAATATTCCATGATTCCCACGGGATGCTCTGAACCTGTTCCTGACCCAGATTTTTAGGAAAGCTCCTTCCAACCCCCACAGTGTTTTCCCAAATTTTGGCTCCGTTCCCTGGAGGGGTCTGTTCCCTAAAAAACAGAGATCCCGCAGATCCAGCCCCAATTCCAGAGGGGAATTCTGGGCAGCACAAAAGGGAGCTGGGATAGGAACGGGAAATGGGGATGGGAATGGGAAACAGGAATGGGAAATGGGGATGGAAATTGGAATGGGAACAGGGATGGGAACAGGGACAGGAAATGGATATGGGAAAACAGGGATGGGAATGCGGATCAGAAATGGGAAACGGGAATGGGAATGAGGATTGGAACGGGAATGGGAAACAGGAATGAGAAATGGAGATGGAAAACGGGAATGGGAAATGGGGATGGGAAACAGGGATTGGAAAATGGGGATGGGAAACAGGGATTGGATCTGGGATGGGAATGGGAACAGGGATGGGGACGGGGATGGGAAATGGGGATTGAAAACCAATCCCAGCTGATCCCAGGGATTTCCCACCTGGATGTGCTCAGGGATAAAACTGGGAGGATGAGGAGGAGGAAGAGGAATGGGGAGAGACGGGCAGAGTTTTTCCGGGAATCTGCGGGATTGTCCCAGGAAAGGTCAGACAGGGCTTGGAGCAGCCTCTGGAATTCATCCCAGGGATCCTTCCAAGGCCTTGGATTTGGGATGAGGGCATTCCCTGGAACAGCCCCTGGGGTCTGGCAATCCCTTTGGGAACATCGCAAACCCTTCGGGAACATCCCAACCCCTTTGGGAGCATTCCAGTGGCTTTGGGAATATCCCAGTCCCTTTGGGAATATTTCCATCCCCTTGGGAACATTCCTATCCTTTTGGGAACATCCCGATCCCTTTGGGATCATTCCGGGATCAAATATCCTGATCCCTTCAGGACCATCCCGACCCCTCTGGGACCATCCCGATCCCTCTGGGATCACCCCAGGCCATTCCCGCTGTTCCTCACCGGCTTTGTCCCGGCGTGCCGAGGGCGTTGGGGACTGGAAGGTGTCCATGGAGCCGATCCCGATCCCGATCCCGATCCCAATCCCGATGATCCCGATCCTGCGGGACACGAGGGGACGTGAGGGACCCCAATGGCACTGGGGGGGCGGGTTGGGAATTGGGGGGAATTTTGGGAATTGAGGGGAATCACAGATTTGGGAATTGGGAAATCCTGGATTTGGGTATTGGTGGGGGGGGGCGGGGGGGCGGATTTGGGAATTGGAGGAAATTTTGGGAAATGGGGATATCCCGGATTTGGGAATTGGGGGGGGTGGGGGGGTGGATTTGGGAATTGGAGGAAATTTTGGGAAATGGGGATATCCTGGATTTGGGAATTGGGGGGGGGTGGGGGGGTGGATTTGGGAATTGGAGGAAATTTTGGGAAATGGGGATATCCCAGATTTGGGAATTGGGGGGGGTGGATTTGGGAATTGGAGGAAATTTTGGGAAATGGGGATATCCCGGATTTGGGAATTGGAGGAAATTTTGGGAAATTGGGGGAGGTTGGATTTGGAGAAATCCTGGGTTTGGAAATTGGAGAAACCCTGGATTTGGGGATTAGAGAAATGCTGGATTTGGGAATTGGGAAATCCCAGATTTGGGCATTGGCAGGGGCAGATTTGAAAATTGGGGGAAAATTTTGGGAAGTGGGGAAATTTTGGGAATTGGGGAAACCACAAATTTGGGAAATCCTGAATTTAGGGACTAGGGGAGGTCTCGTGTTTGGGAATTGGGGGGTTCCAGATTTGGGAATCGGGAAATTCTGGATTTGGGAATTGGGGAAATCCTGTGTTTGGGAATTGGGAAATCCTGGATTTGGGAATGGGGGGTGCCTGGATTTGGGAATTGGGGGAAATTTTGGGAAATGGAGGGGGCTGGGTTTGGGAACTGGTGAGAGCTGGATTTGGGAATTGGAGAAATCCTGGATTTGGGAATTAGGGGAAAATTTTGGGTATTGGGGAAATCCTAGATTTGGGAATTGGGGGGTCCTGGAATTTGGAACTGGAGGGGCTGGATTTGGGAATTGGAAATTTTGGCAATTGCGGAAATCCTGGATTTGGGAATTGTGGGGGGGAGGGGGCTGGATTTGGGAATTGGGATGGGGGGGGGGGGTCCCAAACTGGGGAATTCGGGAAGTCCCAGATTTGGGAATTGGGGGGATCCCCAAAATCCCGGCCCCGGGAACTGGGATGGTCCCAGGCTGGGGGATCCCAGATTTGGGAATTGTGGCGCGGGGGAGGATCCCAACACAGGGATTGGGATCCAGGGTCGGGAATTGGGAACTGGGGGGGAATCCCAGGATTTTGGGGGGCGATCCCAGCTCCGGGGGTTCCCAGGAAGAGCCGCCGGTCCCACCTCGCTCCGGGGTTCGCTGGCTGCGGCCGCCGGTGCCCGGGAATTCCCGGATCCTTTTCCCGGTGCCGACCCCAAGGAAATTCCCGGGGAATCCCTGGATCCTTTTCCCGCCTTTTCCGGCCGTTTTCGGGCGCCGCGTTCGAACCGCGCGCGCGCGCTCCCGCCGGCCCCGCCCCTTCCTGGGGGCGTGGCCAAACACCAAATATGGTGCGAGAAGGCGGGGATGTGGGCGTGGCCAGATCCGCGCGGGGCGTGATCAGAGCCGAGGGCGTGGCCGAGCGCTGGCGGGGTGACGTAAGCGGCGTGCGCAGTGTGGGGGCGTGGCCAGCGCGGGGTGGGCGTGGCTTGGGGCGGTCCCGGGGGGTTTTGGGGCGGCCCCAAAAGCGGCGCGGGGGATTTGGGGCGCTCCGGGGGCTGGGAAGGGTCAAAGAGGGGAGAGGGGGTGCCCTGGAATTTTGGGGGGCGCTGGGGGGGGGGTCGGTGGAGACACATAAATTCCCGAAAACCGAATAAAAACCCCAAAAATACCTCTAAACCCTATAAACCCCAAAAATCCCCTTAAACCCCCATAAAACACCATACATGCCATAAAAACCCCGTAAATGTCCATAAAACCCCATAAAACCCTCATAAACCCCAATAAAACCCCATAAACCCCCACAAACTCCATAAAAGCCCATAAATACCCATAAACCCCAATAAAACCTCATAAATACCCAAAACCCCTTTAAAACCCCTAAAATACCCCATAAACCCCATTAATCCCATAATGCCCCATTAAACCTCATAAACACCATGAACCCCCATTAACCCCTTAAACCCCATAAAATCCCCCAAAACCCCATAAACTCCATTAATCCCATAAATGCCAATAAATCCCCATAAACCCCCATAAATCCCTCTCAACCCTCATGAAACCCCATAAATGCCCCTAAAACCCCATAAACCACATAAAACCCAAAAAATCCCCCTAAACCCCCATAAAACCCCATAAATTTCCATAAAATCCCAAAAATACCCCATAAACCTGGCAAACCAAAAAAGTCCCATAAATGCCATAAACGGCCATAAAAACCCCATAAATGTCCATAAAACCCCCATAAACCCTAATAAAACCCCAAAAACCCCCATAAATGCCCTAAAACCCCATGAACTCCATAAAAGCCAATAAATACCCATAAACCCCAATAAAATCCCATAAATACCCCAAACCCCTATAAAACCCCTAAAATACCCCATAAACCCCACAAACAAAAAAAAAATAACACAAAGCCCCACAAACCTCCATAAACCCCATAAACCACATAACCCCATAAACCACATTATTCCCATAATGCCCCATTAAACCCCATAAACACCATAAACCCCAATAAACCCCTGAACCCCATAAAACACCCTAAACCCCATAAACCCCATAAAATTCTCCAAAACCCCAAAAATTCCATAAAAACTCTCAAACCCCCGTAAATTCCATAAACCCCGTAAAAGCCAGTAAAACCCCATAAACCCCATAAATCCCCATAAATCCCTCTCAACCCCCAGGAAACCCCATAAATGCCCCACAAAACCCCAATAAAAATCCCATAAATGCCCAAAACCCCCATAAAACCCCCCAAAATACCTCTAAAAGCCATAAATCCCATAAAACCCTCCAGAACCCCATAAACCCCATAAATCCCCCTAAACCTCCATACATCCCCCAAAACCCCCAGAAATGCCCTAAACCCCCATAAAACCCCCAAAATCCCCCAAACCCCATAAATCCCCTGAACCCCCATAAAACCCCCAAAATCCTGATAAACCACATAAAGCCCTATAAAAACCCCATAAACCCCATAAAACCCCATAGACCCCCTAAAGCCCCATCCTTGCATCCCCATAAATCCCCCAAACTCCCATAAAAGCCCCATAAACCTCATAAATCCCAAAACCCCATAAAACCCCGTAAAATCCCAAAAAAACCCCACAAATCCCCATAAGCCCCCCTAAAACACTATAAACCCCATAAAACCCCATAAACCCCATAACCTCCCATAAACCCTATAAAAACCCCATGAACCCCATAAACCCCATAAACGCAAAAAAACCCCATAAACAAAAAAAAAACCCTCATAAATCCCAAAACCCCATTAAACCCCATAAAATCCCAAAAACCCCCACAAATCCCCATAAGCCCCCCTAAAACCCTATAAACCCCATAAAACCCCATAAAAGCAAAAAAACCCCATAAACCAAAAAAAACCAACACCCATAAATCCCAAAACCCCACCGGGAGAAAACCAAATCCTTTATTTCTCTGGGAACGATCCCATTCCTGGGATCCGGGCTGCGACGCGGATTTGGGATGGATTTGGGGTCGTCCTTTTTGGGATCACCCCTGGCCCCTTCGGGATGGATTTGGGGTTTTCCCCTTTGGGATGGGTTTGGGATTTCTCCCCAGTCTCTTTGGTATGGATTTGGGATTTTCTCTTTTGGGATGTGTTTGGGATTTTCTCCTTTTGGGATGGATTTGGGATTTTCTCTTTTGGGATGTGTTTGGGATTTCCCCTCCAGGATGGATTTGGGATTTGCCTTTGGGGCGGGTTTGGAGTTTCCCTTTGGGACGGATTTAGGGTCAGTCCCTTGGGGTCAGCTCCTCTGGGGTGGGTTTGGGGTCAGCCCCTTTGGGTTGTGTTTGGGATTTCCCTTTTGGGGCAGGTTTGGGGTCAGTCCTTCGGGGCAGGTTTGGGGTCAGTCCATTAGGGGATGGATTTGGGGTCAGTTCTTGGCCCTTTTGGGATGGATTTGGGGTCAGTCCCTTTGGGGTGGGTTACAGAACAGTCGCTTGTGGTGGGTTTGGGGTCAGTCCCGTTTGGGGTGGATTTTGGGGTCATTCCCTTTTGGGGTGGGTTTGGGGTCAGTCCCTTTGGGGTGGATTACAGAACAGTCCCTTGTGGCGGGTTTAGGGTCATTCCGTTATGGGATGGATTTGGGGTCAGTCCCTTTTGGGGCGGGTTTGGGGTCACTCCCTTTTGGGGCGGGTTTGGGGTCATTCCCTTTTGGGGTGGGTTTGGGGTCAGTCTGTTATGGGGTGGGTTTGGGGTCATTCCCTTTGGGGATGGATTTGGGATTTCTCCTTTGGGGTGCGTTTGGGGTCAGTCCCTTATGGGATAGATTTGGGGTCATTCCCTTTATGGGATGGATTTAGTGTCAGTCCCTTTGAGGCGTCTTTGGGGTCAGTCGCTTTTGGGATGGATTTGGGATTTCTCCTTTCGGGTGGGTTTGGGGTCAGTCCCTTTTGGGATGGATTTGGGGTCAGTCCCTATGGGATGGGATGGATTTTGGTGTCAGTCTGTCCGGCAGCTCACTCTGGCGTCCTCGGCATGGCCGCGGTCCGTGGCCATTTGGGATGGATTTTGGGATTTCTCCTTTGGGGTGGGTTTGGGGTCAGTCCCTATGGGATGGGATGGGTTTTGGGATCATCCCCTTTTGGGATGTAGTTTGGTGTCAGTCTGTCCGGCTGGTGCCAGTCTGTCTGGCTGGTGCCAGTCTGTCCGGTTGGTCGGTGTCAGTCTGTCTGTCCAGTTGGTGTCAGTCTGTCCGGCTGGTGTCAGTCTGTCTGGTCGCTGTCAGTCTGTCCTGCTGGTGTCAGCCTGTCCAGTCGATGTCAGTCTGTCCGGTCGGTGTCAGTCTGTCCGGTTGGTTGGTGTCAGCCTGTCCGGTCGCTGTCAGCCTGTCCGGTCGATGTCAGTCTGTCCGGTCACTGTCAGTCTGTCCGGTCACTGTCAGTCTGTCCTGCTGGTGTCAGCCTGTCCAGTCAGTGTCAATCTGTCCAGTCAGTGTCAATCTGTCTGGTCGGTGTCAGTCTGTCCGGTCGCTGTCAGTCTGTCCGGCAGCGCACTCCGGCGTCCTCGGCATGGCCGCAGTTGGTGCGGCCCCACCCCGAGAAGCTGCAGAGCTCCAGGGACTCCTCGGTGCCCGTGCAGGACACGTCGTCCATCCAGATCTTCCCCGTGCCTGCGGACGGACACACGGACACGGACAGAATTACAGGGATGTCCCCAGGACAGAATTACTGGGATCCCACAGGAGCCATTCCTGAAACCCAAGGAGACGTTCCCCGGGATCCCGATGACCCATTCCCGAATCCCACAGGAGCAGTTCCCCATCCCACAGGAGCCATTCCCGAATCCCACAGGAGCAGTTCCCAATCCCACAGGAGCAGTTCCCAATCCCTCAGGAGCAGTTCCCAATCCCTCAGGAGCAGTTCCCAATCCCACAGGAGCTGTTCCCAATCCTACAGGAGCAGTTCCCAATCCCACAGGAGCAGTTCCCAATCCCTCAGGAGCAGTTCCCAATCCCACAGGAGCTGTTCCCAATCCCACAGGAGCAGTTCCCAATCCCACAGGAGCCGTTCCCAATCCCTCAGGAGCTGTTCCCAATCCCTCAGGAGCAGTTCCCAATCCCACAGGAGCAGTTCCCAATCCCTCAGGAGCCGTTCCCAATCCCACAGGAGCAGTTCCCAATCCCACAGGAGCTGTTCCCAAATCCCACAGGAGCCGTTCCCAATCCCACAGGAGCAGTTCCCAATCCCACAGGAGCCGTTCCCAGTCCCCCAGGACCTGTTCCAAATCCCACAGGAGCAGTTCCCAATCCCACAGGAGCAGTTCCCAATCCTACAGGAGCCGTTCCTGAATCCCACAGGAGCCGTTCCCAATCCCCCAGGAGCCATTCCCAATCCCACAGGAGCTGTTCCCAATCCCTCAGGAGCTGTTCCCAATCCCTCAGGAGCAGTTCCCAATCCCACAGGAGCCGTTCCCAATCCCTCGGGAGCCGTTCCCAATCCCACAGGAGCAGTTCCCAATCCCACAGGAGCAGTTCCCAATCCCACAGGAGCCATTCCCAATCCCACAGGAGCTGTTCTCAATCCCTCAGGAGCTGTCCCCAGTCCTGAGGAGCCATTCCCTGGGATCCCGAGGAGCCATTCCCAAATCCCACAGGAGCCGTTCCCCATCCCAAATCCCGTTCCCAATCCCAAATCCTGTTACTGATCCCGTTCCTGATCCCATTCCCGGTCCCGAGGAGCCGTTCCCCCTCCCAAATCCCGTTCCCAATCCTGAATCTCGTTCCCAATCCCGAGGAGCCATTCCCAATCCCAAATCCTCTTCCTGAATCCCGTTCCCCATCCTGAATCCTGTTCTCCATCCCGAATCCTGTTCCGAATCCCGAGGAGCCGTTCCCAATCCCGAGCAGCCATTCACAATGCTGAGGATCCGTTCTCAAATCCCACAGGAGCTGTTCTTGATCCTGAATCCTGTTCCCAATCCCGAATCCCGTTCCCAATCCTGAGGAGCCGTTCCCCATCCTGAATCCCATTCCCAATCCCGAATCCCGTTCTCGATCCCAAATCCCGTTCCTGGTCCTGAGGAGCCGTTCAACATCCCGAATCCCATTCCCAATCCCGAATCCCATTCCCGATCCCAAATCCCATTCTCGATCCCAAATCCCGTTCCCGGTCCTGAGGAGCCGTTCCCCATCCCGAATCCCATTCCCGATCCCAAATCCCGTTCCCGTTGTTGGCACCTTGTCCGAAGCGCGCCATGCGGAAGACGTCGGCGGCGCCGGGGTAGCCGAGCATGCGGCACGCCACGTCCCCGTCCCGCCCGTCCCAGCCGTCGTCGCACACGGAGCCCCAGCGCCGCTCGTGGAAAATCTCCAGGCGCCCCTCGTGGGCCCCGGAGCCGTTCACCAGGCGCACCGAGCCCTCCGAGGGAGCTGCGGGATGGACAGGGGGACATGGGGACAGTAAACATGGACACGGGGACAGGAGCCATTCACCAGGCGCACCGAGCCCTCCGAGGGAGCTGCGGGATGGACAGAGGGACATGGGGACAGTAAACATGGACATGGGGACAGGAGCCGTTCACCAGGCGCACCGAGCCCTCCGAGGGAGCTGCGGGATGGACAGGGGGACATGGGGACAGTAAACATGGACACGGGGACAGGAGCCGTTCACCAGGCGCACCGAGCCCTCCGAGGGAACTGCAGGATGGACAGGGGGACACCAGGATGGACATGGGGACAGTAAATGTGGGGACAGGAGCCGTTCACCAGGCGCACCGAGCCCTCCGAGGGAGCTGCGGGATGGCAGAATGGACACGGGGACAGTAAACATGGACATGGGGACAGCAAATGTGAGGACAGCAAACATGGGGACAGGAGCCATTCAGCAGGCGCACCGAGCCCTCCAAGGGAACTGCGGGATGGACAGGGGGACACCAGGATGGACATGGGGACAGTAAGTGTGGCCCCCGGAGCCATTCACCAGCCGCACCGAGCCCTAGGACGGAACTGCCAGATGGACATGGGGACATGGGGACAGTAAACATGGACATGGGGACAGGAGCCGTTCACCAGCTGCGCCGAGCCCTTGGAGGGAACTGGGGATGGACAGGGGACAGCAGAATGGACATGGGGACAGTAAACATGGACATGGGGACAACAGGATGGACATGGGGACAGTAAATGTGGCCCCCGGAGCCGTTCACCAGGTGCACTGAGCCCTCCGAGGGAACTGCAGGATGGACAGGGGGACATGGGGACAGTAAACATGGACATGGGGACAGGACCCGTTCACCAGGCGCACCGAGCCCTCGGAGGGAACTGTGGGACGGACCGGGGGACATCAGGATGGACATGGGGACAGGAACCATTCACCAGCTGCACCAAGCCCTCAGACGGATCTGGGGACACCAGGAGGGACAGCAAACATAGACATGGGGACACCAGGATGGACACGGGGACAGGAGCCGTTCACCAGGCGCACCGAGGGAACTGCAGGATGGACAGGGGGACACCAGGATGGACATGGGGACAGGAGACATTCACCAGCCGCACCGAGCCCTCGGATGGAGCTGGGGACACCAGGAGGGACAGCAGGATGGACATGGGGACGGCAGGATGGACATGGGGACAGCAAACGTGGGGACAGGAGCCGTTCACCAGCTGCACCGAGCCCTCGGATGGAGCTGGGGACACCAGGAGGGACATGGGGACACCAGGAGGGACATGGGGACAGCAAACATGGACATGGGGACAGCAAACATGGACACGGGGACAGCAAATGTGGGGACAGGAGCTGTTCACCAGCCACACTGAGCCCTCAGATGGAGATGGGGACACCAGGAGGGACATGGGGATAGGAGCCAGGGGGTTGGGGACAGCAGACATGGCGATGGGGACAGCAGCCAGGGGGACAGCAGCCGCACCGAGCCCTCGGACGGAGCTGCGGGATGGCAGGATGGACAGGGGACAGCATCGGTGGGGATGTCACCCATGGGGACAGCAGCCATGGCCGTGGGGACAGCACCCATGGCGATGTCGTCCATGGCGGCTTCAGCTGTGGGGACAGCAGCCGGGGGACATCAGCCACCAGGGACAACAGCCCTGGGGACAGCAGCTGTGGGGACATCAGCCGTAGGGACATCAGCAATGGGGAAAGCAGCCATGGGGATGTAATCCATGGGGATGTCAGCCCTGGGGACAGCATCCACGGTGACATCATCCATGGAGAACATCATCCATGGTGATGTCATCCAAGGTGACATCATCCATGGGGACATAATCCATGTGACATCATCCAAGGTGACATCATCCATGGGGACATAATCCATGTGACATCATCCATGGTGACATCATCCATGGTGGCATGACCCATGGTGACATCATCCATGGCGAACATCATCCACAGTGATGTCACCCGCAGCGATGTCATCCACGGTGGAATAATCCATGGCAACATCCCCAGGGATTGTGGCATCTCAAAGGGATGGTGATGTCATCCAAGCTGACATCATCCAAGCTGACATCATCCATGGTGGCATCTCCAGGGATGGTGTCCCCAGGGATGTCCTTGGGATTCCAGGGGGAATGTCCCCAGGCTGAGATGTCCCCAAGGAGTGACATCCCTGGCATTCCATGGAGAATGTCCCCAAGGTGGGATGTCCCCAAGGAGAGACGTCCCTGGAATTCCATGGGCAATGTCCCCAGGCTGGGACGTCCCTGGAATCGCAGTAGAACCCCGGGATGGTTTTCCCAACATCAGAAATTCCTCTTTCCATCAGGAATTTCCCCTCCCCGGGCTCCCAATTCCCAAAAATCCCCCCAAATTCCGCGCCGGGGTCTCCGTGGGGAGCGCCTGGAACTCACCGGTGCCACCGGCCGCTCCTCGGTCCCCCCGGTCCCCCTTGTCCCCCTTGGGGCCGCGCTCGCCTGGGAAGAGAGGAGATGGAATTTGGGGGTGCACTGAGCCCCCCACAGCCCCCAGGAATTCCCAGAAATCCCCAGAAATTCCCATAAATTCCCAGGAATCCCCATCTCTCTTTGATACCACTGAACCCCATAAATCCCACTAAATTCCCATAAATTCCCATAAATCCTCATTAATCCTCCAATCCCTCTTTGATGTCCCTGGACCCCCATAAATCCCCAGAAATTCCCAGAAATCCCCAGAAATTCCCAGGAATTCCCAGGAATTCCCATCCCTCTTTGATTCCCCCTGGACCCCTAAAAATCCCAATAAATACCCAGAAATTCCCAGAAATTCCCAGAAATTCTGGGAAATCCCCATCCCTCTTTGATGTCCCTGGACTCCCAGAAATTCCCAGAAATCCCCAGAAATTTCCAGAAATTCCCAGAAATCCGCATCCCTCTTTGGTGCCCCTGGACCCCCAGAAATCCCAATAAATTCCCATAAGTTCCCAGAAATTCCCATCCCTCTTTGACCCCTCCAGACCCCATAAATCCCCCCAAAATCCCCTCACTCCCAATATCCCATTTCCCATCCCTGCTCCCAAAAATGGGAAATCCCAAAAATCCTCTGGGAACGCGTTCTGTGGTGGAGGAAGGACAAAAGCCTGACGCTCCTGGAATTCCTGACTGCAGATCCCATAAATCCCATCTGGATTTTGGGATGAAATTCCCGATTTGGGGGTGGAAAACCTCGTTTGGGGCTAAAAACGCCTCATTTGAGGGTCGGGCTGGGGATTCCCAAATCCCTGAGGGAGTGCCAGGAAATCATGGAATGGTGTCCATGGAAAAGGGCGATGCCAGGGGGGATAAACATTCCTGCCCCTTTGATATCCTGGGAATTATTCAATATTCCAGTCATGGTTTAATATCCCAGGAATGATTCAATATCCCAATCATGGTTTAATATCCCGGGAATGATTACATATCCCAATGATGGTTTAATATCCAGGGAATGATTCCATATCCCAATCACGGTTTAATATCCCGGGAATGACTGAATATCCTGGGAATGTTTCCATATGCCAATCATGGTTTAATATCCAGGGAATTATTCCGTATCCCAATCATGATTTAATATCGCGGGAATGATTCCATATCCCAATCGTGGTTTGATATCCTGGGAATGATTCCATATCCCGGGAATGTTCCAATATCCCAATCATGGTTTAACATCCCAGGAATGATTCAATATCCCAGCCATGGCTTGATATCCTGGGAATGATTCCATATCCCAATATTGGTTTAATTTCCTGGGAATTATTCAGTATCCCAATCATGGTTTGATATCCTAATCATGATTCCATATCCAGGGAATTATTCCATATCCAGTCACGGTTTAATATCCCGGGAATGATTCCATATCCTGGGAATGATTCCATATCCCAATCATGGTTTAATATCCTGGGAATTATTCAGTATAATAATCATGGTTTAATATCCTGGGAATTATTCAGTATCCCAATCACGGTTTAATATCCCAGGAATGACTGAATATCCTGGGAATGTTTCCATATCCCAATCATGGTTTAATATCCAGGGAATTATTCCGTATCCCAATCATGATTTAATATCGCGGGAATGATTCCATATCCCAATCGTGGTTTGATATCCTGGGAATGATTCCATATCCCAGGAATGTTCCACTATCCCAATCATGGTTTAACATCCCGGGAATGATTCAATATCCCAGCCATGGTTTGATATCCTGGGAATGATTCCATATCCCAATATTGGTTTAATTTCCTGGGAATTATTCAGTATCCCAATCATGGTTTAATATTCCAATCATGATTCCATATCCTGGGAATTATTCCATATCCAGTCATGGTTTAATATCCCGGGAATGATTCCATATCCTGGGAATGATTCCATATCCCAATCATGGTTTAATATCCTGGGAATTATTCAGTATAATAATCATGGTTTAATATCCTGGGAATTATTCAATATCCCAATCATGGTTTAATATCCCGGGAATGATTCCATATCCTGGGAATGATTCCATATCCCAATCATAGTTTGATATCCCGGGAATGATTCCATATCCCGGGAATGATTCCATATCCCAATTATTGTTTAATATCCCGTTAATGACCTCACTAACGAGCTCGGACATTCCTTGGCTCTCCCGGCGCCTCCTCCTCCCTCATTCCCGGCTTTTCCAGGCCCGGATTTGCCGATCCCGGCTTGGCCAGGCCTGGCCCGATCCCAGGGAAAGGCTCGGGGATGCTCCAGGAACAACAAACAACGCCCGAAAACCCGGGAGAAGGGAAAACACGGGATGGGAAACGATCCCAACAGGGCCGAGCCGGGCAGGAAATTCCCGCCCGCTCCCTGGGAGAGCGGGATCGCTCCCGCGGGCTGTGTGGGACGGAGCTGATGGGATCCAGATGGAAATTACCGGGAACGGGGCCAGGGATGCGGCTCCCGCCTCGGGACGGGGTCGGGATCACGGAGCGGCCCCGGCTCCTCACGTCCAGGAATCGGGATTGGGAAGCGGCAATTCCGGGTTTTGGGGGATTCGTCCCCAAAATGGGGTGGGGGAGACGGAGTGATCCCAGGAATTCTGGGTTTCTGGGATCAAGGGCACTCAGGATCCATCCTGAGGGATTTTTATGGAATTTGGGGGTGGAAAAGGGAAGGGAGACCCTTCCTGGAGTCCTGAATTCCCAGAGAATCCCTGGATGCCAAAGTTCCTTCTCAAGGAGGAGATGGGATGGGGCTGGATTCAATGGCAGGCTGGGAGGGCTGGGAATGTGCAGCTGGATCAGGGAAGGATCCAGGGAATCCTTGGAGCCGCTTCCCCATCGCAAAGGGGCTCCAGGAGAGCTGGGATTTGGGCAAGGGCTGGAGGGGCAGGAGGCAGGGAATGGCTTCCAGTGGGAAAGGGGAGCTTGGGATGGTGGGATCTTGGGAAGGGAATTCCTGGCTGGGCTGGAATTCCCAGAGAATCCCTGGCAGTGTCCCAGGGTGGATTTGGATCACCCTGGGATGGTGGGAAGTGTCCCTGGGATGGGATTGAAGGTCCAGGGATCCCATCCCAAACCATTCCGGGATTCTGGGATCAAGGACACTCAGGATCCATCCCGAGGGATTTTTATGGAATTTGGGGATGGAAAAAGGAAGGGAGACCCTTCCTGGAGTCCTGAATTCCCAGAGAATCCCTGGATCCCTGGCAGTGTCCAAGAGTGTATTTGGATCACCCTGGGATCGTGGAATGTGGAAGAGGATTCCCATCCCGAAATCCCAAATCCCCAGCTTTTCCCGGTGTCCGTCACCGCTCCGAGAGCAGCAGCAGCAATCCGGGAATGCCGGAATGGTTTGGGTGGGAAGGGAGCCTCAATCCCATCCCATTCCAGCCCCGACACCTCCCGCTATTCCCGGGGTGCTCCAACCTTTCCTGGGACACTCCCGGGGATCCAGGGGCAGCCACAGCTTCTCTGTCTCCTTCCTTCCCCCTTTCCCCATCTCTCCCCTTTTCCCTGGAATTTTCTGGTGGGAATAACTCGGTGACTCCGGTGTTGGGGCTGGAGAAGATCCCAAAAATGGGATCCAACTCCCTGAGAGCCTGGAGGGAGCCTCAGGGCTGGGACAGAGCCGGGAATTTGGGAAAAGCCTCTCCCGCTCCATCCTGCCCGGTGCCTTCCCCCAGCCACCATCAAAGTGTTCCAGGCATTTTCCCAATTTTGTTTTTGGGATTGGGCACAAAATGTAGGCCCAGACACAGTGAGAGAGACCCTCAGCTCCTCCCACAGATCCACAGGGATGGATGGATCCCAAAATCTTGGGAAAAGCCCAGGAGAATCCACCAATCCCATTTTTCTGGGTGGAAGCAGGTTCTGCCTCCATGAACATTCCCAAAAATCTCCACCCTGGGGATGTTCCAGAAGGAATCTTCTCTTATCCCCCCGAATTTATCCCAAAATTCCGATCCCAGCTTGGATTTTTCCCACTCTTTCTTCTTGAGTGCATTCCCTGCATGACGTTTTCCATGGAAAAGTGGGGAGGGTGGGCCTGTCCTCACTTCCCAGGATAATTTTTCCCATTTGGAAATGAGGAAAGAAATTCTCCACTGGGGTGATTTTGAGGAAAAATCCATCGAAAAAGGGAAAACACCAAAGAGGAAAAAGACCTGGGAATCTGCCCTTCCTCTGCCAGGTTGGAGCCACTCTGGGAGAGGTTTAAACCTGGAATTTTCCACGAGGAGGCTCCTGCACACCCAAGACCCCATCCCAGGATTCCTGGGATGCAATTCCCGAGGAACCGAGGGCTCCTGCCAAGTCCTTGGAGAAGGGTCCTGCAGAAATCCGGGATTTAAGGCAAAGCTTGGCTTTGGATCCGTGCCCAGGCCCGGGTCTGTTTCCCATAAATTCCAGAGAATCCCATAAACTGCCCGAGTGCTGCCAGGGGGGCTGGAATTCCAGTGGAAAAGGGGTCGGATGAAGCCCTGGATCCGACATTCCCGATCTCCCCAGGGGAGGGAGGTGGGGATGGATTTTTGGGGTGGGGGACACGTTGGAGTGGGGACAGCAGGGATTCCTGGGATGGGGACGGGACCCGGGAATGGCTTTGGGGTTTTCATGGAATTGCTGAGGTTGGAAAAGCCCTGAGGGATCATCAAGACCAGAGGTGGAGCCCCCATTCCTGGGGGATCAAAATCCGTGGGAATGTGGCGCTCGGAGGTGTGGATTGGGGTGGGAATGGTTGGACTCGGAGAGCTTTGCCAGCCTCAACAATTCCATGATTCTTTGCCGAGCAAATCCTACATCGGGCCCGCAAATCCCAACCCAACCAGCCGGGGACTTTTGGGATCATTTTCTGCATTTAAGGAGCTCTCGGCATGAACCAGTGAGGAAATCCCGACATTCCTGGTGCTCCAGGGATGTGTCCAGGGGTTTTCCAACCTCCTGGAGCAACCAGGGATAGTGGGAGATGTGGAAGGGCATGAAATTTGAGGGTCTTTAAGGTCCCTTCCAACCCAATCCCAATCCCAATCCCAATCCCAATCCCAATCCCAATCCCAGTCCCAATCCCAATCCCAATCCCAGTCCCAATCCCAATCCTCTCCAGGTGTCTGTTCCCTGCAATTCCCAGCCCTTCCCAGGGTGTTTTCCCTTCCAGCCTCCCCAGCAGGAATTTTGAGGCACAAAGAGCGTTTTTTGGGGTTTTCAATCCCGGTTTTGGTTGCAGCTGGGAATTTCCCATCCCAGGTGTCCCGGGACAGCTGTGTCCCGCTAAATCCCAACTTCCTACTCCCACAGTTTTCCTGGGAAGATGGGAAACCACAGCGGGCCAGGAACGCCCCAGAAAACACCAGGAGATCATTCCCAAATCCCTGCTGGAGCCCCATGGAATGGGAGGACATCCCAAATCCATCCGTTCCCTCCGCGGTTGGAGCAGGAATTGTTGGGATTCCCAATTGTTGGCAGTTGGAGCAGAAATTGTTGGGATTCCTATTTCTCCAGGAGATCCGGGTGGTTTCCAAGCCAGAGGATCCCCCGGTCCCACTCCCAGGGCTCTGCCCCTCATCCTGGGATCTCCAGAGCCCGTCTGATCCCGGATTCCCGCCCGGAATTCCGCATCCGTACCTTTGAGCCCCCGCATTCCCGCGGGGCCGCGCGGGCCCAGCTCTCCCGGGTCCCCCTTCAGTCCACGCGGGCCGGGCAGTCCCCGCTCCCCGGGAAGGCCTGGAATGGGGAGCAGGACACAAAATGAGCCAATTCCAGCAGAATTCCACAATCCCAATGTGGATTGTGAGAGCCCAGAGAGTCCGCCCTGTGCTGGGAAGGATGAAAATTTGACAAGGAAGTCTCACAGATATCTGTGCTTAGCAGAAAGATTTTTAAATGTAGAGGCTGATGAAGGAATAGAGATGGAAGAAAGTTTTGATAAGAATAAAAGAATTGCTGAGCCAGTCTCACTGGATAACAAAGGAGGCAAAGGGTGTGTGAGTTAGAAGGGGTTTGTATGGCTTAGAGCAAAGGATAAACCCACCCCAAACAAGGAGATGTTTGTACCAAGCAGAAAAATAACACAGGCAAAAAAGTAGAAAAAAGGTCTCAGAATTTTCCACTGCAAGAAAACTGAAAAACAACTTCTAGCTTAAACTGCAATGCACTGACTTTTAGTGATTGGAGAACAGTAACATGAATATTGTAATTACAGTAGTTATGATGGGCTGTAGGTGATAGTTAAGGAGTAGATTGGTTCTACTGTATTGAGATGCTCAGCAAAGAAAAGTATAGAATGCATTGTAACCAAAAGAAAAATACAGAATGCATTGTAACCAAAAATATATCATGCATTGTAACCAAAAGAAAAGTATATAATGCATTTGTAGCCAAAAGAAAAATATATAATGCATTTTAACCAAAAGAAAAGTATATAATGCAATGTAAATAAAAATATATAATGCATTGTAACCAAAATAAAAAGATAAAATGCATTGTAACCAAAAATAAAAGTATATAATGCAATGTAACCAAAAGAAAAGTATATAATACATTGTAACCAAAAGAAAAGTATGTAATGCAATGTAACCAAAAGAAAAGCATATAATGCATTGTAACCAAAAGTATATAATGCATTGTAACCAAAACAAAAGTACATAATGCATTGTAATCAAAATAAAAGTATATAATGCAATGTAACCAAAAGAAAAGTATATAATGCATTATAACCAAAAGAAAAGTATATAATGCAATGTAACCAAAAGAAAAGTATATAATGCATTATAACCAAAAGAAAAGTATATAATGCAATGTAACCAAAAGAAAAATATGAAAAAGGATTTGTAGCCAAAAGAAAAATATATAATGCATTGTAACCAAAAGAAAAGTATAGAATGCAATGTAACCCAAAGAAAAGTATATAATGCAATGTAAACAAAAGTATATAATGCAATGTAACCAATCCCAGATTTTATCCCTCATCCTGCAGAGGCTCAAATCCCAAAAGCTGAAAACAATCAGGAGCCAAGACAATGGGAACGAGGAATTTGAATGGAAAAATAACGGGGGGGAAAAATGCCTGGAGCCCTGCATCCCTCATTTCGGCTCTTACAGTCCCATCCTTTCCTGCGCTTCCCTGGGATCCAGGATGGATTTATCTGGGTGCTAAGGAATTCCTGAGCATCCTTAGGCTGGGATGGAGCCAAACTGGGCTCCAAAGCTGGAGATCAAGGGAAGGAAACCAGGATCCATCCCGAGGAATTGGGATGTGTCCCCCGTGAGCCCCAGGTCTCCAGGATCCATGTTGTCCAAGGGGGTGGATGTTTGTTGAAGCGGGGGATGGAAAGCCCAGGGGTGAGCATTCCCCACCTCTGGGAGGTGGGGATTGGGCTGGAGTTTGGGAATTCCTTCACAGGGGACACATCCAAACCTTGGAGGTGACCTCCATCCACCTGAGACCTGGATCTGGATCTGGATCTGGATCTGGATCTGGATCTGGCTCTGGATCTGGATCTGGACCTGGACCTGGACATGGACATTGATCTTGACCTGGTTCTGGACCTGAATCTGGATCTGGACCTGGATCTGGACCTGGACCTGGACATGGATCTGGACCAGACCTGGATCTGCTCCTGGACCTGGATCCAGATCTGGTTCTGGTCCAGGTCCCAGAGCTGAACCTGGACCCAGATCTGGATCTGCTCCTGGTCCCGGACCTGGTGCTGGACCTGGATTTTGACCTGGATCTTTATCCGGTCCTGGACCTGGATCTGGTCCTGATCTTGAACCTTGACCTGGGCCTAAACCCAGTTGTGGATCTGATCCTGGACCTGATTCTGATCCTGAAACTGGACTTGTATCTGGGTCTGGATCTGAAATCTGGACTTGGATCTGGACCTGGATCTGCATCTAGTCCTGGAGCCCAGCTTGGTCCTGGACCTGGATCCAGGTCTGGCTCCAGGGTGGAGGGAGGGACCCTGTGCTGGAGACGGGATCTGCTGGGACCTGGGGATGATCCCATGGGATCGATCCATGCGGGATTCATCCCGAGTCTGAGCCGGGCTTGGATCCAAAGCTCCACCAGGATCTAAGCCTGGTCTGTCCCCATGGAGGGAGCCCTGGGTTCCCCAGCACTGCTGCTCCCGCCCTGCCTGGGCCGGGCTTTTCCAAACTCAGCCACGATTTTCCTCCGGTTTATGAGGAAAAAATCCTCCAGGAGGAATTCCAGCCCTGGCTCCAGCAGGGATTATCCCCAGCTCCGATCCTTCCCTGCTGTGTCCATCCCCAGGAGGGATCAGGACCTGGATTTCTGCGGGATGGGGGCAGGAGGGTGGATTTTCCATGGAAAAGGGGATTTTCCATAAAAAATGGGATTTTCCAGGGATACACCTGAGCCCAACCTTCTCAGATCCAAAGGGTGGTGCCTGCATCCCGAAAAACTCCAGGAAAAGACTTAAAAATCGTGGCTCTTCCCGAAGGTGAACCCTCCTGGGATTGCTTTGTTTTTCTGTTTGAACAAGAAAAAGAAGGGGAACAAAAAAAAAGGAAAACCGAGGAAAAGAGCCAATATAATTCTGAGGGTTGTTACACCCAGGAAAAACAGCCACGAGTCCGTCAGTGCCAGAAATTCCAGCTGGAGGGAGCAGGAACGCGGGCAGCTGGAGGGGCTGGCCCAGGCAGATCGGATTTCCAGGCTGGCTCTGCCTCGCTGGGCTGGGCCAGGGAAGGAGCGATCCCAAAATCCCAGGGTTTGAGCCCAAAGCAGTCCCAGCAAGGTCACAGGGCCTCAGAATCCTTGGAGCAGAGGATTCCAGGCATGGATCTGGATCTGGATCTGGATCTGGATCTGGATCTGGATCTGGATCTGGATCTGGGGCTGGGTCTGGGTCTGGGTCTGGGTCTGGATCTGGGTCTGGGTCTGGATCTGGATCTGGGTCTGGATCTGAGTCTGGGTCTGGATCTGGCTCTGGATGTGGATCTGGATCTGAGTCTGGGTCAGGGTCTGGATCTGGATCTGGATCTGGATCTGGGTCTGGATCTGGGTCTGGGTCTGGATCTGGGTCTGGATCTGGGTCTGGATCTGGGTCTGGATCCAAATCTGGATCCAAATCTGGATCTGGATCTGGATCTGGATCTGAGTCTGGGTCAGGGTCTGGATCTGGATCTGGATCTGGGTCTGGATCTGGGTCTGGATCTGGATCTGGATCTGGATCTGGATCTGGATCTGGGTCTGGATCTGGGTCTGGATCCAAATCTGGATCTGGGTCTGGGTCTGGATCTGGGTCAGGGTTTGGGTCTTGGTCTGGATCTGGATCTGGATCTGGGTCTGGATCTGGGTCTGGATCCAAATCTGGATCTGGGTCTGGATCTGGGTCTGGGTCAGGGTCTGGGTCTTGGTCTGGACCTGCCTCTGACATCCAGAGTCCTGTGGGGTGGGTTTGGAACAGGGGATAACAGGGATTGGTCTGGACCTGGACCTGAAACTGGTCCTGATCCTGGATCTGGACCTGGTTTTGAATCTGGATGTGGATCCAGATCTGAACTGGGACCTGAATCTGGTCCTGGAGCTGGTCCTGGACCTTGACCAGGCCTTGGATGTTGAACTGGACCTGGATCTGGATCAACATCTGGGCCTGGACTTGGACCTGAACCTGGACTTAGATCTGGACCTAAACCTGGACCCAGACTTTAACCTGGGTATGAGTCCAAAGCTGGATCTGGATCTGGATCTGGATCTGGATCCACATCTGGATCTGGATCTAGTCTTTGAACTGGATCTGGATCCACATCTGGACCTGCTCCTGGACCTGCTCCTGGACCTGCATCTGGATCCAAACCTGGCTCTGGTCCTGGCCCTGGAGCTCCATCCTGTGGATCCCAGCGGATCCCTGCTCCCGACATGATGGATCCCGTCACCTTCATGGGACAAAGTTGTCCCCGGGGGGATCCTGCCCCTGCTCCAAGCCATTCCCAGCCCTTGGAAGCAGAGCAGCATTCCCAGGTTTCCTTCAAATCAGAAACAGCTGGAGCCAAGTCTTCCTCAGGGTGGGAATGTCCTCTGGTGGCTTCCAATGGAATTCCTCCCCAAAACAATGGAATTGAGAAGGGAGGGTGGGGAAATTGGCATTATTGGCATTGGAAAAAGAAAATTCTGGAAAAATCTCGGAGCCAAGGCCCCTCTGTCAGATTCCCGGGATCTGCTGGAGGGATCCAGCAGCAATTCCAGCCCTGGTGCCTTGGAAAGCTCCGTTTGGGAATGGGGTGGCCAATTCCTGCTCCAGCCTGGCTGGGACACCCTGGAAATCTGGGAATAGCAGCACGGATTTCCTGGAGCCGGGCGGGCCGTGAGGTTTTTCCCTCCAGGATGGATGTTCCAGGATCCAAGAGAGCAGATCCATCCTGGTGTCCCTCAGGAGCTGGGACATCCCAAGGGATGGGTGGGGATCACCGGGGGCTGCCCCCGTGGGTTTGGATCAGCCGGGATATTTCAGGATGGGGTTTGGGAGGGATTTTATGGATACCGGGAATGTTTTCCTTACCTCGGGGCCCGGGGAGGCCGGGCAGGCCGGGTTCCCCCTCCATCCCCTCCGTGCCTCGGTCTCCTTTGGGTCCCGGTGGCCCTGGAATGCAACAGGAGGGCGGGAATCACATCCCGGAGTCAGGAATGTGCATGAGGAGCTCCAGGAGATCCAGGATCACATCCCGGGGTCGGGAATGAGCACCAGGAGCTCCAGGAGATGCAGGATCACATCCCAGAGTTGGGAATGTGCAGCAGGAGCTCCAGGAGATCCCGGATGACATCCCGGAGTCGGGAATGTGCAGCAGGAGATCCAGAAGAACCAGGATCACATCCCGGAGTTGGGAATGTGCAGCAGGAGCTCCAGGAGATCCAGGATCACATCCCAGAGTCGGGAATGTGCAGCAGGAGCTCCAGGATCACATCCTGGGGTCAGGAATGAGCAGCAGGAGCTCCAGGAGATCCAGAATCACATGCCGGGGTCAGGAATGAGCAGCAGGAGCTCCAGGAGCTCCAGGATCACATCCCGGGGTCGGGAATGAGCACCAGGAGCTCCAGGAGATCCAGGATCACATTCTGGAGTTGGGAATGAGCAGCAGGAGCTCCAGGAGATCCAGGATCACCAATAAACATGGGAACAAAGCCAGGACAAAGCAGTTTTCCATGATTTTAAACTCCCGGGATTTGGGGATCCGAAATTCCAAGCTGGATCCCACCAACCTGCTCCAAGTGCCAGGAAAATTCACCTGGAAGCTCCACCTTGAGCGCGACTCTGGGAATTTTCCTTTGGAACAATGGGACATTTCCAATGAAATGATTGCAAGAAATCTGGGAAAATACAGATTTTGGGAATGTTCATAGGATCCTGGAATTTTGGGGGTTGGAAAGGATTTTAAGGATCATCCAGGGACAGGGACACTTTCCATTTGTCCAGCTGGGATGATCCTCTGGGAATTCTGGAGATGATCCCTGAGGAGAGGATTGACAGCAATTTGGTGAAATCCCAGGAATGCACACAAAATTCCAATCCTGGGTTTTATCCCTCATCCTGCAAAGGCTCAAATCCCAAAAGCTGAAAACAATCGGGACACAAAACAATGGGAACAAGGAGTTTGAAGAGAAAAATAACAGGGAAGAAAAAAAATATTCCTGGGATGAGAGACAACAGGGCAGGGAGAAGCTGGGAAGAGTCATTCCCACCCATCCAGGGCGAGGACTGGGAACTGTTTTCTGAGAAATCCTAAAAGCTGGGAATTCGGGAAGCTGAGATCCAGCCAGGGCTCTGGGAGCTGGAAAAGGGGCAGGAAGGGCAGGGATGTGTTTTAATGCATCAGGAATTGGGATCTGGGAATGCTCTGTAGGAATCCGTGGGATCCGGAGTGGGATCTGGAGTGGGATCCTGAACCACGTCAAGGTTGGGAAGCATTCCAACTGGAGACGGTTTGGAATAGGAAAGGATGATGGGAAACTTGGAATTACTGGCCCTGACTGTCTCTTTCCCAGGGAATGAACAGCTCCAGGGTCTGAGGGGATGAGGGATGGACCCCAGATCCCAGGGATGGACACTGGATCCCGGGGATGGATCCCAGACCCTTGGGATGGACCCCAGACCTTGGAATGGATCCCAGACCCTTGGGATGGACCCCAGACCCCTGGGAATGGACCTCGGATCCTGGGAATGGACCCAGATCCTGAGGATGGACACTGGATCCTGGGAATGGATCCCAAACCTTGGGATGGGCATTTCCAGGGATGGGGCAGCCTCAGATTTTCTGGAATGCTCCCGGGGACGGTCCCATCCCAGGAGCAGCTCTCGGGACCCAGGGAGCAGCTGGGCTGAAGGAAAACCGGGAATGTTGGCTGGGAGAGGCTCCGGAGCATTCCCAGCCCTTCCCACCCCACAGCTCCTGAGGGTCACACCTGGGAAATCCCATTCCTGCTTCCTCCAATCCCAGAGGGATGAGGCATTTCCTGAGGGACGGGACTGTCCTGTCACCTTTGGGACCTGCTGGGATCCAGGACATCCCACCCAGGGATCCACTGAGCAGATCCCAGGAATTCTCCCTCGTGATGACTCCCAAGATGGGAGTCACCAAAAACTCCCGAAATTCCCAAAACTCTGAAAGTCTCCAAAAACTCCTCCATGTTGTCCTTCCCGAGCCACAGGAGGTGCTTGGAGCAATCCTTGGATGCTGGAGAGGAGCCTGGGGACCCTTCCCAAGCTGCCACCACCCAATTCCAGGATCCAGGATAGCCAAGGATTTGGGGAGAAGGAAAAGGCCCCCCCAGGCAGGGAAGGGCTCGGCCAAACCCAGCCGGGAACAGGACGGACTCACCCAAGGACATCTGGAGCTGGGATGGATCCAGCTGGGCACGAGGCCCCAGGAATCGTCCATGGGATGGGAGGAGAGGGAAGTTTGGGATGCCAGGAATGTGTCAGGGCTGATAAATCCGGTGCCGGCCCTCGGGGAGGGGTCTGCTTTGGGATAACGCGATTCCAGGGCTCTGAGACAGGTCCCACCCTTGGTGGCTTCATCCCAGAGCAGGTGACATCATTCCCACAGATGGGGAGGGAAAAGTGGGATCCAAGAGCGGGGAAATAGGGAAATATCGAAGTGATTGGGGCAGGGTGATCCCAGCATCCCAAAACATCCCAAAAACATCCCAAAACCAGGGATCGGGAGCCAGGGTCCCCCGGGATGAGGGGCAGCACCCCAGGAGCTGTTGGTATTCCGGAGGGATGGATCTCCTGGAGCTCCTGGGGATCCACCACATCCATCCCCTCCAGCTCAGCAGCTGGAAAAAGGGGAACAAGTGCCTTGGCACTGGAATTCCCTGGCCTTGGAACTCCAGCTGGAATTCCAGCAAAATACATCCCTCATTCTGCAAAGGCTCAAATCCCAAAAGCTGAAAATAATCAGGACACAAAACAATGGGAACAAGGAGTTTGAAGAGAAAAATAACAGGGAAGAAAAAAAATATTCCTGGGATGAGAGACAACAGGGCAGGGAGAAGCTGGGAAGAGTCATTCCCACCCATCCAGGGCGAGGACTGGGAACTGTTTTCTGAGAAATCCTAAAAGCTGGGAATTCGGGAAGCTGAGATCCAGCCAGGGCTCTGGGAGCTGGAAAAGGGGCAGGAAGGGCAGGGATTTGTTTAAATGCATCAGGAATTGGGATCTGGGAATGCTCTGTAGGAATCCGTGGGATCCGGAGTGGGATCCGGATGGGATCTAGAGTGGGATCTGGAGTGGGATCCTGGAATTCCAGCTGGAAGCATCAGGAATGAGCAACAACAGCCCGTGGGGTCTCTGCAGGAGCAGCAGGTGGAAAACGGGGCAGGAGCTGCTCCCAACCTCCTGCTCCGCCCTGGAGCTCCCACTGGGATCTCCTGGGTTTCTCCATGGATTTCCTCCTCCCTGGCACGGCATTCCCAGAGAAACTCGGGCTGCCCCTGGACCCCTGGAAGTGTCCAAGGCCAGGCTGGACAAGGCTGGGAGCAGCCTGGGACAGTGGGGGGTGTTGGAGTTGGAACAGGATGGGATTCAAGGGCCCTTCCCACCCCAACAATTCCGGGATTTGGGAAGGGCTGAGGGTGGGAAATGAAGAGAAGATGGGATGGGGGAGGTTGGTTTTTCCTGGCAGCTTTGAGGGAACCTTGGGAGATTCCTTCCAAACCATGGACGGGGAATATTTGGAGAGTCCAAGGGCATGGAGACACCTGAGTGGGGATGGATGGGGATGGATCTGGGACCTTCCTGACTGGGGAGACCTGGAGGGGCTGGAGCATGTCCAGGGAAGGGAACGGAGCTGGGAAGGGAATGGAGCCCCAGGAGAGACTGAGGGAGCTGGGAAGGGGCTCAGCCTGGAGAAAAGGAGGCTCAGGGGGGACCTTTTCCCTCTCCACCACTTCATGAATAGTTGGAGCTGGTTGGGATTTAGCATCTGCTCCCAAGAAACAAGAAATGGGATGAGGAAAGGTCCTCAGGCTGCACCAGAGAAGGTTTAGCTGGATATTGAGAACAATTCCTTCATGGAAAGGGCTGTGAAGGGTTGGACAGGCCCTGGGTGGTTTGGAATCCCCATCCCTGATGGGATTAAAGTCCGCTTGGATTTGGGGGGACATGGATCAGTGGTGGTGACCAGCTGGACTCCATGACCTTGGAGAGCCTTTCCAACCTCAACAACTCCACTGGAGCTGTTCTCCAACTGGAGAATCCAGGGATTCTCCAATCCCTGAGCACCCACAGACACATCCCATGGGGACCATTCCTGATCTCACCACACACCCTGGATCACAGAGATGTTCCAGATCATTCCCACCACTCACCCCAGATCACAGAGATGTTCCAGAGGATTCCCACCACTTACCCTGGATTCATGGAGATGTTCTAGAGGATTCCCACCACTCACCCCAGATCACGGAGATGTTCCCACCACTCACCCCCAGATCATGGAGATGTTCCAGAGGATTCCCACCACTCACTCATCCTGGATCACAGAGATGTTCCAGACTGTTCCCATCACTCAACCCAGATCACGGAGGTGTTCCAGAGCATTCCCACCACTCACCCTGGATCTGTTAAGGAGCGTTCTCACAACTCACCCCAGATCAGGGAGATGTTCCTCAGCATTCCCACCACATAATCCCGGATCACAGAGATGTTCCAGACTGTTCCCACCACTCACCCTGGATCACGGAGATGTTCCAGAATGTTCCCACCACTCACCCCTGATCACGGAGACGTTCCAGATCATTCCCATCACTCACCCCAGATCATGGAGATGTTCCCACCACTCACCCCGGATCACGGAGACGTTCTGCAGCATTCCCACCACTCACCCCAGATCACGGAGACGTTCCAGATCATTCCTACCACGCACTCACCCCAGATCACAGACATGTTCTGGAATGTTCCCACCCCGGATCACAGAGATGTTCCGGAGAATTCCCACCACGCACTCACCCCGGATCATGGAGATGTTCTGGAATGTTCCCACCCCGGATCACAGAGATGTTCCGGAGAATTCCCACCACGCACTCACCCCGGATCACGGAGATGTTCCTCAGCGCCACGGAATGCTCCCAGTCCTTCATGCGCAGCTCCTCGGTGACGTTGTTGAGCAGGGCCAGCTCCAGCCTCAGCTGCCTCTCCATGGCCCCGTGCGCCGCCCTCATCCTGCGCCCGTCGGCGCTGGCGTTGCCCAGGAGCCCCTGCAGGTCCCGGAGCCGGGAGCGCTGCAGGCGCAGCTCGTAGGAGAAGCTGCGGTTCGTGGACTCCACCGCCGCGCCCAGCGCCGCCGCCTGCTCGCCCAGCGCCTCCAGCCGCCCGCCCAGGTGTCCCAGGAGGTGCTGGTGGTGCTCCAGGAGCAGCCGGCTGCTGTTGGCCTCCACCGAGAGCCGCGACAGCTCCAGCTGCGCCGCGTCGCTCTGCTGGCCCAGCGAGTCCCGCAGCCTCTGCAGCGAGCTGTCCGTCTGTCCGGCCTGGCTCTGCAGCGCCCGCAGCAGCGCCTGCAGCCTCTGCAGCGAGCCCGAGAGCAGCAGCAGCGAGTCCGAGTGGTTCTGCAGGAGGTCCTGGAGCCTCCAGATGTGCTCCAGGAGGTCGCCCTGGGGCGGGGGGCGCGGCAGCAGCTGCAGCTGAAGGTCCCGGAAGGTCTCGTTGAGGCGTTGGACGTTCCCCATCAGCGCCTTCAGCTCCTCGGGGGACGCCTGGGGCCGGGACACTGTGGTGGTGGAGGAGGGTGGGAGGTGAGGAGGAGAGCTGGGATGTCCTCCCAAGGACATTCCCGGTTCCTCGGCACCTGGAGGGGAAGTTCCCAGCCCAGAGGATCCCTCCCATCCAAGGGATCCAAGGCTGGAGAAGGAGGGCGGGTGCTGGAGAAGGGCTGGAGGGTCCTGGGATGGGTTGGGTGAGGAGGAACCATAAAGCTCATCCTGTTCCACCTGGACAGGGACAATTCCCATGATCCCAGGGTGATCCCAGCCCATCCTGCCTTTCCTGGGACACTCCCAGAGATCCAGGGATTCTCTGGAATTCCAGCCCAGCCAGGAATCCCTTCCCAAGATCCCACCATCCCAAGCTCCCCTTTCCCACTGGAAGCCATTCCCTGCCTCCTGCCCCTCCAGCCCTTGCCCAAATCCCAGCTCTCCTGGAGCCCCTTGAGGCTTGGAAAGTAGCTCCAAGGATTCCCTGGAGCTCAGGGTTTTCCTTTGGTCCCTCAGAGCTGCATCCCATGGGATTTCTCTGCTGGGACACAGAACCTCAGCCTGGATCCATCCCAGGATCCCGGGATGGTTTGGGTGGGAAGGGACCTCCAATCCCACCCCATCCCAGCCCTGACACCTCCCCCTGTCCCCGTCCAAGCTGGAATCAGGTTCTTCCAGGCATCTTCCCAATCCCCGTTCCTGAATCCCACGGTTTGTCCCAGAATTCCAGCCGGGATTCTCCTCCTGGAATGGCGCAGGGTTCAGTTCCCTCTGCTCATCCCAGCTGGTCCCCGGAATTCCTGGGAGGGATCTGAGGGATTGAGGAGGCTCAGGTGGAGCAGATCCCATGGGAAGGATGGAAAACTACAGGGAAAAACATTCCCTGAGGAAAAACTTTGGGATATTTGGGATATTTATGAATCACCAGAGGGAACAGTCCCAAGTTTTGCCGGGGAAAGTTCAGGTTGGAATTCGGAACAATTCCCTCAGGGAAAAGGTTGTGCCGAGGGGCTGGGTGGGAATTCCAGGCATTCCCAAGGGGCTTTGCCATCCCTGCACTCAGCAAAATTTGGGAAAGGGGAGGCAGGAGCCCTGGAATGTGCCAGGATAATTCCTGGAGGGATTTCAATCCCTGGGGACGTGGATCAGGGGAATGGTTGGACTCCAGGGGGTCCAAGGAAGTTTTCCAACCTCAACGATTCCACAATTCCATGAAAAAGTTGGAGATCAGATTCCCAGCCGCAGGTTCAGAGGATTTTTAGTGGATTGGGGGATCAGGGGTGGGGATACAGGGAATGGGAATTCCCAGGCGCCGCCTGAGATCCATGTGGGAAACTCCAGCTCTGGAGAGGAAAACATCCCGTTCCCACTGGGAATTTTTTTAAAATTCTTTTGGGTTTTTAATGGGTTTTAATGTTTTTTTTTAATGGGGTTTTGGAGTTTTTTGGGGGGGATTTATTTTTTTAATTCTTTGGGGTTTTTAATGGGTTTTTAGAGTTTTTTGGGGGGGATTTTTTAAAATTCTTTGGAGTTTTTAATGGGGTTTTGGGGTGTTTTGGGTTTTTTGGGGGGATTATTTTTAGAATTCTTTGGGGTTTTTTATGGATTTTTGGGGGGATTTTTTTGTAATTCTTTGTTTTTATTTTAATGGGGTTTTGTAGGTTTTGGGGGAGGTTCTTGGAGTTTGTTTTTAGTTCTTTGGTGATTTTTATGGGTTTTTGGGGTTTTTTAGGATTATTTGGGGAATTTTTTTGGAGGTTTTCTAGGGAATTTTTTTTTAATTCTTTGGGGGCTTTTATGGGGTTTTGGGGTGTTTTGGGGTTTTTTTGGGGGGTTTTTTCGAATTCTTTGGGGCTTCTTCTGGGTTTTTTATGGGTTTTTGTGGTTTTTGTTTTGTTTTGTTTTTTCCTGCTGGATCCCGAGGTGTTTCCTTGGATTTGTGCCGCTGACCCTTTCCCCAACCTCTTTTCCAAGGAAAGTCGCGTGGCCCAGCTGGATCCCAAACAATTCCCGGCCAAACCCACCCCAAAACATTCCAGGACAGGTTGGACGGGGCTCAGAGCATCCTGGGACAGTGGGAATTGTCCCTGTAGAATTTGAGATCCTTCCACGTCCCTTCCCACCAGAACCATTCCATGATTCCATGCATCTCTCCATTCCCTTTCCCCTCAGGTAGGAGACAGAGCTGGAGAGGAATTCCTGGCTCCGTGTCTGTCTCCGGGAGCTCAGGAAGGGATTTTCCATGGGAAATCTCAGCCTTCCGGCCTGAGAGGTGTCCATGAAAATTCCCAGTTTTCCAAGGACCAGCAGCTCCAGTGCTCGGAGCTGGGGCTGTTTCCCCATGGCTGGATGTGACCCCTTTATCCCACCCCATCCCTGTGGGATAAACCCCCCTGGACACCCCCAGCTCAGAATTCCAGCACTGGACCCCATCCCGATCCAGACGCTCGGCTTAAAATCCCAAAACTCCAAAATTTCGAAAGAAATTTGAAGTTGGAATTTGAAAGCCGCAGCCACGGAGATGATGTCCCTGATCTCCCCCTGCTCCCCTTTTTCAAGATTTTGGGCAACAACTTGGAATGGTTTTCCCGGGGTTTTCCTGGAATCCCGCCAGTCCCGCTGCTCCGGGAGGTGGGAATTGGGAGATTCCCGGAGCCAGGGGTTGATGTTGTTGTTGTTCCTGGACTGGAGCTTGTCCCGGATCCATCGCAGCCCTCGCTGCGGGATCCTCCGGCCAACAACAACATCCCAACAATGCCCGGCGGGAGAGGCCCCGAAATTCCAGGAAAAATCTTCTCCGGCCTTTCCCAACCCTTTTTTTTTTTCATTTTTTTGGGGGATTTTTGAATTTTTTGGGATTTTTTTAATGGGGGTTTGGGGTTTTTGGGAGGGTTTTTTTTGGGTTTTTTTTCCAACTTCCTTAGGGGTTTCTTTTTGGGGTTTTTACAACAACATCCAAACAATGCATGGTGAGAAATTGGTGGGAGAGGCCCCAAAATTCCAGGAAAATCTTCTCCGGCCTTTCCCAACCCTTTTTTTGGATTTTTTGGAGGATTTTTGAATTCTTTGGGATTTTTTTAATGGGGGTTTGGGGTTTTTGGGAGGGTTTTTTTTGGGTTTTTTTTCCAACTTCCTTAGGGGTTTCTTTTTGGGGTTTTTACAACAACATCCAAACAATGCATGGTGAGAAATCGGTGGGAGAGGCCCCAAAATTCCAGGAAAATCTTCTCTGGCCTTTCCCAGCCTTTGGAGAGCAGTCGGGGGGATTGGGGGGTGGAAAAGGGGGGGTCACATCCCTCCCCACCATGAACAGCGGGATAAACTCCAGGAAGGAGGGATGGATCCATGGAGGTGGGGTTTCCAACCCATCAAGGGAGATCCCGGGATTGGGGATCAAAGTGGGAAATTCCCAAATTTCTTCCAGGAGGGCAAGGGGGGAACAAGCCTGGGATCCCATTGAACTCTGGGGTTTTTTGGGATTTTTTGGGGATTTTTTTTGGGATTTTTTGAATTCTTTGGGATTTTTTTATGGGAGTTTGGGGTTTTAGGGGTTTTTTTGGGACCTTTTTTTGTTTTTTTTTTTCTTTTCCAAAATCTCTGTGTTTTTTAATGGTTTTTTTAAATGGGTTTTGGGGATTTTTTGGGGGGATTTTTTTAGAATTCTTTGGGATTTTTTATGGGGTTTTGCGTTTTTGTGGAGTTTTTTGGGGATTTTCTTTTTACTTCTTTGGGGTTTTCAATTGGTTTTTGGGGTGTTTTGAGGATTTTTTTGGGGGATTCTTTTTAGAATTCTTCGTGGTATTTTACAGATTTTTGCGGAATTTTAGGATTTTTTGGCTTTTTTAATTCATTGGGGTTTTCAATGAGTTTTTGGGGTTTTCTGGGTTCATTTAGGAATTTTTTTGAGGTTTTCTAGGGATGTTTTAAAAATTCTTTGATGTTTTTAATGGGTTTTGGGGGTTTTAATGTTTTTTTGGGGGATTTTTTAATTCTTTAAGTGTTTATAATAGGGTTTGGGGTTTTTTGGGGGATTATTTGGGGGATTTTGTTTTTAGAATTCTTTTGGACTTCTCATGGGTTTTTATGGGTTTTGGGTTTTTTTGGGGACTTTTTTAGAATTCTTAGGGGTTTTTTAATGGGGTTTAGGGATTTTTTGGGGGGATTTTTTTTTTACTTCTTTGGGGATTTTTATGAGTTTTTGGGATATTTTGGGGGGATTTTTTTTTTAGTTCTTCAGGGTTTTTCACTGGTTTTCTTTAGATTCGGGGTGGTTTTTGTTTGGGTTTCTTTTCCCTGCTGGATCCCGACTTTTCCTCCCCTGGATGACCCAGAAAACCCTCCCGTGCGGGAATTCCATGGAAGCTCCTGGAAGTCCTGGGAGCAGCCCAGGCCCAGCCTCACCTGCCAGGATGAAGATTCCCACCAGGATGAGGAGCACCAGCAGGTAAAGTCCCACCACGGAATATTTCAGCGCCGCCACGGAGCCCACACGGCCACGGCACCCCCAGGGCCTCATCCTGCGGCCGGGATCTGCGGGAGGGAGCGGGACACGGGCTCAGGGAGGCCTTGGAATGCCACGGGAATGGCTGGGATCAGCCCCGAGGCTCCACCCTTGGGACGGCCAAGGAAAGGTTGGGTGGGATTGGAGACACCTGGGATGGCGGGAGGTGTTGGGATGGGGTGGGATTGGATTGGAGGTCCATGGATCCCACCCAAACCATTCCGGGATCTTCTGGAGCTGCTGGGATGGATCCAGGCTGGGGTTCCCAGCAGGCAAATCCCGTGGGATGCAGCTCCAAGGAAAACCCTGAGCACCAGGGAATCCTTGGAGACTCTTCCCGATCCCAAAGGGGCTCCAGGAGAGCTGGGATTTGGGCAAGGGCTGGAGGGGCAGGAGGCAGGGAATGGCTTCCAGTGGGAAAGGGGAGCTTGGGATGGTGGGATCTTGGGAAGGGATTCCTGGCTGGGCTGGAATTCCCAGAGAATCCCTGGCAGTGTCCAAGGAAGGGTGGGATAAGCTTGGAGCACCCTGGGATTCTGGGAATTGTCCCTGCCCATGGAATGGGATGAGTTTGAAGGTCTCTTCCCACCCAAAGCATTCCCTGTTGGATCCTGGCAAGAACACTGGATATCTGGGAGCAGCTTTTCCCAGCATTTTCAGTCCAGCTCCATTTGCCCTTTCCCAAATCTGAGTTTCTCCAAGGAGACACCAATGGAAGATGGAGGAAAAGCCCAGAATTCCCACCTGGAGCCTCCATCCTGGTGTTTTGTGCTCCTCAGAGCTCCGAGGCTCCGATCCAGAGCCCCTCATCCCTCAGGGATCCTCCTCCAAACCTTCTGGATGAACACAGCACTGATCCACGGCCGGACTCAGCCTGGAGCAACCCTGCTGGGATTTGGACTCTCATTCCTGCTGGGATTTGGAATTCCATCCCATGGAAATTCCCATCTCCTGCTGGGAGATCCCATGCTATGGTGATTCCCATCTCCAACCTGGCCCATCCCTGCTGGGGTTTGGGATTTCATCCCTGCTGGTATTTGGGATCCCATCCTATGGCAATTCCCAGCTCCAGTTGGGGCCATTCCCACTGGGATTTGGGATCTCATTCCTGCTGGGATTTGGGATCCCATCCCTGCTGGGATTCGAGATCATCTCCCTGCTGGGATTTGGGATCTCATTCCCTGTCCAGGAGCAATTCCCAGCTCCAGCCTGGGTCATCCCTGCTGGGATTTGGGATCCCATCCCTGCTGGGATTTGGGATCCCATCCCTGCTGGGATTTGGGATCTCATCCCTGCTGGTATTTGGGATCCCATCTCATGGCAATTCCCAGCTCCAGCCTGACCCATTCCCACTGGGATTTGAGAATCTCATCACATCCCATGGCCAGGAGCAATTCCCAGCTCCAGCCTGACCCATTCCTGCTGGGATTTGGGATCCCACCCCTGCTGGGATTTGGGATCTCATTCCCTGTCAGAGCAATTCCCAGCTCCAGCCTGGGCCATCCCTGCTGGTATTTGGGATCCCATCCCATGGCAATTCCCAGCTCCAGCCTGGGCCATTCCCACTGGGATTTGGGATCTCATTCCCTGTCCAGGAGCAAATCTCAGCTCTAGCCTGGCCCATTCCTGCTGGGATTTGGGATCACATTCCATGGCAATTCCCATTTCCAGTCTGACCCATTCCTGCTGGGATTTGGGATCCCACCCCTGCTGGGATTTGGGATCCCATTCCTGCTGGGATTTGGGATCCCATCCCTGCTGGGATTTGGGATCACATTCCATGGCAATTCCCATTTCCAGCCTGGCCCATTCCTGCTGGGATTTTGGACTCTCATCCCTGCTGGGATTTGGGATCCCATCTCATGGCAATTCCCAGCTCCAGCCTGACCCATTCCCACTGGGATTTGAGAATCTCATCACATCCCATGGCCAGGAGCAATTCCCAGCTCCAGCCTGACCCATTCCTGCTGGGATTTGGGATCCCATCCCACGGCAATTCCCAGCTCCAGCCTGACCCATTCCTGCTGGGATTTGGGATCCCATCCCTGCTGGGATTTGGGATCTCACCCCTGCTGGGATTTGGGATCCCATCCCACGGCAATTCCCAGCTCCAGCCTGACCCATTCCTGCTGGGATTTGGGATCTCATCCCTGCTGGGATTTGGGATCCCACCCCTGCTGGGATTTGGGATCCCATCCCACGGCAATTCCCATTTCCAGCCTGGCCCATCCCTGTCGGGCAATGCCCAGGTGGGATCTCGCTGCTCCCTGGAATTCCGGCGATGGAACCCCTGGATGGGGGGATCCCAGAATTCCAGGGACCCTCCCCCACGCCATCGTTGTCCCCGTGTGTCCATCCCGGGAAAACGGGGATGGCTGGAAAAGGCTCCGGCCGGGAAAGGGTTACGGCGGGCGGATCCCGAAAGCCAGCCCGGCTTTGGGAGCTCGGGATTGAGCTCCGGGCTGGGTCCCGCGGGAACGCGGCTCAGGTGGGATCCGGGATGCTCCAGCTGGATCTCATCCCCCGCTCCCCGCCCGCCGTTCCCGGGATGGAGCCGCGGGACGAGGAGGGCGCCGATGTTTTGCTGACATTTCGCACTCGCGGCGGCTCCCGGGACACCCCGGGCGGAGCTGGCGGCGCGCCCCGATCCACCCACTCCCATTCCCGGCCCTTGGAAGCGTGCAAAGGGCCGGGATCCAAGGAAAAGCGAACATTTCCTGCCCCTGCCCAGGCTCCAGGGAGCGGGAGGAGGAAAACAAGCGGGATTCGGGGATTTGGGGTCCCCGAAACCCTGGAAAAGGTCCGGGAATGGCGTTCCTGGGCCAGCAGAAGGTTGGGATTGCTCTCCCGATGGATCCTCGAACCCCCGGTTCGAGTTTTCCATGAATTCGGGCGGGATCCGGCTGGTCCCAACCTCAGGGGGTGACTTTATTCCAGTCCCTTCCCAGAAATTCCTCTCCCTTGGGAATGGGGTTCCCTGGAGGGTCAGCCTCGCCTTGGGATGAGCCCCGAGAATTCCAGGGAATCTGGAATTCCAGAATTCCATCAAACCCCAAAGGCAGGGAGGCACCGCCAGCCTTTCCCAGGGCAAGGGATTTGCTGGGAATTCTGGGCTCGGTCCTGGGGGGCTCCGGCTTTTCCAGCGTTTCCCAGTGGGAAGGGATGGGAACAGCAGGATCGGGAAGCTGGGAAGAGGCAGGAGCAGGGATTTGGGGAATGGGATCAACACTCAGGGATCTCCTGGATGGGAAATTCTCCCTCTGGATCCAAAACTGTCCCTACTCCCACAGATCCCCTCGGAGTCACCTCCATGAGCCCCTTGCAGCATTCCCATCCGGAGCTGGATGTTCCCAGCCCAGCCAGCCCCTCCCGCCCTTCCAGCCGGGAATTCCTTCCCAAGATCCCACCATCCCAAGCTCCCCTTTCCCACTGGAAGCCATTCCCTGCCTCCTGCCCCTCCAGCCCTTGCCCAAATCCCAGCTCTCCTGGAGCCCCTTCGGGATGGGGAAGTGGCTCCAAGGATTCCCTGGATCCTTCCCTGATCCAGCTGCACATTCCCAGCCCTCCCAGCCTGCCATTGGATCCATCCCCATCCCGACTCCTCCTTAAGAAGGAATTTCAGGATCCAGGGGCTTCACTGGGAATTCGGGACTCCAGGGAGGGTCTCCCTTCCCTTTTCCATCCCCAGATTCCATAAAAATCCCTCGGGATGGATCCTGAGTGTCCTTGATCCCAGAATTCCAGAATGGTTTGGTGGGAAGGGACGTCAAATCCCATCCCAGGGACACTTCCCACCATCCCAGGGTGCTCCAAGCCCATCCAACCTTTCCTTGGACACTGCCAGGGATGGGAGAGCCGCAGAATCCCTGGAAAACCTGGGCCAGGGCCAGGACAGCTCCCGGTGCTGCTCCCACCATGGAATCCACCGTTCCCAGGGCTGGGAATCCCGGCTGGAACGTGGAGCTGAGAGCTGAGCTCATCCCTGCACCAGAGGAGCCACGTCCAGAGCTCCTTCCCGGGAGATCTGTGCGCTCCCACTCCCGCCATGGATCCGGGGGGGATCCCAAGGTGGATCCAGGGTGAATCCTGAGGTGGATTCCAAGGTGAATACTGAGGTGAATCAGGGGGGGGTCTGGAGGTGGATCCTGGGGTGGATCCAGAGGTGGATCCAAAGGTGGATCCCGAGGGGAATCCCAGGGTGGATCTGGGATGGATCTGGAGGCAGATCCGGGGTGGATCCTAGGGGAGATCCGGGGGACGATCTGGGGGCAGATCCAGAAGTGGATCCCGAGGTGGATCCAGGGGTGTATCTGGAGGTGGATCCAGGGTTGGATCTGGAGGTGGATGCAGGAGTAGTGGGTCCAGAGGTGGATCTAGAGCTGGATCCAGAAGAGGATCCACATGTGGATCCCCAGGGGGATCCTGGAGTGGATCCAGAGGTGAATCCCGAGTGGATCCGGAGGCGGATCCGCCCTCACCGTGCTCACAGAGGTTCAGCTTGGAAAGGCTCCGTCCCTCGAAGGGCTCCTCCAGGACGGATCCGTTCTCCCTCTCGGAGAAGGTGTGGAGATCCACGGCCTTGTTCTCCATCCTGCTGGAGAAAAACAGGAATGTCCTACAGGGCCTTGGCACATCCCAATCCCAATCCCAAATCCCAATCCCAATCCCAATCCCAAATCCCAATCCCAATCCCAAATCTCAATCCCAATCCCAAATCCTAATCCCAATCCCAATCCTGGCTCCTGCATTGGGATGGGGCAGGTGAGAGCCCACCTGGAATTGGGATCCCGAAATCAGCGGGACAGGGAGCTGGAGAGGAGACTGTGAAGCTGCTGCAGGGCTGGGAGAGCTGGGAATGTGCAGCTGGATCAGGGCAGGATCCAGGGAATCCTTGGAGCCGCTTCCCCATCCCAAAGGGGCTCCAGGAGAGCTGGAATTTGGGCAAGGGCTGGAGGGGCAGGAGGCAGGGAATGGCTTCCAGTGGGAAAGGGGAGTTTGGGATGGTGGGACCTTGGGAAGGGATTCCTGGCTGGGCTGGGATTCCCAGAGAATCCCTGGCAGCGTCCCAGGCTGTCTGGACGGCGTTTGGGGCAGGCACAGATCCTTGGATTCTGTTTTCCCTGGGAATTTGCTGCTGCTGGGGTTTTGTCACCCCCACCCCAGTTCCACCAGCAGAACTCCCAGCTCCAGTCCCGCTTCCAAGGGGGAAAATCCATCCGGGAATTCCAGAGGGGTCTCAAATTCCCCACAGAAATGGGGATGGGGAATGGGGGCAGGAGTGTCCAGGGGGAAGTGGGATAGGGAGAAACTCCAGGTGGAGATTGACCCGGGACACTGGGACAGGGGATCTGGGACAGGAACTGGGATAGGAACTGGGATTGGAATGGGGATAGGGGATCTGGGACAGGAACTGGGATTGGAGGAACTGGGATTGGAGGAAATGGGATAGGGGATCTGGGATAGGAACTGGGATTGGAGGAACGGGGATAGGGGATCTGGGATAGGAACTGGGATAGGAACTGGGATTGGAGGAACTGGGATAGGGGATCTGGGACAGGAACCAGAATAGGAACTGGTATAGGGGATTGGGGATAGAAACCAGGATAGGAACCAGGATAGAAACCGGGATAGGAACTGGGATAGGAACTGGGATAGGAGATTTGGGATAGGATCTGGGATAAGGGATCTGGGATAGGAACTGGGACTGGGAGAACCGGGACAGGAACTGGGGTAGGAACTGGGGTAGGAACTGGGATAGGAACCAGGATAGGGGGAACCAGGAAAGGAACCGGGATAGGAACCGGGATAGGAACCGGGATAGGAACCGGGATAGGGAGAACTGGGATAGGAACCGGGTCAGGGAGAACCAGGACGGGAACAGGGATAGGAACTGTGATAGGAACCGGGATAGGAACCAAGACAGGGGATCTGGGATAGGAACTAGGATAGGATAAAACAGAGACAGGAGCATCCCCTGGGAATGCCGGGGCAGAAATCCCCTACAAGGATTCGGGGCAGGAACTTCCCCCGGGGAAACGGGGACAGGGAGAACCGGGATAGGAACCAGGATAGGAACCGAGACAGGAACCGGGACAGGAACCGGGGCCACTGGGACAAGGAGAACCGGGACAGAGGAATTCAGGACTGGAGCATCCCGGGAGAACCGGGACAGGAATTCGGGATTGGAGCATCCCTCGGGAGAACCGGGACAGGAATTCGGGACTGGAGCATCCCGGGAGAACCGGAGCATCTCCCTCTCCGCCCACCCCGCTCCCCTCCCGGCGCTCCGTGTCCCCCCGCCCCGTCCCCGCTCACCCTTCGGGATTTCCCGAGCTTCCCGTGGCCTCTTCCCGGGATTTCCCTCAGTCCCCGGGCTGTGTCCCGCCGGCGCTGGCCGCTACCGGGGGCCGAGGAGGGCGAGGAGCCGCCCCGGGCGGCGGCGGGGCCCGGCAGCCGCCCATGGGTGCGGGGTCCCGGCGCTGTGAGCGGGGCCCGCCCGGCCCGAGCCCTTTGTAGGCGGAACCGGAGCGGGGCCGGGCTCCCCGCGCCCCCGCCCGCCCACCGGGGCCGCCCCCGCCGCCCCGAGCCCGCCCGGGGCCGCGAGAGGGGCAGGGGAAGGGAGGGAGGAACCGGGAACGGAGCGTCCTCCGGGAAAAACGGGGCTGGAAAACTCCTGGGGCAACCGGGACAGGGGGAACCGGGAGAGGAGAATCTCCCGGTGGTACCGGGACAGGGAGGACCGGGACAGGAGAAACTCCCAGTGGAACCGGGGCAGGGGAGAAGGGAACCGGGAACGGAGCGTCCTCCGGGAAAAACGGGGCTGGAACGACTCCTAGGGCAACTGGGACAGGGGGAACAGGGACAGGGAAAAACGGGGACAAGAGAATCTCCCGGTGGTACCGGGACAGGGGGACCGGGACAGGAGATTCTCCCCGGAATACTCGAACAGGGGGAACCGGGACAGGGGGACCGGGACAGGAAAATATCCAGGGGACACCGGGACACGGGGCACCGGGACAGGAGAAACTCCTGGTGGAACCGGGACAGGACGAATCCCCCGAGGGTACCGGGACAGGGAGAACCGGGACAGGAGAATCTCCCAATGGAACCGGGGCAGGGGAGGAGGGAACCGGGAACGGAGCGTCCTCCGGAAAAAACGGGGCTGGAACGACTCCCGGTGGGACCGGGATGGGGGAACCGGGACAGGAGAATCTCCCGGGAATACTCGAACAGGGGGAACCGGGACAGAAGAAACTCCCGGTGGAACCGGGACGGGGGGATCGGGACAGGAGAATCTCCTGGGGACACCGGGACAGGAGAATTTCCGGTGGTACCAGGACAGGAGGGACCGGGACAAGCGAGTCTCCCGGTGGGACCGGGACAGGGCGCACCGGGACCAAAGCACTTCCCAGGGTTACCGGGATAGGGGAAACCGGTTTGGGAGCATCTCCCGGGAAAAACGGGGCGGGAACATCTCCCGGGAAAAACGGGATAAGGGAAACCGGGATGGGAACATCTCCCGGGGGAACCGGGACACGCGGGAGCGGAGCTGGAGCGTCCCGCGGCAGGAACGGGACAGGAGCAAACCCCGGGAAAACGGGACCGGGGGAACGAGGATAGGGGCATTTACCGGGAAAACGGGACAGGGGGAACTGAGACAGGAGCATTTCCCGGGGAAATCCGGTCATGGACAGGCGGGATCGGGGCTGGAATATTCCCGGGAAATGGAGAGAGGGGGAATCGGGGTTGGAATGTTCCCGGGGGAATGGAAATAGGGAACCGGGGCTGGAATATTCCCGGGAATGGAGAGAGGGAATCGGGGATGGAATATTCCCGGGAAATGGAGAGAGGGGGAATCGGGGCTGGAATATTCCCGGGAATGGAGAGAGGGAATGGGGGCTGGAATATTCCCGGGAAATGGAGAGAAAGGATAGTGGGGCTGGAATATTCCTGGGAAATGGAGAGCGGGATAGTCGGGGCTGGACTATTCCAGGGAAATGGAACCGGGACTGGAGAAATCGGGGCTGGAACATTTCCGAGGGAAGACGGGGCTGGAATATCCCTCCCCAGGAGCATCCCCCCAAGTGGCCTCCTTGGAAAAGGGCGGAGTTTTCCCTGGAATTCCCGCCCGGAGGGAAGGAGGCGGATCCGTGTCCCAGCTCCGGGGGATTTCCATCCTTCCACTCCCAATTCCCGGCCAGCAGGAGAACCCAAACCCCGCTGCCCCCGCGGGGAAACTGAGGCACGGAGCGCCAGAGGGAAATGTCTGCGATGATCCCAAGCCCTTCGGCCTTGGCTGTGCGGGAGCAGGGAATGACAATCCGGGATGAAGGGAAGGGCCTGGATTTGTCTTTTCTCCAGGAAAAGCTGAATTTGGGAATATTTCCCTGGATTTCAGGAGATTCCAGCAGAATTTTGCTGCTTTTCCTCCTCTTCAGTTTCCATCCATGGATTTGTTCCATCCGTGGTGGCTTCAGGTTGGATTCCAGCCTTGCTCCTCTGGGTTCTGCTGGAAGAGTGGGATGAGGGAGGAAAAAAGGGATTAAAAAGAGTTAATATGGAATAAAAACTGCTCCGGAGGCGGGAATGACTTTTGGCGTCATCACAGCTCAAACGATTCCATGGAATTCTGGGATTACCGAGGTGGGAAAAGCCCTCGGAGATGAGGAACTCCAGGTGGGAGCAGTGGTGGATCCGAGCCCTTTATTTGGGAATGTGGGGCGGGAAAAGACACCCAGAGCCCCAGAGCTGATCCCAAACCTCCGGATCCTGGGCAGGAGAAGCCGGATCAGGCTTGGGAAAAAAATCCCAAATCCTCCCAATCCCTGGGATGTGCCATGGGCTGGATCACCCCAGGATCGGGGAAGGAAACCCAGCCCTTGGAATGGGGTTGGGTTTCCTTCTTTCCACCCATGGAGAGCATTCCATGAGGAGTTTCCAGGAGGAATTTCCCTTCCCAAGGTTTTCCCAGTGATGTTTTCCCTCAGGAATGTCTCATTCCTGGCTCCGAGCTGGAATTTTTATGGAAAAAACTCCAGGGCAGGCGCTGCACCGGCATTCCCAGGAATTTCCAGGTGGAATTTCCAGGTGGAATTTCCAGGTGGAATTCGGACCCTGGCCGTTGCACCGAGGGATGTCTGGTTGGATTTTGGGATCGATTCCCACCTGGAAAGGTTTTCCAGCCCTTCCCCTTCCCGGGGCAGGTGGAGTTCCCGTTCCCGGAGGGATTGGGATCCCTTGGATTTGGGGGAGCAGGGATCAGGGCTGGGAATGGTTGGATCCGAGGGCTCCAAGGGCTTTTCCAGGCTCCACAATTCCATGATTTTATGGACAATGGGACTCTCCCAGCTGGCGCTGCTTTCCCAGGAACGGGAGGATCCAGAGAACAGGAAAGGGGGGGACATTCCTTGTAGGATGATCCCAGGGGTCCCATCCTCTGGGATGGTTTTTGTGGGAATAGGATTCCAGGATCTTCCAGTTCCACCCCCATTCCATATGTGGGGACTCCTCTCACCATCCCAGGGTGCTCCAATTTTCCCATGGACACTCCCAGGGATTCTCTGGGAATTCCAGCCCAGCCAGGAATTCCTTCCCAAAATCCCAAACTTTTCCATTTAAAACATTTCCTTTCCATGATTTCCCCCCAACAATCCCCGCTCCATCCCGACATTCCAGCCTCACCCTCTCCCCGGGATCTCCAATCCCACCCCGACAGGGAATCCTGGAATGCCGGGACACCGGGAATGGGGATCCTCGAGAGGACAATTCCATCCTGGAGGGCCAAAAGCTGGGATTTGGGAATTTCGTGGAATTCTGGAAGGGATTGGATGGGAATGGACCTTCAATCCCATCTCATTCCGACCCTGACACTTCCAAAATCCCAGGGTGCTCCAAATTTTCCATGGACACTCCCAGGGATTCTCTGGGAATTCCAGACAGGGAATTCCATTACTTCCATTCCTTGGGACAGGAATGGAATCCTCTGGCTGGAATTCCCAGAGAAAATTCCATTCCTTCCCAAAATCCCAAACTTTTCCCTTTAAAACTCTTCCTTTCCATGATTTCTGCCCACAATCCCCTCTCCATCCCGACATTCCAGCCTCGCCCTTTCCCCGGGATCTCCAATCCCACCCCGACAGGGAATCCTGGAATGCCGGGACACCGGGAATGTGGATCCTCGAGAGGACAATTCCATCCTGGAGGGCCAAAATCTGGGATTTGGGAATTTCGTGGAATTCTGGAAGGGATTGCATGGGAAGGGACCTTCAATCCCATCCCATTCCAACCCCGACACTTCCACAATCCCAGGGCGCTCCAAATTTTCCATGGATTCTTCTGAATTACAGCCAGACAATTCCATTCCTTCCATTCCTTGGGACAGGAATGGAATCCTCTGGCTGGAATTCCCAGAGAAAATTCCATTCCTTCCCAAAATCCCAAACTTTTCCCTTTAAAACTCTTCCTTTCCATGATTTCTGCCCACAATCCCCGCTCCATCCCGACATTCCAGCCTCGCCCTTTTCCCGGGATCTCCAATCCCACCCGAACAGGGAATCCTGGAATGCCGGGACACCGGGAATGGAACCCCCCGTGCCAGCGGGCAGGGCTGGGAGGGATTTTGGGATTTTGGGCAGGAATTCCTCCCTCGGGAGCTCCCAGGGACGCAATTCCCGAGCTCTTGCTGCCCTCTAAAGGACTGGATCGGGAGGAGCTGCCGAGCGATCCCGGGAGTGGGAGAAATCCCTGGAAAAACCGGAAAATTCCTCCCTGGGAGTCTCGGGTTTGAGCTGGGAGCGGGTCCGGACCCAAAGGAGGATTTGGGATCGCCCGATCCAGGTGGGAACATCCCTGGAACTTCGGGATCAGATCCTGGTCTGGGAGGACTCAAAAATTCCACCCTTCCCATTAAAGATCCCAAAGAATTCCCAGATCCATCCTGGGTTTTCCTTTATTTTCCTCCTCCCTCCTGTTTTTTCCCAAGTTGCTCTTCATTTTTTAAATTTTCTTTCCACATTTTTCTATTTTTTTCTCATTTTGTTGCATTTCCCCCCCACCTTTCCCTTCTTTTTTCCCTCTTCTTCCCTTCTCCTTCTCTCTTCCCCATTTTGCTGCTTTTTCCCCCCATTTTTCCCCCTTTCCTTAATTTTCCCTTTTTTCCTCATTTTTCCCCGCTGTTTCCCAGAATATCAGGGGGGGCTTTGGCTGGACCCCAAATTGGGGGCGATTTTGGGGTGAATTATCCTGATTTTGGGTTTTTATTTTGGCATTTGTCCTCATTTTTGGGGGGGTCATCCTGGTCCTTAAAATGATCCCAAAAAATCTCTGGAATTTGGGAGCCAACAAAGCCAAGAGGGAAAAAAATCGGATTTTGTGGAAATGGGAATGTGGGAGAGAGGGAGGGAAAAGGAAAGGAAAGGAACAGGAATGGGGCTGGGGAGAGAAAAATCCTTGGGTGGGGATTCCCAAAAAAGCAAAAAATTCCATGGATTCACAGGTGGGAATGTGGGATTGGGAGAAATTCCCAAAAAAATCCCAGATCCCATGGATCCACAGGTGGGAATGCCCAGGTGTGTCCTAGGATGGGGCAGAATTCCCAAAAAATCCCAGATCCCATGGATTCACAGCTGGGAATGCCCAGGTGTGTCCTGCGGTAGAGCAGAATTCCTAAGAAAGTCCAAATCCCATGGATTCACAGGTGGGAATGCGGAATTGGGAGGGATTCCCAAAAAATCCCAATTCCCATGGACTCACAGGTGGGAATATGCAGATGCATCGTGAGGTGGGGTAGAATTCCTAAAAAAGTCCCAAATCCCATGGATTCACAGGTGGGGATGTGGGACGGGGAGGAATTTCCAAAAAAGGCACAAATCCCATGGATTCACAGGTGGGAATGCCCAGGTGTGTCCTGGGATGGGGCAGAATTCCCAAAAAATCCCAGATCCCATGCATTCACAGGTGGGAATGCTCAGGGATTCCCCAAATAAAATCCCAAATCCTATGGATTCAGAGGTGGGAATGTGGGATTGGGCAGAATTCCCCCAAAAAAGCCCAAATCCCATGGATTCAGAGCTGGGAATGCCCAGGGATTCACATAAAATCCCAAATCCCATTGATTCACACAGCTGGGAATGCCCAGGTGTGTCCTGAGTGGGGCAGAATTCCCCAAAAAATCCCAAATCCCATGGATTCACAGGTGGGAATGTGGGATGGTGCGGAATTCCCAAAAAATCTCAAATCCCATGGATTCACAGGTGGGAATGCTCAGGGATTCCCCAAATAAAATCCCAAATCCTATGGATTCACAGGTGGGAATGTGGGATTGGGCAGAATTCCCCCAAAAAGGCCCAAATCCCATGGATTCAGAGCTGGGAATGCCCAGGGATTCACATAAAATCCCAAATCCCATTGATTCACACAGCTGGGAATGCCCAGGTGTGTCCTGAGTGGGGCAGAATTCCCCAAAAAATCCCAGGTCCCATGGATTCACAGGTGGGAATGCAGGATGGGGAGGAATTCCTGAAAAATCCCATGGATTTTCAGGTGGGAATGCCCATCCCCGGGATGGGGCGGGATTCCCATAAAAGCTCATGAATATGCAATAAGATCTAATTACCATAAATTATAATTTCCCAGGGAGTTTCCAAGGAAAGCCAGAGCAGCTTCAGAATTCCCGAGGGATTTTTCTCTTTCCCAGTAAAATCTGCCAGGCACAAGCGCAGATTCCCAGATTCCCAGATTCCCAGATTTCCTTTTGCCTCTCCCCAAGCCTTTCGTGGATTTTCCAGCCCAATCCCAGGGAATGGGGCCGGATTTATCCTGCCCTGTTTGGGATTTGGATTTGGGATTTTGGGAATCCTGCCCATCTCGGGACACACCTGGGCATTCCCACCTGGGAATCCATGGGATTTGTGGGGGTTTTGGGAATCTCTCCTCACCCAGGACACACCTGGGCATTCCCACCTGTGAATCCATGGGATTTGAGGGGTTTTTTTTGGGAATTCTGCCCCATCCCTCATTCCCACCTGTGAATCCATGGGATCTGGGCTCTTTTGGGAATCCCAGAAAACACCTGGGTATTCCCACTTCTGAATCCATGGGATTTTTTGGGAATTCCTCCCCATCCCACATTCCCACTTGTGAATCCATGGGATTTGGGCTTTTTTGGGAATCCCAGGACACACTTGGGCATTCCCAGCTGTGAATCCCTGGGATTTGGGATTTTTTGGGAATTCTGCCCCACCCCACATTCCCACCTGTCAATCCATGGGATCTGAGATTTTTTGGGAATTCCTCCCCATCCAGCTTTCCCATCTCTGAATCCATGGGATTTGGGCTCTTTTGGGAACCCTGGAACACACCTGGATATTCCCACTTCTGAATCCATGGGATTTTTTGGGAATTCTGCCCCATCCCACATTCCCACCTCTGAATCCATGGGATTTGGGATTTTTTGGGAATCCCTGGGCATTGCAACCTCTGAATCCATGAGATTTGTGGGTTTTTTGGGAATTCTGCCCCACCCCAGGATGCACCTGCACATTCCCACCTGTGAATCCATGGGATCTAGGCTTTTTTGGGAATTCTCCCCACCCAGGACACACCTGGGCATTCCCAGCTGTGAATCCATGGGATTTTTTGGGAATTCCTCCCCATCCCACATTCTCACCTGTGAATCCATGGGATTTGGGCTTTTTTGGGAATCCCAGGACACACTTGGGCATTCCCAACTGTGAATGCATGGGATTTGGGATATTTTGGGAATCCCTGGGCATTCCCAGCTATGAATCCATGGGATTTGGGATTTTTTGGGAATTCTGCCCCATCCCAGGACACACCTAGGCATTCCATCTCTGAATCCATGGGATTTGGGCTTTTTTTTGGGAATCCCAGGACACACCTGGACATTCCGAACTGTGAATTCTTGGGATCTGTGATTTTCTTGGGAATTCCGCCCCATCCCAGGACACACCTGGGCATTCCTAACTGTGATTCCATGGGGTTTGGGATTTTTTGGGAATCCCTCCCCGTCCCCCCCCAGGACTGTAAATTCCCGGGGGAATTCCCGGCGGGAATCCGGGCAGATCGGAGCCAGCCGGGATCGGGATCTGCTCCCAGGGAACGAGGGATGGGCTGAGGGAAGCGCCTCCAGCTGTGCCAGGGGAGCTTTCCGGGATATCGGGAACAATTCCTGCCTGGAATGGGTTTAAATCCCCATTCCTGGGGGGATTTCAAATCCCTGTGGATTTGAGGAGACCTGGATCAGGTCCTGGCTCCGAGGGCTTTTCCAGCCCCAAGAATTCCAGGATTCCCCGAGGTTTCTTTTCCTTGCCCTCCGGTGCTTGACGCTCCTCCCCACGGGCTCGGCTCCTCCACAACATTCCCGGGATTTTTTTGGGAAGGGCGGGGAGTGCGGATCCCACGGAGCTCTGCCTCAGTTTCCCCATTCCCAAATTTCTGCAGCTGGGAAGGGAAAAGGAGGAAAGGGGGGAAAGGGGAAAAAGGGAAAAGGGGAAGACGAAAAAGGGGGAAAAGGGGCGGAGAAATGAGGAAAGGAAATTTCAAGGAAAGAAAATTTCAAGGAAAGGAAAGGAAATTTCAAGGAAAGGAAAGGTAAGGAAATTTCAAGGAAATTTCAAGGAAATTTCAAGGAAAGGAAAGGAAAGGAAAGGAAAAAGAGGAGAGGGGAGGGAAGGAAGGGAAGGAGAAGGGAGGGAAAGGGGGAGGAGGAGAAAGGGGAGGAAGGCGGGAGAGAGGGAGGGGCGGCCCCGCTGCTGAATAATTCAGTGCGGGGAGCGGGGGAAGCTCCGCACCGGCACCGAGACCGCACCGAGCCGAGCTCCGGAGCGCGGCACCGGGAACAGGACCGGGACCGCCACCGGCACCGGCCCAGGGACCGCACCGGACCGGGACCAGGACCGGGACCCCGTCAGGCTCCAGGCACGTCACGGGGCTCAACACCGGGCTCCGCACCGGGCACCGGGACCGCATTAAGCCCCGGGAGCACCTCGGGCTCCGCACCGGGCTCCGCACCGGGACCGCATCAGGTTCCAGACACTGCACCGGACCACACCGAGCACCTCGGTCCGCACCGGGCTCTGCACCGGGACCGCTCCAGGACCGCATCGGGGCGGCCCCGGGACCACCTTGGGCTCCGCTCCGAGCCCGCCCCGGGACGGCATCGAGCACCGGGACCAACCCGGGACCACCTCGAGCTCCGCTCCGAGCCCACCCCGGAACCGCGTTTGGCGAGGGACCACCCCGGGACCACCTCGGGCTCCGCTCCGAGCCCACCCCGGGACTGCATCGGACACCGGGACCACCTCGGGCTCTACACCGAGACCACCCCGGAACCGCATCGGGCGCCGGGACCACCTCGGGCTCCGCTCCGAGCCCACCCCGGGACTGCATCGGGCACCGGGACCACCTCAGGACCACCTCGGACTCTGCACCGGGACCGCTCCGGGACCAGACCGAGCTCCGCACCGAGCACCGGCACCGCACCGGGACCGCATCAGGCACCGGCACCGCACCGAGCGCCCCGAACCGCCCCGGGCTCTGCTCCGAGCCCGCCCCGGGCCCGCCCCGAGCGCCTGGATCCGCACGGGCCCGGCGCCGAGCCCGCCCCGGTGGCCGCGGCTCCGTCCCCAGCCCCGCACGGTCCCGCCATGGCTCTGGTGCTGCAGCTCCGCTCCGTCTCCGGCCTCCGCGGCAAAGGCGACCGCATCGCCAAGGCGGCGTTCCGGGGTACCGGGAGAGGGAATTGGGGGACAGGGATTTGGGGAGACGGAATTGGGGATGAGGGATCTGGGGGAGAGGGTTTGGGGGATCGGGATTTGGGGAACAGGGATTTGGGGAGACGGAATTGGGGATGAGGGATCTGGGGGATCGGGATTTGGGGAACAGGGATTTGGGGAGACGGAATTGGGGATGAGGGATCTGGGGGAGAGGGTTTGGGGATCGAGAATTGGGATCGGGAATTGGGGGAGAGGGATTGGGGAGTCGGGAATTGGGGAGTGGGAATTGAGGTCAGGGTTTAGGGGAAAGGGACTGGGAGGCAGGAATTGGGGGAGAGGGATTGGGGGATTGGGAATTGGAGAGTGGGAATTGGGATCAGGATTTGGGGGAGAGGGATTTGGGGGATCAGGGATCGGGATTTGGGAGATCAGGGATCAGGATTTGGGAATTGAGAGAGAGAGGTTGGGAGGCAAGAATTGGGGATGAAGGATTTGGGGGAGAGAGATTGGGGGAGCAGGAATTGGGTGATCGGGATCTGAGGGAGAGGGACTGGGAGGCAGGAATTGGGAGGGCAGGGATTGGGGGACACGATTTTGGGGACAGGATTGGTGGGGCAGGATTTGGGAAGCAGGAGTTGAGGGACAGGAATTGGGGGAGAGGGATTATGGGAGAGAAATTGGGGGGGAGGGATTTGGGATCGGGATTTTGAGGAGTGGGAAGCAGGGTTTGGAAGTGCAGGATTTTGAGGAGTGGGAATTGAGGGTCAGGAATCGGGGACAGGATTTAGAGGGTGAAGTTTGGAGGTGCAGGATTTGTGGGGCAGGATTTGGGGGACAGGAATTGGGGGAGTGGATTGGAGAAGAAGGATTTGGGGAGTGCAGGATTTGAGGGGCAGGAATTGGAGGACAGGATTTTGGGGGCTGGAATTGGGGAGACAGATATGAGGGATAGGATATGGAGGATCAGGGTTTGAGAGACAGGATTTTGGGGACAGGATTGGTGGAGCAGGATTTGGGGAGAGGGATTTGAGGGGTGGGGTTTGGGGGAGTGGATTGGCCAAGAAGGATTTGAGGAGTGGGATTTGAGGGGCAGGAATTGGGGGACAGGATTGTGAGGAGGTGGGATTTGGGGTGCAGGAATTGGAGAGAAGGATTTGAGGGAAAGGATTTAGAGGATCGGGATTTGAGGAGTGGGATTTGGGGACAGGATTTTGGGGTGGGATTTGGGGACAGGATTTTGGGGGAGCAGGATTTGGGGAGCAAGATTTGGGTGTGGAATTTGAGGGACAGGATTTGGCAATTCGGGAATTGGGGTCCGGATTTGGGGGTGGAATTTGAGGGACAGGATTTGGGGGTGGAATTTGAGGGACAGAATTTGGGGAATCCCAGCATCCATCCCTGCCTCAGTTTCCCCACGCACTACCCCAAACCTGCTCTTTTTGGGATCCCCTCCCCTCAGGTTTATCCAGGGAAAAGGGGGGTGAATTCCCAAGGTGAAATTCCCACCGGGATCCGCAGCAGCTCCAAAGATTTCCTTGGGAAGGAGCAAAAATTCCCCCGGGGCTGTGGAAGTTCCGGAGCTGCCGGAGCTTTTCCAAGGCTTGGGAAAGTCTCGGGATGGGATCCCAGCTCTTCCAGAGGCCGGGAATGCATGGAGGGAGAGTGGGATGGGGGTGGGAACAGCGATCCCAGCTCAGCAGGGGAAATCCAGGAATTCCATTGGGGTGGAAAAGGCGGGAACAGCGATCCCAGGTGAATTCCAGGAATTCCATAAGTGAGAAAAAAGACAGAAACAGGGATCCCAGCTCAGCCGAGGAATTCAATTAATTCCGTCAGTGAAAAAAAGGCGGAACGGTGATCCCAGCTTAGCAGGGGAATTCCAGGAATTCCATCGCCAGCCTGGATCAGCTTCCCCTGCTCTTAATGAGCTCGGGATCATTAATCAGGGATAATTAACTATCAGCTCCCTGTCGTGCTTCCAGCTCCAAGAACATCCCTGGAAAAAAGTGGAATTCCCAGGAAACCCACTATGGAGCCCTGGGTGATTCCAAATTTCTGGTTCTGGACATTCCTGCTCCCGAATCCAGCCCAAATTCCCAGCGGGACTTCGGGAATTTTGGGATCTGTCCCGGCTTTGGGTCCAGACTGGAAAACAGGGAATGACTTCCCACTGGGAAAGGGGATCTTGGGATTGTGAGATCTTGGGAAGGAATTCCTGGCTGGGCTGGAATTCCCAGAGAATCCCTGGATCCCCGGCAGTGTCCCAGGACAGGTTGGAGCACCCTGGGATATTGGGATTGGAACGGGATCATGGGATTGAAAGTCCCTTTCCACCCAAACCATTCTGGGATTCTGGAATTCCAAGGAAGGAAGTTCCAGGATGGTTGGATCAGGGTCCTGAGGGTTTTTCCTGCCCTTTTCCATCCACAAATTCCCATGGAAAAGGGGATTTAGGGTCATGCCAGGATGCAGCCAATGCCTGATGCTTCCAGGCGGGAATTCCTTTTCCCAGGCTCATCCAGGCCCTGGCCAGGAAAATCCAGCTGCTAAAAGGGGCTGGAAGCAGCTCGGGAAGCAATTCCAGATGTGGTTGGATCCGAGAAGTGGATCCGGATGGATCCATCCCTTGGATGTGCCTGGAGAGGGATTTGGGCTCATGCAAAGCTCAGCAAACCTTGGATCTGCGAGGAAAACCTTCAGCTCCAAAGTTTCTCACATCTTTCCCTAATTCCTGAGCAGGATTTGGGCTCATTCCCAGCTCCAAAACTGCACCAAACCTCAGATCCATAGGGATAAAAATTCCGCTCCAAAGGCTGTGGGTGTCTTTCCCAAATTCCTTGTATCCAACGGGAAACTGAGGGAGCAACTCTGTGCAGACTGGGAATTCCAGGGATGATCTCTGGGAACCTCCTGGACACGCAGCTGGAATGTTTTGGAATGTGGGAGAGCTCTGGGGCCGGAATCCAGGATGGAATCTGGGCTGGAATATTCCATGGGATGCAGGAGCTGGCTCAGGATGAGGAGATGGGAAAAATCTTTAAGGATAAATTAGTGGGATAATCCTTTGGGATCTGCTTGCCATGCCGTGGATTCTGGAGCAGAAAAACAGGAGTTTTCCATGATCTTGGAATCATGGAATGATTTGGGATGAAAGGGATCCCAATTTGGGATGATCTTGGAATCATGGAATGATTTGGGATGAAAGGGATCCTAAAGCTCGTCCCAATCCACCCCCCTGAGAGCTCCTCCCTTGTTCAGTTTCCCCGGGAATGCTCTGCTGCCCCCTCGCTCCAGGAAAATTTGGGAATGCTTCCTGGGAAGTGTCCTGGTCCTCTCCAAGCGATTCCTTAAATCCCTGATGGAATTTTGGCCCTTGGATTAAACCCACGCTGGCCTGAGCCCCATGGGAATCATTCCTTGGGAATCATTCCTGCCTGGAAAGGGGCAGCGTCCATGGGAATCATTCCTTGGGAATAATTCCTGCCTGTAAAGGGGCAGTGCTCATGGGAATCATTCCTTGGGAATAATTCCTGCCTGTAAAGGGGCAGTGCCCATGGGAATCATTCCTTGGGAATAATTCCTGCCTGGAAGGAGCAGCCCAGGGCCGTGGGATCCCCATTCCCAAAGGGATTGAAATCCCTTTGGATGTGGCTCTTGGGGACATGGATCAGGGAATGTTGGACTCAGTCCGAGAGGGGTTTTCCAAGCAAAATAATTCCAAAATAATTTTCCACGTTTCCTTCCTTAATCCAGGCCCTGTCCTGCCCTGGGGTGGGATAGGGTGGGTTCCAGTTGCACTGACCGGGAATTCCAGGCCTGGAATGTTTCCGGTTGGCGTTCAGTCGCAAAATCCATTGGGAAAAGCTTTTCCAGTGCCTCTGGAAAAGCTTTGGACCCTTGAGCATGGAATGAGGAGCTCAGGATCCCAGCTCCCAGATGGATATTCCTCATTCCTCAGGTTTTCCTGGATGGGATTCCCTTCCCCATCCCAGCCCTATCTGACAATGGGATCCGCCGGAGCTCCCGGGTGGGAGAGGAAGGAGAGAAATCCGGGATAAAACATTCCCGAGGCTGGAGTGGGAAGTGGTGCTGCTCCTCCTCTCCTGGGAATTTGCAGCATTTTCCAAATGGGGGAAACTGAGGCACAGATGGAATTCTGGATCCACGGGAGCAGCCAGGGAGGGTGGGAGGTGGATCCTGCTCTGGAAGTGGAGGGAAAAGATGGATTCCATGGCCAAAATCTGCTCCAAAATCCTGGAATAGCAGGGATTCCTCTCCATCCACAGCTTTGGATTTGACTCCCACATTCCCAAGGGAATCCCACGGGATTCCCAAGGGATCCTGTGAGGATCCAGAGTGGAGGCTCAGCTTTGTCTTTAGGATTGTCCCAGTTTTCCATCAGGGATTTGGGAATGGGACTGTGCCCGGATGGCTCCAAAAGGCTCCCAGATCCATTCGGAAAAATACATGGAAATAAACAGGGATGACTCCAGGATTTTCTGGGAATTCTGAATTTTCATTCTGGCTTTGGATGGGTGGATTCTGTGGCCAAAATCCACTCCCAAAACCCTGGAATATCAGGGATTCCTCTCCATCCACAGCTTTGGATTTGAGTCCTACATTCCCAAGGGACTCTGCTTTCAGCTTTGCCTTTAGGATTGTCCCGGTTTTCCATCAGGGATTTGGGAATGGGATCAAATCTTGGCAGCTCCAAAAGGCTCCCAGATCCATGAACACATGGAAAAAACCAGGGATGACTCCAGGATTTTCTGGGAATTCCGTCTTTTCAGCCTGGCTTTGGGGAAAAGGCAGGAAAACGGGGAATTTCCATCACCTGGCCCATTTTTTGGGAAGCTCCAGCAGGATCTGAGCTCTGCTCCAGAGTCGCTTTCCCATGGGAATTCCCACTTCATCCCGGCTTAATTGCGTTTGTGTATGGGGCTAATTAGGGAGCTGGGAGTTAATGGATCACAAGGAGCTGCCAGGAGAGGTTTCCTCTCGGGAATGGGGCTGGAAAATGAGGGATATCACTCATGGATACCCCCTGGAGAACCGGCGGATAACGATTCCACCTTCAGGAAAAGTCGGGATGCTCCTGGGTTGGGAAGGGTTGGAGCAGGGAGGTGCCACAGGATTAAGGGGTCTCTCCCAGGAGGTGGAATTCCGGTGGAGTTTTTCCATCCAGTGTTCCCAGATCCTAAAATTCCAGGGTGTCCCAGAGTCTCCCAGCCCTATATCTGCCTCTTTTCCCTCTTTTTCTTTTCCAGGACTTTCCTTCTACACTCGAGTGCTGGAAAACTGCGAGGACGAGGCCAAGTTTGACGAGGTAGGAGAAGTTTTCCATCTTTTTTATCACAAAAATCTGACTTGTTTTCCCAGGATTCCCTGTTCAAGTGAAAACCCAGGATTCCCAGTCCCGGTGAAATCCCTGGTCCAAATTTTTCTTGGCGTCTTCATTGTCTGCTCCAAGGTTTCTCCTGGCAGGGGCCAAATGGGATTCCTGGCTGGACACAGGTGGGAAAATCCCCATGGAATTTTCCAAGGAAGAGGATAAATTAAGAATATAAAATTTTCCATGTTTTCTGCACTGAATTTCAGGAAAAATTGTTCTTCCAAAGTGGGAAAATCCCGCTGGGATTTTGGCTCCATTTTCCTTTGTTTCAGGAGGAAAAAGTTGGGATTTCCCCCCCCTGAAATTCCTTCTTTTTCCTTCAGGCACAGAATTCCCAGAGGAGCTGTGGCTGCCCCTGAATCCCTGGAAGTGTCCAAGGAAAACCCTTGGATCAACCTGGGATAGGGAAATTTCCCTGCCCATGGAATGGGATGGGATTTAAATTCCTTTCCTGCCAAAACCATCCCGTGAACACTTCCAGGGCTGGAACATCCCAAATTTTTGGGAATTTTTTCCCCCTCCAAGCCCCATCCAACTCCATCTCCCACCAGCCCTCTGGGATTATTTTTCCACCCCATTCAGCACATGCCATTGGAAAACCATATTTGGGAATGGTTGGGATCGTGTTTGGATCAGGAGCTGTGTCCAGCCTGGAATTCCAGAAATTTCAGGGAAGAAAATCCCTCCTGGAGCAGCCACAGGTTCTGCGATGCCACAGGGGCATTCCTGGATCAAATCCTTCCTGCCGGGGGAATATCCAGGGAATCTCCACCCTCCTGTGGGCACAGGGAATTCCTGGGAATATTTGGAGTTCAAACCACTCGGATTATCCATGGCAGATCCCAAATCCTGGAGCAGGACAGGAGTCGGGCTTTGCTTCCCAGGAATAGGGACAGGACAAGGGGAAACGGCCTCAGGCTGTGCCAGGGAATTTGAGGCCGGATTTTGGGAATAATTCCTCATGGAACGGGCAGCCAGGCCTTGGGAGGGGTTCCCAGGGAGGTTTGGAGTCCCCATTCCTGGAGGTTTCCAAGGAATTCCTGGACGTGGCACTCCAGGAATTGTCCTATTCCCACATCTTGGATTTGATGATCCCAGAGGGTTTTTCCATCTTGGTAATCCCTGGATTGTGTGATCTCAGAGCTGAGGAAATCTGTGTCAATTCCCTTTTATCCCGCCCCTCTTTTCCGTGGTAATTCCTTCTTTTCCTGCCCCCTCTTTTCCGTGTCAATTCCCTTTTATCCTGCCCCTTCTTTTCCATGTTAATTCCCTTTATTCCTCTTTTCCATGTTAATTCCCTTTTTTCCTGCCCCCTCTTTTCTGTGTTAATTCCCTTTTTTCCTCTTTTCCTTGTTAATTCCCTCTTTTCCATAAATCAGGATCCGCCCCCAGGCAGGATTTGGATTTCAAACCCCGGCAGTTTCCATTTGTTTGGTTCTACTCCGTTTCTTTTCCAATTATTTTCTCTTTCATTCCTTAAAGAATTCTGCAAACCCTCTGCTGCCCCGGATCCTGGAATATTCCAGAGGCTGTGCACAGCTCCCCAATTAATCAGGAATGTTTGTGTTCCGTGCTGAAATCCCGAAGGATTTAGTCTTGGAAAGGCTTTTCCTGCAGATCCCCCACAGCCTGGGAGGGAAGGGAATCTCTGGGAGTGAAGGAGCCCAAATTCCTGGGAGATGAAATTCCCTGGGATAATTTCAGACAGGCCCTGAGGCAGGAGCTGCTCCTGCCAATTCCAGGAAACACAAACCATGGAATTTTGGGCAAGAAGAGACCTTAAAACTCATCCCATGCCAGGGAGAGGGACACCTTTCCTGATCATTCCAGGAAATACAAACCATGGAATTTTGGGTCGGAAGAGACCTTAAAACTCATCCCATTCCAGGGACAGGGAAATATTTTTTGATCATTCCAGGAAACACAAACCATGGAATTTTGGATGGGAAGAGATCATAAAACCCATCCCATTCCAGGGACAGGGACACTTTTCCTGATCCCAGGGTATTTCAAGCCCTGTCCAGCCTGGCCTTGGACACTTCCAGAAATCCAGGGGCAGCCACGACTTTTCTGGGAATTCTGTGCCAGGACCTTCCCAGTTTCCCATTGTTTTTTTCCCAGCACTTGGAAAACCCCTGGGATCAAGCTGTGGCTCCAGCCACAACTTTTCCAGGGTTATTTTCCTGCTTTTCCTTTGGCAAACGCCATCCCAGAATTTAGTGAATCCCAGACGTCACCCCCTACAATTGCTGCCACTTCCTCTGTCTTTCCTTGGATTTAGAGTTGATTTCCTGGGATTTGGTGGATCCCAAAGCACATCCAGCACCTTTTGGATGGAGGTTGGACAGGGACAAGGGAATCTGGCTGGGAAAATTCCCATTTTTCCCCTCCTCTCTCTGGGAAATCTCCTGGTGCAGAGCCCTGAAAAGTGGGAATAGGACAACTCCTCAGGCCAGAGAGATTTGGCATTCCTGCAGAATTCCTTCCTGGAAAGGGCTGTCCAGTGGTGGAATTCCCAGAGGGATTTCAATCCACATGGATGTGGGGAGATGGACCAAGGGTGGCCCCAGCAGCGCTGGGAATTCTTGGATTTAGTTATCCACAAGGATTTTTCCAACTCCTTGATTCCATAACCTTGGGATTTCTGGGTGATTTGATCACCGGATCCAATCCCTGGAGCATCAAAATATTTGGGAAAAAACCAAGGAGAAATTCCATCCCCACATTGGGAGCTCGGGATAAATCCTGCTGCAGGATCCGTTGGCGCCATTTCCCATTTCCCTTTATATCCCAGTAATTTTCCCTTTGCTTCCTTGACTCTGCAGACCAATTAAACCCGGGAATAAATAGCTCGGGAAGTGCTGAGGAGGCACCGGTTCCTTCCTGGGAATCTGCTGGATGAGCAAATTCTCTTCCCGTGGTTTTCAATCCCGCTCTGCTGCTCCTGGGAGGGATCCTGGATCCCGGATCCGCTGCCTCTGGCACGTTCCCAACCCGGGGTGCACCAGGAGTGGCGTGGGAAGGGGGGATTTGGAAGTTGTGGGGGTTTGGAAATCCGTGAATCCAGAGGGTTGGGCTGACAGAGGGATTTGCCTTGGGAAGCAAAAAACAAAAAAAAAAAAGGAAAGGGATCATATTTTGTGGAATCATGGAATGGTTTGGGAGGGGAGGGAAATTAAGGATCATCCTGTTCCAACTGTGACAGCTCCCGCTGTCCCAGGGTGCTTCAGCCTTTCCTTGGAGACTCCCAGGGATCCAGGGATTCTCTGGGAATTCCAGCCCAGCCAGGAATCCCTTCCCAAGATCCCACAATCCCAAGCTCCCCTTTCCCACTGGAAGCCATTCCCTGCCTCCTGCCCCTCCAGCCCTTGCTCAAATTCCAGCTCTCTTGGAGCCCCTTTGGGATCGGGAAGCGGCTCCAAGGATTCCCTGGATCCTGCCCTGATCCAGCTGCACATTCCCAGCTCTCCCAGCCTGGTTCCGTATTCCCATCCTCATCCAATGTCTGTACTCATATTTTCCACGTGTGAGTCCATGGAATAGTTGGCACTGGGCATATCCTCAGTGGCATCCCTGTAAAACATTCCCACTGCCTTTTTCTTGGGAAAAGAGGCTTTTCCCCATCCCCTCCACTGCCGCTCCCTGGAGCACTCTTGGTTCATCCCTCTCCTCCTTTTCCCAAAATGCTTCTTGCTCATCCCTCCCCTCTTTTTCCCAAAACAATTCTGGCTCTTCCCTCCCTTTTTCCAGACTGGTCCTGGCTCATCCCTCTCCTCCTTTTCCCAACCAATCTTAGCTCATCCATCTCTTCCTTTTCAAAAAATCCTCTTGGCTCATCCCTCCCCTCCTTTTCCCAACTGATCCTGGCTCATCCCTCTCCTCTTTTCCAAAAACCCTCCTGCCTTTTCCCTCTTCTTTTCACAACCAATCCTGGCTCATCCATCTCCTCCTTTACCCAAAACTGTCCTGGCTCTTCCCTCTCCTTTTCCCAGCTGATCCTGGCTCATCCATCTCCTCCTTTTCCCAACCAGTCCTGGCTCTTCCCTCCCCTTTTCCCAATGAACCTTTGTTCATCCCTCTCCTCCTTTTCCCGAAAGCTCCCAGCTCATCCCTCTCCTCCTTTTCCCAGACTTTCCGCTGGCCGGTGGCGACCAACATCGACGGGAATGAGATCCTGGAGATCCAAGTGTTCAACTACAGCAAAGTCTTCACCAACAGGTGAGTCCCTGCTTCCCACGGCCCACATGAATCTCATCCCGCAGGAAGAGGCAGCTCTGCTTCCGTTTGGAGGCAGGAGGGAATTCCCAATTTCCTGGGAATTTCTGATGTCAGGGGGTGAGGAATCCACCCCAGGAATTTCGTGGTGCTCAGCACCGAGTTTTTCCCAAGTTGTGCAATGTGTTTCTGTAAAATTTCCATGTTTTAAAGGAAGTTGGAGTTTTTTGGTGGATTGTCCAGGCAGAAGTTGATGCTGGAATGTTGTTTTCCTGGATTTTCCAATTCCTGCGGGTGTTGGGTTGATTGTGTCTGGGGAAATTGGGGCTGCCCCATCCCTGGAAGTGTCCAAGGAAAGGTTGGATGAGGCTTGGAACCACCTGGGATAGTGGGAAGTGTTGGCTTGGAATGGGATGGGATTTTAAGTCCCTTCCCACATGGATCCAGGAGGACACCTGGACAAGAGCAGGATTCAGGGAATCCTTGGAGCTGCTTCCCCATCCCAAAGGGGCTCCAGGAGAGCTGGGATTTGGGCAAGGGCTGGAGGGGCAGGAGGCAGGGAATGGCTTCCAGTGGGAAAGGGGAGCTTGGGATTGTGGGATCTTGGGGAGGAATTCCTGGCTGGGCTGGAATTCCCAGAGAATCCCTGGATCCCTGGCAGTGTCCAAGGAAAGTTTGGATCACCCTGGGATCATGGGAAGTGTCCCTGGGATTGCAGGATTGAAGGTCCATGTATCGCATCCCAAACCATTCTGGCATTCTGGGATCAAGGACACTCAGGATCCATCCCAAGGGATTTTCATGGAATCAGGGATGGAAAAGGGAAGGGAGACCCTTCCTGGAGTCCCCAGTTTCCAGTGAAGCCCCTGGATCCCAAAATTCCTTCTCAAGGAGGAATTGGGATGGGGCTGGATCCAATGGCAGGCTGGGAGAGCTGGGAATGTGCAGCTGGATCAGGGAAGGATCCAGGGAATCCTTGGAGCCGCTTCCCCATCCCAAAGGGGCTCCAGGAGAGCTGGGATTTGGGCAAGGGCTGGAGGGGCAGGAGGCAGGGAATGGCTTCCAGTGGGAAAGGGGATCTTGGGATGGTGGGATCTTGGGAAGGGATTCCTGGCTGGGAGGGCTGCGAGGAGAAGAGAGGAGCTGGTGCTGGGAATGTCCCTCCAGGAACGCTGAGAATATATGGAATAGGAATTCCCATTAAAATGAGGCAGTGCTGGAACTCTAGCAATTCCTCCTTTTCCAGGGATAAGTTGAAGGAGAAGGAGAGTGGAGAGGAGGGAGAGAGTTGGGACCATCCCTTCAGGCATGCTGGTTATATTTGGAATAGGAAATCCCACTAAACTGAGGAAATGTCAGAATCCCAGCCCGTTTTCCTTATCCAGGATTAAGTCAGATGAGGTCATGATATTTTTGGGGACATCCCTTCAGGAATGCAAGGAATAAATGGGAAGAGAAATTCCATTAAAACAGGGCAGTGCTGGAACTCCAGCCCATCCTCCAAATCAGTTGGGGGAGAGGAGGGAGAATTTTGGGAACAACCCTCTGGGAATGCTGGTAAAAATGCAGGAAAAGAATTCCCGTGGTCTGTAATTCCAGCCCATCCTCCTTGCCCAGAAATGAGTTGGAAGAGGGAGGAGGGAGAGGATTGGGGACACCTCTCCAGGAAGGAATGTCTGGAATAGGAATTCCCATAAAACAGAGGCAGAGCTGGAGCTCCAAATCCGCTGGAGGAGGAGGAGGAGGAGGGAGAGGCTTGGGAAAGCTGATCCGGGCGCTCCATGAATAATTCACGAGCCGCTGATGAAGGCCATTGATCAAAGGCCTGGAAAAAGGCGGGATACCTGATCCAGGGCCTGATCCAGACCCTCCGGAATGAGCAGGGAGTCACGTCCCGGCGGCTCCCTTTGTTCCCTGTGCCTGTGGCTGTCACCAGCAGACAATTCCCGGGAATGTGATCCCGGTTTGGGCTCATCCAGGTGTCTCTGGATCCTGGTGGGTTCATCCCGGTTCCGGAGGGTCCCCGAGAGCATTCCCAGGGTGCTGAGTATCCAAGGAAAAGGGACGAGGGAGAAGCTCCTAACCCCCCGAGATGGGCAACAGCATCCCAAAAATCCTGCCCCCAGCTCCTGGATTGGGAATTTCCGGGCTGGGAATCTTTCCAGGACACATCCAAAGCATCCAGGAGCCACATCCTGCCCCTGGGTCATTCCCAGGTGGAAATTCCCACTGGAAAATCTCCACAAGGGGGAAGGATGAAAAATTGTGGGGCCTCCACATCCTGAATAACACCCAGGAGATTCCCATGGCACGGAATAATCCATCAAAACCCCTCCTGGAAAATCCTGGTGTGAGGACGGATGACCTGGGTGGGAATACCGGGATCCTGCTGGAATTCAGGTGTTTTCCGTGGTCTTCTGTTCTCCTGGGAGACCTTCAGAACCACTCTGGGATGGGAGAAAGTCCCTGGGATGTTCTCCCATGGTTCTGTGCCCTGGGAGAGGCTGGATGGAGGAAATTTGAAATCCCAAATTTTTTGGGATTTGAGCAGAAAAAGCCACCACAGGACACTCCTGAGGGATGTGGGAATGGGAATCACACCCAGGCAAGGGGAATATCCAGTGAAAAAAGCAGAGACACAACCAGGGATGGATCCAAGAGGCAGCCGTGATTCAGTGGCTATGGAGCCTGTGGTCCCATTCCCAAACTTTTGGGACTTTTGAGCCTTTCTGAGCAGGTTTTCCTTGTGCAGAATGCAGGGATAACACCAGGCAGAGATCCCAATCCTTAAGGAATGTGCACAAAACCCAGGAGCTTTTTCTCTGGGGGGGTTCTGTCCCCTCCTTGTCCCTGTTTTCTTTTGGAGCCAAAGGCCCAAATCCACATTCCAAATCCAGAGCAGAGATAATTTTCCTATGGAAAACCCATCCCACAGAGAAAAGGTGGGAGCTGCTCTGTTACCTGACAGGGACACAAAGATCCGGATTCCGAAGGGTTAAATCCATCCCTGGAGTGTCCGGGATGGAAACAGAGCTTGGCCCCATCCTTTGTTCTTCTCCAGCCATGGAGATCCTGGCACAGCTCGAGTCCTTTGTGTCTCCGGAGGGATCCTTGTTTCATCTGTGGAAAATTAACTGGAAAAATAATCAGTGGAAAAATTTCCAGAAAATCATCTGCAGAAAATTATCCACAAAAATAATCTGTGGAAAAATATCCAGAAAATAATATGTGGAAAATTTTCCAGAAAAATCATCTGCAGAAAATTATCCAGAAAAATAGTCAGTGGGAAATAATCTGTAAAAATAATCAGTGGAAAATAAACCTAGAAAATCATCTGCAAAAATTTATCTGGAAAAATAATACTTGGAAAATTTTCCAGAAAAATAATCCACGGAAAATTATCCACAAAAATAATCAGTGGGAAATTATCTGAAAAAAAATCATCCATGGAAAATTATCCAGAAAAATAATATGAGAATTATCTGGAAAAATAATATGTGGAAAATCATCCAGAAAAATAATCCATGGAAAATTATCCAGAAAATCATCTGCAGAAAATTATCTGGGAAAAGAATCAGTGGGAAATTATCTGGAAAAAAATAATCCACATAAAATTATCCAGAAAAATCATCCGTGGAAAATTATCCATAAAATTTTTCCATGGCAAATTACCCAGAAAATCATCCATGGAAAATTGTCCAGAAAATCATCCAGGGAAAATGATTTCCTGCTGGAGCAGGAGAATGGAAAAAATTAACTCTGGAGCTGGAGGGTTCCCTGTTGTCCGACTGCCCTCCCCACACGGAGCAGTTACGTGGGATTTTGGGATGGAATTCCTGACTGTGAGGATGTGGGATGGAATTCCCAGGGAAGCTGTCTCATCCCTGGAAGTGCCAAAAAAACATTGGATGGGGCTTGGAGCAATCTGGGATTGCAGAAGCTCAGGGTTGGAGTGGGATCAGCTTTCAGGTCCTTCCCACCCAAAGCATTCCGGGATTCCAGGGTGGAATTCTCGGTGCCCAATCCCTGCCTGCAGCCCCTCGGGTGTGACCCCTTCAGCTCCAACCGTGCTGGATTTTGTGGAATTTTTCATTTCTGGATCCAAACTTGGAGCAACACTGATCCAAACACGGAGCAGAAGCCTGAGCACACCCAAACTGAAAATCTCATCCCAAATTAAATTTCCTGTCAGGATATTTTCATACCCAGGTCTGACTTCACTCATTATCCCCTTGCCTTCCAAAGAAAAATAATTTCTGTTTATTGGGAATTTCTGCAAGAGTTTCCCAAAGAAAAAGGGGGAACAAACTTTACTCACCTTCCGAAGAAAAACTAATTTCTATTTATTGGGAATTTCTGCAAGAGATTCCTGAAGGAAAAAGGGAGAAAAAACTTGGCTGGAGCAACTTTTAGTGCCAGCAGGCTGCTGAGGTGGAGCAGCTGGAGTGTCCCACATTTCTCCAGGTATTCCAGGAAAAAATGAACCTGGAGTAATTATGGGCTCCTGCAAAGTGGTGGGAAGGGGATAATTAGGAGGGAAGTGATTTTAGAAACTCTAATTCCATGGTCTGAGACAATTCCAGATGAAGCTGCAATTTGGCTGGAGAGGGGAAAAAAGGCTCCAGAGAAAGCTCCAGGTGGGAGCTGCAAGAGGAAGGAGCTGGAATTAATCAGGATTGCAGGTGTTGGATTGACTGTGATTAATCAGGATTTTTGGAAATCCATGGAACAGCTGCAGGTTCCAAATTGGAATGGGCACCTTCCACCATCCCAGGGTGCTCCAAGCCCCATCCAACCTGGCCGTGGGCAATTCCATGAGGGTTCAGCAGGATAATTCCCTGGAAAAGGGGACAAAAGGTGTGGAATCCCTCTGCTTTGCTTATCCCACCTTTCCAGGGGTTTCTGGAAGTGGGGAACAAACTGGGATGGAGGTCCCAGGATTTGGCTCTTGTCAGTTCCAGGGGATGGATGGATGGATGGATGGATGGATGGATGGATGGATGGATGGATGGATGGATGGATGGATGGATTGGTGGATGGAGGGATGGATCCATGAATGGATGGATGGAGGGGTGGATCCATGGAGGGATGGATCCATGGATGGATGGATAGATTAATGGATCCATGGATGAATAGATGGATCCATGAATCCATGAATGGATGGATGGATGATGGGATGGATCCATGGATGGATGGTGGGATGGATCCATGGATGGATGGTGGGATGAATTCATGGATGGAGGGAGGGATCCATGGATGGATCCATGGATGCATAGATGGATTCGTGGATCCATAAATGGATGGAGGGATGGATTAATGGATCCATGGATGGAGATGTCATTCCCAAAAAAGAGCCTCTCCCTGGCTTCAGGAACACTCCTTGCCCATGGATCAAGCAGCATCCAAAGGCTGAGGGAGCAGAGGCAGAAAAATGGGATTTCCTGGGCTGGAGGATGCCCTGGCACAGACCTGAAATTCTGGCCCTTGGAAAACTTCAGTGCTGGCAAAGCCTGACCGGATTAATGGGATTCACCATCCCCACAGTGTCCCTGGAATCCCCTCAGGGATACAGGAGAGGCATCCCTGGAAGTTGGGATACACCATAAGGGCAAATCCTGGTGTGTCCCGGGGTTCGGAGCATCCTGGACTCCCTGATCCCAAGATTTGAGCGAGCTCCAGGTGCTGAACCAGCCTGGCTGGAGTTGGAAACCGGAGCTGCTCCTCAGGGCTGATAAAATTACGGATGACCCAGAAAATTTCCCTTTTTTCCATCAGCAGAAACGGCAGGGAAGGGAGGGAGCAGGGCCCTGATGAATTATGGAACACTCGGAATTGAACGGCGGCTCAGACAGGTCCTGAATTTTTAATTCCGTCTTGCTCGGATCCTGCCGGGGGAAGCGGCTTGGGAAGGATCCCAGGAAGGACAGGAGCTTCTCTGGGGAACCTGTGCCACCTCCACAGCCAGGAATTCTTTCCCAAGGTCCCATCTGTCCTTGCCCTCTGCTGCAGGGCTTGGAATGGCTCTGGTTTTGTCAGGGATTCATGGAATGCTTTGGGTGGGAAAGGACCTTAAGGATTGTCTCATTCCAGCTTTGACACCTTCCACTGTCCCAGGGTGCTCGAAGCTCTGTCCAACTTGGCCTTGGACACTGCCAGGGATTCTCTGGGATTCTCTGGGAATTCCAGCCCAGCCAGGAATTCCTTCCCAAGGTCCCACCTGTCCCCTTCCCTCTGCTACAGGGCTTGGAATGGCTCTGAATTACGTGGTTTTGTCAGGGATTCATGGGATGGAAGGGACCTTAAGGATTGTCCCGTTTCAACCCTGACACCTTCCGCTATCCCAGGGTGCTCCAAGCCTGTTCCAACCTGTCCTTGGACACTGCCAGGGATGCAGGGATTCTCTGGGAATTCCAGCCCAGCCAGAAATTCCTTCCCAAGATCCCACAATCCCAAGCTCCCTTTTCTCACTGGGAGCCATTCCCTGTGTCTGTCCTTCCATGCCTTGTCCCCAAGTCCCTCTGCAGCTCTCCTGGATCCCCTTGAGGCCCTGCAAGGGGCTCTGGGTTCTCCCTGGATCCTTCCCTTCTCCAGGTGGTCATTCCCAGCTCTTCCCAGTCCCTGGAGCAGCTCCAGGGCCTCCTTTGGACTCGTACCCGCAGCTCCAGATCCCAGTGTTGGATCCTGGATCTGGAGCAGCTCTGCAGGGGAAATATCCCAGGAGGAATTTCCCTTTTCCTTCCTCAGCGCTCTCCAAGCATTGAGCACCTGGGAGCCAAAAGCCCCTGGATCCACCTGGATCCAAGAGGAGCAGGGAATGTTCTGGATTCCAAACAGGTTAAAAAAACAGGGAGAGCTGCAGGAATCTGGGCCCTGAAGGCTCCAGTCCTGAGGAAAAGCTGGAATTGGCCTGGATGATCTTTGTGGGAGCCTTCCATCTCAGGATATTCCACGAAATAAACCCAAGGAATGCTTTCAAAAACAAAAGTGCTGCTGCTCTGGCAGAAAGGGAATAATGTTGTTTTCCAAACCCTGGAATCCAGGTGGATGCAGCAGCTTTTTCCTCATCTTGGGGAAGAAGAAGGACGTTTCCATGGGATGCATTATTTCTTCTGGGCTGGGAATTCAGGAGCAAACAAAGGAAAGATTTTCCTGTTCAATATCCTGCGGGGCACCTTGGAGACAGAGCTCTGCAGGGGTGGATCCGTGCTTGGAATGTGGAAAATGAGGGATGGAGGTGGAAATCCTGCAGGGACTTGGAGGGGCTGGAGCGTGTCCAGGGAAGGGAACGGAGCTGGGAAGGGAATGGAGCCCCAGGAGAGGCTGAGGGAGCTGGGAAGGGAATGGAGCCCCAGGAGAGGCTGAGGGAGCTGGGAAGGGAATGGAGCCCCAGGAGAGGCTGAGGGAGCTGGGAAGGGGCTCAGCCTGGAGAAAAGGAGGCTCAGGGGGGACCTTGTGGCTCTGCACAACTCCCTGGGAGGAGCCAGAGGAGATTGGGATCTTCTCCCAGGGAACAGGGACAGGATTGAGTGGCAACAGGTTGGATATTGGGAAAAATTCCTTCACATCATTGGAGTTTGGAGCCGCCTGGGATGGTGGAAGGAATTGGGATGAGCTCCAAGGTCCATTCCCACCCAAAGCATTCCATGATTCCATGACGTGGTGCAGATGGATGAGGAGCAATCCCTGCTCCTTGTTTGAATCACCAGCATGGAAATTTAGGGATATCACACAATTGAAGGTGTCCGTCCACTATGGAGATTCCATATGGAAAAGTCTTTGGGATCCCTCAGTGGCATCCCAGGAATTTAAGAGTGATGGTTCCCAAATCTCCTTCTTTCCTATTCCCTTGGAATGGTTCCTCTCTCAGCTTCTCCTTTGTTCTATCACCTCCACTGAGCCTCAGTCTGGAATGTCACCTCTCCCTCCTCCTCCCAAGGAAAACAGGAAGCAAATCCCTTTTCCCGTGAAAACCCGGTCCTGGTGGGTGAGAACTCCCGGCATTCCCTGTCCTTTGCTCCGCAGGCTCATCGGGACGTTCCGGATGGTCCTGCAGAAGGTGGTGGCGGAAGGGCAGCTGGAGGTGACGGACACGCTCATCGATGACAACAATTCCTCCATCCAGGTGGGTCACCGAGGCCAACATTCCCATCATTTCCAGATCCGTGTGTCTGTGTGTCCGTGTCTCCGCTGAACCTGTGGGATCAGGGATATTGGTGTTCCTTGCCTTGATCCTGTTACTCCTGCTCTGAAGGGATGAGGCGGCCGGGAATGTCCAGAGGGTGCACAGGGAAACTCGGATTGGAAAAGCGTGGGAAGTTGGGGTGGGGGAAAAGCAGGAATGGACCTGGTTTGATCCGAGCATGGACAGGGAGAAGCAGAGTGCAGGGTGGAATCAGGGAATTCCAGATGGGTTTGGATGGGAAGGGACTTTAAATCCCATCCCATTCCAACCGCAACACCTCCCACCGTCCCAAGGTGATCAAACCTGGCCTTGGACACTGCCAGGGATCCAGGGATTCTCTGGGAATTCCAGCCCAGCCAGGAATCCCTTCGCAAGATCCCACCATCCCAAGCTCCCCTTTCCCACTGGAAGCCATTCCCTGCCTCCTGCCCCTCCAGCCCTTGCCCAAATTCCAGCTCTCCTGGAGCCCCTTTGGGATGGGCAAGCAGCTCCAAGGATTCCCTGGATCCTTCCCCGATCCAGCTGCACAATTCCAGTCTGGGATTGGATCCAGCCCCATCACAAACTCCTCTCTGAGAAGGAATTTTGGGAACAAGGGGGTTCACTCGGAATCTCAGGACTCCAGGAAGGGTCTCCCTTCCTCCTTCCTCCATTTTCCATCCCAAATTCCATAAAAATCCCTCTGGATGGATCCTGAGTGTCATTTATCAAGGAATCATGGAATGGTTTGGGTTGAAATGGACCTTAAAGCTCATCCAGTTCCATCCTCTGGCTGAGAGCAGGGATAGGGGGAATATTGGGAAGAAATTCCTGGCTGGGAGGGTGGGAAGGAGCTGGGCTGGAATTCCCAGAGAAGCTGTGGCCACCCCTGGATCCCTGGGAATGTCCAAGGCCAGGCTGGATGGGGCAGTGGGAATTGTCAGGGCTGAAATGAGATTGGATTTAAGGTCCTTTCCCACCCAAATCTGTCTGGGATTCCAGGATCCCATCCCAAGCCCTGGCCAGGCCAGGAGGCCATCAGGAATTACTTTGCCACCAGAAATTTGGGATGATTCAACTTCCATCCATTGATTTCCCTCTCTGCCCTTTGTGACACCAAAAAATCCTAAAAATCTGGCATTTTCCTCCTTTGGAGAATGATTTTCATCAGGCAAATTCCCAATAAACCAGCGAGCAGCTGGAATTATTTTTCCCAAGCACATCTGCACTCCTTGCACTTCCCCTCCCTCCTCAGGACTGCATCCCCGGTTTTTATTGGTTCCGCTCCATCCATCCCCCCCAGGAGAAGCCACTTAATGAAATCCTGCTCTCCTCCCTGACAATTCCAAGAATTCCCCTCACCCGTCCCTGTCCTTGGTGCTGGATGAGGCGGCGGCTTCCCGGGAAAAGGAAGGGGGGAGGCTGATTTTTAATGGAACCCCCGGGGTTGGATATCAGGATCAGAAATTGCAGCGTTTCCAAGCCAGTTCCTAAACTCCGTTTCCATGGGAAACGGCTCCCGGGAGGTGGGAATGCAGCGAGGGAAGCGGCGGCTGCCCCAGAAAGGGAAAGATTTTTCCAAAAAGGGGGAGATTTTAACCTCGGGATGGGGGCTCAGGGCTCCCAGACCCGGGGAGGGGGTGGTTCTTATCCTCGTTTTCCCAGAGGGGTGTGGAAATTGTGGAATTCCAGGTGAGGAGGTGCCACAGGGATTTTCCATGTGATCCAAGGGTTTGGGAAAACAGTCAGAGTCCAGAGGCGAGCATGGAGCTGCTCCAGGCCTGGGAGAGCTGGGAATGTGCAGCTGGATCAGGGAAAAATCCAGGGAATCCTTGGAGCTGTTTCCCCATCCGAAAGGGGCTCCAGGAGATCTGGGATTTGGGAAAGGGCTGCAGGGAGCCAGGGAATGACTTCCCACTGGAAAAGGGGAGCTTGAGTTTGTGGGATCTTGGGAAAGAATTCCTGGCTGGGCTGGAATTCCCAGAGAATCCCTGGATCTCTGGCAGTGTCCAAAGATGGATTTCAATCACCCTGGGATGGTGGGAAGTGTCCCTGGGATGAGACTGAAAGTCCATGGATCCCATCCAAACCATTCCAGGATTCTGGGATCAAAGACACTCAGGATCCATCCCGAGGGATTTTTATGGAATTCAGGCATGGAAAAGAGAAGGGAGACAAGCCCTGGAGTCCTGAGATTCTGAGTGAACCCCCTTATTCCTGAAATTCCTTCCCAGAGAGGAGTTGGGATGGGGGTGGATCCAATGGCAGGCTGGGAGAGCTGGGAATGTGCAGCTGGATCAGGGCGGGATCCAGGGAATCCTTGGAGCCGCTTCCCCATCCCAAAGGGGCTCCAGGAGAGCTGGGATTTGGGCAAGGGCTGGAGGGGCAGGAGGCAGGGAATGGCTTCCAGTGGGAAAGGGGAGCTTGGGATGGTGGGATCTTGGGAAGGGATTCCTGGCTGGGCTGGAATTCCCAGAGAATCCCTGGCAGTGTCCAAGGAGAGTTTGGATCACCCTGGGATGGTGGGACATTTTGGGATTTGAATGGGATGAGATTAACGATCCTTTCCCATCCATCCCGAGGCAATTTCTGGGAACAGCCTCATTTTTCCATAATGGAACTCAAAACAAAATTTGGAAATTGTTTTTCTTTTTTCTGGGCTGGCTGAGTATCATCCCTGGCAGCTCCCACCCTCCCTCCTGACTTTATTGCCTTCTCCAGGAGATTAAAAGCTCTGGGAACGCCGGAGCCAGGAGCAAAATTCTGGCTGTGTCCATTCTCCTACAACAGAAAAGCCAGGATGGCTCAGAATTATTTTTTTTCTCTCAACAGCAGGAAAAAAAATCCATTAAAAATCAATTTAAAATCCCCAGGGAAAGATCAACTCCTCCCAGCTCTGCAGGAATTTTTCTCCTTGATTTTCTTTTCCATTCCATTGTTTCCAACTGGAATTTCTCCTAATTCCAACCCACATCCTCCTAATTGCCCTTCCAAGGTGTGATCCCACTCATCCCACAGATCTTTCACTTTCTTATATCCTTAATTTTTCCTGCCTTGAAAGGAGTTTTTAACTCCTAAATCCAGCTGGAAAAGGAGATTTTAACCCCAAAATGTCTGAAAATGTAAAAAAACTGAATATTCCAACTTTGATCCCTGTTTTTCATTTTGTTGTTTTTTGTTTTTTGGTGTTTTTTTTTTTTTTTTTTTTATGTTCTCTAATAGCTTTGGAGGGGGGGGGAAATTAGGTGTGATTGACTCAAATTCAGATTTTGCAAAAAAAAAAAAAAATATATAAATCGATCAAAACCTTCCCCCAGATCTCCATTCCCAGCTGGGACTGAGTCACCCTTCAGCTGTCATGTGCGGGATGCACAGAATCCCTCTGGAATTGTTGTTCTTTTCCCAAATCTTGGATTTTCCAACTTTCCAACATCCCCTTGTTTGGACCAGGGGGGAAGGCTGCAAAACATGGAAAAAGGAGGATTTCTGTAAGAAATTTCCCCACTCCCCATTTTTTAACATTTTGTTTTTCTTTCATTTTTCTTCTTTTTTTTTTTTTTTTTTTTTTTTTTTACTAAAATCAGTTGGTTTTGAACCCAAAATAACAGATAATTTCTCCATGGAAGCAGAGTGGAGGTGGAAAAGTGTTTTTTTTCCTTGTACTTTAATCTTGTCAGCAGATGATGGGTTTTCAAAAGAGGCATTTTCCAGGAGAATGAACTGGGAATTGCTTTTTGGCTTTTTTCTTTTTTTCCCCCCAAGTTGCTTTGTCCAAATCTGAGCTTTTAGAAAGATTTTGACCACGAGAGCAAAGGCAGTGGGATGAAATCTCATGGATTTGATTCCATTTGGAATGCAGGGAAAGATTTTCGGTAGAAAAAAGGAAATATTTTGGGGAGAAAAAAAGGAGAGATTTGAAGGAGAAAAAGGAAATATTTTAGAGAGAAAAGGGAAAGATTTTAGGAAGAAAAGGGGAAATATTTTAGGGAGGAAAAATGAAATACTTTACGGAGAAAAAGGAAAGATTTGAGGGAGAAAAAAGGAAATGTTTTAGGGAGAAAAAGGGGGAAGATTTCAGGGAGAGAGAAGGAAAGATTTTAGGGGGAAAAGGAAAAGATTTTAGAGAGAAAAAGGGAAATATTTTAAATATTTTAGGGAGAAAAAAGGAAAGATTGTACAGAGAAAAAAAGGAAATATTTTAGGGAGAAAAAGAAAAGAAAGATTTTAGGGAGAAAAAAAAGGAAATATTTTAGGGAGAAAAAAGGAAAATAGGGAGAAGAAAAGGAACTATTTTAGGGAGAAAAAGGGAAAGATTTTTGAGAGGAAAAAGGAAATATTTTAGGAAGAAATAAAGGAAAGATTTTAGAGAGAAAAAAGGGAAAGATTTTAGGGGAAAAAAAGGGAAATATTTTAGGGATAAAAAAGGGAAATAAGGAGAAGAAAAGGAACGACTTTAGGGAGAAAAAAAGAAAGATTTTGGTGAGAAAAATACTTGAAAGCTCCAAACTCAAATTTGCTGCAACCTGGAGTAAGTTGGGAATGGCCACATGGAAAAGGGAGAGGAACTTTCTTGGAGCTGGTTCATCCAAGGAGGTTTAGATCAGAGATTGGATGTGGGATTTTGGGAAGGAATTCCTGGTGGGGCTGGAATTCCCAGAGAAGCTGTGGCTGCCCCTGGATCCCTGGGAGTGTCCAAGGCCAGGTTGGACATTGGGGTTGGAGCACCCTGGAAGGTGGAATGGAAATGGGAGGAGTTTCAAGGTCCTTTCCCACCCAAACCATTTCAGGATTCTGTGATCCATGAGAAGCTTGAGATGAAGCTTGGACACGGCCATGAGAGGTCCCTTTGTGTCCCCAAGCCCCACCTGGGCTGGTCATGGCCAGACAGGGAGGCTCAAACCAGAACCAATCTAAGATTGAGATGCCCATTCCTAAAAAACTGTGCCCAACCTGGAGATAGGACCAGGCTGGAGTGAAGTGCCACAAATCCATGGAGTAGCAGTATCCCAGGGTAGAATTCCCAACAAAGTGGTGGACCAGGGAATGCAGTTCCACCAGGGTGCCTCCAACTGCTCCCCAAGGCTCCCCAGGGATGCCCATTCCTTAAAAACCTTGTCCTGGCAGGAGACAGGACCAGTATGGAATGAAGCACCACAAATCCATGGATTAGCAGTATCCCAGGCTAGAATTCCCAACAAAATGGTGGACCAGCTCCACCAGGAACCGGCTCCATCTGCTCCTGCTGCCTCCAGCTGCACCCAGGGTTTGCAGCTCCTCCGGGCTTTTCCTTCTCCCGGCTCTGCTGCCGCTGGTCTGGGGTGCACCAGGAGTTCCAGTGAATCAGGACCATGGTCAGATCCCTCTCAGGCCCAAAGCTCCTCTCCAGGTGTCCCGATGTTGGAGCCCTGGATGCTGGGAATTCCAGACTTTCTATGCTGACAGACTCTGACCCGCAGGAGAGCACTGCATCTGACCTGGGGCTGTGGAGAAGCTTCCAGAATTGATTGAGAGCGCTGGGATTGTGGGTGTGGAGTTGGGAAGAAGTGTGTGATGTCACAGGGTGGAAAACTTAGAGTTTAGGGTTTTAGAGTATGGTAATAAATATGGGGCAAGATGGAGGCTTTAGGATAGTGGCCGGTCCTTCTTCATCACCTTCTTCTGCATCTTCTTCTTCTTCACCAACTTTTCACCTTCTTCTTCACCTTCTTCTTCACCTTTTTCATAACCTTCTTCACCTTCTCCTCCAAGGGTTTGGGTGGTTTTGTGTAATTGGATAAAAAACTGCATTGCAGGCCACGGGTGGTTGGTTATTGGGTAAAAAGTAAAAATAATTTAGGTGTCATTTCTTAATTAAACAGTTTATTCTTAAAAGGCCTTGCAGAGAGAGAGAGAGATGGGGCTCCATTTTTGGTTTGGTGAAGTGTTGCAGAACTTATCTCACTTATTGTGAGATAAGATAGATAAGAACAGATAAGAACATAGATAAGATAAACACCTGAGTCCCAACAAGAAATTCCATCTCACAATTTAATCCCGACCTTGGGAGAAGAAAAGAAGCAAAGAATCGTCATCCAGGAAAAATGAAACTTTAGGATCAGCAAGGCTAAAACACTCAACAGCCAATGTTCTTCCTGCTTTTTGGATTTCCTGGAATATTCCTCAGGGTGCTGATGGTGTCTCCCTGTCTTCCAGACCAGCATCTCCATAGAAATCCGCTACCAGGCTCTGGATGGGACAGTGGGCACCTGGAATGACAAGGAATTCCTGGAGACGCCCAGCGTGCACTCGGAGGGGGACGGGAGGTATTCCCTGGAGACCGACAGCCTCCTGTCCGGCCACCGGCACAGCTCCGACGTCTCTCCTGGGAAATCCAACCAGCAATCCACGGAGAGGAGCTTCAGGAGGTAACGGGACACAGAGATCCTGGATGTGGGATTGTGGGGGGATTGGGAGGGCTTGGATTGTTGGGAAAGGGTGGCGTCATCCCAGCGCTGCTCCAAGGGGCATCTCCTGCCCTCAGAGGATCCATGGAACATCTCCAGGTGAGCATAGGATTCAGGTGGCCTCCAGCAGGTTCTGGTGCTCCAGGATAGAGCTGAACTTCCAGGATTGTAGCACATGGACAGAAGGTTTAATTCCATGAAGGTCTTGAGGGGATGAAGGGTCTGGATGGGGTTCAGGGCTCACTGGTCGATCCATGGAACAGCTCCAGATGAGGGTGGGATCCAGGTGGCCTCCAGCAGGTCCTGGTGCTCGGGAACAGAGCTGAACTTCCAGGATTGTAGCACTTGGAATGAAGTGTCATTTCATGCAGATCTCAAGGAGATCAAAGGTCTGGATGGGGATCAGGGCTCATGGGTGGATCCATGGAACAACTCCAGGTGAGCGTGGTATTCAGGTGGCCTCCAGCAGGTTCTGGTGCTCCAGGATAGAGCTGAACTTCAAGGATTGTAGCATGTGGACAGAAGGTGTAATTCCATGAAGGTCTTGAGGGGATGAAAGTTCTGGATGGGGGTCAGGGCTCACTGGTGGATACATGGAACAACTCCAGGTGATGGTAGCCTCAAGCAGGTTCTGGTGCTCCACCACACCTAGAGAGAGCTGGACTTCCAGGATTGTAGCACTTGGAGAGAAAGTGTCATTCCATGCAGATCTCGAGGACATGAAGGGTCTGGATGGGTGTCAGGGCTCACTGGTGGATCCATGGAACAGCTCCAGGTGAGCATGGGATCCAGGTGGCCTCCAGCAGGTGCTAGTATTCCAGAACAGAGCTGAACTTTCAGGATTGTAGCATTTGCACAAGAAGCATCATTCCATGCAGATCTTGAAGGGATGAAGGGTCTGGATGGGGTTCAGGGCTCACTGGTCGATCCATGGAACAGCTCCAGATGAGGGTGGGATCCAGGTGGCCTCCGGCAGGTCCTGGTGCTCAGGGACAGAGCTGAAATTCCAGGATTGCAGCACTTGGACAGGAAGTGTCATTTCATGCAGATCTCAAGGAGATCAAAGGTCTGGATGGGGATCAGGGCTCATGGGTGGATCCATGGAACAGCTCCAGGTGAGGGTGGGATGGCAGGTGGCCTCCAGCAGGTCCTGGTGCTTGGGGACAGAGCTGAAATTCCAGGATTGTAGCACTTGGACAGAAAGTGTCATTCCATCCTGATCCTGAGAGGATCAAAGGTCTGGATGGGGGTCAGGGCTCACTGGTGGATCCATGGAATGGCTTCAGGTGAGGGTGGCCTCCAGCAGGTCCTGGTGCTCCACCACACCTGGAGATAGCTGAAGTTCCACGAGTGTAGCACATGGACAGGAAGCATCATTCCGTCCTGATCTCAACAGGATAAAAAGTCTGGATGGGTGTCAGGGCTCACTGGTGTATCCATGGAACAACTCCATGGATCTACCAGTGAAGTGGATCCAATAGGTGAGAGTGGGATCCAGGTGGCCTCCAGCAGCTCCTGGTTCTCCACCATACCTGGAGAGAGCTGGACTTCCAGGATTGAAGCACTTGGAGAGGAAGTGTCATTCCATCCTGATCCTGAGGGGATGGAGGGTCTGGCTCTGGGTCAGGCCTCACTGGTGGGATTTAGGTCCAGGTGGAATCCCCGGTGTCCATGGAGCACATGGTGCTCCCAGGACTGAGGTGGCCCCAGGGCAGATGTTGGGTAAGTGGATATAAGTGGATAAGTGGAATAAGTGGAATCCCTCACCAGGTGATTCCTGCTGGGAATTCCCGAGGAAACCCACTGTGGCAGGTGGGACACCTCCAGTTCTTCCAAGGGAATTCCGGTTTTCCATTCATTTAGGGATCCATAGCTTTCCTTGGGTGTCTTTGTGGGCTCCTGGGATCTGCTCCTGGATGGGAACAATCCCAGGGACTGAATGACACAAAGCTGCTGGAAGCAGTTGCAATCCCAGCCCAATGGGATTGACTGGGAATGCTGCAGGTGACTCCATTGGGATGGAATCCAAGCTGGAACCAGTTCTCCATGAGGCTATGGATACTCAGGGCACGATCCTTAGATGGTGGTGGAGTCCTCATCCCTAGAGGTGTCCAAGGAATTCCTGGATGTGGCACTCAGTGCTCTGGGCTGGTGACAAGGTGGGGATCGGGCACAGCTGGGGCTCGATGACCCTGGAGGGATTTTCCAACTCCTGGGATTCTGTAAATTCAGGATTTGCAGCCACGAGGGGATTCATGGAATGCTAAAGTACATTTTCACAGAATCACAGAATTTTCAGGCAACTTTCCACAGTTTTTGGAATTGTGCTGTCCAGGGTGGCTTTGTCCATGGGTCCCCACTCTGGGAGCTCTTGAATCCATTGGGAAAGGGAGCATTTGGAAATAAGGGAGACATCAAAGCCCTGAAGTTGCTGGAATGCTTCAGGAATGAGATGGAGGTGGAGGGAAGGCTCTGGAAGTGGGAGAGGGGGGCAGTGAAGGCAGAGCTGGGCCGTGATGTCGCCCACATCTCCCTCGGGAACACCACATTCCCTGTCTGCTCCTCATGGATCCACCTCTTCCACGGGGATGGATAAATGAGGACAATCCCTGCATTCCCAAATCATGGAATACCAGAAAACTTCAGGCTGGAAAATCCCTCTCAGAGCACCGAGTCCAAGCATTCTGCCAAGGCTGCCAAATCCTTAAATCCACATGGGGATGCCAGCCTGGAGCTGGGAAGCCAAACAGAGCCTTGGAATCAGCTGCTCTTTCCATCCCATTCCCCCCCTCAGGGTTGTCCCATTTTGGATCACATTCCATCTGGGATTATGACTTTATTGTGGCCAAAAAAAGGAAAAAATGGGAAACAGAGGGAATATCCCTCTAATTGCTCACATCCCTCCAAGGCAGTTCATTAACTGTGGGAACTGGGCTGAATCCAGGGAATTTTAAAGCAAATTGGAAACTTGGCATGGTTTTGTTTCCTGGCTCAGTGAGCCGGGACGAGGCTGAGTGGGAATGTGGTGATGGATTGAACAGGGGGATGTCGGGCAGGGAGCCGGGAATGGCACAGCTGGAAGAAGAGGGGTCTTGGTTTGAAAAGGGTGCTAAGGAAGGCAGGAGCCTCCCCTGAAATGGAAAATGTAAAACCACTCCCTCTGAATTATTATAATTTTGAAATTAAGGGGCTCCCAGGGAAAGATATGGGAATAGGAATGACAGTTCTTTATTAGGGAAAATTAAAAATATGAACATAATAGTACAAACAAATAAAAACAACACTGGCATAGTCAGAACGTGCCCTGCCCCCCTGTGTGTCAGAGTGGTGGCACAGCCCCATGCCATGGTGGCTCAGCCCTCCTGCAGTGCCAGCTGTGGTTCTGCTGCAGCAGGGATCCTGCACAAGGTGGGGAGTTTTCCTCTGCAGCTCCAGGGCTGCTGGAGATGGGCCTGGAATTCCTCTGGAATGCAGTGGAGAAGGAAGCTGCTCCTCTGGGAATGCAGTGGGCAGAGGATGCTCTGGTGTGTGGTGATATCCCTCCCCAGGATGAGGAAAAGATGAGAATATTGACTCTATGTTTCAGAAGGTTGATTTATTATTTTATCCTATATATTATATTAAAAGAAAATTATATGTTAAAACTACACTAAAAGAATAGAGAAAAGATTTCATCAGAAGCCTAGCAAGGAAAAAATGAATGATAAAATCTTGTGACTGCTCAGAGTCCCGATGCAGCTGGACCAGTGATTGGTCATTAATTAAAAACAACCACATGAGACCAATCACAAATGCACCTGTTGCATTCCACAGCAGCAGATAACCATTGTTTACATTTCGTTTCTGAGGCCTCTCAGCTTTTCAGGAGAAAAAAATCCTGGCAAAAGGAATTTTCACAAAACACGTCTATAACAGTGGTGTTCCCAGTGTCAGATTGTATCCAGGTGGGAATGTTTGGCTCCTCCCCCTGGGTGGAGCATCTCCCAATGAGATGATGGAATTTTATCAGTGACACTCACTGGCCCATGAACAGAAGATAATTAATAATTAATGGCTCATTAACAGCAGAGATCTCCTGGAGGGAAGGTTGATTGTGGGAGAGATAAAGAAAACTGCCCAATGAACAGAAGAGAACTGCCCCACCTCTGACAGATGGAAAATAGAATACACACCCAAATCACATTTTACAACCCAGGACAGGAGGTCAGTCTGGCTGGGATGGGATATCCAAGTCCTGACTGTGCCACTGGAATTTTGGGATGCAGGGATGGATGCTCCATTCCTCATGGAAGTGTCCAAAGAAAGGTTGGATGAGGTTTGGAGCACCCTGGGATAGTGCAAGTTGTCCCTGACCCTGGCAGGGGTGGGACTGGATGGGATTTAAGGTTACTTCCCACCCAAACCAGTCTGGGATTTGAGGATTCCAGGGAATTTGAGGATTCCAGGGAATTGGAGTATTCCAGGGAATTCAAGGATGCTGCTGGGATGGCTCCAGGACGGGTTTTCCCAGTTTCTCATCAGGTGAATCCTGTGGGATGCAGCTCTGTGGGATTAAAGCAGAAAAATTAGGGATCTGAGGAGAGCTCAGAGCCCCTTCCCAAGCCTCAAGGAGCTCCAGGAGAGCTGGAATTTGGGAAAAAGGATGGAAGGCCAGGAACCAGGGAATGGCTTCCAGTGGGAAAGGGGAACTTGGGATTGTGGGATGTTGGGAAGGAATTCCCAGCTGGGAGGGTAGGGAAGGGCTGGGCTGGAATTCCCAGAGGAGCTGTGGCTGCCCCATTTTAGGAAGAGTTGTGGCGTTTGCCGAGCGTGGGATGTGCAGAGTCGTGTCCTGGATGGGGGCTTCAGGTTGGATTTTGGGAACAATTCCTTCCTGGAAAACGCTGCCCATCCCTGGCACAGGGAAGGGCTGGAGCCCCCATCCGTGGTGGTGTTTCTAATCCCTGTGGATGTGGCACTTGGGGACATGGATCAGGGCTGGCCTGGGCAGCGCTGGGGATGGTAGGACTCAGAGAGCTTTTCCAACCCAAAGGGCTCAGTGATTCTGTGATTTGGGAATCCTGACTCCTGGGAAGGACAGGGTTGATGTTCATGGCGTTCCCACCAGGATGGAAGAGGACGAGATGTATTTCCACAGCGAGGATGAGCTCCTGGGAGAGGGGGATTCCCTGAGCCAGGGGTCCCTGGACACGAGGTAGGGAGAGGCTCCGCAGTACTGTGGCTGCTCCGTGCCTTTTCCCGATGGATCTCCCACAGGAATTGACCCTGAATTCCCGTTCCTGGGCTGCTGGTGGGGAGGAGAAGTGGTGGAACAGCCAGAAAAGCAGCCCTGGAATGGGATCCTGGATGGAGATCGGGATATTGGGACACTGCTGTGCCTTTCTGTCTCCATGTCCTGTCCCCAGATCCCGGGATCAGCCATTCCCATGGGAATGAGCTCCCTGCGTGTGCATGGAAGTTTGTTTGCTGTGGCTTTTCTCGGCGTGACAAAAGAGTTTGGGAAGGAGCCAAAGAAAGGGAATTTCAGGTAAAATCCCAAGGATCATCCCAGGAGGAGCTCAGCCACAGGAAGGAGCATTTTGGGAAAAGCTCCTGGATTCCTGTGGGATGAGGGATGGTTGAAAGGATGTGGAGAGGCTCATAATAACAGGATTTAACACTGGATCTGCTTTGGATAGGGCAGAGTTGGACCAGGTGATCCCTGTGGGTCCCTGTGGGCCAATGGAAAATATCCCACCCTAATCCATCCCATGGATCCCATCCCATCTCCTTCCCCATCCCATCCTACCTCCAGCCCCAGCCACAGCCCTTCCCATTATCCTATTATCCCACTATCCCATCCTATCCAATGGATCCCATCCCATCCCAATTTCCCATCCCATCCCATGGATCCCATCCCGTCCTATGGATCCCATCCCATCCCATCTCCATCCCCATCCCCATCCCATGGATCTCATTCCATGGATCCCATCCCATCTTCCCATCATCCCATCCCCATCCCATCCCATCCCATCCCATCCCATCCCATCCCATCCCATCCCATCCCATCCCATTATCCCATCCCCATTTCATTCCATCCTGTTATCCCATCCCATTATCTTATTATCCCACTATCCCATCCCGTCCCATTATCCCATCCCCATCCCATCCCATTATCCTATTATGCCATTATCTCATTATCCCATCCCATCCAATGCATCCCATCCCATCCAATCCAATCCAATCCAATCCAATCCCTATCCAATCCCCACCCCACCCCATCCCATCCCATCCCAATTTCCCATCCCCTCCCATCTCCATCCCATCCCAATTTCCCATCCCATTATCCCATCCCATTATCCCTTTATCCCATTCCATGGATCCCATCCCATCATCCCATTATCGCATCCCATTATCCCACCCTGCCTTTTCCCTGGCTGGCCCATGGATTCCATTGGATCTTAGGGCAGAGTCCAGGATCATCCTGGATCATCCATTCCAGCACTCCAAGTCAGCCTGGATCGATTCTGGCTGGGAGGGGCAGGAATTCCCTCAGCCCTTCCTCATGGAAGTCAGGGATACGAGGACGAATTTGGGAGAGGGAGATTCCCAAGGCCAAGCCTTTTAAATGAGGTTTTTAGAGATAAAACCTCTAGTTTTAGGTAAAGAGGCACCCATACAAGCAGCAGGATGGGGATGGTGCAGGGAATACTGGAAATACAGGGAATTTCCTGGGATGGGAAAGGTTATTCCCCATCCCAAACAATTCCCAGGTCTCGGCACCTCTGGGGATCATCCATGGGGCATTATCTCTGTTTTCATTGAGAATTCCTGGAGGATTTTGCTCCAAGGAATATCTGGCTTGGGTTTTAGCAAACACATCTGGAACTTACGAGGAATCAAAAATAAAAGGAATAAAAGAAAGGAAAGAGGTTCCACATTCCAGCTTTTGGGAAGGATCCAAAAATGGTTCACATTCCAAAGGATGTGAACCATTCTTTTGGAATCCAAGGATGGGCTTTGTTTAAAATTTCTTAAGGAACAAAAATGTCCCGGCCCCTTTGGAAGGCCCTTCCTTCTCCATCACTTACAGATCCCACATCTGGGAAAAACTTGGATCATAAGAATAAAAATAGGAATTCTGGTGTTTCCAGACCTGACAGGAAATTCAGTGGGATGGGAAGGGCTCCTTTTGGGGCCTATCTCAGCCTTCCTCATTCCCATTCCCAATCCCATTCCCACTGCCCTTCCTCCAGCCTGGGGATCCCTCTGGATTCCCTGTTTTCCACATGGATGGAAGGTTTGTGCACAGGGATAGGGAGGAAAAGGGAAGCAGGATACACAAGGAAAAGTGGGATACACAGGGCATGGAATTCCCTGTCCCTGGAATGTCACAGGAGCAGCCTCAGGGACCATGGGCCACAGTCCTGGAGACAGGGAATTGTGGAACCATGGAATATTCTGGGTGGGAAAGGATCCTTAAAGCTCATCCCTTTCCAAACCCGACACGTCCCACTATCCCAGGCTGCTCCAGCCTGGCCTTGGATACTCCCAGGGATCCAGGGGCAGCCACAGCTTCTCTGGGAATTCCATCCCACCCCCTCCCCACCCTCCCAGGGAAGAATTCCTTCCCAAAATCCCATCCAAATTCATCCCTTTGCGGCTTAAACCCTTTCCCCCTTTTCCTGGCATTCCATCCCTTATCCAAAATCCATTCCAGGCCACGGGGACCTGCTTAAACTTTCGTCTTTTCCAATGACCTATCCCACTATCCCAGCCATTCCCTTCCCTGTTCTGCCTCTCTCCCACCCCACTCCCAGCTTGGAGTCCCTTTTCTACCCGAAAAATCCCCTGGGATTTGGGCATGGATATCCCACAGATATCCTGGAGATCTCGGACTTTGGCAGCGAAAATCCCTCTCTGCCAGATCCAGGACAGCCTTGTCCCATTCCTATGGAATGGAGCATCCACATCAAGGATTTTGGGAATTCTCCTGTGGAGCTGCCAATTCCAGGGAAAGCAGATCCAGCTTTTCCTAGGCCTCTGCTGGATCCAGGCTGATCCCTTGGGAACACAGGGAATTTTCCACCTTTATCCCCTCTTTCCCAGGGAACGTGTGACCCTCCTGTGTCTGTAGATCCACGTGGACTTGTCTGCTTGGGAATTTCCCATAATTGGGGAATTTCCATGCAATCAATTTCATGCTCCCCATGGAGAAATCCTGCAGCTTTCCAAGGGATGGGAAGAGCTTTCCATCACTGGGATGATGACAGAGCTTCCCAAGGTTTTCCAAGGGCTGGGAATTCCTTTTTCCACCTTCCAAGAATCCTGGCACAGGATACAGCACCCACCCATTCCCACTTTTCCTTTGGGGTTTGAGCAAATCCATCCCAAAGAAAAGGAAGGAATGGGAAAAGGAGGTCAGGCAGGAGGGAACTACATGGGAAAGGTGGAATATTGGCCAAATATCCCCAAAATCTGGTCTGGGACAAACCGAAATGCTGTGGACACAACAGGAAGGGGATCCTGGGATTCCAAACATGCATGGAGTGGTTTGCTGTGCCGGACTGTTCCCAAGTTTTTCCTGGTTTAGAAAAGAATGGAAGAGCCCTTTGTCCTCACATCACAGCCGGAATTTTTCCTCTCTCCCTGTAAATTCCCAAGCCTTGGAGATGAAGCGGAAGAAGATCAGCATTCCAGGTAAATTCCCACAGCAGATCCCCCCCTCCCCTTCCAGGGCTGATCCACCTCCAAAGTTCGGCTTTCCAAGGAAAATTCCTTAAATCCAGGATCCACATCAAGACTTGGATGTAATAAATTCCATTTTTGTATTTCCCTGGGGATCCCAAGTTTGGAATCTGCTCATCCCACACAGAATCCAGGGATCAAGGAGCCAGGAATGGGAGGCGGAGCCTTCCCATGTGCCACATCCCTGGAATGGCTTTGGATCCTTGATCCTTTGGGAACTTTAACCAAACAAATCCATGAAAAAAAATCACAGGGAAGGATCCAGAATGAGGAAATAAAGAGATAAAAAATGCAACCTGGATTTAAAAAAAAATCCCGGGAGACGGGAGGATGTTAGAACCAGGACAGGATCCTTCAAAAAGCTAGACTTGAGTTCCAATGAGGAAAGCAGAAAATAAGAGCAAAATTTGGATATTGGGAAGGAACTCCTCCCTGTGAGGGTGGGGAGGGGCTGGGATGGAATTCCCAGAGAAGCTGTGGCTGCCCCTGGATCCCTGGGAATGTCCAAGAGATTGGAGCAGCCTGGGATAGTGGGATTGTCCCTGCCCATGGAATAGGATGAGATTAAAACCCTTTCCTACCCAAACCATTATGAAATTTTACAATCCCATGATTTATTCACCAATTTAGACTCACCAGGAAAAATTAAGAGGAATGAACACTTCCAGAGGTAGTTCAGGAATTGCCAAAACCCGTCTGAGCCCAGCTCCCAACCCCTCGGAAAGTGAGATCCCGGGAAGCACCACCCGATAGGGGCTGTCCTTGAAATATTCATGGCCAGGACAGGGCTGGGAGCCGAAAGGAATCTGCTCCTGGTGAATTATTGATGGAAGCTTTTCTTCTGTGTCCCTGGCGGATCCGAGCCTTGTCCGACTGCCTGTTGCTAATTATCCCTCTGGCACCTGCTCCAAAGCTGGGATCTGTGCCAGGCCTGGGAGAAATTGGGATGAAAATCCCCATTCCCGTTCCCATGTGGATGTGGCACTTGGGGACATGGAATGGCTGGGAATGGCTGGAATTTGGGATAGTGGGGAATTCATCCGTGTCCAAAGAGGTAAGAATGGTCCAAAATTCCCAAATCCATGTGAAATTTGGGCATAGATCTTTGGGATGTTACAGTGCCACCACCAGGATGAACAGGAAGTTTAGGATCTTTTCCATCCTGGGAATAAAAAGTCCCAGTCAAGGTTTTCCATTTTTTTCCCCAACTCCTTCATTAAATTTAATTTAATTATGTTAATCATTTAATGTGCCATTAAATTCCTTGGGAAAATATTGCATTTGGAGGATCCTGAAAATCAGGAAAATGTTCAAACCAATGGAGCAGGTTCTGCTGTGGGTCCCAGGGCAGAGCTTTCAGAACCTGGAGATTTTTCCTGGATTCTGGGAATACACATTGCCCCCAGCCTATTCTGGTGGAGGAGATTGCCAGATGGAGCAGGAACAATGCTGGAAGTGCAGATCCAGCCTCCAGCCGGCTTTTTCCTGGGAATAGGGGAAGTGGAACACTCTGGGCTGGATGCACAGCTGGAATTCCCTCCCTGGAGCACCCAGAGCTTGGACACAGCCCCACCCTCCTGGGAAGGGCTGTCCCTGCTCCCTCAGGAATTCTGATGTTGGGATTTGATTGGATTTTTTTTTCCTCTCTTTCTCTCCTCTGCCTCACCCAGGATTAAGTTTAACGATGGATACAAGGCAGTGGCAAGGTACCAAAATGTCCTGGTGGGAGGGATCCCAGATTTTGGGGTGGGATCTGGGATTTTGGGGGATTGCTTCCATTCCAGTCCATCCCAGGCCCCCACATCCTACAAACAGGTGCTGGTCCTGGCATAAACCCAGGATTTGGGATCCAGGTCAGCCTCATCCTGTGCTCCCTCTGCACCGTATCCCATATGGTGATACCAGGAATTACAGGGCCAGGACACAAGGAAATCTTCCCATTGGGAAAGGGAAGCTTGGGGTGGGATATTGGGAAGGAATTCCTGGCTGTGAGGGTGGGAAGGGGCTAGGCTGGAATTCCCAGAGAAGCTGTGTCTGCCTCTGGATCCCTGGAAGTGTCCAAGGCCAGGTCAGAGCACCCTGGGATAGTGGAAGGTTTTAGGATTGGGATGAGATGATCCTTAAGGTCTCCTCCCACCCACCCCATTCCTGGGATTTGAGGATCAGCCCCTCCCCCTGTCCTGCTCCCACTCCCATGCGCTGTGTCCAGTTGGGAATGTTCATTAATTCCTCACCTTCCTCCTCCTGGCTCCGTCTCCTCCCAACAGCGAAGACCCGGAAGATCCCAGGTACGGGACATGGTGTCCCTGATTTCCTTTGGGAATGGTGTGTGCATGGAGGGGAGGAGTCCCTGCATGGTGTTTGGATCCAGGGAAAGGGCCTTTTCTGGGATTACCCACCCCAGGATTCCCTCTGTCCTTCCTAATCCCAGCAGGGACAAATCTCCTTCCAGTCAGGCACTGCTGAAGGGGCTCCCAGAGTCATGTTTGTCTGCATTCTAAGCAATGCATGGACCCTTCCCTTCCCTTCCCTTCCCTTCCCTTCCCTTCCCTTCCCTTCCCTTCCCTTCCCTTCCCTTCCCTTCCCTTCCCTTCCCTTCCCTTCCCTTCCCTTCCCTTCCCTTCCCTTCCCTTCCCTTCCCTTCCCTTCCCTTCCCTTCCCTTCCATCAATCCATCCATGGATCCATCCCTCCCTTCACCCATTCCATCCATCCATGCACAGACCTATCCTTGGGTCCGTCCATCCATCCATCCATCCATCCATCCATCCATCCATCCATCCATCCATCCATCCATCTATCCGTCCATCCCTCCCTCCATTCATGGATCCATCTATCCATCCCTTCACCCATTCCATCCATCCCTCCCTCCGTTCATGGATCCATCTATCCATCCCTTCACCCATTCCATCCATCCCTCCCTCCATTCATGGATCCATCTATCCATCCCTTCACCCATTCCATCCATCCATCCCTCCATCCATCCCTGATCCCATCCCTACCGGTGCTGTCCTATCCCTGTTCCCATTCCCTGGGATCCTTGGCAATCCCGGGCACAGGGATCTCTCCGTCCGGGACCCTCCTGGATTGCCTTTGTTGGTTTGCTCCGTGCATGTGAATAAGTTTTTGGGGAGAAGGTGGATCAGAGGCCATCCCTGGATCACAACTCATGGAATCGCTCCTTTGGATTGCAGAGCCAAGGCCAGAGGGAAAGAGAAAAAACACCTGGCGTTGCCGTTCAGGTATCCCAATTCCCTGATCCCTGATTCCCAGGGCACCCTCTGGCTCCAGGCTCCATCCCCTAGGAACAGCAGCAGGGCAGGACCGTGAGTCCATTTTGCCAAGAAAAGTGCTCCCAACTGAGTTGTTTGAGGGATAAAATGGAAATTTTCCATCTGTGCCCAGGCTGGGACTGTCTGTGGTCACCTTTGGCAGGACAGTTGGACTGGAAGGGCCCTGGAAAAAGGAAAGGAGGGAGAGAGGGGAATTTGGCATTGGCTGCTCCACCAGGACCTTGGGAAAGGATCCTGGATCCTTCAGGAAGTGCAGACACCCACTTGGACACCCTGATCCGAGTGCCAGGAATGCAGTGGATGCAGGAATCAGGAGAGGAAAGAGATGCAGGGAAACACTTGGAGGAGGAGGAGGGAAACAGAGGAAAAAGAGGGAAGCACTTGGAATGCGCCATGTTCCTGCATCCCCCACCCAGGGCATGATTTCCCTGCAGGAAGAGGGAAAGGGCACAGGATCTGCACTTCCCTGGCCTCTTTCCCAAGGATGGATCCCAGGGATGGGATATCCCAGACCCTCTGCCAGGGATGAATCCTCAGGGATTGGAATATCCCAGAACCTCTTCCCACCCAGGGATGGATTCCATCCTGACTTCAGGGAACATTCCAGACCCCCTTTCCACCCAGGGATGAGATGTCCCAGACCCTCTGCCCACCCAGGGATGGATCCTCAGGGACTTCGCACCCAGGGATGGATCCCATCCTGACTCCAGGGAACACTCCAGCCCTTTGACCCACCCAGGGATGGGACATTCCCCACCCTCTGCCCACTCAGAGATAGGAGATCCCAGCCCCTCCTCCCACGCAGGGGTGGATCCTCAGGAATGGGACATCCCAGAACCTCTGCCCACCCAGGGATGGATCCCATCCTGACTCCAGGGAACATTCCAGCCCCTCTTCCCACCCAGGGATGGATCCTCACGGACAGGATATGCCAGACCCTCTGCTCACCCAGGGAAGGGACATTCCTGACCCTCTTCCACACCAGGGATGGACCCCAGGGATGCAACATTTCAGCTTCTCTGCCCACCCAGGGATGGATTCTCAGGGATTGGACATTCCAGAACATCTGCCCAACCAGGGATGAATCCCAGGGATGGGACATTCAGCCCTTCTTTCCACCCCAGGATGGATCTCATCCTGACTCCAGGGAACATTCCAGCCCCTCTGTCCACCCAGGGATGGATCCTCAGGGATAGGAGATCCCAGAACATCTGCCCACCCAGGGATGGATCCTCAGGGATAGGAGATCCCAGAACATCTGCCCACCCAGGGATGCATCCTCAGGGATGGGATATCCCAGACCCTCTGAGCAACCAGGGATGGGACATTCCCAACACTCTTCCCACCCAGGGATGGATCCTATCCTGACTCCAGGGAACATCCCAGACCCTCTGCCCACCCAGGGACAGATCACATCCTGACTCTAGGGAACATTCCAGCCCCTCTGCCCACCCAGGGATGGATCCCAGGGACAGGATATCCCAGACCCTCTGCACACCCAGGGATGAGACATTCCCAACTCTTTGCCCACCCAAGGATTGGACATTCCCAACTTTGCCCACTCCAGGGTGGATCCCGTCCTGACTCCAGGGAACATTCCAGACCCTCTTCCCACCCAGGGATGGATCCCAGGGATGGGATATCCCAGCACTTCTTCCCACCCAGGGATGGATCCCAGGGATGGGATATCCCAGCACTTCCCACCCAGGGTGGGATATCCCAGGCACTGTGTCCACCTAGGGATGGGACATTCCCGACCCTCTGCCATCCAGGGACGTGATATCCCAGACCCTCTGGTCACCCAGGGATGGATCCTCAGGGTTTGAACATTCCAGCCCCCCTGCCCACCCAGGGATGGATCCTCAGGGATGGGACATTCCAGCCCCTCTGCCCAACCAGGGGTGCGACATCCCAGCCTCTCTTCCCACCCTTGGATGGATCCCATCCTGACTGCAGGGAACATTCCAGCCCCTCTGCCCCCCCCAGGGCAGTTTGGATGGGGAAGGGAAGGAGGGAAGGATCCCAGATTTTGGGGTGGGATCTGGCATTTTGAGGGATTACTTCCATTCCAGCCCATCCCACATCCTACAGACAGGTGCTGGACCCAGCATAAAACCAGGATTTGGGATCCAGCTCAGCCTCATCCTGTGCTCCCTCTGCACCGTATCTCACATGGTGATACCAGGAATTACAGGGCCAGGAACACGAGGAAATCTTCCCACTGGGAAAGGGAAGCTTGGGGTGGGATATTGGGAAGGAATTCCTGGCTGTGAGGGTGGGAAGGGGCTGAGCAGGAATTCCCAGAGAAGATGTGGAAGGAGGGAAGGATCCTGCCCAATGAGATCAGCGGGATGTGATCCCTGCCTTGAATCCCATCTCCAGTGTGTGTCCAGCAGGACCTGGACCAGATTCCTGAGCTCCAGGAGAAAGCCTGGAATAGTTGAATTCCTCTCCTGGCAATGCTGAGCTGGGGCTCGGTGCTCCCAGGAGGAGCTCAGCTGGCAAGGGAATCACTTTCCCCTTTCTGCTCCCACAGCAGGAGTCGGGACAGGGAAAACCAGGAATTCTTGGATCAGAGATCAGAGCAGGTTGATCCCTGCCCGTGCTGCTCTTCCCCGTTTCCCTCCCATGCCCCGTTTTATTTTGAATTCCTTTGGAATTCTCCCAAAACCCAAAATCCAGCAACACTTCACTATTTAATTTTTTTCCTGGATGGTTTTCCAGCAGCTCGGGCACAAGGAGTTGGAATTTCAGGTTCTGAAATCTGTCCCTTGTCTCCTGTCCCCAACCGGGCGGAGGAGCCAGTGTAATTAACTCCAGGCTCCTTAATTACTTCCTGAGCTGCTTAATTGCTTTCTCCTCCCCGATTGCTGCAGGACAATGAGGGCGATGAACGGGGGAGAGATAAGGAGGGGAGGGAAACGGGGAGAGAAGCAGGAGCGGGAAGGAAATCAGGGAGGAAAATAAATAGGAATGAAGGACCGGGGAGAAAAACAGGGAGGAAAATAAATAGAGAAGAAGGACTGGGGAGGAAAATAGGGAAGCAGGAGTCGGGAAGAAAACAGGGAGGAAAATAAATAGGGAAGAAAATAAATAAAGAAGAAGCACAGGGGAGGAAAAGAGGGAAGCAGGACCTGGGAAGAAAACAGGGAGGAAAGTAGGGAGGAAAACAGAGGAGAAGGACCAGGAAGGAATGTAGGGAGGAAAATAAGTAGGGAAGAAGGACTGGGGAGAAAAACGGGGAGAAAAATAGGGAGGAAAACAGGGAACAAGACCCAGAAGGAATATGGGGGAAAATAGAAAGGAAAACAGGGAGAAAAAGAGGGGAGCAGGACCAGAGTGGAAAACAGAGAGGAAAATAGGGATGCCGGTCCAGGGAGGAAAATGGAGAGAAGTGGGATCCAAGAGGAAAACGGGGAACAGGACTGGGGAAGAAAAAGAGAAGGAAGACAGGGAGAAGGACACAGGGAGGAAAACAGGGAACAGGACCCTGGAAGAAAACAGGGAGGAGAGTAGGGAGGAATAGAGGGAGGCAGGTCCAGGGAGGAAAAATGGAGAGAAGTGGGATCCAAGAGGAAAACAGAGAGGAAAATAAATAGGAGAGAAAGACTGGAGAAGAAAACAGCTTCCCAGACCCAGGAATAAAATCCAGGAATCCCACTTGTCCTGCATTGACAGCCCCAAACAAAAATCCAGGGAATTTCCCTCACTTCCAGCTCCGCTGCTGGGAGTTGGGATCTTCTAAGCCATGCAGGGACATTTCCCACCTAAATTTTAAGCTGAGAGAGGAAGTTTGGACGGGATATTGGGAAGGAATTCTTTCCTGTGAGGGTGGGGAGGGGCTGGGATGGATTTCCCAGAGAAGCTGTGGCTGCCCCTGGATCCCTGGGAGTGTCCAAAGCCAGGCTGGACATTGGGGTTTGGAGCATGTTGGGATATTGGAAGTTGTACCCACCACAGCAGGGGTGGGGTTATGGATTTTAAAGGTCCCTTCACACCCAAAGCATTCCATGATTCCCTGATTCCTCAGTCACTGAAGTTTGTTTGCCTTTTATTCCCTCAATATTCCACCACCGGCTCCAGCAAAGGCAAGGAGAAGACCAAGGAGAACAAGTAGGTCTGATCTCCCTGCTCCTCCTCCTCTTCATTCCCACTTTTCCAGCTGATCCACTTGGTTTGCTCTTCCTGCTCCTCCTCCTCTTCATTCCCACTTTTCCCAGCTGATCTGATTGGTTTGCTCTCCCTACTCCTCCTTCTCCTCCTCTTCATTCCCACTTTTCCCAGCTGATCCAGTTGCTGTGCTCTGCCTTCCTCTAAAGCCAGACCTATCCAACCTGGAAAAACTTGGTTTTCTTGAATGTGTGGCCTCAGGGAATATTTATCAAAAAAACCAAGGAAAATTTATCCAGCAAAATCTTTGGAGTATGGCAGTGCCTGAAGGGAACTGAGAGACCTTGAGGGATCCATAGGGATCGGATGGAGGGAGATTCCCAGGCTGGACATGGACAGGACAGGAGAAGTCTGGATGCAGACAGGACTTAGATCCAGCTTTTCTTTGGATTTCAGGAAAAATCAGGAAAAGGTTCTTCCCCCAGAGCTGGCTGGGCTCTGGAACAGCTCCCCAGGGAATGGTGACATTCCCAGAGCTCCAGGAGCAATGGGCAGGGACAGGGTGGGATTGCTTGGGTGTTCTGGGCAGGAGTTGGATCCATGATCCCGTTTGGTTCCTTTCCACTTGGGAATTCCATGATCCGACAGCTCCTGTGCCCACATTAGGCTGCCAGGTTTCTTCAGCTCCTGCCTTCCTTTCATTCCCAACAATTTTCATGGATTCCAGACTGGGATGTTCCCCCCAAACCCTGATCCTCTGGCTCAAATTTAAACTCAGCTGCAGGGAATGATCCTGGAATCATCCCCGGGGACTTCCCCATCTGAGAGACCTCTCCTGGTTCCTATTCCTTGTTTTGTGGTTTTGGGATCAATTCATGGCACATCCCATGGATGGATCCTCCCAAATAATGGGATGAAGCAGGAGGTGGAGATGAGGTGGAGAAGGAGGGAAATGTCCTGAAGCAGAGTCAGGAAAAATGGGAAGAGATCCCCCAGCTCTGGTCCTTCCTCTGGGAAGAGGCACCAAGGGATTGAGGGTTGGGATCTTCCTAAGGGTGTAGGATGGACCCAGCAGTGGGATCTGTCCTCTGGAAGAACTCCTGGCAGGTGGAATTCCCACAAGGAAACGAGCCATGGGAATTCTGTTCCCTGCTCCCAGCCTCCAGTAAAATGCAGTGATTAAAATGTCTTTTTATCCATGGATAATTCAGCAGTAACGGGATCTTTAACTGGAAACTGGCCAGGACAGAGGCTGCTCCCAGCTTCCTGCTGTGGCTCCAGAATCCCTGTGGATTCTGGAGATCCCCACAAGATGGAATCCCAAAGAGCAAAGCCAAGAGGAGCAGCAGGAGGGTTTGTGGAACTGGAGATCATCCATGCTCAATCCCGTATTACAGCCCAGAAAATAAATGGGAAGAGGCTGGCTGGAATCTCTGGTGTCTAACATGGATTTAAACTTCCTTGGATGTTCTTCCAACTGCCAGTAAAAGACAGTGATTAAAATGTCCTTTTATCCATGGATAATTCACCATTAATGGGATCTTCAACTGGAAGCTGGCCAGGAAGGAGGCTGCTCCCAGCTCCCTGCTGTGGCTCCAGAATCCATGTGCAATCTGGAGATCCCCACAAGAAGATGATCCTGGTTCAATCCCATATTAGACCCCAGAAAATCCATGGGAAGAGGCTGGCTGGTGTCTAACATGGATTTAAACTTTCTTGGAAGTTCTTCCGACTGACAGTAAAGGGCAGTGGATAAAATGTCCTTTTATCCATGGATAATTCACCAGTAATGGGATCTTTAACTGGCCAGGACAGAGGCTGCTCCCAGCTCCCTGCTGTGGCTCAAGAATCCCTGTGGATTCCGGAGTTCCCCATAAGGCAAAATCCTGAAGGACAACAGGAGCAGCAGGAGGGTTTGTGGAACTGGAGATGACCCATGCTTAATCCCAATCCCATATTAGACCCCAGACAATCCATGGGAAGAGACTGGCTGGAATCTCTGGCATCTAACATGGATTTAAACTTCCTTGGAAATTCTTCCATCTCCCAGTGAAGGGCAGTGATTAAAATGTCCTTTTATCAATGGATAATTCACCAGTAATGGGATCTTTAACTGGAAGCTGTCCAGGACAGAGGCTGCTCCCAAATGCCTGCTGTGGCTCCAGAATCCCTGTGGATTTTGGAGATCTGCACAATGTGAAATCCTAAAGGACAAAGCCAAGAGGAGCAGCAGGAGGGTTTGTGGAACTGGAGATGATCCATGCTTAATCCCAATCCCATATTAGACCCCAGACAATCCATGGGAAGAGACTGGCTGGAATCTCTGGCATCTAACATGGATTTAAACTTCCTTGGAAATTCTTCCATCTCCCAGTGAAGGGCAGTGATTAAAATGTCCTTTTATCAATGGATAATTCACCAGTAATGGGATCTTTAACTGGAAGCTGTCCAGGACAGAGGCTGCTCCCAAATGCCTGCTGTGGCTCCAGAATCCCTGTGGATTTTGGAGATCTGCACAATGTGAAATCCTAAAGGACAAAGCCAAGAGGAGCAGCAGGAGGGTTTGTGGAACTGGAGATGATCCATGCTTAATCCCAATCCCATATTAGACCCCAGAAAATCCATGAGAAGAGACTGGCTGGAATCTCTGGCATCTAACATGGATTTAAACTTCCTTGGAAATTCTTCCATCTCCCAGTGAAGGGCAGTGATTAAAATGTCCTTTTAACCATGGATAATTCACCAGTAATGGGATCTTTAACTGGAAGCTGTCCAGGACAGAGGCTGCTCCCAAATGCCTGCTGTGCCTCCAGAATCCCTGTGGATTCTGGAGAACCCCATTGGCGAAATCCTGAAGGACAAAAGGAGCAGGCTTGTGGAAGTGGCAATGATCCATGCTCAATCCCAATCTCATATTAGACCCCAGAAAATCCACGGGAAGGGACTGGCTGGAATCTCTGGTGTCTGACATAGATTTAAACTTTCTTGGAAGTTCTTCACACTCCAAACTTGCTGGAACACAGGTGGGATGTGTTGTGATGGGGCAGCAGCAGCTTTTCCAGAGCCTGGGTTCTTCAGGATAGTGGGAGAAGGGCGGGTGATGGCCCAGGAGGGCTCTCGGTGCCATGGCGGCAGCTCAGGTTCCGCAGGTGCGCGGATCCTCATGGAATATTCATGCGGAGACGGTGTCAGCTCTCCGCCAGCCCCGGCGTCCCACCGGCGCCGTCGGGAGCGTGGCGGGAGCATTGGGAAGATCCCACAAAAACCCCACTGTGCCCACTGAGGAGACTCGGAGGGATCCCCCATCCCTGCTCCGTCCCCTCCAGCACTGGGATGGATGTCCCACGATAGAGGCTCCGCCGTTCCCACCTCGGATATTCCAGAACCTTCTCCTGCAGGGCTGGGTGAAGGTAGAAGTCGGGATGGGAAGGGGGAGGTGTTTGGGATTGGGCAGGGCTTGCCCAGCTTGGGAAAGGGACGGGTGGGGATCGGGAAGGGGCTGGGGATTGGGATGAGGCACTGGGATGCTGCTCGGGAACTTTTGGGATGGCTTCGTCTTCATCCTCATCCTGCTCCTTCCGTTCTTCCCAGCACCTGCTAAGTGCTGCCAAAATCCACCAAAACCCTCAGAACTCTACAAAACCCACCAAAAAACTCGCTGCTTCAGAATTTATTTCTTTGTCTCTTTTTATTTCCTCTTATTCCTTTTCCCTTCCATTTTTCCTTTTTTTTTTTTTTTTTTTTTTTTTTCCCTCCCTTTTTCCTGCCCTTTTTTCCCCTGGTGCTTTCTCCTGTTTGTTTGGAGTTTTTTTTCCTGCTTTATCCTTGGCAGGTTTTTTTATCCCAACAGTTTTCTTTCCCAAAGTTTTTTCTTTCATCTATTTTTCCCCCCTTTTTTCCCCCTGTTGATACCTCCTGGATTTTCTTTCCCAAATTTTTCTGAGTATTTTTCCTTTTCTTTTTTCCACTTTCTTCCTGCTGTTCCCTCAGGTTTTCCCCCTCTCCCTCCCATTTTATTTTCCCTCTATTTTTTTCCCCCATCTTTTTCTTTTTTTCCCCCTGCTTATTCCTCCTAGGGTTTTTTCCTAAATTTTTCTGTGATTTTCCCTTTTTCTTTTCTATTCCCCCCCCTCATTCCCCCACCCCAATTTTTCCTCTGTTTTTCCCCTCCATTTTTGCCTCCCCATTTTTCCTTCACAGTTCCCCCCCTTTTTTCCCTGTTTCTTTTCTTCCCTATTTTCCCCTCCATTTTTAAATTTTCCTCCTTTCTTTTTCCTTTTCTCATTTCTCATTTTACCTTTTTGTCCTTTTTCCTTTCCTCCTCTTTTCTTTACTTCCCCTTTTCCCCTTTTTTCTTTTTTGTTACTTTTCCCAATTTTCTTTATTTTACCTTTTTCATTTTAACCCTTCTCCCCCTCTCTTCTTTTTCCCTTTTTTTTCCTCTTTCCCTCTTTTTTCTTTCCTTTTTCACCTTTCCCCAGCACCCTCCAAACCCTTTTATTCCCTTCCCAAAATTCCATTCCCTGCTGGGCACGGACACAGCACCTGGACCTCTATTCTATATTTTTATTTTCTGGATTTTTCCCTCCGATCCACCTCACCCTGTGGATGTCCCAAATTTTTACCATTCCCAGGTGTGGTTTTTCCACACCTTGGATAAGATGATTAATCCCAGTTTTTTTCCACGCATCACCCCAAATCCACCATCATCATTTTACTGTCAGGAACATCTGAGGGATCCAAACCCTTTTTTTCCGTGGATTTGGCAGCTGAGAGAGGACCCTGATGGAATTTTCCATGCTGAGTCCATCACCAGCTGCTCCTCACTTTGGTTTTCCTTCCAAAGAAACCTCAGAAATTCCCAGGACAGTGATTTTATCAAATCCATTTGTTAAATGGACTTGATAAAAATTGGATTAATTTTATCCAATCCATTTAACAAATGGAAGCTCTGGGACTAGAGGGATTTTTTTTTTCTCTCAATTTTTGAGAATTTCATGGAAAATAAAGGAATGTAATCCAACCAACCGGGAGGTTTGGCTGGAAGGGCAGAGAATGATCTGGGAGCAGAATTCCAGAGCCTGAGCCATGATTCCAACATTTCCTCATTAAATAAATAAATCAGTTTGAAAACATCTCCAAAGGGTCCCATCTGCTGGGTGCTTCCTGGTGGAATCACAGATATGGAATCCTCATCTTTAACTTTTCTCCTCCAATCCATGGAAAAAATGGAGCATCCTGGGAATAAATCACAGCTTCCATAGGCCTGAGCGCTGCTTTAGTCCCATATTTAAATACTGAATCTTATCCCAACCTTATCCCCTCCCTCAGATATGTTATTTTCCCACTCTCCTTAATTTTCTTCCTGCTTTCTCTGGCTCTCTCTGTGGCCTGGAGACTTCTGGAGGTGATTTCCAACCAGGACTCAATTCCAGGGATTTTTCCTAGTGAAAAAATTCCCAAGGTTAAAACGTGACCCTTCGGCTCCATCCAGAGGTGGGACTGGGAAATCCCACAGGGTCCCTATGGTTTCCTTTTGGAACGACATCCCAGTCCTGCAGAATCCAGGAACTCTGGATCCCCTGGCCTGGAAGCCAGGTGAGGTCCAGGCTGGAGATGTGGTCCTGGATGGAGATTAGATTTTGATTGAAAGTGAGGAAAAGTCCAGGTTGGAGGTGACTTTTTGTCCTGGCTGAAAGTGGGTGCCAGCCTGGAGGTGAGGTCCTGGCTGGAGGTGAGGTCCTGGCTGGAAGGTAGATCCAGGCTGCAGGTGAGGTCCAGGCTGGAGATTAGGCTTGGGTTGGAGGTGAGGAAAAGTCCAGGTTGGACGTGACTTTTTGTTCTAGCTGGAAGTGGATCCCAGCTTGGGATACCAGTTTGGAGGTGAGGTGTCCAGGCTGAAGGTGAGGTGAGTTCCCAGCTGGAGGTGAACTCCAGACTGAAGGTGATGAAAGCTCCATCCTGGACATGAGGTCTGGGTCAGGCCGTAGGTGAGGAAAGGTCCAGTTCTGAGGTGAGGTCAAGGCAGGAGTTGAGGTCCCAGTGGGAGGGGAGGTCCAGGTTGGAGGTCAGGTTGATCTTGAAGTGAGGTCCCAGGCTGGAGATGAGGTCCCAGGCTGGAGATGAGGTCCCAGGCTGGAGATGAGGTCCTAGGCTGGAGATGAGGTCCCAGCTGGAGATGAGGTTCTTCTTGGAGGTGAGGTCCAGGCTGGAGGTGTGATCCTGGCTGGAGGTCCCCTGTTACTTCCAAGAACATCTTCAGCAAACTTGCAAATGTTCCTCCCTTTCCAGTGATGGGAATTCTCCAATTAAAAACATTCCTTTTTCATGGGTGGGGGAAGTGTTGGGGTGTCTGAATTTTGGGGTGTGGTGTCTGAATTTTGGTGTGTCTGCATTTTGGGGTGCCAGAATTTTGGGATGTCTAAATTTTGGGATGTCTGAGCTTTGGGGTGTTGGAAATTTTGAGTACCTGAATTTTGGGGTGTTTGAATTTTGCGGTATTTGAATTTTTGGCTGTCTGAATTTTCAGGGTATTTGAATTTCGGGGTGTTTCATTTTTAGTAGTTTCATTTTCTGGTGTCTTGGAAAGAAATTCCATGGACTGGTCGGGAGAGATGAGGAGTAGGAACACAACTGGGACCCCCAGCAGGGGGTTATCCCAAGCTGAGGCATTCCCAGATAAAAAATGGGATCCAAGATTCCAGGGCAGTGAATTCCACTCTCTATTCTGACACTCTGCAATATTTCCTGCTCTGTTTTTCAGCTGATATTTCCTCTTTCCCTTTTGGAAAAATCCTCCTCCTGTTCCCACATCCTAGAAAACATAAAAAATACAGAAATTAACGGGAATTTTTATTCTCCCTCTCTTCATCCAGAGCTGGCAAAGGAGTTTTTTCAGCCATGAAGCTTGGAAAGACACGTCCGTCCAAGGATGAGCATCGGAAACAAGGTACAGTCATGGAATGACGGCGGATTCCTGGAATTGCAGCGGTGGGAGAGGAAGGGCTGCCTGTTCTGTTCCCTGGGCTCTACACGGAGGTGGGGCTGGAATTGGACACCTCTGGAAAGGCAGGAGAGGGCAGCGATTGGAAATTCATGGCTGTTTCCATTCAGAGCCAAGGATCAGTTTTCCACAGCAAAGAAAAGCAGGAATGTGCGTTTACAGGCAGAGAAAAGCCTTGGAAAAAGTTTGGGCTGTGGTTCTGGGAAAACTTCCCCCATTTCCCAGCCAGGTTTCAGGCTAGGAAAAGGGAATTTTGCCTGGGATGCTGGCATGGAAGCCTGGATGCTCTTCCCAGAACCTGCATGTTCCCTTTGTGATTAAAGATTCCAGCAGGACCATGGGAAAACACCCAGGATGCAAATGAACAGAGCTGTTGGTCCCATGGAAGCATCTCCACAGGCTGGATTTATCCATGGTCATGGAATGCTCACTGTGTGGTGTGGGCAGTGCTGCAGGGCTGGGAGGCTCCTGGTCCCACCTTTACCCGGAACCTCCAGGTGTCCCTGGGCTGGGATGGTGATCCCAACCCTTGGCCACTGGATAAGGGATGGGTGGATGTCCTGGACCTGCTGCCTGCTGGCCAAGCCGGCATTCCCAACATTCCGTGGGTGCTTCCCTCCCATCCAGACTCTTCTCCAGCTTAGATCAGCTCTAACCTGTCCTTGGACGCTTCCAGGGATGGAGCAGCCACAGCTCCTCTGGGAATTCCAGCCCAGCCCCTCCCCACCCTCCCAGCCAGGAATTCCTTCCCAAGATCCCACCCCAAGCTCCCCTTTCCCAGTGGGAGCCATTCCCTGTGTCCTGTCCCTCCATCTCTTGTCCCCAGTCCCTCTGCAGCTCTCCTGGAGCCCCTTTAGGCCCTGCAAGGGGCTCTGGGGTTTCTCTGAATCAAGCTCTTCTCCAGCTGGACATTCCCAGCTCTCCCAGCCTGGTTCCATGGCTGAGGGACTCCAGGCCTGGAGCAGCTCCATGGTCTCCTCTGGACCAACTCCAGCAGCTCCATGATCATGCCATGCCAAGGATCCCAGAGCTGGAGACAGCAATTCCCAGATCCTGGCTCAGTCTTAATCTCCTGGCTGAGTCAAGGACCCCCTTTCCCTCAGGAAAGGAACATTCCAGCAACTTCTTCCAATAGAAACCCAGGCATGGGGACGTGTCAAGGGGATCTGCAGTGGATTTTCCTTTTTGGAATGACCCATTTCTCCCATTTTTTTCACCCCTCTTTCCTCAAAACCAGGGAATGGGTTGTCTTTGCACCAACTCATGTGCTCCTCAGATCTTCCTCAAATGCTTTTTCACCCCCTAAATTCGGGGTGCTGTCATTATTCCTTATTTTTCTTCCTTAAGACCCTCCACAGGAATTCTGCCCGGATGGAATTCCATGTCATCTCTTTGATAACCCCTCTTCCGAGCAGGTTGCCCGAGACCCGACCTGGTCCCCATTGTTTTTGTGCTGCCAGCCGAGGGGATGGATTGGTTTCCCTTCTCCCAGCCTTTAATTATTCACCGGTGGAAATGAAAACCGGAGCCATTCCTTTGTCCCCTTCCCGCAGATGATCCGGCTGTTCTGGAAACAGAAGACCTGGATAGAAAGGCCATGAGATACGGAGCAGGCCTGGAGCCAGACACCATCTCCCTGGCCTCTGTCACCGCTGTCACCACCAATGTCTCCAACAAAAGGTGAGATCTGGGGTTGGGATTGTGCCAGCAGGAGGTGAGGATGGACACCCCAAAAAATGAGTGATCCCTGACACAGGGAATGTTGGAAATCATTGTCCCACAGAACCAGTGGGATGTTTTTCTGGAATATCTGACCCACAGCAGCGATCACCAAAGTTCTGTGGAGCCTCCCAGCTCTCAGTGTTGGAGGAGCATTGAGGGTGGCCCTGCCCTTGTAGTGAAAGGGACCTTGGACATGAACCTGGAGGGACAGGACAGAGGGAATGGCTTTCCACTGCCAGAGGGCAGGGATGGATGGGATACTGGGAGTTAGGAATTGTTCCCTGAGAAGAACTGGGATGGAATTCCCCGAGAAACTGTGGCTGCCCCATCTCTGGAAGTGTCCCAGGCCAGGTTGGACAGGGCTTGGATTGGTGGTGTCAGGCTCTGGATGATCTTCGAGGTGCCTCCCAACCCAAACCATCCCATGATTCCATGAATTCCACCTGTGGTTTGACCAAGGGTTTCTTCTCCCTCTCCCAAGGTCCAAGCCCGACATCAGGATGGAGCCGAGTGCTGGGAGGCCCATGGATTACCAGGTAGGTGACACCTGGGTATGGCCCTCAGGGTCACAACCTGGGCTTGGGGACACCGTTTGCAGGGACTGAGTTCCTGGTGGGTCTCAACTCACTGGGATTGGATCCAGGGCATCCCAAGAGCTGGAATTTCACTGGTGGAGCCATAAACTCAGGATTAAATGATTGACTGGGTTTGTCGTCCAGCATGTGAAATCCAGAGAGCCTGAATTAAGCTGTTTTTGAGGTTGTCTCCATGGAATTCATCCATGGAGCAACCTGGGATAGCAAAATGTGTTCCTGCCCCTGGCAGGGAGTGGAATGGATTAAGATTTAAGGTCCCTCCAGTTCCAACCACTCCGTGATCCCATGGTGTTTTCCAGGAGAAGTGAAGCCAGTTGGATCGGTCTCCCTTGGTCCCAAAGCTTGGGTTAAATCCACTGGATTTTCCAGGAGAAGTGAAGGCAATGGGATCGGTCTCTCTGATCCCATAGCTCGGGTTAAATCCTGTTCTGTTTTCCAGCGGAAGTGAAGCCAAAGCTATCAGTCTCTGATGCCACAGCTTGGGTTAAATCCCATTGGATTTTCCAACAGAAGTGAAGCTAATGGGATCGGTCTCTCTGATCCCAAAGATCAGGTTAAATCTATTGGATTGTCCATGTTGGGTGGAGTGCCCACACCCTGGGGCTGGAACAACCAGGATTCCTGGAATCTCCTGCATCCCACACCATTGCCAGCCCCTCCTCATCCATGTCCCAGTGGGACCAGCAGACCCCACTGCACTGGGAATTCCCCTCGGTCAGAGGTAGGGGGGTGGGTGAAGGCAGCCTGGAGATGCTCCCGGGATGTGGAAATTTGGGAATTCCTCTGCCCAGGTCAGCATCACCATCATCGAGGCCCGGCAGCTGGTGGGGCTCAACATGGACCCCGTGGTGTGCGTGGAGGTGGGGGAGGAGAAGAAATACACGTCCATGAAGGAATCCACCAATTGTCCTTACTACAATGAGGTGGGTCCGGCCCTGGTGCTGCTCCCTACCCCTCTGGTTTACTCCACCCTCGATCCTGTGATTTATTTTTTATCTGCGGGGGTTTTGGGGGTTAAATTCTTGCTGGAATAAGGAGAAATCTCAAACCATGAGGAGAAACAAACCCCTTGCCCTCTGGAATTTTGTGATCAAGGATTCCCAGGTTTTCCCAGAAATCTGAGCTTCCATTGGCTCCCCATACTCGGTGGGGGATCGGTGATCCATGTGGTCCCATGCTCAATGTTGGGATCAGAGGGATCCATCCCTGCTGGGCCATGGGCACCCCTGGGCAGCCACAGCTTCTCCGGGGCGTTCTCAAACCTGATGGATCCCACCTCTCACCATTCCATTTTCCCTTCCAGTATTTCGTCTTCGATTTCCACGTCCCCCCTGATGTCATGTTCGACAAGATCATCAAGCTCTCCGTAAGTGACCCCAATATCCTTGTCCTTTTTGGGGGGCTTTGGAAGCAAACCACCCATTTTTGGGATGGATTTAAGGTCCTTGATGTGAGATTCCCAACAGGAATTCTCTTCTGCAGACCCCTAGTCTGTTTCCTTCATGGGTGTCCCTTCATGGGTTGATCTCTGGTATTCCAGAGATCCAAACCTTGGAATTTATTTATTAGAACCAAACCTTGGAATTTATTTATTAGAACCAAACCTTGGAATTTATTTATTTATTCTTGTGGAGAAGAAAGACCTTCCAGAGCCAGGGAAATTCCTGGGGTATCAGAGCTGTTGTGGAAATCCAGGATTTGGAATGCTGAGAGGAAAGCTGAGATTTCAGCCCACCCAAAACCAGGAAGGTGATGGACAAGACTTCCAGATTCCCTGTCCAATTAGGGCACATTAATTGGGATCATCCATATCCATCCTTGTGCACAGACTGGCTGCACAATTTCTCTCATTTTTCCTCAAATTCTGAGCATTTTAAAGGCTCTTACCCCAGTTAAATATCCCAGTGTTTCCTGCTGTGTCTGGAAAAGGGATCTTCCTCCAAAGATTAATTTCTTTGCATTTTTTGTTCATTCCAAATGCAAACTTCCTGTCAATTCCACTAATCAGGACCTGCCAACCCCACGGGGCCTTTTGGTGTCCTCGAATCCTCCCCAGACCAAGGAAAACTCCTCAACTCCTTTCCCATCCCATCCTGGAGACCTCTGGAATGGCTTTGGGGCTCCCAGGTCCTGGGGGAATTCCTGAGTGGTTTTCCCCTCTTGATTTCCAGGTGATCCATTCCAAAAACCTCCTGAGGAGTGGGACGTTGGTGGGGTCCTTCAAGATGGATGTTGGGACCGTTTACACCCAGCCTGGTACGTGAATGTCGTTTGTAACGATTCCCAGGCACATGCAGCTGCTCAGTGGAGTAAAATTCCTGGCAAAGGAGTGAGGCAGGGGCTGGATTCCTTGGAAAATGCTTTCCAAGTATTAAATGATTGGAAATTGATTGAAAATGATTAGGTGTAAATATCCAAGATATAAAAAGTCACCTGGAGTCACTCATAGGTCAGGGAAGAGCTCTTGGCACCTTTGGAGAAGGATCTCCATCCTGGAGGGATTCCATCCTGGAATCACAGGATGGTTTGGGTGTGATGGGACTTTAAGATAATTTAATTCCACCCCTGCCATGAACAGGGACACCTTTCACTGTCCCAGGTGGATCCAAGCCCCAGTGTCCAGCCTGGCCTTGGATGCTGCCAGGGATCCAGGGATTCTCTGGGAATTCCAGCCCAGCCAGGAATCCCTTCCCAAGATCCCACCATCCCAAGCTCCCCTTTCCCACTAGAAGCCATTCCCTCGCTCCCTCCAGTCCTTTCCCAAATTCCAGCTCTCCTGGAGCCCCTTGAGGCCCTTGAGGGTGCTCTGAGTTCTCCCTGGATCCTTCCCTTCTGCAGCTCTACCAAGACAGATTCCCAGATCTCCCTGACCCTGACAACCAGATCTCCCTGAGATCCCTCCTGGCTGTTCTGGTGTCCATCCCTGCCCTGCCCAGGAAGAAGCCCTGGGTGACATTCCCAGACAGGACGTGAACATTCCAGACAGTAATGTCCAGGGCTGGATCCTGCCCCACATTTCACCCAAGCCTGGAAAGGAGGGAGAGGTTGATTAGAGCTGCTGACCATCGAGTCCAACCATCCCCAATGCTGCCAGGGCCACCATCACTTCCCCATGTCCCCAAGTGCCACATCCACACGGCTCTAAACCCCTCCAGGGTGGGGACTTGAGACTCCACCCTCATCCAGCTTATCCCGTTGTTTCTCCATCTCCAACACCAGACACCCCTTCCCAGTGGATTTTCCAGGTGTTTTTTTGGATCCCTCACACACAGGGCAGGTCCCACTCCATGGAATGCTGTGTCCTGGTGGCGTTGGCCGTGTCTGGTGGTGACAAAGGTCTCTCTTGTCCCCTGGGTTGCAGAGCACCAGTTCTACCATAAATGGGCCATCCTGTCCGACCCTGAGGACCTCACAGCTGGCCTCAAGGGCTATCTCAAGTGTGACATCGCCGTGGTGGGCAAAGGTGACAACATCAAGACCCCGCACAAGGCCAACGAGACAGAGGAGGATGACATTGAAGGGTAGGGATCGGCTGGGATCCGCTTCTTCCCAGCTCCCTCGGGAATCCTTTCCACCTCTCTTTCCCTTGGGTGGGATCACAGGATCCAAACCTGGTGGCAAACCCTGAGCCGTGAAAGGGAGAGGGACCAATCCGGTGGTTTTCTGGGAGGGAATGCATGGTCCTGGTGCAATTCCAGGTGATCTCCAGCACAGAGTTGTCCTTCCTGTGGGGTCAGACCATCTGCTGGTGGTTGAACTCTCCAGCAGCACCAGCCTGGTGTCAAGCAGCCTGATGTCCCCTGATGTTCCTGATGGGTGGAAAATGGGATGAGATGGGATAATGGGATGGGATCTCACACCCCAAGGCAGAGCAGGGAAGTCTGGATGGGGTTTCCCCAGCTGCGTGTGTGAACAGATGTCTTGGACTGCCCAGAACATCTCAAAGGTCCCGGACCAAAAATCAGGAGCTTTCAGGCTTGGTTCCAGCCCCAAAACCTTTCCAGCTAAATTAATATCTCCATTTTAAACCTGCCTCTGAGGCTCTCCCCACATGTAATCCGGGGATGGTTTACGTTGGGAAAGACCTCTGAGATTGAGTCCAGCCATTAACAGTCAGAAACCAGCAGTACAGCTCTCCTGACTTGCTGGGGTTTGAGGAACCACCTCCAGAACTCTGGGCTTCATTCCATGCTGTAGTGATTCTCCTACTCATTCCTAAAATCCTGGAATGGTTTGTTTTTGGAAGGGATCTTCAAGATCACCTTGTTCCAACCCTCCTGCCATGGGCAGGGACACCTTCCACCAGCCATGGACAACTCCAGCAATTCCTAGAATTTCCCTAGAAATATTTTGTTCACTCCCATCTGCAGAGGAAGAAAGCCACATATCCAAAAAAACCCCAAAACAATGGATGGAATTAATTTCATCCCCAAAATAATCCTCCAACATCCCCTTGATAAGGAAAAAGCAACTCTTCCAAAATCCCATTCATTCCATTTCCGTGGAATGGAGTGGAAGCGGAAGGAGTCAGTGCTCAGAAAATGGAGCAGCTCCTCTCTGGTCTTTTATGGAACCACAAAGGTTGGATGGAGGTTGTCCCATCCAACTGGGATGGGATTCACTGACCATCCCACCCCAGCAGCTGTTCCCAACCCCATCCTGACATTCCACATTCCAGGAACCTCCTGCTCCCCGACGGGGTCCCCCCAGAGCGCCAGTGGGCTCGGTTCTACATCAAGATCTACCGCGCTGAGGGGCTGCCGCGCATGAACACCAGCATCATGGCCAACGTCAAGAAGGCGCTCATCGGCGAGAACAAGGACCTGGTGGACCCCTACGTGCAGGTGGCCTTCGCAGGGCAGAAGGTGAGCGGGGAGGTGCCAGGGTGACCACAGTAGGTGAAGCCAGCAGGTGGCCATAGATTGTCTCAGTTGTCCTTGAAGGTCAGGATGGACATGGTGTCACCTGATATGTTAAGATGGGTGTGGTGTCACCTTGGCTGAGATGGGCGTGGTGTCACCAGCACATCAAGAGGGGTGTGGTGTCACCTGGCATATCCAAATAGGCATGGTGTCACTTGGTGCATCAACCTGGACATGGTATGACTTGATACATTGAGGTGGGCGTGATGTCACCTGGCACATCTAGATGGGCATGATGTCACCTGGCACATTGAGATGGGTGTGGTGTCATCTGATACACCAAGATGGGTGTGGTGTCACCTGGTACATCAAGATGGGCGTGGTATCACCTGGCCTGTTGAGAGGGGCGTGGTTTCACCTGATGCATCGAGGTGGGCATGGTGTCACCTTGTTTTTGCTCTCCGAGATGGATTTGTGCCCTCTCCAGTTGAGGAGGAGAATTCCTTTCTCAGAAGAGGGCACAGTGAGTGGAAGGGAGCAGCTCTGGTGTTGAGGGATGATGTTTGTGAGATCCAACCTGTTGGGAAGGATGAAAGTTTGACAAGAAACTTTCACAGATATTTGTGCTTGGCAGAAGATCTGTGAATGTAGAAGCTGAGAGTAGAATAGAGATGGAAGCAAGTTTTGATATAAAAGAACAACAGATGTGTAAATTGAGGACTGCTGAGCCAGTCTTGCTTGACACCTAAGACAGCAAAGATTAAGTCGAGTTGGAAAGAGATTTTATTACTTAGAGCAAAGGATAAGCTGACCGCAAACAAAACGACGTTTTTACAGAGCAGAAAGATTCCAGAGACAAGCAACATGCCAATGTGGCAAGTATAAAAAAGATCTAAGAATTTTCCACTGCAAGAAAAACAACTTTAAGCTTAAAATGTAACATTCTAACTCATGTGGCTGGATATTATTGACCATAATATGGTAATGATAGTAATGACAGGTTGCAGGTAATAGTAAATGTATTGATTGGTTGATTATGTATTAAAATGCTCAGCAAAGAAAAATATATAATGCAAGTAACCAAAACTAAAGGGTCTTCAGGCTTGTCTGCAGCTGGAGCTGACAGCTGTAGGCATGGCTCTGTCACCCATGTTGGAATTCCAGGCTCTTTCTTGCTCCAAGGTCAGGGTGACTAAAACTCAGGAGATGTTGTTTTCAAAGTCTCACTCTGAAGTTTATTATCCTTATCCATTACAAACTCACCAGATGTGAGCTCTCCCTAAAAAGTGAGTTAAAATGGCATCTGTTCAAGGCTATTTAAGTCCCAGTTACCCAATAAACAGTTGACATCTATATCATTTATGCTTCTAACTCAATTATGATCACCCAAAACCCACAATGTGGACATCTTTAATCTAATTAGAGAAAACCACCCAGATATGTGGTGGAAGAAGAAGGTGTAAAAAAGACATTTAACCCCCACCCAAAATTCTCCATCTTGACTCCCATGTATCACCATATACTAAAACCCCAAATCTAAGTTTTATCACCCTGTGAAATCACACACTTCTAACCAACTTCACACCCATAATCTGAGTGCTATTAATCAGTTTTGGAAGCTTTCTCCACAGCCCTCAGGTCAAATGCAGTTCTCGCTTGTGGGTCTGTGCCTTTCACCACAGAACGTGTAAAATTCTCAGCATCCAGGGTTCCAACACCCCACAACCCTGAACTGCTGTAACACCTTGGATACAATAAACTGCGTTTTGAAGAGTTGCCTGGAGTCCCACATCTCTCATCTCTTACTCAACCCTTGTCTGATATCCGTCTCCTCTCGATTCCCAGGGAAAGACATCCATACAGAAGAGCAGCTATGAGCCCCTCTGGAATGAGCAAATCATCTTCACAGAGATGTTTCCCCCGCTGTGCAAGCGGATCAAGATCCAGATCCGGGACTCAGACAAGGTCAACGACGTGGCCATCGGGACCCATTTCATCGACCTGAGGAAGGTCTCCAACGAGGGGGACAAAGGTAAAGTTGAAGTGGGGGGCATAAAAGCTACAGGGGCATTCCTTTAGCAGAGATCCCGAAGTTTTCCAGGTTCCTTCCCGCCCCTGGAATTCCTGGGTGCTCATCAGGAGAGATCTTGAGGTCCTCAAATATGAGAGGTTCCTGGGCCAATGCCCTGAAAACCAAGATTTGTCACAAACCTTCAGCAAATACCTGAAAGCAAAGACACCCCAGAACAATTTGCTTTTCCAAAATTTCCACGGAGGGATGAGCATTTGTGGGCAAAGATGGGAAACCAGATGTGGGACTGGAAAGGGACTAATGGGGGGTTCTTCTTCCTCAAACCTCAAAATGGGGAATTGCCAAAGACCTGCCCAGTTCCCACCACTGCCTTGACTGCAAATTTTCCCCAAAAAATTCAGGAGGCTCAGGGGGGACGTTGTGGCTCTGCACAACTCCCTGGCAGGAGGGAACAGCCAGGGGGGATTGGGCTCTGCTCCCAGGGAACAGGGACAGGACAAGGGGAAATGGCCTCAGGCTGGGCCAGGGCAGGTTCAGGTTAGATATCTGGAAAATTCCTTCCTGGAAATGGCTTTTGATCCCTGGCACGGGGGGAGTTTCCATCCCTGCAGGGATTTAAAAGCCATTTGGATGTGGCAACATCCTTTTGGGGGACATGGGTTAGTGGAGGCCTTGGCAGTGCTGGGATCGGGTGGAAAAACTGCCAGAAAAATCTCCTGCAAATGCATTTGGCAGGAGATTGAGGTGAAAGACTTAAATCTTTCCACTCACCCTGGTTGTGCCAGGTTGGACACCAGGAGGAATTTCCCCATGGAAAGGGTGGTCAGGCCTTGGCAGGAGCTGCCCAGGGAGGGTTTGGAATGTTCATCCCTAGAGGTGACCAAGGAATTTTTGGATGTGGCACTCAGTGTTCTGGGCTAGGGACAAGGTGGGGATCAGGCACAGGTTGGACTTGATGAGCTGGGAGCTCTTTCCCAACCCAAATCATCCTGGGATTCCCTGAAAACTGTCTCCATGGATGGCAGCAACCACACATCCATGGACACACAAGAACACATCCCAGTCTGTGTCACCACACAGAGACCAGGAAAGTGATGCCAACCACGGCTGGCAAGACATTCCCTTTTCCCTCTCCATCCCCTTCCCACCTCCTCAGGTTTCCTGCCCACCTTCGGCCCCGCCTGGGTGAACATGTATGGCTCCACGCGGAACTACACCCTCATGGACGAGCACCAGGAGCTCAACGAGGGCCTGGGCGAGGGCGTCTCCTTCCGCGCCCGGCTCCTGCTGGGCCTGGCCGTGGAGATCCTGGACACCACCAACCCCGAGATCAACAGCTCCACTGAGGTCCAGGTGGAACAGGCCACGGCTGTGGCTGATGTAAGTCCCCTGTGACCCCACAGGTGTCCCCATGACCCCACAGGATCCTGGGGGCAGTTTGGGGTTTATGGAATATTGGATTGTTGCCTTTGGTCTCATGAATTTAGGATTTTTGTGGATCGGGAATGGTGTTGCCAGCAGGAGCAGGGAGGTCATTCTGCCCCTGTACTCAGCACTGTTGAGGGCACACCTCGAGTGCTGTGCCCAGTTCTGGCCCCTCAGTTTGGGAAGGACGTTCCCAAGAGATTCTTGAGATCCTTGAATGTGTCCAGAGGAGGCAACGAGTCTGGAGAGGGGCTGGAAACACAAACCCTGTGAGGAACCACTGAGGGAGCTGGAGGTGGAGAAAAGGAGACACAGGGGTGCCCACGTCACTCCCTACACCCCCTGAAGGGTGGCTGTGCACAGGTGGGGCTGGGCTCTTTCTCCAGGAACTGACAGAACCAGAGGACATAGCCTTGAGCTGCACCAAGGGAAATTTTGGCTGGATATCAGAAAAAATTATTTTTAGAGCAAGGGTGATAAAGTTCTGGAATGTTCTGGTGGAGTCCCCATTCCTGGGTGTGTTTAACAAAGCCTGGATGTGGCACTGGGTGCCAGGGTTGAGTTGAGGTGTTGGGGCTGGGTTGGACTCAATAATTTTGAAGGTCTCTTCCAACGCAGTGATTCTGTGAATTCTGGGAATTTTGTGAATTTTGTGATTTCAAGTGTGAGATCCTGTTCTGGATCTCACAGACCAACAGAAGTAAATCTTGCCAGATTTCAGGTTTTAGGCTCATTCCAGCGCTCACTTCCCTTAGGAGCACTGGGAATGTCAGTGACATTGTTTGTCATTGGCACAGCTTTCCCAGAGGAGCTGTGGCTGATCCACCCCTGGAAGCGTCCCAGGCCAGGTTGGACAGGGCTTGGAGTACCCTGTGATAGAGGAAGGTGACCTTGCCCATGAAACTGGATGATCTCTAAGGTCCCTTCCCACCCAAACCATTCCATGATTTCTATCATCTCCTGAGCTATGGGATGTTTCCCCAAGTGGGAATTACTCATGGGCAGTGAGTCATCCCCTAATTCCAGTTATCTCACTCTTATCCGGATGGGTTTCAATCAGAAACCAAGATTTCAATCAGAAACCAAGAAGCCAATCTCCTTTATTTCCCAGCCCAGGGGAATGAAACCACCTGGAAACAGAACCATTCCAATTCCATGGGAGCATCCAGGCACCTGGATTTTTGTGGTTTGATCAATTAATTGAACCAAGGCTTGTATTCCAGCTCAAGGTTATCTTTAATAAAAAGATATTAAATCTTCAATTAAAGACTCTTTACAATGAGCCAGGAGATGGGAGACAAAATCCTCCCCATCCCTTTGGAAATGGCATCCTGAGGGATGGATGTGTCTCTCCCTCTGACCCCGACCCTCAGCCCTGGGATCTCTTTTCTCCTTCAGAACTGCAGTGGGAAGATGGAGGAATTCTTCCTCTTCGGAGCCTTCCTGGAGGCCACCATGATCGACAGGAAGATTGGGGACAAACCCATTAATTTTGAGGTCACCATAGGTTGGTTGTTTTATTGGGGGGAGTTGTGATGGTGGTGAAAATCAGAATCCAAAGCTGGGGGTGGGGTTTAGTCCTGATTTTCCATTCCAACCCCTGCTAGAGCAGGTTTGGGGAGCAGGGAATGGCTCCTTCGTGGGCATGAGGGATGTGGGATCCCATTTTGTTCCTGGTGGGCTCTGCCCAGTAGAGCTGATCCCTCTCTTCCATCCTGGTTTCACCCTCCAGAGATGCCAGGGGATTCCCAGGGGATTGAGAGGGGGCAGGAGCAGGGCACAGACACCTCTCCCTAATTTCCAGCTCCTGGATGTGGTTCCAGAAAGTCAAACTCCAACGTTCTCTGTGACTTCAGCAGAGGAAACTTTTGCCAACCTGAATTCAATCCCAGAGCTGGGAGCTAAAACCCTGTGAATCAAGTACACTTTTTTTTTTTCTTTTTTTGTTTTTTTTTTTTTTCTCCTCGAGGTAACTATGGCAACCAGGTGGATGGCTCCAGCAAACCTCTCCTGAGGAGGAAGAAAGAGGGAGGGGATGGGGACGAGGAGGAGTCGGAGCTGCTCCAGAATTCCAGTGACGATGAAGTTGGCGAGGATGGAGAGCTGGTTTCCGTTTCTTCATCCCCGCCCATGAAGCCCCTGATCACAGACAGGTCAGTGTGTCCACCTGGGTACTGGGTCAGTGTGTCCACCTGGGTGTGGACAGGTCAGCATGTCCACCTGGATTTGTGTGGTCAGTGTGTCCACCTGGGCACTGGTCGGTGTGTCCACCTGGATTTGTGTTGTCAGTGTGTCCACTTGGGCACTGGGTCAGTGTGTCTACCTCGGCACTGGTCAGTGTGTCCACCTGGGCACAAACAGGTCAGTGTGTCCACCTGGTCTCGGACAGGTCAGTGTGTCCACCTGGTCTCGGACAGGTCAGTGTGTCCACCTGGGCACAAACAGGTCAGTGTGTCCATCTGGGCATGAACAGTGTGTCCACCTGGATTTGTGTGGTCAGTGTGTCCACCTGGTCTCAGACAGGTCAATGTGTCCACCTGGGCACGGACAGGTCAATGTGTCCACCTGGATTTGTGTGGTCGGTGTGCCCACCTGGGCATGGACAGGTCAGTGTGTCCAGCTGGATTTGTGTGGTCAGTGTGTCCACCTGGGCATGGATGGGTCAGTGCGTCCCCATGGACTTGTGTGGTCAGTGTGTCCACCTGGTCACAGACAGGTCAGCGTGTCCGCCTGGGCACTGGGTCAGTGTGTCCACCTGGTCATGGACAGGTCAGTGTGTCCACCTGGATTTGTGTGGTCAGTGTGTCCACCTGGGCATGGATGGGTCAGTGCGTCCCCATGGACTTGTGTGGTCAGTGTGTCCACCTGGTCACAGACAGGTCAGCGTGTCCGCCTGGGCACTGGGTCAGTGTGTCCACCTGGTCATGGACAGGTCAGTGTGTCCACCTGGATTTGTGTGGTCAGTGTGTCCACCTGGGCATGGATGGGTCAGTGCGTCCCCATGGACTTGTGTGGTCAGTGTGTCCACCTGGTCACAGACAGGTCAGCGTGCCCGCCTGGGCACTGGGTCAGTGTCTCCACCTGGGCATGGACTGGTCAGTGTGTCCACCTGGATTTGTGTGGTCAGTGTGTCCACCTGGGCATGGATGGGTCAGTGTGTCCCCATGGACTTGTGTGGTCAGCGTGTCTGCCTGGTCTCAGACAGGTCAGTGTGTCCACCTGGATTTGTGTGGTCAGTGTGTCCACCTGGGCTTGGACAGGTCTGTGTGTCCACCTGGGCACAGACTGGTCAGTGTGTCCACCTAGATTTGTGTGATCTGTGTGTCCCACTGGTCACAGACATGTCAGTGTGTCCACCTGAGCACTAGGTCAGTGTGTCCACTTTGTGTGGCTCCTGGGGACTGTCCTGTTTTAGGGACATGGGTCAGTGGTGGCCTCGGCAGTGTTGAGATACCAGATGGAAAAACTGCTGGAAAAATCTACAAATGCATTGGGCAGAAAATTGGGATAAAAAGGCTTAAACCTTCTGCCTGAGATGTGCCCGGGCAGGTCTGGATTTGCATACCAAGAAAGATAATTGGATTTAAGATTATGAGATTTAATTAAAGTGGATTTTTATAAAGTTTTAGCAGCAGATTGGTGCTAATTGAATTCACTGTCTGATTAAATCAGTTGGGAAAAAATATCCAGTAAAGATAGGTGTCTCCCTGGAATTCCCTCCCTGCTTCCATCAATATCCAGCACAGATAAATCCCCTGGAATTCCTTCCCTTGTTTCCATCAATATCCAGGACAGATCTCCCTGGAATTCCTTCTCTTGTTTCCATGAATATCCAGCACAGATAAATCCCCCGGGAATTCCCTCCTTCACTTTAATCAATATACAGCACAGATAAATCCCCCTGGAATTCCCTCCCTGTTTCCATGAATATCCAGCACTGAAAGATACACCTGGAATTCCCTCCCTGTTTCAATCAATATCCAGTTAAATCCCCTGGCATTCCCTCCCTTTCGTGTTTCCCTGAATATCCATCACAGAAAAGTCTTCCTGGAATTCCCTCCCTTGTTTCTACGAATATCCAGCACAGATAAATCCCCCTAGAATTGCCTCCTTTGTTTCCATCAATATCCAGCACAGATAAATCCCCCTGGAATTGCCTCCCTTGTTTCCATGAATATGCAACACAGATAAATCCCCTGGAATTCCTTCCCTTGCTTTTATCAATATCCAGCACAGATAAATCCCCCTGGAATTCCCTCCTCTGTTCCTCACCTCCTTCTCCAGCTGAATCCCAAGGGGAGAATAGAAGTTCCAATTTTTTTGGGGCCTCTCCCACCCTGTTCATCCAAAAATCTCCATCCTCTGGCAGCTGTCCCCCACCCTGCTCAACCAAGGGGCTCTGCTGACATCTGGTGGGAACAGCCGGGAAGGGCTGGAGCTGGATGTGACTCCTGGTGATCCCAGGAGCGGCAGGATTCCCCTTTCCAGGTGCAGCAGGGTTCCCCTTGCCCAGGTGCAGCAGAGCAGGATTCCCCTTTCTAGGTGCTGGATCCTGGCTCACAGCCAGCATTCCAAAAGTGTGGATCACCCTTCCTTCGGCTCTTCCAAGGACAGGTTGGGCAGGGCTTGGAGCAATTGGGAGGTTCCATAATCCCAGGATGGTTTGGGTGGAAAGGGATCTTAAAGGTTGTCCAGTTCCAGCCCCAACACATCCCACTGTCTCAGTATTACCTGGTCGGGTAATAATTAGCATAGACTCCATGATTACAGATTAATCTTTATTAAGAAACCCATTGCTTTTATAGACAGTTATGATCCAGCTGGACCTGATTTGTCCTTCAATCTAAACACCATCACCATTGGCTAAGTAAGAAATGACCTTTTGATAAACAAATCTCCATAACACATTCCACATGTTCACCAACACCAGGTGCAGCAAGTTAAGATAAGAATATTTTCTCATTCTTTTCTCTGATCTTCTCGCAGCCTTTCCTCATGTTTCCTCACAGAACAATGCCTGGGAATGTCGTCTGTTGCTCTCTGTGGCCAGAGATTTGCTGCCACATCCTAGAATGCTCCAAACCCCATCCAAACCGACCTTGGACACTGCCAGGATGGATGGGGCGGGTGCAGCAGGATTCCCCTTCCTCCCAGGATGGCCTTGGGAAAAACAGAGCCTCCATTCCATTAATCTTTATTAAGAAACTCATTTCTTTTATAGACAGTTACGATGCACCCAGGCGATCCCAGGTGATTCCTTGTCCAAAGCTGGACTTGATGGGTCCTTTTAATGAAACACCATCACCAGTGGCTAATTAACTGGTGTTTACCCTTTGGTAAACATATCTCCATAAAATATTCCCTATGTTCACAACTCCAGGTGCAGCAGGTTAAGATAAGGATGGTTTATCATTCTTTTCTCTGATCTTTCTTCATGTTCTGATCTTTCTTCATGTTTCCTCACAGAACAATGCCTGGGAAAGTCATCTGTTGCTCTCTGTGGCCACAGAGCTGCTGCCACATCCCAGATTGCTCCAAACCCTGTCCAACCCAACCTTGGACACTCCCAGGATGGATGAGGAAGCCCTTGGGCACTGCACGCATCCATCCTGGGGCTGGCTTTGGGAATGGCCTCAGGAAAAATGGAGCCTTGGTTCCATTAATCTTTATTAAGGAACTCATTGTTTTAATGGACAGTTACCATACACCCAGGTGGTCCCAGGTGATTCCTAGTCCAAAGCAGGACTTGATTAGCCCTTCAATCTAAACACCGTCACCATTGGCTAATTAAGAAACCACGCTTTGGTAAACAAATCTTCATAACACATTCCACATTTCACCAACACCATATGCAGCAGGTTAAGATAAGAATTGTTTACCATTCTTTTCTCTAATCTTCTCACAGCCTTTTCCCAGAACCATGCCTGGGAAATTTGTCTGCTGCTCTCTATGACCAGAAAGCTGCTGCCACATCCCAGATTGCTCTAAATCCCATCCAACCCGGCCTTAGACACTCCCAGTATGGATGGGGAAGACCCTGGGAGTGTACCCATCCATCCTGGGCCTGGGATTGGGAATGGCCTCGGGAAAAATGGAGCCTCTGCTCTTCAGGATGCAGCTGAGGCCTCCTCCTTCCCACTCTTGATCCCCCATATCCCCCTTCCCACCACTGCATTGCCTCCTGGCTGAGGGGTGGAATGGGGGCTGCTCCAGGCCAGGATTGTCACCCTCACAGAGTGTCTCTCCTGCCTCCTCTTGCAGGAATTACTTCTACCTGCCCTACCTGGAGAAGAAGCCCTGCATCTACATCCGGAGCTGGTGGCAGGACCAGCGGCGCCGGCTCTACAACGCCAACATCATGGACAAGATTGCGGACAAGCTGGTCAGGGGTGGACAGGGGTGGACAGGAAGGGGTGGAGGGACAGGGGGACACTGCTGGGACACGGGGCTAGCACCAGGCACAGCCACAGCCAGGGAAAAGCAAAGCAGGGGTAGACAGTGCTTGATAAGAGGAACATTCCCAGTGAGGAATCATCAAATTCCAGCAGCTCCTTGAGAATTCTGAGGGTCAGATCCAGATGTCCCCACAAAAGGGAGCAGGGGTGGGGAGGCTGTGTCACCTGGGCTGGAGGGGTGAAGCACTCATGTGGCAGAGCCAGAGAAGGGAGAGCTCAGAGCCTCTTCCAGAGCCTAAAGGAGCTCCAGGAGAGCTGGAGAGGGATTGGGGACAAACATGGAAGGACAGGACACAGGGAATGGGTACAAACTGGGAAAGGGGAGATTTGGGCAGGATATTGGCATGGAATTCTTCCCTGTGAGGGTGGGGAGGCCAGGTGGTTCCCAGCTCAGCCCAGCCCAGGTAATCCCAGATGATCCCAGGTGATGCCCAGCCCATCCAGGTGATCCCAGGTGATGCCCAGCCCAGATGATCCACAGGTGGTTCCCAGCCCAGGTAATCCCAGATGATCCCAGGTGATGCCCAGCACAGCCCAGGTGATCCCAGGTAGTTCCCAGCCCAGGTGATCCCAGGTCATCCCCAGGTGATCCCAGGTGATCCCAAGTGATTCCCAGGTGATCCCAGGTATTTCCAGCCCAGCCCAGGTGATCCTAGATGAACCTAGGTGATCCCAGAAGAACCCAGGTGATCACCAGTCCAGCTCTGGTGATCCCAGGTATTCCCAGCCCAGGTGATCCCCAGATTGTTCCCAGCTCAGGTAATCCCAGATGATTCCCAGGTGATTCCCAGCCCACCCAGATGACTCCAGGTGATCCCAGGCGGTTCCCAGCCCCCTGTCCCTCACACTGTCCCTGTTGGTGCCGCAGGAGGAGGGTCTCAACGACGTGCAGGAGATGATCAAGACGGAGAAGCCGCACCCGGAGCGCCGGCTCCGCGGGGTCCTGGAGGAGCTCAGCAGTGGCTGCCTGTGAGTGACACGTGGGAAGGTGACACCGTGCAGGTCCCTGCTCCCAGGGGGATGTCACCTCACCATGCCCTGTCCTGGGGATGATAGGACAATGACATTCCCTGACACTGGCATCATGCTGGATCTTTTGGTGCTTCCATCTTGCACCCCAAACACCCCAAAGCAGAGGGAGACACCTCAGTCCTGTGGTCTTCACAGGCTGGTTGCCTGAAAGGTGGCTGTGCTCAGGTGGGGTTGGGCTCTTTCTCCAGGAACTGAGAGAACCAGAGGACACAGCCTTGAGCTACACCCAGGGAAATTTAGGCTGGATATTAGGAAAAAGTTCTTTACAGAAAGGGTGATGAAGTTCTGGAATGTTCTGCCCAGGGAAGTGGTGTAGTCCCCATCCCTGGGTGTGTTTAACAAAACCTGGATGTGGCACTGGGTGCCAGGGTTGAGTTGAGGTGTTGGGAATGGGTTGGACTTGATGATCTTGAAAGTCTCTTTCAACCCAGTGATTCTGTGAATTGTGGAAATTCTGGGAATTTTGGGAATTTTTGGAATTCCTGGGGATCAAGGAGCTGGTGGAGTCCCCATCCCTGGGTGTGTTTAACAAAGCCTGGATGTGGCACTGCATCCCAGGGTTTAGTTGAGATGGGTTGAATTGGGGCTGGGTTGGACTTGATGGTCTTGAAGGTCTCTTCCAACCTGGTCATTCTGTGAATTCTGGAAATTTTGGGAATTCTGGGTGGCACCTGGTGACACCTAATGACACCAACTGTCCCTTCCTGAGTCCACTGTGTATACTAGCCCCTCGTCCACAGTTTTGTTGGAGATTGGTGGGAATTTGAGCGTTTTCCAGGAATGTGTTCAGGCTGGTGGGGTGGGAGGGAACCCTGGGAAGGATTCCTATGGGAATTCCGTTTTCCCACAGGCGATTCCTGACCTTGGCTGACAAGGACCAGCATCACTCGTCCCGCACCAGACTGGACCGGGAGAGGCTCAAATCCTGCATGAGGGAGCTGGTGAGTGGGATCCAATCCCTGAAGGGTCTCCAGGAGAGCTGGGAGGGACTGGGGACAATGGATGGAGGGACAGGACACAGGGAATGGCTCCCACTGCCAGAGGGATACTGGGAATTAAGAATTGTTCCCTGGCAGGCTGGGCAGATCCTGGTATGGGTTGTTCAGGGAAGCTTTGGGAAAAGCAGAGGAAGATTCCTGAGAAGATGCTGGAATTAGGTCCATGGACATGTTGGTTTCCAGTCCTAGTGGGTCAAGGGTTTGGGATTTAATTCTGAACCCAAAGGCCACTTGGGTCTCAGCAAAGTCCCAGGTGTCACCTCTGCCTCTGCCGGCTCCACTCCAACAGACTCTGGAAAGAAATTTGGGAGCACAGAGCTGGAAAGGGAAATTTGGGAACCCCACAGAGCAGAGCTGCCTCAGGGACAGAGGTTTGGGGTGATTTTGGGAACCCCACAGAGCAGAGCTGCTTCAGGGACAGAGGCTTGGGGGTGATTTTGGGAACTCCAAAAAGCACAGGTGCCCCAGGGACAGAGGTTTGGGGGTGATTTTGGGAGCCCTTTAAGAGTGGACCTGCTCCAGGGACAGAGGTTTAGGTGTGATTTTGGGAACCCCAAAAAATAGAGCTGCTCCAGGGACAGAGGTTTGAGGTGACTTTTATAAACCCCAAAAAGCAGAGCTGCCCTAGAGACAGAGATTTGGGGTGATTTTGGGAACCCCCCAAAGTGCAGCTCCCCCAGAGACAGAGGTTTGGGGGTGATTTTGGGAACCCTTTCAGAGCACAGCTCCCCCACAAATGGAAATTTGGGGTGATTTTGAGAACCCCATGGAGCAGAGCTCCTCCATGGACAGAGGTTTGGGGGTGATTTTGGGAGTCCTTTCAGAGCTGCCCTAGAGAAAGAGATTTGGGATGATTTTGGGAACCCCACAGAGGAGAGCTCCTCCAGGAGGAGAGATACCTTCTTGAAGCCACCCCAAAGTTCTCCAAGCTCAGGTGACACCTTTGTGGTGTCACCTTCTCCTGGGCTGTCTCTGCCGTCTCAGGGGCTCTGCCATGCCAAGGTCAACAAAAGGGTTTCTGAAGGTGTCCATCCTGACGTGGTGGGATTGATGTGCCTTTCCTCGGTCCGAGCTGTGTCCTGATGTCCTGGCTCTGTCCACAGGAGAACATGGCCCAGCAGGCCACGACCCTGCGCTCCCAGGTCAAGAGGAACACCATGAAGGACAAACTGAAGCTGGTGCAGAACTTCCTGCAGAAGCTGCGGTTCCTGGCGGACGAGGTGGGTCCCTCACGAGCAGAGGTGGCTCTGGCTGGGGCAGCTTGTGGAGATAGAAATCTGGGATGAGATGGATTGGATGGATGGGGGATGGAATGGATGGAAAAATGATATGGAATGGAGGGATGGACGGATGGACGGACGGATGGATGGACGGATGGACGAATGGATGGACGGATGGATGGATGGATGGAGACCTCCAAGGGCAGCAGAGCTCCCTCTGCAATAAGCCATTCCAAGTCCATGAGCTGCCCTATGATCCCTGTGCACTCCTGGGTGGGAGTGCACTCCTTTTACCAAATGTAAAAGAAATTCAAGGGTTTCCCAGGCAGGAACAGAGCTGGGTCCTCCTGCAGCAGAGCTGGAGATGTTTCAGTCAGTCCCAGCTGTGAAGAGCTCCTGTGAATCCCTGGGAAATCAAGAATTGGAAGGTGACATAGCAAATCCTGGACTGGATGGGAAGGGATTTGAAATCCCATCCAGATCCAACCCCAGCACCTTTCACTGTCCCAGGGTGCTCCAAGCCCCAGTGTCCTACCTGGCCTTGGACACTGCCAGGGATCCAGGGGCAGCCACAGCTTCTGTGGGAATTCCAGCCCTGCCCTGCCTCTCCCCACCCTGCCAGGGCACAATTGCTAATTCCCAACATCCCATCCATCCCTGCCCTCTGGCAGTGGGAGCAATGCCCTGTGTCTTGTCCCTCCATGCCTTGTCCCCAGTCCCTCTGCAGCTCTCCTGGAGCCCCTTTAGTCTCCAGAATGTTCCCATGACATTTTTCCAGTTTAGGACTGTCTCACAGGGGGTCCTTGTCCCTCCCTGGTGCTGCAGCTGTTCCACCTCCTGCTTCCGTTTCTCATGGAAAGCTCCCAGCTCCATCCCTGATTTAAGCTAGGCCTTCCTTGGTCCTGACCCAGCCCAGATGTGAGGAGTGAGGGGCCCAGTCCAGACTGGGAACCTCTTCCCTACAAAGGGATGAGGAATGGCCGCTGCCCTTCCCATCCCAGGTCCACTGAAGGAGGAGAGAACAAAAACCTTCAGTCTTCTATGCACAAATTTGTATCTTTTAAAACTTATAACCAACATAAATTATCGGAATAAATCACACGAAACTCTGTTGAAACCCTAAATACTAAGAATTTTAAACTTCCTGTGCTGAAAAGCACAGACCCACAAAAGAACATTGCATTTAACCTGAGGCTGTAAAGAAGACTTCCAAAATAAATTGATAGCACTGGGATTGTGGGTGTGGAGTTAGTTAGAAGTATGTAATATCACAAGATGAAAAACTTAAGAGTTTGGGGTTTTAGAATATAATGATAAATATAAAGCAATATGGAGGTTTTAAGACAAAAACAAGTTGTTCTTCTTTACATTTTTCTTCCTTATTCTTCATGAGTTTAAGTGGTATTTTGTAATTAAACAGAATAGTCCACATAACAGACTTTGTGTAATCAGTTATTGGATTAAAAGAGAAAATAATTTAGGTATCATTTCTTAATTATATAGTTTAACCTTATAAGACCTTATAACAAAAAATAGTTAGCCATTTTATACCTTTCTAATAAAAAACTACAAAACTCACAGCTGTGAAACTATAACATTAACAAAAAACAGTTAACACCTAAATCTAAACACAAACTATAATCTCAATTACCTTCAATCCCAATCACAAGACTCTATTTTCTTCATGCCAAAAAAACTGGAAAAAACCAATTATTTTTTCACACAACTCATTTTTATACAGTTTTAAAGACCTCGTGTGTGACTCCAATTGGTTGGGAGCTTTTTTTGCCAATTGCTTTATTGGGTAGTAAAAGGTATTTTACTTGTCCATAAAATATCTTTATTTAAATTATTATTCCTAAATTATTTTCCTCTTATTTTCTTCACTGATTTTCATGGGATAGATTTAATGTTCATGCAGGTGCTAATTGTTTTTCGCCCAGGAATAAATTGTTAAGTTAACGAGCTGCTCACATTGGGATTGTTTTCACATGGGAACTTGCAAAGTGCTAGCTTGACAAAGCTAGACCTAACAAAGGAGGCCTGATTTTATGAAGCCTTTCATTTATAATTTTTCCACTTCACTGCATCAATAAATCCCAGTTTCTTTCCTGAGAGGCTTATCCCTGAGCAGTGTTTTTGGAGTGGGAGTCTCCAAACAATTCCAGTGCCCCCAGAGTGGCCACAGGCAAGATCCACCTTCCATGAAATCTGTTGGATTTGCCTCCAGCAGGTCTCCAGCCCCACCAGTGCCTCAGTGGTCGGAGCTGAGGCACTGACGGGGCTCTCCTGTGGCATTCCCAGCCCCAGCACACAATTCCCAACGTTTTCATCTGGATGATGAGCAACAACAAGCGCATCGCCTACGCCCGCATCCCTTCCAAGGACATCCTGTACTCCATCGTGGACGAGGAGATGGGCAAGGACTGCGCGAAAGTGAAGACGGTTTTCCTCAAGGTGAGGATCCCTCTGGCCCAGGGGAGCTGCAGCCAAGAGGAGGGAATTTAGGAGATGAGGATGAGAGTGTTGCATCCATTTTTTATGGTGTTTGAATACTGGAGAAATGCGATCCATACTCTGCTGGTAGGGGTGGAAATCAGCTCCTAGGGAGAGTGAAGCACTGAATTAGCCAGTCCTGGTAAGTGGGAAATGTTTGGAAAGAGGTAGGTGTTTGATCCTCCTGGAAATCCCGCGAATTTCTGGCTTAGTGTCATGGTTTGAAAAGAAGGATGTCTGCCAAGGAAGGCAGGAGCCTCCTCTGAAAATAGAGAGGGCAAACCCCCTACCTCTGAATTATTGTAATTTTGAAATTAAAGGGCTCTCAGGCAAAGATATGGGAGCAGGAATAACAATTCTTTATTAAGGAATAAAATAAAATAAAATAAAATAAAATAATACAAAACAACACTGACAGAGTCAGAATAGGCCCTGACCCCCTGTGTGTCAGGGTGGTGGCACAGTCCCATGCCATGGTGGCTCAGCCCTCCTGCAGTGCCAGCTGTGGTTCTGCTGCAGCAGGGATCCTGCACAAGGGGGGAGTTTTCCGCTGCAGCTCCAGGGCTGCTGGAGATGGGCCTGGTCTCCCTCTGGGAATGCAGGGGAGAAGAAAGCTGCTCCTCTGGGAATGCAGTGGGCAAAGGCTGCTGTGATGTTCCAAAAGTCAGATTGTATCCAGGTAGGAATGCTTGGCTCCTCCCCCTGGGTGGAGCATCTCCCAATAGGGTGATGGAATTTTATCAGCCATGCAGGGCACTCACTGGCCCATTAACAGAAGATAATGAATAATGAATGGCCCATGAACAGAAGAGACCTCCTGGAGGGAGGAGTGGTTGTGAAAGAGGTAAAGAAAACTGCCCAATGAACAGAGGATAACAGCCCCACCTCTAACAGATGGAAAATAGAATACACACCCCCAGCCACACCTTGCATTTCCAACCTAAGACACTCTAGAAAATGAAACCGCAGTGGGAAGAGGACAATGCCTGAGCCAGAGCAGTGTCACCCAAAGGATCCTTGGGTTTAAGGAACAGCAGCACAATGCCCCAAAGAGGTTGGGTGCTCCAAGAGGGGTCTGTCTGTCCATATTCCCGATATCCATGTGAACTCTTCTGTTCCTTGTGCTCAGCTCCCTGGGAAGAGGGGCTTCGGCCCTGCTGGCTGGACAGTCCAGGCCAAGATGGAGATCTACCTGTGGCTGGGCCTCAACAAGCAGCGCAAGGACTTCCTGAGCGGCCTCCCCTGTGGGTTCGAGGAGAAGAAAACCCCCCGAGGACAAAACCTGCCCTCCTTCCCACCCATCAGCCTCCTGTACACCAGTAAGGAGTTCCCATGGGATGGGGCATGGAGGGAGTGGGAGGGAGCCAGGCTGGACATCTCCTGCTCCAAGGGCTTCCAGGAGCCAAGGGGGACATTGTTTTGGTTGTCCCATGAGAGATAGGGGTGGGAATTGTGTCCCTTCATCCCAAACCTGTTCAGAGTTGTTGTGCGCACAACAAGCAGAATGCCAAGGAAATTCCATATCCATTTGGGATTCATGCTTTGAGTTGAGATCCTTCAGCCACAAGCAAATCCAGGCTCCTGAGACGTGCCTTGGATGGGCTCTGTCCTGGTTTAGGACAAATCTAGGAGAGAACCTCCAAAGGGGCTTCCTCTAGAAAGCAGATTTAAGTGGCCCCTCCCGCATTCAGTTCAGGAAAATATTTCCTTGGAAAAAAGTGGAAAAAAAAATTTATTTAACAGGCAAAGCATTAACCAGCACACAAAGAATGAACAATATCAAACAATAAAACCTCTGACTGCTCCAAAAGAGATGACAGACTCAGAAAGTCCCTCTGTGGGCTGTAGCTCAGCTCACTCAGTCTCTTATCAGTCCCTCTGGCACTGGAAATGCCACAGCCCAGGCCCAGCCCAGTGAGCCACTGGTGGAGCTGCTGGTGCTCCTCTGGGTGTTCAGTCCAGAGCAGATTTAAACAGCTCCAAAGAAAAGAAAAAACCACAGTCCAGGGAACTTCTTTGCCTCAGCTAGCTAAAAACTAACTAAAGGCAAAGGAGAGCTCTGTCCTGCTGTCTGTCCACCCACAGACAGCACAGTCCAGGAGCAGAGATGTAGAGGAGTGAGTGCAGTGTCTGAAAACAAAGTGAACACTTCTTCTTCCCCACCTTGGCCCTCAGAACCAATCTTAAAAGTGCAAAAATTATTTCTGGGCTAAACAGAGGAATGGGGATACTGAATCATTAAAACCAAAAATCACAGACAAAGACTCTCTAATTAGTCAAAGGTAGAAAGTGGTGTGTTTATTACACTGGCGGGCAGCAAGGAGGTTGTCCCCACAATGCGTGACCGCACCCCACAAGGATTTTTGCCTTCTATTGATTTCCCAAATTAATACATGTGCACAACCCCAGCACCTCCCATCCCCACTTTGTATTAAGATGAGGTTATTAGTCCTTTACGAATGTACAGTTCTTCTCTTGAATTGGGTCAATGGTCTAGAATTGGGTCGGTGGTCCCAGGGATGAAGTCAGCAAGGTCTTGGTCAGGTCTCTGTGACCCTCTGGCATGATTCAAACTCCCCTGCATCATGATGGATTGACACAGAGTCCAGGTGCTGGGCATTATTCTACTGATTTCAGTAGAGTAAGAACCGAAATGAGGGATGTGGGACTCCAGGCAGCTGTTCAAAATGGAGTCTATTACATCTAGGATGTTACAGCAGTCCAGGGTTGTGGGTGGCAGAGCCTGCGCCCACAGCTGTCAGCTCCAGCTGCAGGCTGGCCTGGAGTCCTGCATCCCTCATTCAGGCTCTTACTAATGGTGCCCCACGTTGGGTGCCACTGTAAAAGCTTAAATGAGAGATGCAGGACTCCAGGCAGCTCTTCAAAATGGAATTTATTGTATCCAAGATGTTACAGCAGTCCAGGTTGTGGGTGGCAGAGTCTGTGCATGCAGCTGTCAGCTCCAGCTGCAGGCAGGCCTGCAGACCCACATCCCTCATTCAGGCTCTTACTAATGGTGCCCCACGTTGGGCGCCACTGTAAAAGCTCAAATGAGAGATGCAGGACTCCAGGCAGCTCTTCAAAGTGCAGTTTATTACATCCAGGAGTTACAGCAGTCCAAGGCTGTGGGCAACAGAGCCTGTGCCTACAGCTGTCAACTCCAGACAAGCCTGAAGACTCTAATTTTGGCTACAAATGCATTATATTCTTTTCTTTGCTGAGCATCTTAATACAGCAGAACCAATCTATACCTTAACTTTTACCTATAGCCTATAATAACTACTATAATTACCATATTCATGTTACTGTTCTGTCACTAACAGTCAGTACATTACAGTTTAAGCTAGAAGTTGTTTTTCAGTTTTCTTGCAGTGGAAAATTCTGAGACCTTTTTTCTACTTGCCACATTGGCAGGCTTGTTTGCCTGTGCTCTCTTTCTGCTTGGTAAAAACATCTTGTTTCAGGTGGGTTTATCCTTTGCTCCAAGTCATAAAAACCCTTTCTAACAAACCCTTTGCCTCCTTGCTTATCCAGTAGGACTGGCTCAGCAATTCTTTTCTTCTATATCAAAACTTGCTTCCATCTCTATTACTTCTTCAGGTTCTATATTCAAAAATCTTTCTGCCAAGCATACATATGTGTGAGATTTTCTCATCAAACTTTCGTCCTTCCCAACGTAGTATGTTCCTATAATGGTTCACTTGCTCCACTTCCTTATACAAATGAGCTCATAATATAACAATTAATTTTAGCTTAAGCATCTAATAATCATTAACCTATCGTTGGTGCATCTAACTTCAATATGAACTAGTTCTAACCTTCAGCTAAAATCTTAACCCTTTAAAGTTATGATTCAACACGAGCATCTATATGTGGACAGGAACCCAAAGGCCATCCATCCCATCCCATCCCATCCTACTCCCTCTCTCTTCCAGAGAAACAGGTGTTCCAGCTGCGAGCCCACATGTACCAAGCCAGGAGTTTGTTCGCAGCCGACAGCAGCGGCCTCTCAGATCCCTTTGCTCGGGTCTTCTTCATCTCCCAGAGCCAGTGCACTGAGGTGAACATTCCTGGGATTCCTGGGGGTGTGGGAATGGCTGGCTCTGTAAGTTCCCGTGGCACAGATGCCATCAATGAAGATCAGGCTGGTCCTGGGCTCCTGCGGTAGGAGGACCCCAGCAGCTCTGGAACTGGGCACTGCTGGTTTCCAGGAGATCTCTCCTCAGGAGCCCCTTCCCAATTTTTGTCCCACATCCTGGTGGCTGCAATTCCCCACGATTCTATATGATTACTTGTGTTTCCCAGTGATTTTCTGCCAGTTTTGGCAGAACTGGGTCATATTAAAGTGATTTTTTTAGTCTTCCCTTCCCAGTCCAAGGGTTGCCAAGCTTTAGGAAGCCTGGGAATAACCCAGCTCTGCTCATCTGCAAATGGATTTTCTTCCTCAGAAGAATCCCTGGGTGATTCCCAATCCAAAAAACACACAGCAACCCTATCTGCCACCCTTTCCCAGGACCCTGGTCCATTCCTGGAGCAGTAGGAATCTCTCCCATTTCCCCAGGTTCTCAATGAGACCCTGTGTCCGACCTGGGACCAGCTCCTGGTGTTCGACAACGTGGAGCTGTATGGGGAAGCTCACGAGATGCGGGATGACCCTCCCATCATCGTCATCGAGATCTACGATCAGGACACTGTGGTGAGAAAATCCCAGGGAATTGTGCGTGGTTTGGAAGCCAGGATCTGTCCAGATTTGGAGGCAGAGGATTTGGGGAGTTTTTCCCTGATCCATGGAGAATGCTCCTTCCAAATCTCCCACGGAGCCTCTACTGCTCATGAATCTCAGACGAATCTTGTTTTTGGAGAGGGAAGAAAGAGGCTGTAGCCAAGGAGGGTTTCCATTTGGGAAAAGTGCTCATCCCCGGTCTCCTTGCTGTCCCAATCTTCAGCTGTCCCAAACCTCCTTCAAGGAGTCAGGACTGAAAGTTATCCCTGAGCTTTGGCATCCCAAGGCCACAGTATTGATCCCATTCCTGTTTCGACCACGATGGAGAGAATTGCAGGGTTAATTTGGAATTTCTGTGCTGGATCCCCAATCCCAAGTGCCCTGAAGGAGATTCACAGGGCTGATTTTGGAATTCCCCTGTTGGATTCCCAACCCCAAGTGCTTTTGGGGAGAACCATGGGGCTCAATTTGGAATTCCCATGTTGGATCCCCAACTTCAAGTGCTCCTGAGGAGAACCACAGAGCTAATCTTGGCATTCTCATGCCGGATTCCCAATCTTAAGGGCTCCTGGGGAGAACCATGGGGCTAATCTTCGAATTCCCATGCTGGAACCCCAACACCGAGTGCTATTGAGGAGAACCACAGGGCTAAATCTGGAATTCTCATGTTGGACCCCCAACGCCAAGTGCTCCTGGAGAGAACCATGGGGCTAATTTTGGAATTCTCATGTTGGATTCCGAACCTCAAATTCTCCTGGAGAGAACCACAGGGCTAAATTTAGAATTCCCATGTTGGAACCCCAACCCCAATGGCTCTTTCCCTAGGGAAAAGCTGACTTCATGGGCCGGACGTTTGCCAAGCCAGTGGTGAAGATGTCAGATGAGGAGTACTGCCCGCCACGCTTCCCACCGCAGCTGGAATATTACCAGATCTACCGTGGCAACGCCACAGCCGGGGACCTGCTGGCTGCCTTTGAGCTGCTCCAGGTACCAGTGGGACAAAGGGATGGGAAGAATGGATGCAGGGTTGGAAGGGAGAGGGGTTAACTTACAGAGAATTGGGTAACTCTGAATAACTGGGAATAGCTGCCCCTCTATTCGCCTGGTCGTTGGTCTGCTGGACCCTTGTAGTTCCCCTTGGATGATCAACCACTTGTTGCTCATCAGAGACACCTGGAAAGGTCCAAGGCCAGGTGGGATGGGGCTTGGAGCCGCCTGGAAAGGTGGCATGGACTTCAAAGACCCTTGAATTCCAACCACATGGCAGGGGGCAGTACCAGAGTTAAATTCTTCCACTTTTGTGCCTCGTGTCCCATCCACTGGAATGCTTTTCCCACCTCCTTTTCTGCCAGGGCAGGTGCTCATCCAAGCCCTTTCCTTCTAGTTTTCCTTGGACTGAGGGAATAGCTCACCTGTGATATTTGATCTTTACTGAGCCCTGGGCTGGAAATGGGACCTTAAACCTGCTCCTGGGTTGAGCTCTGGGACCACATCTCCATTTCCTCACACACAACCCAGCAGGTGCAATTCCAGGATGGAACAGCTCTGGGATGGGCTGCATTGGTGGGCTGAGAAGTTTGGATTGCTCTGGAGACTGTTCTGTGTGGAACTCCCAGCACCTTCTGCTCCTGTGTTTTCCTCCTCCCAAAGCACCTGCCCTGGACTCTCAGCCCTCTGAGACACCCCAGATCCAACAACTGGGACCAGATGATCCAGCTGAGATATGGCCAAACTCCCTCTGGAATCTGTCCCTGCCCATGGCAGGAGTTGGAATTCAATAGTCTTTAAAGTCCCTCCCAGCACAAACCATTCAGTGATTCATAGTCTGGGGCAATAACAGAGTTAAATTCTTCCACTTTTTTGCTGTGTGCTCTATCCACTGAAATGCTTTTCCCCATCTCCTTTTTCTGCCAGGGCAGGTGCTCATCCAAGCCTTTTTCTCCCAATTTTCCTTGGACTTGGGGAATGGCTCATATGAGATATTTGATCTTTACTGAGCCCTGGGCTGGAAATGAGACCTTAAACCTGCTCCTGGGTTGAGATCTGGGACCACATCTCCATTTCCTCACACACAGCCCAGCAGGTGCAATTCTGGGATGGAACAGCCCTGGGATGGGCTGCATTGGTGGGCTGAGAAGTTTGGATTGCTCTGGAGACTGTTCTGTGTGGGATTCCCAGCACCTTCTGCTCCTGTGTTTTCCTCCTCCCAAAGCACCTGCCCTGGGCTCTCAGCCCTCTGAGACACCCCAGATCCAACAACTGGAACCAGATCCAGCTGAAGACACAGCCCAGCTCCCTCTGGAATCTGTCTCTGTCCATGGCAGAGGTTGGAACAAGCTGATCTTTGAGGTCCCTTCCAACCCAAACCAATCTGTGATTCCACAATTCTGTGAGAAGGACCAAAAACTGCTTCCCAGCAGCTCAGAGGAGCAGATCCTAACCAGTGATCCATCTCTTCCAGATTGGCCCTGGGGGTAAATCGGACCTGCCCCCCATCGACGGCCCCACAGACATGGACCAAGGTCCCATCCTGCCGGTGCCTCTGGGAATTCGGCCGGTGCTGAGCAGATACAGAGTGGAGGTAACCAATGTCCATGTGGAGCATTGTGGGGCTGGAGAAAATCTCCAAGGGTGTTGGAAGGGCAAGAGGGGGCTGGGAGTCAAGAATCTGTCTGTCATGGCTGTTCTGGGAATCAGGCTGCAGCATCCCTAAAAAATACAGGGAATCCAGAGAATTGGATCATTCCTTGCTGTCAAACCTGGGCTGGACGGCGAGTGAGCAGCACCTGGGCTGAGATGCAGCTCAGGGAATGTTAGAGATGGACATGGAGCGGGACCATCTGTTCCCAAAGCAATCCTGTAGCTCAGGTGTTCTCTATCCCATCAACCTCAGGAAACGAGGATGGGAAGACCCTCATGTATCCATGGATATCTAAAGGAGAATTTTGTATCCAAAATAGTGTGGGCACAATGCAGGGCAGTGCCTGTCCCCTGTGTTGGCACTGCTGGGGCACCTCCAGTGCTGGGGGCAGCTCTGGACCCCTCGTGACAGGAGAGACCTGGAGGGGCTGGAGCGTGTCCAGAGAAGGGAATGGAGCTGGGAAGGGAATGGAGCCCCAGGAGGGGCTGAGGGAGCTGGGAAGGGAATGGAGCCCCAGGAGGGGCTGAGGGAGCTGGGAAGGGAATGGAGCCCCAGGAGGGGCTGAGGGAGCTGGGAAGGGAATGGAGCCCCAGGAGGGGCTGAGGGAGCTGGGAAGGGAATGGAGCCCCAGGAGGGGCTGAGGGAGCTGGGAAGGGAATGGAGCCCCAGGAGAGGCTGAGGGAGCTGGGAAGGGGCTCAGCCTGGAGAAAAGGAGGCTCAGGGGGGACCTTGTGGCTCTGCACAAGTCCCTGACAGGAGGGGACAGCCAGGGGGGAATCGGGCTGTGCCCAGGGAACAGGGACAGGACAAGAGGAAATGGCCTCAGGCTGGGCCAGGGCAGGCTCAGGTTGGACATCAGGAGGAATTTCTCCATGGAAAGAGTGGTCAGGCTTTGGCAGGGGCTGCCCAGGGAGGTTTGGAGTGTCCATCCCTGCAGGTGTCCAGGGAAGGCCTGGATGTGGCACTGAGTGCTCTGGGCTGGAGACAAGGTGGGGACAGGTCACAGGTTGGACTCGATGGTCCTGAAGGGCTTTTCCAAATTATTCCATGATTTTGTGATGTGTCCTTTGGAGGTCCTGGTGGACATCCGTGACCCAGTCAAGGCCCACAGGGATGTTCAGGGCACATCTCAGCCCTGAGTGAAGGTGTCTCTGCTCAGGTGAGGTACCACTGACCAGGTCTCCAAAGAGATTTTGGCTCCTGGTTCTCCACATGTTTGCATCACAATAAATGTTCCTCATAATTTTAATTCAGCCATGGGGAATAAGGAAGTGGGGAAATCTCCATTTTGGGGAAATTTGGATGGTGGCAGTCTGTTATCCCAGGTAGGGACAGGGAAGTTTCCTCAGTGACACTGATCCCATGGGGACAATGGGGGGATATCAGTGCTGGATCCAGAGCCACCACAGATGGACAGAGCTGGATTCCCAGGGCAGGAAAAGGCCAGGAAAGGAGAAAAGCAGGAAAATGCCGAGGGCAACAGGATGGAGGTCTTGGGCTGCAGGGTGTCAGGAGGGGACACCTCAGGGATCCACCACTGCCCTGTGATGACATCAGCAGTGGGATCCCTTTCCATGGAGAACCAGCTCCCAGGGACCATCCCTCTCACATTCACATTCTCCCTCCTCCTCCTCAATCAGCTCCCAGGGATCATCCCTCTCACATTCACATGCTCCCTCCTCCTCCTCCTTCTCTTCCTGCCCTAGATCTTATTCTGGGGGCTCAGGGACCTGAAGAGAGTGAACCTGGCCCAGGTGGACCGGCCCCGTGTGGACATCGAGTGTGCCGGGAAGGGCGTCCAGTCTGCCCTGATCCAGAACTACAAGAAAAACCCCAACTTCAGCACTTTGGTCAAGTGGTTCGAGGTGGTGAGTGTGGCCCTTCCCTCTGATCCCTCAGCTGGAACCCGTAATTTCTGGAGCCCACCATGGCTCCAAGCCCTTTGCTCTAGTTTTCCCAAAACAATGAAGCACATGGACACCTATCCTTCACCTGAGGTCTCCCAAGCCACATTTTGCTGGAGCAGCTCTGGACTTCTTCCTCTAGCATGATGCCAGTTCTGATTCCCACTGCCCTTCCCAGCAAGATCCCATTCCTAATCTCTACTGTCATTCCCAGAATGATCTCATTTATAATCCCTACTGTCTTTCCCAGTATAATCCCATTCCTAATCCCTACTGCCCTTCTTAGCATGATCCCATTTCTAATCCCTACTCCCCAGTATGATCCCATTCCTAGTCTCTACTGTTTTTCCCAGTACAATCCCATTCCTAATCTCTACGGCCCTTCCCAGCAGGATCCCATTCCTGATTCCTATTGCCCTTCCCAATGTGATCCCATTCCCAATCCCAACTTTCCTTCTGAGCATGACCCCATTCCTAATCTCTACTGGTTTTCCCAGTTTGATCACATTCCTAATCCCTACTCCCTAGTATGATCCCATTCCTAATCTCTCCTGTTTTTCCCAGTATGATCCCATTCCTGATCCTGACCATTCTTCCCACTCTGATCCCATTCCTAATCCCTACTGTCTTTTCCAGCAGGATTCCATTCCTAACCCCTTCTCCCCAGCATGATCCCATTCCTAACCCCTACTGCCCTTCCCAATATGATCCCATTCCTAATCCCCACTCCCTTCCCAATATGATCCCATTCCTATCCCCTACTGCCCTTCCCAGCACAATCCCATTCCCAATCCCACCTGCCTTTCCCAACCCCCAAACCACGCACTCTCATTCCCTGATGACCACCCCTGCCCTGCTCCCCAGGACCTCCCTGAGAACGAGCTGCTGCACCCGCCCCTGAACATCCGTGTGGTGGACTGCCGCGCCTTTGGGCGCTACACCCTGGTGGGCTCCCACACCGTCAGCTCCCTCCGCAAGTTCATCTACCGCCCGCCTGACAAGAAAGCCCAGCACTGGAACATGGCAGGTACCAGGATTGGGACACAGGGACCTGGTCTGGAATGTCCACGGGGAGAAGAGGGAGGTGGGATGGGCTGTGAGACCGTGAGATGGTTGGCTAACCCGCAGAAATTCTGGTTTTGGGTCCAGAACTCCAAGAAAACCCCAACTTCAGCAGTTTTGTGGTTCCAAGCGGTGTGAGGATGCCCCTAAAATTTTTTGTGGTAAAAGTGAAAAACAAATAGGATTTTTAGTCTTTTGATTCTCACATTATTGTTTATTTTTCTCTAATTAAAAATTCTATACACTATTTATATATACACTATATATCAATATATCTACTTATGTGGATATATCTATCTATGCACTATATATCTATCTATGCACTTATATTTATATATACTATTTACATCTTAGACTTAGCATATTAAAAAACCCACTAAAAGTTACAAACCACAAATTTAAAGTATTTTAAAACTATTTTATTTAATTAATTCTTAAAACATACTTTATTTCTACAAATAACTGATTATTTGTTTACCTACACCACATCTACATTGTGATTCTTTCTAACCAATCGCTTCATACTTCCAACACTATAAAAAACAGAATAAATTAAAAACAAAAAGGAGATCAAACAACACCCAAAATAGTTCATCTTATCTCCTACCCACCTCTGTACTAAAACCCAAAAGTCTAAGCTTTTTCAACCTATAATAAACTATCTATTTTACACACCTATAAATTCCTATGTCCATTTTACCCATTCATAAATTCCAATTTATCCCAAAGTCTTAGAAACTTTCTCCATAAACCAAGATTAAAACCAGCATTCTTCAAAAAATCAAAACTTCTCAAAACAAACAAAAATATATTCCCTATACCCCAAGCTCCAACAAGGTTTACCTCCAGCATCTTGCATCTTAGGACTCAAGTCCTCAGATGTTCCTCAGGACTGGGGCAGGATTTGGCCACACTCAGCCCCTGTGGTGGCTGTAAAGATCAGAGGTCCAGGCCCCTCCAGACCCCAACCACCCCAATCCATCAGCACCTGCAGGAAAACCCATCCCAGACCCACTTCCCACCCATCTCAGCAGCCGAGGACTTGGGAGCCTTGGGAATTAGTCCTCTCCTCCCAGTTTTGGGGCTGGAGGCTGGGCGAGATTCCCAAAGACAAGTCTGGTCCCTCTGCCCTTCCCAGTATGATCCCATTGCTAATCCCTACTCTCCAGCACGATCCCATTCCTAATCTCTACTCCTCTTCCCAATATGATCCCATTCCTAATTCCTACTCTCCAGCACGATCCCATTCCTAATCCCTACTCCTCTTCCCAATATGATCCCATTCCTAATCCTGACTGTTTTTCCCAGCATGATCTCATTCCTAATCCCTACCAGTCTTCCCAGCATGATCCATTTGTAATCCCCACTGTTCTTCCCAGAATGATCCCATTCCTTATCCCTAATTTCCCTCTCAACCTTCTCAGTCTGATCCTATTCCTAATTCCTACTTTCCTTCCCAGCATGATCCCATTCCTAATCTCTACTGTCCTTCCCAGCATGATCCCATTCCTAATCCTTGCTGCCCGGTATGATCCCATCCCTAATCCCTACAGCCCTTCCCAGCATGATCCCATTCCCAATCCCTAAACCTGGACTAGGTGTTGTGTCCCAGCCACCGGAGGCTTTCAGGACAATCTTCTCTGCCTCTTCTCCTTTGGATATTTCCTGCTTTTCTTCCACCTTCCTTTGCTCTTTGGTGGGATTTTGGTCCTGCTGAAGGCTCTGTGCTCATTTCCACTGCTCCAAACAAGGTGGTCCCACTGTGCTCTGGCCTAAGTCCTGTAGGATCTCACCTGAGCTCATCTTCTGGCCTGAATCTGTAGGATCTCACTTGAAATCTCAGTTTTTGACCTTAATCCTGTAGGATTTCAACTTAACTCTCAGTTTCTGGCCTGAATCCTACAGGATTTCACTTGAAATCTCAGTTCCTAGGCTGTTCAAGTGAATCCTGTAGGATCTCACTTGAACTCTCACTTTTTGGCCTGAATCCTATAGGATCTCAACTAAACTCTTGGTTCCCAGCCTGAATCCTGTAGGATCTCACCTGAACTCAATTTCTGGCCTGATTCCTGTAAGATCTTGCCTAAATTCTCACTTTCTGGCCTGAATCCTACAGGGTCTCACCTGAACTGTCAGTATCTCTTCTCCACTGTCCCTCTCCCTTGCTCTTTCTCCTTTTCTGTCCTCTGTCCAGCCAAACACCTCAACGGCTACCTGGCCATGACCAGCAGGGCCCATCGCTCTCGCCCCACAGGGGAGATTGTGGTCAACATGGAACCTGAGGTCCCCATCAAGAAGATGGACACGATGGTGAAGCTGGAAGCTGTGAGTATCCATGTGGCAGCACCTCTTTCCTCATGGAATTGTGGATTTCTGAAGGATTTCAGCCTGAATTGGGGAGGCAGTGTGCCTGTGCCCATTTTTGTGCCCAGAATGGGAATTCCGACTCTTTCTCCCACCCTTCTGCTCCAGAGCTTCCTCCACAAAAACAGATTCCTGCCAAGATGCTCCAAGAGCTGGAGCCCCTCTGCTCTGGAGCCAGGCTGGGAGAGTTGGAGGTGCTCACCTGGAGAGGAGAAGGACCCAGGGAGAGCTCAGAGCCCCTTGCAGGGCCTGAAGGGCCTTCAGGAGAGCTGGGGATGGAATGGGGACAAGGCATGGAGGGACAGGACACAGGGAATGGCTCCCAGTGCCAGAGGACAGGGCTGGATGGGATCTTGGGAATGAGGAATTGTTCCCTGGCAGGGTGGAGAGAGGCTGGGATGGAATTCCCAGAGAAGCTGTGCCTGCCCCTGGAGCCCTCGAAGTGTCCAAAGCCAGGTTGGATGGGCTTGGAGCAACCTGGGATAGTGGGAGGTGCCCCTGCCCATGGAAGGGAGTGGGATGAGATGAGCTTTAAGGTCCCTACCCACCCAAACCACCCTGGGAATGATGATTTGCACTCAGCTGAGGGTGCATCCTTAACCTACTCTCCTTCTCTCTGCTCCCTTCCATCCCGGGACGGCAGAATTCCGATGCAGTGGTGAAGGTGGATGTGGTAAGTGATGGATCTTCTCTGCATCCCTGCTCCCAACTCACTGCTCCCTCTCCAGCCCTTCCATGCCACTTCCGATGGACCAGGCACCCACCCCAGCCTGAGCCAGGCAGGGACATCACCCCTCTGTGCCACAACAGAGACACAGCAGCACTGTCCCCTCAAGGGATGTGGCAGTGGCCTCGTCCCTGCAGTTTGGGGAGCTCTTTTGGGTCAGGATTTCTCATCCCATCTGTCCCAGTATAGGGGGAGGGATGCTGGATATTCCCACCACAACCGGGTACCAGCTGGGAAAGGTTCCCTTTCCCCACCAAGGGAACACAAGGTGCTTTGCTGGGCACAGTTTGACTCTTGCCATGGAAGATTCCAGAGATGTAGCCTGGGAAATTCTCAGATAAATAGGATGATGAAAATGTGGAGGTGTTGTGGGACTGCCCCATCTCTGGAAGCATCCAAGGCCAGGTTAGATGGGGCTTGGAATGACCTGGAATGGTGGAAGATGTCAGGATTGGCATTGGATGAGCTTTAAGGTCCCTTCCCATCCAAACTATTCCATGATTCTGGCACTTTCTCTAAAACCTTGGTCACCCTTGGGTGTTTTGTGGCTGTGAAAGGGAGAAAGTTCATGAGGCTCCCAAATCTGGGGGGTTTTCCCTCCTTGGGTGCTTCACTTTGGTACTTCCAGAAATGATTGCCTCTCACCTGATCCCTCCCCTTCCCTGTCTGTTCTTCCCTTGTCCCTTCAGACCGAGGAAGAGAAGGAGAAAAAGAAGAAGAAGAAGAAAGGAGGAGGAGGAGGAGGAGGAGGAGGAGGAGGTGGGGAGGAAGTGGAGGAGGAGGAGCCGGACGAGAGCATGTTGGACTGGTGGTCCAAGTACTTCGCTTCCATTGAGACGATGAAGGAGGTGGGTGAGGAGCAGCAGGGAGGGGCATCCAGGGGAGATGGTTCCCTTCCTGAGAGGTCTCCCCTAATTCCAGCTCCTTCCAAAGCCTTGGTGCTGTGCTTCATTATGTGTAGAAACCCCCCCATCCTGCCCTGAGGATCCCCCTGATGGGGATACCCCAAGAAGTTCTGTGCCAGAATTGAGAGACAAACAGGACTTTTGGTTTTTTCAGTTTTCAGGTGGTTGTTTATTTTTCTCTTATCAGAAGCTCAGCACTCCCTCTAAATCTCAGACTTAGCATACAAAGAGAAAGGCACCAAAAGTCACAAGACACACAGGTTCAAGGTCTTTTAAAGCTATTTTGTCCAATTAATCTTAGAACATATTTTATTTCTACCTTTTTACCAATAACTAATTATTTGTCTGTTCATGCAACATCTGCATTGCGGCTCTTTCTAACCAATCCCTCTGTGCCACCAACACTGCAGAAAATGGAGTAGATGAAGGACAAGAAGGAGATCAGACAATAACCAAAATCCTCCATGTTGTCTCCTATCCACCTCCATACTAAAAACACAAAACTCTTAAATTTTTCACCCCATGATAAACTTCACTATTATCTATTTCACACACTCGTAGATTCCAATCCATCCCGAAGTCCTGGAAGCTTTTTTCCGTGTATGCAGTTTAAAAGCAGTGCTCTCCTTGGGGGTCAGGACTTCTCAGGACAGGCAGAAAAACATTCCCTGTGCCCTGGGTTCCAACAATTATGGAATCCCAAAATTGTTCATGCTGCAAAAGCCCTTGGAGACCATCAAGTCCCACCATTACTCAGTACTGCCAAGGCCACCACTCTGTCCCCAAGTGCCACATCCATGTGGCTTCAAATCCCCATAGGAATGGGAACTCCACCACTGCCCCGGGCAGCTTTTCCAGGAAAGGATTGTTCCTATTATCCAGTGGTTTCCTTTCTCCCCCAGCAACTCCGGCAGCAGGAAGCGGCAGCGGCAGAAGCAGAGGAGAAGGAGGAGATGGAGATTGGAGAGGGTAAGGCTGGGAGGGAGAGAGGGAACACAGCAGGGGAAGGTGGGACCAGAATTCCTCTCAGTGCTTGGACATCCCTCTGAGAATCTGCCTCAGCTCTCCAGACAAACCAGACACTCCCAGTATGTTGTGTTATCCCAAAAAGGGCCAATTTTTGTGGGTTTTTGCAGGGTTTTCCCCTCCATGTTGAACTCTTTGTCTGCTGTCCTAATGTGGGCAGTGAATACAAATTCACAATTTAGGGCAAGTTCTCTCACCTAACTTATCAATTTATATAATTTTATACATTATTATGTATTATATTATATTATATTATATTATATTATATTATATTATATTATATTATATTATATTATATATTATTTTTCACTTATTATCATTTTATAAAATAATGAGATTAATGATGCCATAAATGTTTTTTTTCTCTGAAGGAATTCAGATCTGTAGGTCAGGTGGGATTCTGACCTTGCCTAAATTTCGGGGATACTCATTTTGTCCCAAAAATTTTGCCAGCCAAGGATCCTGGGAGTGGCTGGTCAAGGATGACTTTGTCCATATGACCATGCCACCAGCAGGGCTGGGAAGGGTATCCCTGAGGAATTCCACCCTTGTTCTCCATGTGCCCCATGTCCCCACGACAGGGGGTTGTTGTTGTGCCCAGGTGATGCAAAACCCTTCAGCTGAGTAAAATTCTGAGCCTGGTTTCTTTTGGAAGATCAATCTTTGTATCCTGGAAAAAATGAGGTCTTGTCTGACTGAGCTTTGAGACAACTCTGAGCAGATTCTTCTGGGCTTGCACTGGTGTCCTCTGGGGTTTTATTTCTTTTTAGAATGATCCATTTCCCTTGGCTCTACCACTCCTTCCCCCTTTCCTCATCCATGTTTTTCCATCTGTCTGTCTGTCCCCATCACTGGATAATGTCCAGCCCTCATGAAAGCTGGCAGAGACACCAAGGGACAGGGATTGCAGAGAGGGGAAGGAGTTTCCTTCGAATCCACCTTTTCCAGCAGCCTCTTCCCAGCTTTCTGTGGCTGGTGGTTGCTCCAAACGAGACTCTGGTGAACGGTGGCTGCAGCTGGTCCTAGACAATCCAAGGGCAGCAGCATCAAGCACTGTCCCCTCTGTATTCCCAGGCTGGGGTTCCACACCTCAGGCTCCATAAAGCAGGAGAAGTCTGGTAGGAGGAAGAAAATTCCCAAGATTCACAGAATCACTGGGTTGGAAGAGACCTTCAAGATCATTGAGTCCAACCCAGCCCCAACACCTCAATTCAACCCTGGCAGCCAGTGCCACATCCAGGCTTCTGCTAAACACATCCAGGGATAGTGACCCCATCACATCCCTGGTCCCCAGGAATTCCCAAAATTCCCAGAATTCACAGAATCACTGGGTTGGAAGAAACCTTCAAGACCGTAAAGTCCAACCCATCCCCAATGCCTCAACTCAACCCTGGCACCCAGTGCCACATCCAGGCTTTGTTAAACACACCCAGGAATGGTGATTCTACCACCTCCCCGGGCAGAACATTCCAGAATTTTATCATCCTTTCTGTAAATAACTTTTTCCTGATATCCAACCTAAATTTCCCTTGGTGTGGCTCAAGGCTGTGTCCTCTGGTTCTGTCAGTGCTGCTGGAGAAAGAGCCCAGCCCCACCTGAGCACAGGCGCCTTTCAGGGAGATGTAGAGAGTGATGAGGGCACCCCTGAGTCTCCTTTTCTCCAGGCTGAACACCCCCATCTCCCTCAGTGGTTCCTCACAGGGTTTGTGTTCCCAGCCCCTCTCCAGCCTCGTTGCCTCCTCTGGACACTCCCCAGGTTCTCAACATCCTTCCCAACCTGATGGGCCAGAACTGGACACAGCACTCAAGGTGTGACCTCACCAGTGCGAGGTACAGGGGCAGAATGACCTCCCTGCTCCTGCTGGCCACACCATTCCTGCTGTGGGCAGGACCAGGTTTTGTCACCATTGTCAGAGGGCTCTGCCCATGTTCTGTAGTCCTCCAAGTGATGTTTTGTAGTCCTCCAAGTGATTCCTGCTCAGGTCAGCCCTGAAATTCCCTGCACAGAGAACTCCAGGCTGCTGGAGACACTGTGATACAGAGCCAAGGAATGACAGGTCAGGGCTGGGATGGGACTTGCAGGCAGTGGCAGCTGGTAGCTTTCATGCTCCTCTTCTTTGAAGACCTTATCCAAGCCTTTCTAGATCTTCCCTACCTCTCCTCACTCTCATTTCCATTCCTTCCCTCCTGCCTCCCTCCCTCCCTCCCTCCCCCCTTCCTTTCCATCTCCTATCTCTGCACTGCTCCCCCCAGACATGGAGTGATGCCAAACTTTGTGACTCTCCCATGAAAGGCTCCAAGGCCCAGGTGAAGAACAAGGACAAGGATAAGGACAAGGACAAAGACAAGTCCAAGGCACCCAAAGATGACAAGAAAAAGAAGCAGCAGCCTGTCCCGGAGCTCCCCGAGAAGAAGAACAAGCAGAAGATCGATGAACTCAAGGTACTGGGGGTGCTTCTGAGGAAGTACCTGATTGTGGGGATGATGTGCTTTGGGACATCTCTCCTAGGGATTTATCTTGGAGTGAGGCTTCCCTGAGTCTCTCCATAGCTGGAGATCATGAGAAAAGGGATTGTCCTGGGATAGGCTCATCCCTGGGGCAGCTTGGAGGTGTCCCAGGTCCAAGGGAGGGTTTTCCTGCTGGCCCAGCCAGGATTCAGGACAGGGCTGGGCTCTGGTTCAGTGATCCCAAGGATTTCTCAGGATTCATGTCACTTGGTGCTTGTGGGGTTCAGATAGGCTTTCGACCTGGATCTTTCACAGAGGGGGAGCAATGGCCCCACCTATTGCTCCAAGATTCCCCTTTTCCAATTCAATAATGCTGGAGATCCTTCTTCTTTCCTAGAAAAATTAACCACTGGGAGCTGAGGTGTTCATGTTCACAGAATCCCAGGATCACTGAGGCTGGAAATGCCCTCCCAGAGCACCCAGTCCCACCTGTGCCTGATCCCCACCTTGTCCCCAGCCCAGAGCACTCAGTGCCACATCCAGGAATTCCTTGGACGCCTCCAGGGATGGGGACTCCAAACCTCCCTGGCAGCCCCTTCCAAGGCCTGACCACCCTTTCCATGAGGGAATTATTCCCAATATCCAATCTGAACCTCCCTGGCACAGTTTGAGGCATTTCCTCTTGTCCCGCCCCTCATTCCTTCTGAGCTGATTGAGTACTCCCCACATCTTTTCCTCACCTTTGTTTTTATCCCAAATTCCCTCCTGTAATTTTTTCTTTTTTTCATCTCAGGTCTTCAACAAAGAACTGGAATCAGAGTTTGACAACTTTGAGGATTGGCTGCATACCTTCAACTTGCTCCGGGGGAAGATTGGGGACAACGACGACAATGCCACGGAGGAGGAGCGGATAGTGGGGAGGTTCAAGGTGAGTGGTTAGGAATTCTGGCCAGGATTTTGGGGAGGGTGTTTTGGGATGGGTTTGCCTGCACGGAGGCTCTGTGCAGCAGGACTCAGTTGGTCCATACCCTCCTTCGCACCAGGGCTCCATGTGTGTCTACAAAGTACCGCTCCCTGATGACATCAGCAAGGAGGCAGGATACGACCCCACCTTTGGGATGTTCCAGGGGATCCCAAGCAATGACCCTATCAATGTGCTGGTCCGAGTCTACATTGTGAGGGTGAGTGGGAATTTGGGGTGTGGCAGGCGGGATCTGTCACTTCCTTCCACCTGGAGCTGGTCCTGGTGCCATAGGGATGGTGGGATTCAGTTCCAATGCTCCAGCACTGATGCCTTGAGAAGGCTGACCTGGAACAGAGACTGGACAGAGCTAAGCAATAAAGCAAGGATTTATTAAAAGGATCTCCTCTATGGATCCGCCTAGGGCAGCACAAGAGCCCAGCCAGGGCTGCACTCAAGATGAACCAAAATGGTTCCAAAATGAACCCAAGATGAACCAAAATGGTCGAAAAATGGACAACCACTCATGGGGTCTCTCACTTTTATAAGTTCTGCTCCATTTGTCTATTGGAGTTCATTGTCCAATTCCAGCTTTAGCCCATCAAGTCCCACCCTGCTTGTTTTTCTCTCTTCATTCCACGTTGTTTGTGCTCTTTGGCTGAGATTTGGATCATTTGTCCTTGGTGCCCAGCTGGAGCAGGAATTGTTTTGTCTCCCTGCTCTGTGCAGAGAGCTCACCATCCCATAATATGAAGCCCAGACCCACACACTAAAGCAGCACAGAATCTGAAAAATAATAAAAGCCAAACCTGAGGCATCACCAGTGCTTCAGGACACAGGATGCAGCTTGAGGACTGAAGCAGCTCCTTGGTTTGGGTGGGAAGGAATGGGAATGAAATGGTTTGGGTGGGAAGGGACCCTAAAGTCCATCCTGCTCTACCCCGTGCTGTGGGCAGGGACACTTCCCACTATCCCAAGCTGTTCAGGGACATCCCAGGATATCCAGACCCAACGCTGTCTCCAGGGCCATGTGCTCCCAGCACTGGGAACAGGACACATCCATGCTCCTGCCAGACCCAGAGATATCTCTCCAGCAGGTGGGATGGACCGGTGTGTCCTGGTGCTCAATTCCCATGGATAGTTTGGATCAGCCTGTAGTGTGAGGTGTTGGCTTGTTCCACAGCCACGCCACCACCCTGGTGATGGTTCAGGATGGGAAAGAATGGGAGAAAAAGGGTGGAATGGGATCTGGCAGGAGGAGGAGGTCCTTGTGAAGGACATGGCACCTCCTTGAACACGCTTTCTGTGATCACTGACGTGATCCAGCCAATGCACATTTTTTCCTCTATATGTGGAATGTGCTCTGGGAAAAATCACCTCCTGACCCCTGAACTGGTCATCCCTCTGTCCCCAAGTGTGGGGTTCTGCAGCCGGGCTCTTGGGAGGGATTTCCATCCTGCTGGAAGCACCTGGGCTGCCCTTTGCCACCACCTTGTCCCAGTGTGTTACAAACAGAACCTACTTTTGGCTCCATTTCCCACCAGCCTGGTTCTCTGGGATATGGAATCTCCTATCCATCACCAGGCTGGAATAGCAGACACCAGCTTGGTCAACAAACCCCAAAACCAGCCAGGACTGGGTGGATGTGTTCTCATCTGTGCCATGCTTGGAGGTGGGACTGGAAAGTTTGGGGGTCCTCACCCCTCTCTGGGGAGAATCCAGCATGGAGAAGACACAAGGGGAAGGGGAGGGATGTCTCGGCATCTTGGCCAGGTTTTTGCTGGGGGTGTTTCCTTAGAGTCTCCTCCTCACCATCTTTCTTGCCTTGGGTGAGATTCCAAAGGTCACTGTGGTGACATCTCAGGACAAGGCCAGCTCCAAACTCTCCCTAAACCAGGACAGGGATTTACCTGAGGCAGGAATATTCCCAGTTTAATCCAAGACACTATTTCATCCCCATTTCAATCCAAGACACTCTGTTTAGGGACTGAAGTGGCCGGGTGTTCTCAGGGTGTAGGAATGTGATGGAGTGACCAAATTATCCTTTGTCTGCTTAAAAGGGCAAAAAGCCCACAAGTTTCTCGCCTCAGTTTGTAAAAGGACACCTCATAGCACCTTTGAGGCTTCAACTCAGACCTGGGGTTGCCAACTGGACAGAGCCCAAGAGGTCTCGCCTAGGTAATTCACTAGAAAAAGAAGAGAACAAAGGAAATAATTGCTTTTGTGGGGTGTTTTAGCAGCAGCAGGAACCTCTTGCCCCTGATTCAGGTTTTTCTCTGAAAGAGCTTTATTTTGCCTTTTGTTAAGACTTTTTCTCTTTCCAACACTACCTCAGAAGCCATCCTGATAATTTTATGCCATTCTTGGTAGCTGAACTATCTCAGGAAATAATCTCTTTTGTGGAGTGTTTTAGCAGGAGCAAAAACCTCTTGCCCCTGGATTGGGCTTTTCTGTGTAAGAGCTTTGTTATTTTACCTTTTATTAAACCTTCTTCTGTTTCCAACACTACCTCAGAAGCCATCCTGATAATTTTATGCTGTTCCGGGTAGCTGAGCTATCTAAGGAAATAATTGCTTTTGTGGAGCAATTATTGCTCCTTTTAGAAGGAGCAAGAACCTCTTGCCCCTAGCTTGGGTTTTTCTCTGAAAGAGCTTTATTTTACCTTTTATTAAGACTTTTTCTGTTTCCAGCACTACTGCAGAAGCCATCCTGCTAATTTTATGCTGTTTGGGGTAGCTGAGCTATCTTGGGTGTGATGGCTTCTCTGAGAGCTCATAAGACCTGGCCCAAAGAGAAATCCATGATCAGGGATGGAGAACGGGCACATCCCTGAATCCTTGTCTGCTGTGGACAGCGCTGACCCATCCCACCTGTTCCCTGCAGGCCACGGACCTCCACCCAGCTGACATCAACGGGAAAGCCGATCCCTACATCGCCATCAAGCTGGGCAAGACGGACATCAAGGACAAGGAGAACTACATCTCCAAGCAGCTGAACCCTGTTTTTGGGAAGTAAGTCTGTGCCTGGAACTGCTGAGCTGAGCCCGAGCTTGCCAGCCCTCATACCTGCAGCTGAGGTGTCCCATGGCTGCTCCTTGAGCTGGATTTATCTTTATTTATTAATTATCTTTATAATTTATGGGATTTAACCCACAGAGTGAATGTCCTTCCAGGATGTCCTCCTTCGCCAGCATGTGGTCAGCATAGCACCAGGTGTTTAAGACATGAAGCTGAAATTTATCTGATCAGAGTGAAACACCCGCTTAGGAATCATTAGACCTAAATTTGAGTGAGAATAAGACACAAACTCAGTGTCTTGCTTTGGAAAGATAGGAATTTGCTAAGGAAGGCAGGAGCTTCCCCTGAAATGGAGAATGTAAACCCTCCCCACCTTTCCGAATTGCTATAAATTTTAAATTAAGGGGCTCTGAGGCAAAAAAATATGGGAGCAGGAAATAATAGTTCTTTAATAGGGAAGAAAATAAAAGGATAAAATAAACAATGCCGTAAACTAAAACAACACTGACAGAGTCAGAACACAGCCTGGCACCCTGTGGGTCAGGGTGTTGGTAGCAGTCCCATTGGAATTGTGTCTGCAGCCCTCCTGGAGTGTCAGGGGTGGTTCTGCTGAAGCAAGGATCCTGTAGAAAAACAGTGGAGTCTTCCTCCAAAGATCCTGTGGAAAAAGAGGCAGCTGCTGTTCCTCTGGGGAATCCAGTGGAGAAACTGTGCTAGTGTTCCAGAATCTCCAGATTATATCTAGGTAGGAATGCTTGGCTCCTCCCTCTGGGCTCACATCTCACAATGAGATGCTGTAGTTCTTATCAGTCATGCAGTGACATTCAATAGCTGTTATCAGCAGCTGTCTCCTCCCGAGGGAGGAGTGATTGTGGTCACTCAGAGAGAGAGATAAGGCAAACTGCCCACTCGACAAAAGACAACTGCCATACAGGTGGTAATAGAATATGTCTTGCCTTGCAATCTGGAACACTCAGCCTCAGGGGTGTTGGGACAGCCAGGTCAAGGATTTTCCCTCCTGTCAAGGGCTGGTGGTTGAGTTTAACCCTCAGACGTGCTGCAGTGATGGATGTAGACAGAACACCAGCCATGGACTGGAGCAGACACGCCTCTGTCCTGAGTGGCCACCAGACCCTGCAGTAGCTTTCCTCTGCTTCCCCCAATCCCAGATCCTTCGACATCGAGGCCACCTTCCCCATGGAGTCCATGCTGACCGTGGCTGTGTACGACTGGGATTTGGTGGGCACTGATGACCTCATTGGGGAGACCAAGATTGACCTGGAGAATCGCTTCTACAGCAAGCACCGGGCGACCTGTGGCGTGTCCCAGACCTACTCCATGTATGGGAAAAGCCTTCTCTGTCCCTCACACCTGGACCCTCCTCTGTGTCACCTCCCACCCAGGGATCCCATAGGAATCTCCCCCTTTGGCTGCCTGCTGATCCCAGAATGATTTGTTTTGGGAAAAACCTCACAATTTTTCAACCCTGCAAGGGGCAGGGATGAATGGAGGAGTCTGTGCTATCCCTGGTTTTGTCACCAGCATTAGGGAGTGGTGGAATGGGCAATCAGAAGCCCAGGGCAGGAGGGAGGGACTGGGGGTACTGGCGGAAGAAGGGTGAGATCAGGGCTGAAATGGGATCAGAGCCAATGGGGCAATGCTGAGCATCAGGGATGCACTGGGAATTCCAGGTCTGAGCCAAAGTGGGGTGAATGGTGTTTGAAAAAGGGGCACAGAGGAATCAAATTTCCTCTTAAGTTTCACCTTTACTGCCTCAAATTCTTTCCCTGGGAATTCTGGGTGCTTCGTGGTGCAGTGGGGTTTTTTCCCTGGCAAAAGGGAAAAAAATTTCTTTGTCCTCACAACTTTTTTTGTCTGATCTTGCCCTCCTGTTCCCAGCCACGGGTACAACACCTGGCGTGACCCCATGAAGCCCTCCCAAATCCTGTCCAAGCTGTGCAAAGAGGGAAAAGTGGATGGGCCGCACTTCGGGCCGGGAGGAAGAGTGAAAGTTGCCAACAGGGTCTTCACCGGCCCCACAGAGATCGAGGATGAAAATGGTATGGCCCTGTGGGATCATCCCATGGGATGGAGGTTCTGGAGCAGAGCAGGGGTCTGGAGGGGTCTCCTCATCAGCCAGGGTTGGAGTCTCAGAGTAGTTTGAATCATGGAGTGGTTTGAAGTGGACCTTTGAAGGTCGTCCAGTCCAACACTCCCAGACAGATGTGGTGGGCTCATCACCCAGCCCTGCAGGCACCATCCCAGTATAGACCAGTTACAGAGTCCTACAGACCCCCCAGATCAGTGGGTTCCTCTCGGAATCACTTGAGGACATCCATAGACACCCAAAGCTGCCTCTGGAAATGCCCTCCGAGCAGTGCATGTCCCAAGAGCCATGGAGACACCTCCAGCATTTGGGGAATTGTCATCCATGGGAATGCATTCCCAAACAATGGGAGAAGAGGGTTGTGTCCCAACACACCCATGTGTGCCCAAGGAAGAGGGAAATAGCCCAGGAGGGGTGAGGGAAAGAAGGAAAATGTGGTCAGTGGACATAGGATTGGTTCAGACAGGGAAAAATGAATGGGGATCTGAACCTTCTACAGGGATTGGAGAGAGGCAAGAGGAGTTAGGAAGTGCTGGCTGAGGGACAAAGTGTTCCCAAGGGATGGAGGGGATGAGGCAGTTCTGCAACCTTTGGAACAAAGTGTTTCCAAGGGATGGAGAGGATGAGGCAGTTCTGCACCTTGGGACAGTTCTGCACCCTTGGGAACACTTTGTCCCAAGGGATGGAGAGGATGAGGAAGTTCTGCACCTTGGGACAGTTCTGTAGCCCTTGGGAACACTTTGTCGCAAAGGATGGAGAGGATGAGGCATTTCTGCACCTTGGAAAAGTTCTGCAATCTTTGGGACAAAGTGTTCCCAAGAGATGGAGAGGATGAGGCAGTTCTACTTCTTGGGGAACAGTTCTGCACCCTTGGCAACACTTTGTCCCAAGGGATAGGGAGGAAGAGACAGTTCTTCACCTTGGGATAGTTCTGCAACCCGTGGGACAAAATGTTTGCAAAGCATGGATGGGATGAGGCAGTTCTGCAATCCTTGGGACAGTTCTGCAACCCAAGGGATGGAGAGGATGAGGCAGTTCTGCACCTCGGGACAGTTCTGCAGCCCTTGGGAACACTTTGTCCCAAAGGATGGAGAGAATGAGGCAGTTCTGCACCTTGGAGCACAGGTGGAGGCCCTGGATGCTTTGCTGTCCCTGTGTCTCTGTCCCAGCTGTCGGAGCTCTCCTTTCTCCTCCAGGCCAGAAGAAGCCGACGGATGAGCACCTGGCGCTGGCTGTGCTGCGGCACTGGGAGGACATCCCGCGGGCCGGCTGCCGCCTCGTCCCCGAGCACGTGGAGACGCGGCCGCTGCTCAACCCTGACAAGCCAGGCATCGAGCAGGTCTGACATTCCAATGGGAATGGGGACAGCCCATGGGGGCCAGCGCAGCCCTAACCCACCTCAGGGTGGGCAAGTCACCCCGGGAGGCCAGCAGAGAAAATCTCCAGTGCCTCCCGATCCATCCTCATCCATTTCACATTCCACAATCCCTCCTGATTCCCCACGTCCGGGCACATGGGAGCAAAATTCCCAATGCATTCCCAAGCAGAAGGGACTGGAAACCCACAGGCTGCCATGCACAAAAGGCAGTGCTGGGAATTCCCTGGAGATCCCGAACCTCCTGGAACCCTCAGGAGGACTCTGAGCCCATTTTGGGGGGAATCACATCCCTGTTGAGTAAAGGAGGGAGAGCAGGAACAGAGTTGGGCTGTGGTTGTTTTGCAGACCCAATTTTGGTCAGAAATATCCCAAAATCCAAGCCTGGGCTGCCCCGTTGAGCCTTTGGCAAGTTCTTTGCAGAGGCTGGGAACAGAGGAGGGAAAGCTCCCCTTGGTGCTCGGCTCACCCTGGTGAGGCTGATCCAAGCTCACATGGAGATCATGGAATGGTTTGGGCTGGAAGGGCCTTAAAACCCATCCAGTTTCACCCACTCCATGAGCTATTTCTGCAGGGGTGGAGAAGGATCCATGGCATGGGAGAAGCTTGTCCCACTCCACATCTAGCATGGCTGGGGAGATGAAGATGGGGACACTGGTGGGGAGGGGACAAGGGGAGCTGACTGTGCCTCTCCCACTCCACAGGGCCGCCTGGAGATGTGGGTGGACATGTTCCCCAAGGACATGCCAGCGCCCGGCCCCGCCATCGATATTTCTCCCAGGAAACCAAAGAAGTAAGGAACTTACTTAAGGAACTTACTGGGATTGGTTGGCAGCCCAGCCAAAAAATGGGGAAGGGAAATGGAGGTTGGGGATGGAGCCAGGCTTCTCCCATCTCCTGCTGCTGCTCCATGGCCAGTCTAGCCCTCTGCTTGGGTTCCTCATCCATGCTGCCATTCCCAAAGATCCCAACACTAGAGGCAGTTCCAGAGCTGCTCCTGAGGGTGGGATCCCAGATTTCCTCATCCCCTGCAGATCCCGATCTTTCTTGCCTGTGTGAACTGGGAAATTCCATCGTTCCCTGGGCAGAGCAGAGTGCCCAGCCCTGAGCCTCTCCTGGGCAGGGGCAGGGCTATCCCAGGACAATTTGGATTGGGCTTTTTGGACAGTTTGGATTGGGCTTTTCCAGGATGTGATGGAGAGAAGGAGGCCCCTGGGACAGCATTCCAAGCAGGAAAGAGCAGGCACAAACAGCACATGGTGGGGGAAGAAGGACATTTCTTCCCTCAATATCCCTTCTAGTCCATTGTCACCCTGCTGGCCTCGGTCTTTGGGCTCCTTTTCCTGCCCCCAGGGCCGGGATACAGGGATGGCACTGGGAATCCCAATGGGAGCCTCTTGCACATCCCAGTCAGCCGATGCCTTGGGTGGAGAGAACATCCCTGGTTCCCAGCTGGGAGAGGCACAGCACAAGACAGGCAGGAGAAAAGGAAAAGGTTGAGGAATCCCATGGATGGGCTCAGCTGGGGCACTGCCAGAGGGAGATCCCAAAGGAGGGGCTTAAGGAAGATGTAAATCCACTTTTCTCACCTGGAGACCTCCTGGTACATCCAGTGAGGTGCTGTGGCTATGTGTCCTGAGCCACCTTCCAGCCTCCTCTTGCTGCAGGAGCCAAGATTCTGCTCTTCCTCCACCCACTCCCACTTCCTCTGTGGAGGTTTTAATTTGAAACTGGGCAGAAACACTAATTTTGTGTAGTCTGTTAATTTTGCTAATTTGAGGGTTTCTTAATTTTAAGATTTTTTGCTAATTTGAGAGTTTGTTAATTTTAAGATTTCAAGATTTCAAAGTTTCTTCTTTTAAGATTTCAAAGTACTGAAGAGTGTGGTAGATTTTGTATTGGTTAATTGCTAGTGTACTTATTTCTTGTTGTGAGATAGGATTAGGAGAAAGGTAAAGCAGGCTTAAAACTTTCAAAGGGTATAAAGAAAATTTTATTATTAGTGATTAAAAGAAAAAAAATAGTAAGAATTAAGACAAGATTTTTTTAAACACTTTTACTCTCCCTAAAACTTTTTTTTCCTACTGATAATGTAAAGAAACAAAACTTTAAATTTCTAGTCAGTTTACTGCCTCTAAAATAGTCTATTTTTAAAAGTTTATTAGGGAGAGAAGTCCTTCTTGTTAATGTTATGGAGACTACTTTGCACGAGAAAAACAGTTTTCTTGTGGGAAAACTCATAAATAGCAGCCGCCCAGGGGAAATCTGCTGTCATGAAGTTCTCCTTATTTTCCACAAGCCTTCCCACAGCTCATTTATGGGTTATATTTATGGTTTATGTTTCACCATCAAGAAATTCCCAGTCAAGCAGAGGTGATGGGAAGCTCCCCAGCCTGCTGGGAATTCCCTGGACACCCCTGAACCTCCTGTGGTCCTCAGGAGGACTCTGAGCCCATTTTGGGGTGGAATCACAGCCCTGTTGAGTAAAGGGAGGAGAGCAGGAACAGAGTTGGGCTCTGGTTGTTTTGCAGACCCAATTTTGGTCAGAAATCTCCCAAAATTCAAGACTGGGCTGCCCTGTTGAGCCTTTGGCAAGATCTTTGCAGAGGTTGGGAGCAGAGGAGGGAAAATTCTCCTTGGTGCTTGGCTCACCCTGGTGAGGCTGATCCGAGACCATGTGGAGACCATGGAATCATGGAATGGTTTGGGTTGGAAGAGGCTTTAAAGCTCATCCAGTTCCTTCCCCTGCCATGGGCAGAGACACCTTCCACTATCGCAGGGTGCTCCCAGCCCCATCCAAGACTTGGACATTGCCAGAGATCCAGGGGAAGCCACAGCTGCTCTGGGAATTCCAGCCCAGCCCCTCCCCACCCTGCCAGGGAACAATTCCTAACTCCCAATATCCCATCCAGCCCTGCCCTCTGGCAGTGGGAGCCATTCCCTAGGTCCTGTCCCTCCACCCCTCATTCCCAGTCCCTCTCCAGTTCTCCTGGAGCACCTTCAGGCCCTGCCAGGGGCTCTGAGCTCTCCCTTGGAGCCTTCTCCAGGAGAACATTCCCAGCTCAGCCAGCCTATCCCCATAGGAGGAGTCCCATCCCTGTAATCCTCTCCATGGTTGAGATCCCCTCCTTTCCCTGATCCTGACCTCCAGATCCCTGGGAGAGATCCCTGTGAGCAATTCCCTGTTCCTGGCAGCCGGCTCTGCTTTCTGGCAGCACCACTCCATCCACCTATCCCATTCCCTGCTCCCATTCCCTGTTCCCATTCCCTGCTCCCATTTCCTGCTCCCGTGCCTCACCTCCCTTTCCATCCCTTGGGCAGGTACGAGCTCAGGGTGATCGTGTGGAACACGGACGAGGTTATCCTGGAGGACGACGACTACTTCACCGGGGAGAAATCCAGTGACATTTTTGTCAGGGGGTAGGTACAGAATTCTAACAGGGAGAAATCCAGTGATATTTTTGTCAGGGGGTAGGTACAGTCTGGAATTCCACTGGGGAGAAATCCAATGACATTTTTGTCAGGGGGTAGGTACAGCCTGGAATTCCACCAGTACTTCCTACCCCAGGGAGAAATCCAGTGGCATTTTTGTCAGGGGGTAGGTACAGCTTGGAATTCCACCAGGGAGAAATCCAGTGACATTTTTGTCGGGGGAGTAGGTCCAGCCTGGAATTTCACCGGTACCCCCTCTGCCTCTCCTAGGGTGGGTGTCAGTCTTTGCTGAGGTTGGATATGAGCAGTGCTGGGGGACCCAAAACCAGCCAGGACTGGGTGGATGTTTTCTCATCTGCTGCTGTGCCATGCTTGCAGGTGGGACTGGAGAGTTTGGGGGTCCTCATCCCCTCTCTCTGGGGAGAATCCAGCATGGAGAGGACACAAGGGGAAGGGGATGGATGTCTCAGCATTTTGGCCAGGTTTTTGCTGGTGGTGTTTCCTTAGAGTCTCTTTCTTGCCTCTGGTGAAATTCCAAAGAGACTGCTGGCATTTCCTGTGCTGTTTCCTTCCTCTCGCCCTCCTCTTGGTTTCACATCCAGTGGGCCCTGCTTGGAGCTGTGGGTGCTTGTTTGGAGCTCCACTGGGGTGGTTTTGCAACGTGACAATTTCCTGGCAGGAGAGGAGATGCCTGGCATTGCAGAGCTGAGAGACACGGACCATGCTATGCAAGCAAAGCCAGTTAATTACACTAATGACCAATATTTACAGTTCCTTAACTTCACACAAAATTTCCCACTCTGACCCCCTTGCCCCCGTTCCCTTAGCCACACAATCTTTTTGGTGATGAAGTCCCTGTTACATCTTCTTGCACCAGCGATGTCCTTGTTACATCTTCTCCCCTCAGAGCAGTCAGAGTGACCTGTGGTTGTGCTCCTCACTTGGGACTCAACAAATGTGGAATTCTTCTTCACTTGGGGTCACCAAATGTGGTTGTGTTCGCAGGGGTCCCAGGATGAGGGAAGAGATGAGAATCTTGACTCCATGTTTCAGAAGGCTGATTTATTATTTTATTATATATATTATATTAAAAGAAAATGATATATTAAACTATATTAAAAGAACAGAGGAAAGGATTTCATCAGAAGGCTTGAAAGGAATAGAAAGGAATGATAATAAAATCTTGTGACTGACCAGAGTCCAAGACAGCTGGACTGTGATTGGCCATTAATTAAAAACAACCACATGAGACCAATCAGAGATGCACCTGTTGCATTCCACAGCAGCAGATAATTATTGTTTACATTTTGTTTCTGAGGCCTCTCAGTTTTTGAGGAGAGAAAAGGATTTTTCATAAAATATGTCCATGACTGCTCCCAGCTCCTCTACAATTCCTTCACATCTCCTCACCCAGGGTAAGCCCTCAGACAACCCCCTTGAATCTCCTTCTCCTGAATTTCTCTGCTCCCTCTGGGATCCTCCTGTCCCTTGGATTTGCTGCTGCAGTGTCTGGAGCAGCCCTGTCACTCTTGTGCCGAGGTCAGGGCAGGAAGAGGCGAGAGGCAGGATTGTAGAAAAGGCAAAAGAAGGCTTTATTCAGAAGAATAAAGAGTGGTACAATAGATTTTATTCTATTGGCTAACTAACAGAAACATCTTTCTCACACACTGTCCTTGAGAGGAACAGGAAAAAAAAGGTAGAAAAACACCACCTGAAAATTGTTTATAGTCAACAAGTTATCGCATCTTTCCAGCTCCCTAAAACTTCTCACAAGCCGCTGTGAGAAACGCCTGCCGTTTCTCTCTCTCTGTCACACGGCATCCACACAGCCCCATCCCCTTGTTCATAACTTTTAGGTTTTTCCAGTCCTGGAGACACCCTGGCTGCCTGGACGGGGTGGTCCTGTCCCCTCTCCTGCCCCATGTAAACCTGTGCCCCCCTCTCACCCTCCCGGGCTCTGCAGGTGGCTGAAGGGGCAGCAGGAGGACAAGCAGGACACGGATGTCCATTACCACTCCCTCACTGGTGAAGGCAACTTCAACTGGCGCTACATCTTCCCCTTCGATTACCTGATGGCCGAGGAGAAGATTGTGATCTCCAAGAAGGAGTCCATGTTCTCCTGGGATGAGACGGAGTACAAGATCCCGGCCCGCCTCACCCTGCAGGTCTGGGATGCCGACCACTTCTCGGCCGATGATTTCCTGGGTACGTGCAGGGTCCAGAGCACCCCAGAAACCCCCTGAGATGCTGCTGGATGGAGCAGGTGGGGTGAGAGGGCAGGAAGGGTGTGCAGAGGAGTCGGGTTCTAGACAGGCTGGATCCATGGGCCAAGGGACAAGGGCCAGGTCCTGAGCTGAGGTCACACCAACCCCACTGAGCACTTCAGGCTGGGAAAGGGGGGTGGGAATGACTGGGTACTGTGCCAGAGGCTGGACATGAGTACAGGTGTGCCCAGGTGTGCCGGAGGCCACTGGCCCCTGGGCTGTGCCAGCTCTGGCGTGGCAGCAGAGCCAGGACAGTGCCCGTCCCCTGTGCTGGCACTGCTGGGGCACCTCCAGTGCTGGGGGCAGCTCTGGGCCCCTCCTGCCAGGAGAGACCTGCAGGGGCTGGAGCGTGTCCAGGGAAGGGAATGGAGCTGGGAAGGGAATGGAGCCCCAGGAGGGGCTGAGGGAGCTGGGAAGGGAATGGAGCCCCAGGAGGGGCTGAGGGAGCTGGGAAGGGAATGGAGCCCCAGGAGAGGCTGAGGGAGCTGGGAAGGGGCTCAGCCTGGAGAAAAGGAGGCTCAGGGGGGACCTTGTGGCTCTGCACAAGTCCCTGACAGGAGGGGACGGCCAGGGGGTGTCAGGCTCTGCTGCCAGCGAACAGGGACAGGACAAAGGGAAATGGCCTCGGGCTGGGCCAGGGCAGGCTCAGGGTGGACACCAGGAGGAATTTCTGCATGGAAAAAGTGCTCAGGCCTTGGCAGGGGCTGCCCAGAGAGGTTTGGAGTGCCCATCCCTAGAGGTGTCCAGGAAAGGTCTGGATGTGGCACTGAGTGCCCTGGGCTGGGGACAAGGTGGGGATCAGTCACAGGTGAGACTCGAGGATCTCAGAGGTCTTTTCCAACATTCATGTCTCCATGATTCTGAGATCCCTTTTCTCCACTGCTCCTGTAGCCAAGACACCCCATTTCTCCTTCCCAGACCTGGCTCAAAGCTGCTCCCCAGGCAGGAGATGCATGCCAACCCCTCTCCAGACAAGGACTTTGTCTTTTTGGCATGCCAACCTCTGTCCTCCCCTTTGTCCTGCCAGGGGCCATCGAGCTGGACCTGAACCGCTTCCCCCGGGGAGCCAAGACGTCCAAGCAGTGCAGCCTGGAGATGGTGACCAACGAGGCTGAGCTGCCCATGATCTCCATCTTCAAGCAGAAGCGGGTCAAGGGCTGGTGGCCGTTCGTGGCCAGAGATGAGAACGATGAGCTGGAGATCACTGTAAGGATGGGGAAAAGGGAGGGTCTGCCTCCTGGGCACTGCACACTTTGTGGACACCCTGCTTCCCCCGCAGGGCTTTGTTCCTCCTGGGATGTGCTCTCAGGCCTCAGCACAGCTCTCTCCTCCCTGCAGGGCAAAGTTGAGGCTGAGCTGCACCTTCTGACAGCAGAGGAGGCTGAGAAATCCCCTGCTGGGCTGGCTCGGAATGAGCCTGATCCCCTGGAGAAACCCAAGTGAGTGGGAGAAGCCTCTCTGCAGCAGGGACCTGGGATTATGGGATTCTGCTCCCACCTGGAGTGCTGCATCCAGCTCCAAGCCCCAAAACAGGAAAGATGTGGACTTGCTGGAAAAGGTCTAGAGGAGGCCACAGGAGTGTTCTGAGTCCGGAGCCCCTCTGCTCTGGAGCCAGGCTGGGAGAGCTGGGGGGTGCTCACCTGGAGAGGAGAAGGATCCAGGAAGAGCTCAGAGCCCCTGGCAGGGCCTGAAGGGGCTTCAGGAGAGCTGCAGAGGGACTGGGGACAAGGATGGAGGGACAGGAGCCAGGGAATGGCTCCCACTGCCAGAGGGCAGGGCTGGATGGGATCTTGGGAATGAGGAATTGTTCCCTGGCAGGGTGGGCAGGCCCTGGCACAGGGTGCCCAGAGCAGCTGTGGCTGCCCCTGGATCCCTGGCAGTGCCCAAGGCCAGGCTGGACAGGGCTTGGAGCAACCTGGGACAGTGGAAGGTGTCCCTACCCTTGGCAAGGAGCGAAACAAAAAAAAACAAAGATTAACTTTAAGGTCCATGAATCCCTTTCCCATGGTGATGGATTAACGATGGGTGTTTGATTCCCCTGCAGCCGCCCGGACACGTCGTTCATCTGGTTCCTGAACCCACTCAAGTCCATCAAATACCTCATCTGCACCCGCTACAAGTGGCTCATCATCAAGATCGTGCTGGCCCTGCTGCTCCTCATCATGGTGGCCCTGTTCCTCTACAGCATGCCCGGATACATGGTCAAGAAGCTGCTGGGAGCATGAAGGGCTGGAGCCTCTCCCGTGTCCCCAGCCCGCTGCACAACCTTACAGCTCCGTGTCCTTCTCCTCCCTGTGACCTCTGGGCAGCCCTGGGGGCATCTCCTCCCTGCTGCTGCTGCTGCTGGGTCTCCTCTTTGCATTTCTTCTCTGTGGGTCCCACTCAGGCTTTAGGGCCAGGGAAATGGGGCGGGAGCATGGCAAAGATCCCCAGACCCTGCATCCCACACTGGGGCTGGGAGAGGTGCCCAGCTGGCTCCTGTGGGAGTCCCCGAGGCCTCTGCCCATTGAGGTTGTGGCTGGTGCCTTCCTGGGAATCAGGAGAAGGAGAGGGGAGCTGGGGCTGTGTCACTGGTGCTGTGGGAGCATTCTGGAAAGGCTTCTTGGAGGGATGTTCAGAATCCGGGATGGAGCAGGGAGCTGGGATGGAGCAGCTGGGATGGAGCAGCTGGGGACATGCCAGCCCCAGCAGTGAGGGCACAGAGCATCCCCAGTGCCTGAACCCACTGCCAGCCCCATACCTGCTCCTCTCAGAGCTCTGGAGGTCCCATTCCCTGGCACAGGGATCTGTCCCACCTCTGGAGTGCTGGACACGGTGCCCAGCAGAGTGAGAGGGCACAGAGCATCCGCAGTGCCTGTCCCTGCTCCTCTGGGAACTCTGGAGGTCACATTCCCTGGCACAGGGATCTGTCCCACCTCGGGAAGGCTGGACATGGTGCCCAGCAGAGTGGGAGGGCACAGAGCATCCCCAGTGCCTGTCCCTGTTGTTGTAGGCTCCTGGCCTGGTAATAATGAGCATTGACTTCATGATTGTAGAATGTTGATTAATTGCTTTATTCTTCTATACTACATTATACTATACTATTCTAAGAAACTCATAACCCTTACAGACAGTCTGATACAGTTTTGACCTAATTGGCCAATCAATCTAAACACCATCACCAGTGTTTAATTGACAAACTACTCTTTGGTAAGCAATCTCCATAACACATTCTGCATGTATACAACAACAGGCGTAGCAAATAGAAATAAGAATTGTTTCCCATTACTTTTTCTGAGCTGTTTCACAGCTTCCCAGGGAAATCATGAGAGAAAACTATGTCCCTGCTCTTCTCAGAGCTCTGGAGGTCACATTCCCTGGCACAGGGATCTGTGCCACCTCGGGAATGCTGGACATGGTGCCCAGCAGAGTGAGAGGGCACAGAGCATCCCCAGTGCCTGTCTGTCACTACTGAGTAAGAAATGACAGACTCACCAGAAGGCTGGTTTGCATAGCAGCTGCTTTAATAGGAAAATTCCCTCTTTTTATAGACTGTTCCAATACATTCAGACCAGATTGGTCAATCAATCAATACATTTCACCTGACTGGCTAATTAACAAAAACACCTTTCTTATAAACAGTCTTTGAGAAAAACAGGAAGGCAGAAAGAAGGAAAACACCATCTGCAGGTTGTTTATAATAACAAGCTGTCATTGTTTCTCTACAACTCCCTAAAGTCTCCTCACAAGTCCACTAGGAGAAAACTTAGCTGATTTTCTCGCTTTCCGACCAGGCTGTCACATCCATATTCTGTCCCCACTGCCAGCACCATCCCTGCTCCACTCAGAGCTCTGGAGGTCCCATTCCCTGGCACAGGGATCTGTCCCACCTTGGGAATGCTGGACATAGTGCCCAGCAGTGTGAGAAAATGCAGAGCATCCCCAGTGCCTGTCCCCACTCCACTCAGAGCTCTGGAGGTCACGTTCCCTGGCACAGGGATCTCTCCCACCTCAGGAATGCTGGACATAGTGCCCAGCAGGTCCTGCAGAGAGCCCTGGGGTGGGTCAGAGGGGCAGACCCTGCCCTTTGTGCCCACAGCTCCAGCAGAGACTGGGACATGTCCCACAGCTCAAATATCTTCCCAGCATCACCCACCCAGAGGTGGCTGTGGCTGGACATCCCCAGGGCTCACAGCTCCTCCGGCACAGTGTGAGCTCCCGGCGTCATTCTGGATTCTCTGTGTATTTTGTTTGGCTTGGTAATTTTGTGGCTGGAGTCCTTCTGGCCGTGTGTCCTCAGGACGGGCTCTGTCCTCGGCTCTCCACGATATCCAGCTGCTGCAGAGCTGCCTTTCCCAGCTGCCGGTGCACGAGACCCCCACTGAAGAACTGAGGACATCTCAGACATGTTTTAATGAGGATATTACTATTCCAATCAGTAATAAAAATCAGTTTCATGTCTGGGCTCTTGTGGTTTGATTCTGAGCAAACACCAGGCATCTACAAAAGTATGTTTACATTCCTTCAGAAAAAAAATTTAAAAAGGGTCATAAACTGAGATGAGGATGAGAAGAAAAACATTCTAAGGGCAAACCAGGCTCAAATTTAAAGGTATAAAGTGAATTTATTATTAACAGAGTCAGAGAAGGCTAATGAGAAATAAAAGAAGCTTTTAAAACACTCTTTTTCCCCCTCAGCCCCTCCCTCTTTCCTGTGAACCATTAATGCACAGACTCAGATCAGTGGGGGTACTGAGATGTTTATTGCAAGAAAAAAGCTGGTTTTACACACTTCTTCAAGATACAGTATTTCCTTATAAGGTATTTCTTCACTATCACACATTGCCAAATCAGCAACATAATTTAATGTCCTTACACATGGGTGATCACGTGCTGTTCACTCATCCAGCAGGCTCCTCTCCATGATGCCTTGAGAGGCCATCTAGAACAGAAGCTGGACAGTGTTAAAGAAATAAAGTAGATATTTATTAAAAAGGCTTTATAAGGATACACCTTGGGCAGTGCAAGAGCCCGGCTGTGGCTATACCCACGATGGACGCCAGGTCATGAATGTTCTCCCTTTTATAAGTTTTGGCCCATTTCCATATTGGGGTTAATTGTCCAATTACAGCTCCAGGTTATGCAGTCCCATTCTCCCAGATTGCTCTCTGTCACTATAGAGCACGACACAAAACAATAATGCACAACTCCATCAGAAGGGTGAAAGAGAGATATTTTATTAAACCAATGTAGTTTTTATAGTTCTTCCAGATATTAACACCCATCTAACACATGTACAGTGCCCATTGGCCATAAAAGAGAAACAAAGTTCTCAGCAGACAACCAGAGAGCCATGTCACTCGGCGAGTCAGCGAGAGTCCATATCTCCAACTTTCTCTCCTTCCTCTGGTCTCCAGGGTAATGACCTTGGCATTCCCTCAGGAGAGACATGGGGCTTCTCCTTATCTTCAGAAAGTCCTTGCTAGCTCACAGGCACAGCACAGAATGTCTTTCCTACAATTCCCCCTTTTTGTATTTGACCAGCAAATACAACTGCTAAGGACTTCTGCAGGGCCCTTGCAAAAATCCAAGCAGACAGAGGATCCATTCTTCATTCACTTACAAATAACCAACTTCTAACACACACCCTCACAGTCTTAAGGTTCATATACAACCAAAACACATAAAGACAGATCTTCAAATACCGTTACAGACCTCGCAATTTCCCGATGACACATTTGTAGGAGAATGACACTTTCACCTTTAATCAAATAACTTTCTCCCACACAGAGTCAGAGACCAATTTATCTGCTAAGTCACCACTCAGAACTAAGTAGCATCCACTTAACTTTACAACTGGTTGCTGCTATCACAATGGGCAACCAACCTAGTTGCTCAAAGTGTGGACTTCAGCTACTAATTCAACTCCTGTGCAAAGGCAACACTTCTTCCTTAGGTACATCAAGTTCCCCTATTTTGGGACAGTCGGTGATCTGCAAAAGGAGATGGTACAAGGCACACTTCTCAGTACTACCAACATCTCTATAAGAGAATTCAAGAAAATGAAGCAAAAGTAACATCCACTAATTTAAATTTTGGAATTTCAGTGTAAGCCTGTAACTACCTTTACTCTGTCTTGAATTACTATCTTTACCACACATTCCTTGAGGATCCATGCTTCCATCTACCTAATAACCAATGCAATTACCTACTCATTTTGTTCCCACTGCAGAACCACTCATCCTGTCTTTTTCTGTGTGCTCCAAATAAGGTTTGACACAACGGGCAGAGACCCATCGAGGGCCATTTTCAGTTAAAAGACATGTGTATCCTCTTCCCCATTCTATCAAGCCAGTCCATTTTCCTGTAATTAAATGTTTTACCCAAACCTTAATACCTTTCTTAAAGTTTGGTTGTTTTGAATTCAAAGACAAAAACTGGTAGAATATAGGAGAGACTTGTAAGTCAGATAAAGGATGCAAAAAGTTTAAGACATAAATGGTTTTGTCTAATCTCATTTGAGGCGACTCCTTCTGCATTCCCCCTTTTTGTTTTTGCACCTGGCACTTCAACACACCATGAGCACGTTCAATAATTGCTTGGCCTGTTGAAGCATGAGGGATACCAGTAGAATGACCAACACCCCAGGCATGAAAAAAACCTTGCAATTTCTTTGAAATATACGCAGGGCTGTTATCTGTCTTTACATGTGATGGAATACCTAAGATGGAAAAGGTGTGGCAAAAGTGACAAACAACATCCCAAGCAGTTTCATTAACCTGCCAATGCTGAGGCAACCATGGCATGAGAAAAGGTCTCAATTGTAATGTAAACATACTTTAGACGGCCAAATTCAGGCATTTTTGTAACATTTGTTTGCCATTCTTGCAAACGGCATAAACCTCTAGGATTAGTACCATAATACTGTGAAACATGAGACATAGGACAATCAGGGCAAGAAGAAATAATTGACTTTGCTTCATTATGTGATAATTTAAATTGCTGCTGTAGTGCCTGAGCAATCTGGTGAAAAATTGGTGAGATAGAACAGCTTTCTGTAACACATTAGGCACTGTTTTTACTGCTGAGGCAGCCACAAGGGAATCCACATAGGTGTTACCTTCAACAAAGAATCCAGGTAGAGATGTATGGCTACGAATATGCATAATAAAATAAGAATGGTTTGCATTACTAATAATTGTCCATAATTTCAACAACATAACAAATAATGATTTCTCCTTTACATTCTACAACACAGCTTGATCCAACTGTTTCGCTAAATTAGCAACATAAACAGAGTCAGTAACTGTATTTACGGAACTAGGAAATAAGGTAATGGCCAAGAGTACAGCACAAAGTTCAATTAACTGAGGACACCCTTATAGAACCATTACTTCACATTCCCACTGGTCATCTTTCTTCCAGGCTACAGCAGCTTTTCCAGTTCTTCCTGATCCATCTGTAAAAACTGTCGCCCTTCCACTGGCACAGAAGAACAAAGTTGTTTCCTCTGAAAGGCAATCATCTTAGTTGTTGTGTTGTGTTTGTACAAGTTGGACTGTTCTGTTTCCCCTTTTTATGTAATGGTTCTGCCCTGGTTCTCCCCTCCCTCCCTTGTGCTGCCAGTTATCCCAACTCCTCCCCAGCTGCCTTGGAGACTAATGTATCCTTTCTCAAATCCCTCCCCGGTGCCCTGTCTGTCACTTGGCACTCCCAACTTTCTCTCTAGAAACTTCCAGGGAGAGCGTTGAGTGATTGGTTCAGGGGCCAGGGCCCCACCCTCAAGTTATCCCCATTGGCGTTCTCCCTAAGTCATCTATTTTATTCCACTGCCCTCTAAAACTCTATTCGCCAGAGGACCGACTCCTTCCCTGTCTCCCTCCCTCCTTATAAGCTGTTGCAACCTCCCTGACTTCCTCTTCAGCTGTCAGTTTCCCTGGGACCCAATAAACCTGGATTCACCAGAGCTGGAGAGTGCTCTCTTTTTCTGATGACTGCAGCCATAAACCAAGCCACGTCCTACCACAAGGTAGCACTGCTGTCATAGCACAGGGCATTTGCTTTAGGTCCTGTCCCGAACCACAGAGATCGGGATAGTGCCCTCCTACTGCTAGCGGTGCTGGATAGCTAGCTGGGATGTCCAAGAAGGACAATCTTTCTCCAGCTTGACCGCTTCACTTAGTGAAATTCAAAATAGGATGAGAAGGTAAATGGTATGCTATTTGACCTGTAAAGGAAGATAAAGCAGATGGCAGCTCATGATTCCTTTGAAAACACCATTCAAATTACCATTGTTGTACTGGTATGACAATAGTTTCAGGATCATGGTCTAAGATTTCATGGCAGTGTCTGCAACTTTTGATAATGACGTCCGCAAAAATCTCATACAGACCCAGAGCTGTTTCTTGGGACCTTGAAGACAAAAATATCCACTCCAAAACATGCAATTTATCATTCCATTGACACAACAATCTGCATCATCATCTCTCAAAACAAATAATTGCACACCAACAGAAACATCTATCCTGGCAACAAATTTAGATGTGAAGGCCAATTCAACTTCTTCTACAGCCTTTTTTTTGTTGCAGCGGTCAAATGTCTCTCATCAGCAGATGAAGTTATCCCTGATAGGAAGTCATAAAATGGTTGCAGTTGCTGATTGGTTATCCCCAAGTATGGCCTAAGCCAACCTATTGCACCAACCATTTTCTGTACGTCTACAGCGGTTTTAATGTCAGTGTCCAATGTTACAGGTTGAGGCACAATTTGTGTATTGGTGATTATCAATCCCAAATATTTCCAAGGCATCTGTCTTTGAACTTTCTCTGGGGCGATAACCAAACCAAAGGCTTCTAAATTTTTCACAGCACATTGTTCAAGAGCCAACAATTGTTTATTTTTGGATGCCAACATGATATCATGCATATAATGATAGCAATAAACAATTGCTAAATCACTCTTTCACCTTAGATAAAGTCTGTGCCACAAACCATTGACAAACACTTGAAGAATTTCTCATTCATTGAGGCAAAACCCTGCACTGATATCTTTGGCCCAGTTCCTCATGATTTAAAGAAGGCAGAGTAAAGGCGAATTTTTCCTCATCCTGATCAGCCAATGGAATTGTAAAAAAACAATCTTTCAAATCAATGATAATTATTTCCCATCCTTGTGGAATCATTGTAGGTGTTGGGAGACCTTATTGAAAAGCAATCATTGCAGCCATCACAGCGTTTATCCGCTGCAAATTGAGCAAAATCTCCATTTACCAGATTTTTTTTTTATTGCAAACATAGGTGTAGTCCATGGGCTAAATGATTTTTCAATACGTCCAGCTAGTAATTGTTCCTTCACTAAGCCTCTGTCCTGGTTTAGGGCAAATTTGGGAGAAAACCTCCAAAAGGAGGCCCCTCCAGAAAGAAAACCTACACAGCCCCTTCCCCCAACCGGTTTGGGAAGAATACTTCAGAGAGAAGTGGAAAGAACCTGTTTATTTAACAGGCACAGCACCCCCGCAGCACACAAAATGAACAATATTGGATGACACCATTCTTTCACTGCTCTGAAAAAGATGACAAATCCAGAAAGTCTCTCTTGGGGGTGGTCGCTCTGTTATCAGTCCCTCTGGTGCTGGGGGTAGCTGGGTAGCTGCTGCAGCCACAAGGTGCAAACTCTTGGTGTTTCCCAGGTCCCAGTCCAGAGCAGGTTCGAGTAGGTCCAAAAAAAAGAAAGGAGAGACAGTCCAGGAAGAAATTTGGACTGTTTGAGTAAACTAGCTAATGAGCAGAAGCAAGAGCAAGCAGAAGTAAAGTAGAAGTGAGAGCAAAGCGAAAAGCAAAAAAAAAAAAAAAGCAAAAGCAGCACTATGTACCGCCCTGTCTCTGTGTTCCGCCAGCCATGGGGGAGGAGGCTGATAACAAAACCAAAACAAAACTTCCACTCTTCAGAGCCAGTCTTGAAGGCACAGAACATAATATCCAGCATAAACAGAACACACGAATGGGGATACAAGCATCATAACATCACCCTAGGACAATCTCCTGGATAACCCCCTACCCTCACAGTGTCTTTCTTCCAGATAAGAGATGGGAGAAAGTTCCCGTAAAAAAACCAAACTTGTCACAGACATCTTTTATGGAAAATCCTTTCCTTAGGATTTTTCCTCCTGAGAAGCTGAGAGGACTCAGGAACAAAATGTAAACAATGGTTATCTGCTGCTGTGGAATGAAACAGGTGGATCTGTGATTGGCCCATGCTGGCTGTTTCTTAATAATGGTCAATCACAGTGAGCTGGCTTGGACAGAGAGTCTGAGCCACAAGCCTTTGTTATCATTCTTACCTATTCTATTCTTAGCTAGCCTTCTGATGAAATCCTTTCTTCTATTCTTTTAGTATAGTTTTAATATAATATATATCATAAAATAATAAACCAAGCCTTCTGAAACATGGAATCAGATCCTCGTCTCTTCCCTCATCCTAAGACCCCTGTGAACATGGTCACCTATGGTGACCCCGAGTGACTGAGGAAATTCATCACTTGGTGAGACCCCAGAGGAGCATTGCTACTGGGTAAACCTCAAGTGTGTGGCATTGATGGTCACCTCACAAGTGACCACAGAAGTGGATTCTAGCCAGGAGCTGAAGAACTGAAGATCCTGATTTGGACAGAGTTCACAGCCAAGGCTGACCACAGAAAATCTTTTGAAAAGTCTCTCAGACAAGATGTCCGGAAAGCTTTGCAGGACAGAGCAGACTGCTGAACCCCAGAGGACACTGTCACAAGGTACTGCTAACTCTTCCTTTCCTGAAAATGCTGCCCTTCACAGAATGTGGGCTGGGATTTGGCAGAGCGTGCCTACAGGGGCAGAGGTTCCATTTTCCCCACCAGAGGAGAAACTTATTGACCTCTGGCAAAAATGGGGTCATGAGGACAGAGTTTCTATGGTGAAGAGACATTTCTATGAGATTTTCCAATCGGTAAAGTTCCTTGGATTTTTCATGAATGTGCTCTATTCCTTTGATTCATATGTATGGGAATGCATGGAATTCATCATTAGAGAGATTTCTTCCCAAGGTTTAGGATCTCTTAGGATTTATCCGTCATTCAGAACTCTCTTCCCAGTTTTGAAACAGAAAGCAGCTTCATTTCAGTAGATTGTTGACTGCAGAGGTCAAGCTCCCTTCCCACTGGGCACAGAAGGAGAGGACCCTTTCCAGGAACACGAACTGCTGGTTCCCAGCCCCCCTGAAATGCAGCAGGGGGGCGAGGTTTTGCCTGCAGCCGAGGAAAAGTTTTTTTCTGCGCCTTTGGAGCATACTCAAACTGAGCCGCTTTCCCCCCACTTCATTGCCCTCAGCGGGGATCTGAGCCAGCCCTGCGGGTCCCACCCCGGCCAGCACCGTGCATCCCTCCCTAGCCAGCCGCGCGGGTCCTGCCCTGGTGGGTGATGCAGGTGGCACCAGTCCCCGCGGCGCCACCTCCTGGGCCCATGGGGCTGCCCTGACCAGCCCTGCAGGCGTGGCCGCCTCCCCGTGCAACCCTGCCCACGGCTCCAGCTGTTTCAGTGACTGCGCCCGTGTGGCCAATCCTGGAGCCGGGGGCAGAAGCTGCTGCCACCCCTGTGCCCACTCCCTCTGCATCACAGCTGGCAGTTGCATTCACAACTGTGCCAGCGGCGCCGGCAGGGGCCGACCCCGTGCTGCCCCCGCCAACTCCTCCCGCAGGGACAGAGCTCGCGCCTGCACTGCCGCTCCTGCAGCCGAGAGAGGCAACGACGGCACTTTCCCGTGCACCTCTTGCACCGCTGCTGCCCCCACCGGCCCCCACCCGGTGGTCCTGCTGCCTTCAAGGACCCCATCCTCCGAGTCAGCATCTGCATCAGAGGCTGCCCTGGACCCGGTGGCATGTCCGAGTTCGGACCATCCCGAGCCGTTTGCGCCTGTGGCAGCGGCTGGGGCTGTGGCTCCGGTGGCCAGCCTGTCCCTCCATGGGGGAGGCGTGGCTCGGCAGCTGATTGCGGGTGCAGCCCGGCTGCCTGCTTTCAAACTCAGCATTTTTCGCGGACCAGTTCGCGTTTGGTCGGTGGCTCCCCCTTCGGTGTTGCAATTCGTGCCATCCCTCCCGTGCCCCACTGGCGTGGGGGAGGTGGCTCCCGAAAGTTTTGCCTCTGGTCCCCAGCCCAGAGGGAGCTGGAGTGGTGCTAAGGGGCAGGAAGCGAGAATACTGGCATTTGCTTGGCAGAGGCAGGAGAAAGAGCGAAAAGTCACAATCGCTTGCTTGCTGTGGGGACAAAACTTGCTGTGGGGAAAAAACCACCTCGAACTGGGGTGGTGGTTCCTGGGAAAGCTTCTCTTCCCCATGTGCCGGTCTGCACCGGTAGTCCAGGGAGAGGGAAGCGCTTGGTCACTGGTGCTGCCCCGGCTTTGGCAGCAGGGTGCCGGGTTGTGAGACCACGGAGCCGGCCTCGCAGGCTGGGTCTGGGCCGTTTTGCTCGATTCCCTGGGCCAGGGCAACTGCCCAGCCAGCTGTTGGGTTTGGGGGCTTTGCCTCCCCCGTCAGGACCTGGGCCACCATTCTGTGGGCCAGGTCTGGGGTTTCTGATCCTTCCATGTGGGTCAGGACCCCCTCAGGGCCTCAGAGGCTCCTCTGCTTCTGCTGCTGCTCTTTCCTGTAAAAAAAAAAAAAAAAAAAAATTAAATTAAAAGAGTTGAAAGAGCTACTAGCAGCTCATCAAAAGCATTGAAGAGCCAAAAATTACCTTCAGCCCAAGTGGTTCAATAAAGGGCTGTGGCCAAGACATTCCAGAAATTTTCTCAAAATTGTTTGATAACTGTCAATGGATTTTTGATAATCATTGATGATTTTCTTTAGCAATTTGTTGTTTCAGGATTTTGCAAGCCTGTTTCAAGACCAAAAGGGACTTTCAGAGATGTCAAAGAGGAACATTTTCTGTCCATGGACATTCTCCTGAAACTCAGCTGTTTGGACTTGAAGCAATGTTGTAGTGTGTTGTTAAGTTTCTTGTATTGCTCCCCCATTTTATGTATTGTTTCCCCCTATTCAATGTAAATGGTTCTGCCCTCCCCAGTTTTCCCACCTTAGCCCTACTGACAGTTATGTTACTATGGTTACCCCTGCCCTTGGTTAGTGTCAGTCACCTAAGTTATATAGTTCCTCCTCCCCTTTATTCCCTTATTTGTAGGCTTTCTCTCCTCCCTGGGCCCAGTCAATCACTCCCCACTCCTCCCAACTTTCCAGAATCTTCTCCTCTCTGGGGGTTGTGGTTGGCTGTGGTCCCGGGGTCCCTCCTTTACTTTGTGTTTATTGGTTTCCCCTTTATGTCAATTATGTTAAGTTCATCCCTCCATCCTTCATGATTGGTTTAATGTAAACCCCTCCTTTGCACACCCACCCCCTTTATAACCTCGTGTCACTCCCATTTCTTGGTCTTTCCTTGGGGTTCTTCCTTCGGATCCTACCCTGTGGCTACTCCTTGGATGTTATCTTGGCTCTTTCATTAAACCGGATTTAACCCCACCGAGAGTCCAGCTCCTTCTTCCACAGTTGCCTAGGCGGTGAGACCGGTCCGTAGTGCGAGCTCAGCCCGAGTCCCTCAGACCCCAAGGGGTGCTCGCACTGAATTGCAGCAGGGTGTTGGCCTGCCCACTGCTAGCCAGACACTGACCATCCCAGGCCAGATACACCCTCGCCGCAAAGCAATGAACTTTCTTTGCATTGTTTTTTGCCTTTTCTTATATTGTAAGATTGTTTTAGCGATATGATAGAATTTTATGTTCTACAAGTGAAGAATTTCCCTGATCATTCCACATCAGCACTTGACTGAGATTTTGATTGGCAACAAATAGCCTGTCAAGTGTTTGTTCTTTCTTCTGCATGAGCCCAGCAGAAAAAAATTACACATTTCTTTGTAATTTAACTAAAATAAAAAGGGTGATCTGTCACAGACATCTTTTATGAAAAATACTTTCCTTAGGATTTTTCTTCCTGAGAAGCTGAGAGGCCTCAGGAACAAAATGTAAACAATGATTATCTGCTGCTGTGGAATGAAACAGGTGGATCTGTGATTGGTCTCATGCGGTTGTTTCTAATTAATGGTCAATCACAGTGAGCTGGCTTAGACAGAGAGTTGGAGCCACAAGCCTTTGTTATCATTCTTTCTTTTTCTATTCTTGGCTGTCTTTCTGATGAAATCCTTTCTTCTATTCTTTTAGTATAGTTTTAATATAATATATATCATAAAATAATAAATCAAGCCTCTTCCCGAGCCTGTGGATGAAGAGGAAGGAGGGCAGACACAGATTTAGAGGAAATTATTCCAGTGGCAGGGAGAATATGCCCAGGAGGAGAGAGAAGAAATGAGGAAAGGGGGAAATTCAAGCCCCTCTAAGGTGGGCGGTAGGTACAGATGGACTGGTCATGGTAACAATGCCTTTCTTAGTTGAGTTGAGGTCCTGGAAGGACTTGGCAGGGACTTAAAGGGAAATTCCTGAGAATGCAAGTAAGGTTTTGAGACCATTGTAAGGAACCAGGGTCCTGATTGGAATGATATCCAGGTGGTTTAAGATACACTGCTGAATGTAGATGAGAAAACAATCATGGTAGCAAAGTCAAGGGAAGAGGTAGAATAAGTTCATGCTTAAAATGTGCAACCAGGAAAAGCAGATCAATGTTTTTCACCTGCTGATCCAAAACTGGATCCCAACTGTCACAAAAATTAACCTGCAAATACCAGAGGTTCATGCCCCAAAAGGAGACAGAGGAGTCCAGCTGCTTTATTTGACTAAAGGGAAAGGTCCTGGGCATTTCCCATGGGGTCTCTCAAATTGTGAGAGGTGGCAGCCTCCTTTTTATCCTCATTTCCTGGCTGCATTTTCCTCTCTCTTTCCTCATTGGCTGAAATACTTGACAGGTACATATTTCCCACATCACCTAATACAGACCCCCTTTTAATATGTACCTGCCTCCACTTTACTTCTTCGTTGTCCTCCTTCCTCTGTTCTTTTTCTTTAAGTCCAGGGATTTACTACAGCCTTCAGTGAATAACAGTCAGTGTCAATTAGTGGAATTCCTCTGGAATTTATGGTTCACTCCATTGCTTCTTTCCCCTCTCAGTATCTGGCTTTATTCACCAGCAGGCCCAAAGTTTGTTTGTAAAGACACCTCCTCCTCATTCCTTTCACAACCAACCAGGACACAGGGATCTTTTGACCAGGTATCAGAGATTAACCATCTTTTTGTATGAAATTCCAAAGGCTATAATTATGTCAGAATTTTATCACGTAATCCAAGGAAAGAATGAGTCTCCTTCCAATTTCCATCAATGATTAATGGATGCAGATGGGAAGTTTGCTAACATGGACTCTGACAGAGAAGGACGTGTTACAAATGGCAGCCACAATTATGGAACAATTGGCTCTAGACATTACAAGAAAGAGAGACTGGTGGCAGAGAACTTCAGAAATGTAAATAAATTGTTAGAAACTGCATGGAAATTATGTAATAACATAGGGTTGGCTTGGGGAGGTAAAGATGGAGAACTAATGATGGCTGCTCTAATGGGTCCCAGAGGAGACAGGGGAGCTGTTGGGGAAGAGGCAGAACATGTTGAAGACATTTTCAATGATGACCATTAGGAAAAGATCAGTATGCTATTTGCAAGGAAATGGGGTGATTTTATGATGATACCCCATTCCCATATTTTCTGCTCCATGCTCTATGCCCAGAAATGGTTCCTGTAGCTCTAAGGTGGGTCCAGAGAAGGGACAGTAATGCCTTACGATTTAGCTTTTACATTTTTTTGATCCTGTACAACTTTAGGGTATAACTCTAAAACTCCAGTAGCCTGTCAGTTACTGTTTTCGCATTTTATTCAGACAAAACATTTCCTCTAGACCTTAAAGTCAAGGACACCCTACTGTCTCAGGCCCCAAAAATTATATACAGAAGGGAGTTGGGGAGGAGCAAACCGGGGGTAAATGACTTCATTACTTGAAGGTGTAATTGGAGGATTAACCTCTGATATGCAAATGGACCAAACTTATAACTGTATGAAAAACTTGTGACCATCATCCATCTTGGGTGTAGCCTCTGGGAGGCTTCTGTCTGCCCATTGTGTCCCCATTGAAGGCCTTTAATGTCAGTGATTGAGGGACAGGACTCCACGTAGGTATCAGCAAGAAGTTGTTTATTGTTGATAGAGTGAAGCCATGAAGTTGTCTATTATCTCTACAGCTGGGTATATATAGTCTAACAGCTTTAGATAAAATTTTCCATTGCCAAGCAGTAATCACATTCCTAATGTTTCTTAGCTACATTGCTTAACCCCAAGCACCTGCAGTCTTACATGACTACATTCCTTTTTGCTTCCCCACTTACATTTCTGTTTGAACTTCCCATGGTGTCTTCCTCACCAGAGCCAAGATGTCTGGACCATCCATCATCTCCACACTACTGCCTGCTCCACTGCCCAGCTACCTCCCCATGCTTTAATAAATGCCTGCTTTTATTTTCTTAATCTTGTCTAACCTGTGTTCCAGGTAGCCACTTCAAGGCACCAACAAGAGCCTTGGGGCTTTTCTGCAGGCTTGGTTCAAAGCCTTACTCCTGGGTGTCCTTGGATTGGATGCCCTGTGACAGCATTGCATTCTTGCTTAGCTGGCTTGGTTTTTTGTTAGCTGAAGCAAGAATTTTTTTTCCCTTTCCCTGGCCTTGAAGGAGCTGCAGCAGCAATCCTGGAGCAGCTTTTTTTTCCTTGAACTGTTTGGCTTTGTTTTGGTCTGAGGTCAGGAAATCAACAGGAGATGTTCAGTTTGAACCTGAAGGAGCTGCTTTGCCTGGGCACACACCTTAGAAAAAGCTGAATCAAAGAGAGAAAGGACCCTGAATCTGATAGCTGCTGCATAAGGTGCTGGCAGACAGGATTCTCCACATGGGGCATTCCAAAGGCTTTTGCTCAGCAGCAAGGCCAAGGGCAGGAGCAGCTCCTGCTGGGGCTGAGGGCTGGAGGGAAGGGCAGCAGCCCCAGGCACCTGAGCAGGAGCGGCTGCCCTGGATGGAGACACAGCACCCCTGAGACAGGGAGTGAAAGCACTGCCTGAGCCTGGGGCAGTCATGTCACTGCTCTCCTGAGCCTGCAGGCACAGCAGCTCCTGCTGGGAGAACGGCCTCAGTTGATCCAGGAGGCTGCAATGAGGGAGGGAAGGATGACACCCAAAATCCAAGCAGCCCAGCTTGCAGCCAGCGTGGAGCTGGCATCAGGTTCCGCAGGCCTTTCTCCAAGCAGGGCACGTCCTTGCTGCAAGAAAACTGCCTTAGGGGCACTGTCCCTTCTTGTCACACAGCAGCTGATCCAAGGGGTGCTTTGAGTGCTGCCCTTTGCCCTGTCCCTGCCCTTGGGCTCAGGCTTGGTCATGAGGCTGATTGCCCCAAGGAGTGGGTTTGGTTTGGCTCTAGGACAAAGACAAGGGAAATGTTTATGGCAGGAAGGCAGGAGAATTATGCCTTTCTCATGAAGCAAGGGAGTTGCTGAGTGATGGATGCAATAATGCGCCTTATTTCACCAAATTTGGGAAAAATTTTATATCATTATCTGAACATGGTTTGAGAGCATCATCATTGTAACTGCATTTTGTAGAGAGCCTGGTACAAAGTTCTCCTAAACTCAAAGCTGTTGTGGTTCTTCCTCCTCACGGATGTGGCCTAATGCTTTTCCAGCTCAGACAGAGCTTCCTGCTTGGTAATTCTCCGCCACGCCTCAGGGATTTTTCCTTTGCCCTGAAATTTCCCATTGTACAAAGCTTCCAGCTGTGTCCTGAAATGAGACACAAACCATTTCCAGTACGCCTGCATGGATGAATCAGGAAAAATATTCCAAGTAGAATAAGGAGGTCCAGCATTACGGTATCTCTTTTTGGGAATCCATCGGCCATCATGAATTCTGAACTTGCAATCACTTGCAACAAGGCTGGAACAAATGTCAATGACCAGTTTGTGTGTATCATACTCGAAGCCAAAAAAACATTTCCACCATGTGGATCCATTCAAAGCTTGTGGGCGATGGAAGACCACCTGATGATCTCCATCATGATTCTGCATTGTGTTTATGCAGACAGCCCCACAAAAGGGACACTTTGCCCAGCACCCTGAAAAATGCTCCGCCAGGATGGTGTGAGGCTGCCTTGGAAATGAGCTCAGGTCAGCTCCAGCCAATTCTTTCATGAGCCTTTCCCTCAGATCATCCAGAGCTTCTGCCATGGCCCTGCTCAGGAACTCAATGTCTGTGACCTCCTGGTGCTCAATGCCCTTCAGGTCACTTCTGGGCAAGTTGATCACCTCTGTCAGTTCCCTGCAAAATTCATCCAACCAGAGAGAGACTTTGTCTTCTCTATCTTTTCTGTCTTTGACAATTTGGGTTGATAATGAAACAGCTGACAGGATGTTTTGATAGAGAAGATTTAGGGAGGAATCTAAAAACACCCTGAGCCTCCTACTCCCATCTAAACAGTGCTTCTTAACTTGTTCCTTAATGTAACTCTCACAAAACTGCTTTGGAGACCAAAGGTACTGCCTGAAATACTCAAAATTTTCCTGTTCTGCCAGGTATCTCAGGATGCAAACTTCCAGATTGGCTCTGCTGCCCCTGAAATCTGGGAATTTGCCCTGCATGTCCTCAGCGATGTCTTTAGCTGTCCTCTCATAGACTGCCCGGTGAAGAGCTGGTTCAATCTTGTCACAAAGGAAACCAGCAAAAGTTGTGACAGAAGTGGCTCCTTGGCAGGAAGTCTGGAAACATTGGAAGAAATCATCTCTCTTGCTGCTCAGGTACACAACTGGGTCATTTGCCTTTCGGAATGCTTCATGCATGGCTTTAAACCTTTCTGCTGCCATTCTGCACAGATACAGAGACAAATCCATGCTGTAATTTTTGTTAAAAGTACAGGTTGCATTGCTGGGGACAGAGTTCACACCCTTCTGTACTTCATTGAGTATTTCATGGATAAAATTTCGACTGTAATCGCGTTTCTCCTCTTCCTTCTTAGCAATGTTTGTTCTCACACGTGCTATGATGTTGTCTGTGGTGTGCTTAAAGTTGATCACATCAGCATTGGAAAGGCTCCTGGGATCTGGGATAAAGCCTAAATACTTTTTCTTCATGATGTGTTTCTCTGGATCGAAAGAAAACCCTCTGCCTCTGGGAAATGACCTGATCCGTGCATGGAAACCTGGCTCTTTAAACTGCTCTACAAGGACATCTTCAATTTCTGCATCAATATCCACCCGTTCCAGAGGACGAACAGCACAGGAGACTTCGGCAATCCACTTGCTCCAGACAAGAGTAAAGTTGTCCTTCAGTTCTCTCTCACTGATGCTCTTCCCTTTCAGACTCACAGCCAGCTCCCGACTCCTTCTCAGGAGCTCATCTTTATATTCCAGCTTCCGTGCAACCAGTTTACTCTGCTCCTTCTGTAGCTCAATGAGATTCTCACATTTCTTTTTTGTTTCATGAAGAAGAGTCTCTTTTAGTTCTTTCAGCTTCAGCTCTGTACCTGATTTCCACTGGACCAGTGTCTCACAGTCTTTGTCTTCCCTGAAATACTTTTCCACTTCCTTCTCAATGGCATCACTTGTCTCTTGCACTTGCCCTTCAAGGTATTCTCTGGTGACATTCTGCATCTCCCCATTCTGAATTTTGTTGTCCAGTCTCATCTGTACATCTAAGATGTGACTCCTCAGCCTCCAGGTCCACTGACTAAAGGCACTTTCCAGTCTCCTGTACACAGCAATCTCCAGGGAATTCTTGAAGCTGAAAATAAAATTTTCATTCAGCAAAGCATTCCAGAGGTCACCAATATGATCTTTCAGGCTCGAGAGCCTCAAAATGCTGCGCTGTGACTGCTTCTTGGCAGCCTGGAAGATTTTGCTCTTGAGTTGCTGGACATTCTGGCTGTAGGTGGGGTTGGGTGGTGCCATTGGGGGGTTTCCTTCCCACAGGTGAGCAAAGTAGTGAATGTGGGTGTTCACATCAAAGCCAATGACATCACTGAAAGAGGACATGTCAAAGAATTCCTGCTGAGCAGCTACCACAGTCATTTCATCCAGCTTTTCCTGCAAACGCTTTTCTCCTTCCATGTTCTGCTCCTTGGCAGTTGCTTCTCCCACATTTTGGTGGACAAAGAAGCAGCTTGGGGAAAGATTGACTTTCTTCATCCTCAGGAAAGCCTGCACAGCGATCTGGAGAACATCTTGCATTTCTGATGGATTTTCTCCAAAGATATTGATCACAGTCAAGTTGCTGATGCCAATGGCAAAGGTGGCCAGCTCGTTGTCATGGTTCAGGGACTGTTTATTTGCCATCTCGATGGCACAAAGTCCCTCTGTGTCAACCACCAGCACAAAATCAAAGCCCAAGTCTTGCTGCAGCTCCTCACCCACTGGGATGAGCTGCATGAAGGCTCTGCGGGTGCATCTCCCTGCGCTGACGTTGAACTGAAGACCAAACATGGCATTCAGCAGGGTGGACTTGCCTGTGCTCTGGATGCCAAGCACGGAGAGCACAAACACTTGTTTGTCCCCCAGCCTCTCAATTAAGCTGTCAAAGATTGCTCCCACCCAGCGCAAGGGCAGGTAAGAAGCATCCCCATCCATCAACTCCATGGGATACCCTGAAACCATCAGATCTGCTGCAATTTCTGGAAGTTTGACAAAACTCTCATTTGTGGAGTTCAATAAATGCAGAGCTTCATAAATCTGCCCTACCTCCCTCAGAAGGTGCTCCAGGCCAATGGATGAATCATTGATTTCATCAGAGAGGGCATCCAAGCGACTCAACAATTCAGCATTGACACGGGTTTTTTCCTGGTGTTTCTTTCCTTTCAGGGTTTCAGACCATAACTTGTGATAGTCTCCCCTCAGATCTTCAAGGTGACCACAAGACAGCTCGTCCATAAAGACCTTCATCCAGTGCAGGAAGTATTTCTTGTTATCTGCTGGCTGGACCTGGAGAAAGCCAAGGAATGATTTCATCAGTGTGTTCAGAGGGAAAGCTTGGTCAAGTTGCTTTTCTCTTATTCCTGCCTTCTCGTTTTCAATTTGGCTGCGATGCAGCTCGATGCTCTTGTTCCTCTTTTCCTGCAAGCGAGTGAGTTCTTTGTCCTTTTGGCACCACTGGTGCCACAGTTTTCCTTGAAGTGGCAGCAGCTGCGATTTGATCTCAGACAGCTTCTTTTTCTTCAGAAGCTCCACCAGCTCTTTTGCCTTTGCTTTGGCTGTCAAACACGCATCTCGATCTGCATCCACTATGAATCCATGCTGGCGAGCTTTGTCCACGCAGTTATCCAGGCTGAAATGTGGATTAGAACCTTCCAAGAGATTCCCAATTGTCTTGGTCAGTTGGTCCATCAGTTCTGCTTCATTTCTGTTCTTGATCCCTATTGTTATGTTTTTGCTTGCTTGTCCAGCTGTAATGTTCTCTTTTTCTGTGAGAAGACAAACCAAAGGCCTTTGTGACTGGCACAGGTCCTGCAGAAGCTTTTTCCCCCTGTTGTCCATGTGCTCCCAATCAGACACAAGAGCCACGTTGATGGCAGATATCTCCTGCAGGAACTGCAGCTGTGCTCCGTGATCCCTGGCATCTCCATGCAGGTTACAGAAAGCCACGCAGCGCTCAAAGCTGTCATCTGGGCTTCCACCAGGGCAGTACCAGGTGATTTCCACCAGCCCTTCCACCAGCAAACGCTCTCTGGTGCTGCCTCTGCAGTGGCGGTGGAAGAAAGTGTTGTGTTTGCGTTTGCTGAGCAGAGCGTTGAGGAGCTGGGACTTGGAAGAGGAGGCCGAGCTGCCAATGCGGATGAAGGACACAATGGGTGTGTGTGCCTGAAAGATGAGTTTGTTGCTGTAACTCTGTATTTGGGCCTGATTTCCTGACTTCTCCTCCTCTTTCCAGCTCCTTTGGATTTGGCTGAGTGCATAGAGCAGGAACTCGATGTGTGAAGTGCTCGGGTTGGGCACCAGCAGAGGCAGCGCCAGTTGGCAGAATGCCAGCTTGGTTGCCAGGGTCTGTCTCAGGAAGTCATCAGCACAATGGAAAATGGCCATCTGCAGGTCCATGGGGTGCACATGGCTGTCCCTGCTTGCACGTTCATGGGCTGCTTCCTCCAAATCATCATGAAAGTTTTCAAAGGAGTCTGATTGTTGGAGTTCTTGCTCTCTGCTTTGTGTCACAGGTGCAAGTCCTGGGTTGCTCCTTTCCCAGCAAGTCAGGTACCTCAACCGGTAATCCACAGTTAAAAGCTTTTGCAAGAAGTAAAATGGCAGTTCCTTGTCCTGGCTGGGCTGGCTGTCCTGCAGAGATGTCTTGCAGATGTTGCGGAACTCTCCCATCCCCATTTTCCTTGGATAGTGGCCTTCCAGTCCAAGGCGCTTGAGCAACTGGAGGAACTCTTGGTTTGCAATGGCTTCATTTGCTTTGGATTTGCTGCTATCTGACTCGGATTGGGACTGACTGGGGGCTTCTGGTGTTGCAAAAATGTCTTTCAGGTCTCTGTGTATGTTCTGCATCCTCTGTTCATCCCATTTGTCATCCAAAAACCCATTGATCAAGGAGTCCAAGTCCTGTTCCAGCCTCTCCCAATCTCCACTTCCACTGTGCTTCTGGAGCAGATTTTTTATCTGTGTGGACCACAAGCCTTTCATGTGATCTTCCATGAAAACCAAACGCTCCCTCTTCTGCTCAAGGGACAGCTTTTGACTTTCAGGTGTCACCGTCAGACCGGTCAGCAGGAGGAAGGCCTCCGCTCTGTTGGCATCTTGCTCCTTCAGGTTCACGTACTCTTCATGTGCTGCTTCCATTTCCTTGGCCATGTAGTGAATTTCTGGGTGTCCAAGGAGGTGCTGAAAAGTGCTGCTTTCCACCTGGTATCCTGTGCTGGTCACAATCAAGAGCACCAACAGCTCCATGTCCTTCTGAGCCTGTTCCTGGAGAGACTGGAGTAAGGAATAAATGGCCAGGCTGCTGGTCTGGGTGGCTTCTATCTTTGCTTCATGAACATCAGAAGCAGAACTTCCTGGTGTGTAGGTGACAGCGTGGATGTGCTCCTTCATTTGCTGCAGTGTTTTGATGAGCTCTTGAAGTTCAGAGACTTTGGGAGATCTGGGAAGTGGGTGCTCAGTCTGGAAGACCCATTGCATAATGAAGGAAGCCTCAGGGAAGTCCTTGACAGAGTAGATATGAGGATTCAGGAGGCTCCTCAACATTGCCTTGATAGAGGTGGTGTTTTCTGGAGGTGACTCCTGGCAGTTTCGCACGGTGTTCACCAGGAAGTCCTGCAGGGCTTTGTCTGACAAGCACACGTTGATCCACACACTGGGGTTCCTGGTTTTTGCACTCAGATCGTCTTTTAGCTCCATCAGCCTTCGCAGCTTCCTTTCATCCACTGTCACCTCCCAGGCCTTCACAGTTGCCATGAAATCTCTGGCCTCTTGCACTGCACTGCCCAGTTCCTCTCCAAAAGTGATGCCGATGCCCTGATTTGTCAGCACTTTGTACGCAGCCCTGAGTGCTCTGCTCATCTGATCTACGGATTTAAAATCCTTGCAGTGATTGTACAGGATGATGTCCCACACTGGGATCAGTTCAAAGCCACGGTCGATAACGCACCACGTTGTGTTATCACACACAAGCCCCGTTTTCCACTGAGGAAGGGAAGATGTGTCTGCTGGGCCCCCGGTGTTGACCATGGAGACCTGAATCCCTGTATGGGAACGCTCTCTGGCTTTCCCCAGGACAGAAGCCTTTGAGCTGCAGTTAGAAATTTCCAGGGCCCCTCCAGCATTTGCCAGGAAGTCACCATAGCTTTTCCTGACAAGGCTGTTCAATACTTCAGATGTTTGTCGCTTCACTTCTTCCTGCTGCTTTGCTCGGAATCCTTCTGTAGACGCCTTCCACCAGAATATCCCCCCAAAGTGAAGGGGACCGTGATTTACATGGGACCCAAACCTGCTGAAGAACATCTCACATCTATTCAGTAGGGGGGCCTTGTCTTCTTGAGGGAGGCTCAAAAGCTGCTGCTCCATGTCATGCAGCTCCTGCAGAGCCGCATCTGAGAGGTGAAGCTGATGCCTTTGGAAGTAGCAGGAGGCCAGAGGGATGTACTGGTACTTGGTGATGCAAAAGTAGCTCTGCTCAGAATGAGACTCGTGGGTGTCCTCTGACTGTGAGGAGCTGCTGTGATCAACACTCCCTCCCAGATTAATCCCCCAGAATGAGGATTTGGCAGAAACACTCAGGCTGAACCCCAGCAGCTCCATGGACTTGGTGAAAGTGGATTCTGCTGCAGAGGAGGAGAACTCCTTTGTCTCAAGCAGCGATCCTTGCTCTGGACCAGCGAGCTGGAACCCCTCAGGAACCTTGAGGAGCTGTTCTCGCTTTGCCAGCATGTCTTCAGGTCTGCTGGTTCTGTAGATTCCTTGCAGGGCCAGTCCCCCTGACGCCCGCCTCAGCACCTCTGTGTCAGGGATGTTCCTCTTCCTGCCTGCTGACTGCTCCTGCTGCTCCAGCTGCTTCTGGATGCTCTCCTGCACATCCACCAAGGGCTTCTTTGGCGATGGCCAGCTCTTGGGAATTTCCAAGGCTCGCCACAGAGTCTCTGCTTTCTCCCTCAGGGCATCCTGGCTGTGGCTGCAGCTGTTGAGCATTTCTGTCAGATCATTTAGGACATGTTTGGCCTCTTCTTGTATCTTGTTTGTCTTCTCCAAGTACTCCTTCTGCACCTCTTTAGTGGTCATTTTGTCATCAGCTATGTTCAGGAGTTTCTGGAGTGCCTTTTTCTCCCAGGGATACCGTACCTCACACTCCAGCTTGAGGTAGTCTTCATATTCCAGATGTTGCAGGGCTTCTCTGCACTCGATTCCCAGGATCTGTGTCACTTTGGGCAGCCAGTATCCACCATCCAGTCCTACCTTCTGAAATGCCTCTGCCAGGAGCTGTGCCTGTATGTCCACCTCTTGTGTGTCCTCCTGTGAAGCCATGGCTGTGGAGGAAGAACAGAGACTTTCCCTAAGGTGTTGTCAGAGGCCTCAGGCTCCTGGCACAGGTTCTGCAGCATCTGCAGCCCTGGGGATTGCTTTCACCTGGCTGCCGGAGCTTGGGATGGCACAAGAGCCAGGGTCTTCTTCCCAGCACCCTGGATGTGCCTGTTGCTTTCCCGTTTGCAGAATTGTTGAGGGTTGGGTTTTTTCCCTTTCCTTGTTACTCGTGGAATTTTCTCCCATTGAGTTGGTAAGAAGCACTGATGGCTGGGTGCTTGAGATAGTGGGAAGGAGCAACTGCTCTGTTTTTTTGGGAGTTTTTCTTGGGGAAGGTGTGCATGGGACTGGACAGGACAGAGATACTGCAAGAATAGAGGCAGGAAAAAAAAGATGAGATGAATACTCTTGATATTCGGAGGAGGATGGTTGAGCTGATGCTTGGGGAAAGGAATTTTGCTACCACTGCTATAAACCCAACGAGAGTGGCCTTCCTTCTGCTGCTAGGCCCCTGCACCCCTGCCCCACCTAGACATCTCAACCCCCTCCCTGGGATTTTCTGCTCATTTCCGCAATGCCAGCCTGCTGCTTCCCAGAGTCCTGTTGGGGCCCCGGGATTGGCTGCCCCAGGGTTTGTGAAGTGAAGCCTCTCCTCCATCCCTCCCTGTCTCAGCTGAGCCACCATCGCCATGTGCTCCCCTAGCTGGCGCCAGAGCGCCCCCTGCAGCCCCGTGGGGATCTCTGCACCTGCCCTGCCCACCGGGAGCACCAGCGCCCCTGCTGGCTGTGCCCGGAACTACACTTTAGGGGAAAGTGCCGCTGTGACGTGCTGGAATCCATAAAGTTAGAGGGTTTTTAAGAAATGGTTAAAAAAGTATAGGCCTCAGACTGAAGTTTTGTTAGCATTGCAAATACAGCAGAAAAGTTTCTTAAGCAGTAGAGCATACGTGACAAATAACAATAGGCCTCTGTAGAATTGGCTTATGGATGGCAACAAGGTTATTTAATGTATATCTTTAGAAGGTTAGCATGAATAGAGCTCTGTTCTTTGTCTCTTATGAACCAGTCTTTGTTTTAACTACCATTACGTGTGTTTTATAAGATTGGATAGAATGCTTGTCAATATGTGTTGTTCTATGTATGATTGGCTGAAATCTAGGCTGAGATGGTTTTATGCTATTCTGTAATACTCCACCTCCTTGGCATTCCCTGTGGATCAGCGAGCTGTTAACATCCTGTCTCCATTGTCTAACAATGTCCTGAGACTGATGTGCTGAAAATAAAAAAAAGCTCTTCACTGGTCTGGTTTGTCCAGTGTTGTCCATATCTGGATGTAGTTGCCGCGGCCCATGGTTTCCTTGGTAATGCGTGGGTTCCTGACACAATTGGACATATATTTTCCCATATATACACCCCCCGCATGATGGACTGGGTTCCTGCTCTGTTATTATTAATGGCCCAGTTGTTGTTCTTTTGTTTGCCTTATTATACATACGAGTAAAGAACTGTTACTGCTATTCCCTTATCTTTGCCTGGGAGACTCTTAATTTCAAAATTATAATAATTACGAGGAGGGGCTTTACATTCTCCGTTCCAAGGGAGGCTACTGCCTTCTCTAGCAGACACCTGTCTTTCAAAATGAGAAAAAGATCAACCCTGGAGCTGAGGGTGTATCCCAGAGACAACACAGACACAGAGAGACAGAAACACAGACAGAGACACAGTCACACACACGCACACACAGACACACAGACACACTGAGACACACCAGACATACACAGATTCACTCAGCCACACAGCCTGCCCTGGACAAGGTGCTGCCTTTACCATCACCCACATCCTCCCAGCACAACTCCTCAATCCACAAGTGCAGACAGCCGGGGCCATTCCTGGCTCCCTGGAGCACTGGCACAGCCCCTCTGCCCATCCAACAGCCCTGCCTGCATCCTGCACCCTCTGCCCAGCCCACGGCTGCCCTGCTCGCTGCCTGGCCCAGCCTGCTGCTCCCAGCACCCGGAGGCAGTGCTCACACACTCCCCCCATGGCACCCCACACTCCCCAGACACACTCCCCCCATGCCCCCAGGGGCTCTGAGCTGTGCTCCTGCTCCAGCTGCCAGCGCAGCCCCTCCCTCGCCCCTCTCTGGCCTCTTCCCAGGAGCTGCTTCCTGGCACCCTCAGGGGCCCACCCCAGTGCAGGGGGAAAATCCACCTTGTCCCTGCCCACAGCTGTGCCTGGGACATCCTGGTGGTCCTTCAGGAGAGACTAGAGATGCTGGGACCCATCTCAGAGAGGTGCCCTCTGTGATCTGCTGCTCATTAGCACAGAGAGTCTCATCAGGCAGGTGCCCATTGGTGGCAGTCTTGGCCACAGTGTTATAAGTAATAAATATAATTATTTGCTTTCACATTTATGTAAAACCTTTTGTTTTGCTAGTTACTATTGATCACAAAAATCCTGATATAGTACAATTCTTAATTACTGCTTTTGATACAGCATAATCTGTCAGTTTATATAAGCATGGCATAGCTTTTAGAAATAGTGGTGTAATGAATACTATTTTAGACCATAGCATAATAGAGACTGTGAAATGCTGAAGTGATTTGTCATGTAACAAACTCAGAAAATGGTGTAAAATAATTATGTGATTTCCTATATTTGGGGACTATCTTATCTAAAAGGCAAGATAAATGGAAACAGAAACTAGAGCACTGTGAAAAAGAAGAATATATTGTCTCTCATTATCAGGAAGTGAAAATACAACAGAATGGAACCGCAAGAAGAAATAAAATCTATTACTTTAGTCTACAAGATGAAGACAAGTCAAGGGTTAAAACCCCTAAAAGAACATCTAAACTCAAAGGAATGACTGAATATGTATAAACTCTTTGGAATATGCATTTACCCCCTGTAGTGTAACAGTACATAGAGAACATAGTTTAAGTTAATGGTATGCTTTTGGCAAATAGCCAGTCACCCCAGTGCTGGATTTTGTCCCTTTTATCCCTGAATAAACTTTTATAAAAATTTTAAATACTGAGCCATATTACAATTTGGAGGTTTCACTGAGATCACATTTCATTTTCATAACTCCAGGAGATCCTGAGAGGTGCCCTGCTGAGTTCATGAAACTCAGCTTAACCAAGTTTCTCCTGATGTTATCGGTGATAGCAGGTCTGACATTTGGTAGATAAAAGGGATAAAAAGAAAAGGGGAAGAAAAAGTTCTCCAAGAAACCGTGGCAACTGTCAGCCTTTAAACAGTGCCCGAAGACCTAGACCTAGGTAAGTATAGTGCGGGCGGGCTGCGAATGCCAGGAGAGTGAATGGTGTGTGTGTGACGTGGACTGGATCATCCAGATCTGTGAAGGAAGTGTGAGATCCTTCTAGCCATGGTTCTGTATCCCTGCAAGGGGATTGGCCAGCAAAGGGACAAAGTGAAAGGGGGCGACCGAGGGAATCCCAGAAAAATTCCATGTGTAGGAGCAACAGCTCCTGTCAGTACTGCATTGGGCCCAGACCTGATGCACATCAGAGCTTCAGCCTGACACTGTAAGTCCGTGCTTCAGTTTACGGCCAAGTGAGTCACCTAAATTATTTTCCCTTTTAACCCAATAACTGATCGCTTGAAGCCTGCAATGCGGACTTTTCTGTCCAATTACAAAATACCACCTAAACCCATGAAGAAGGAAGGAGAAGGCAAAGAAGAACCACCTGTCTCCGCTCTAAAAGCTCAATCTTTATACTTATTACCATATTCTAAAACCTCAAACTCTAAGCTTTCCACTCTGATATTACACACTTCTAACCAACTACACACCCATAATCCCAGTGCTATCCATCAATTTTGGAAGCCTTATCCACAGCCTCAGGTCAAATGCAGTGCTCACTTGTGGGTCTGTGCCTTTCAGCATAGAAAGTTTAAAATTCTCAGCATCCAGGGTTCCAACAGGAGTGATTAAGGATATTTGTGTGAGAAACAGTTGTTAGAACAGCAAGCCACAAAAAGCGGGGCACAAAGAAGTTCATATCCTTATCCAGGGAGACTCAAATTGAGAGTTTAATGGAAGTTATTCCACTTAAAAAGACATTTTACAAGAGGGGTTCTGCAGAAATTTAAAGCATTTTGATGGATAGGACCTATAAAAATATTAATTAAACAACAGAGATACCTCAGTGTTGTGTGAATGCGTGAATAGAAAGTTAAGAGAGTATATGTGTATGTTTTATGTCTTGTGTAACTGATGAATGTAAAGACTTTGTGTTGTAAATTTCTGTTTAAGTTGTGAACTCAGCTGCAAACTTCTGAATATAGTGTGAGTGTAAAATCTATCACAGGAAATAGTATTAAACTTTCACACAACAGACTGCCTGATGCTGAGAATGTGAAAAAGTAAATTAAGAATCAGAAATCGGGCATTGAAATGTCTTAATTTCTGTAAAACTTTAAAAAGTAAACAATCCAACGGTAAGAACTGCTTCGTGAGAGACAGTGACCGAGTCATGACAAGAAAGGTAATTAAAATAGTGAGTAAAAAGTCAGCAGTTGGTCCCCAGAGATTAGGGAATGAGACACAAGGCAAGCCATGAGAGGACTCCAGAGACAAAGCAAAACATGGAAAATTGTCGACCAGTAGTTACTGGGGGGATTGAGGAAGCTACCCCATGCGCTCAGATTGCCCGTGAGACATTTTCTGAGCAGCAGAGGAAGGGGAAGGCCCCAGCTGAGGAGAAATTTAAAAAATATAAAGCAATATATCTTTCAAATATAGACCATAATACAGAAACTAGACAAGCCCTATCTAAGATAGCTTTCATCATTCATATTAAGCCAGGCTGACAAAATAAGAAGCTAAATGATCCATTAGAAGAAGTGCAGAAAGTATATATACAGAAAGACGAGAAGGGAGTAAGGACAGTAACTAAGATAACGGCAACTACTGTTCTAGGGGGAACAGCACTGCCAGTGGGGCAGCAGGGCCCTGTCCCACCCCTGCCCACGGCACGCAGCTGCTGCTGGGGGGAAGCTCAGGGCCCCGGAGAGGGGGGAGAAGCAGCGCTGGGCTTGGATCCCAGCAGGCCCTGAGCCCCCCCAGCTGCTCGTGTGCTCCCACCAGCAGGATGGGGACAGGAGGGGGACAGCAGAAACAGGAAAAGCTGCTGTCTTGAGATAAGGGCAGTTCAGCAGCAGAGGAAAGCTGGGTGTGCTTGCAGAGCACAGGAGGATTTCAGACACCAACTGTTTTCTTTGGGCACATGTCCAGCTGCCCCCTGGGCAGCAGAGCCTCAGTGCAGGGCGGCTGCTCAGGATGGGAACAGCTGGCTCAGGGTCACTGCTGGAGCTCGTCCACTTGAGCCACTTGTCCCAGCCCTGTCCTCTCCCACATTCTCTCCCACTGGTTCAGTCTCAGGAGCCAGAGGCTGCTCTGGACAACATTAACTCCAGCCCAGCCATACCCTGATACTGCCCCCAGGCACCCATGGCAGTCCCTGCACAGCTTCCCAGTGCTGCAGGAATAAGGGAAAAGCCCCATGCGACTGTGTCAGTGCTCGCAGAGGCACTGAGCACATTCAGGGCAAAACTCGGGACCGAGTTCCTCCTTGGAAGCACAGAAGGGAAGCAGAAAGGCTGGCAGCAGGACCTGCCATGGGAATGCCTGCACCCCGTTTCACAGGAACAGCCCCCCGAGAGTGTTTTCCGCAGCCCTGGCCCAGGGAAAGGGGCTCTGGGAACACTGCTGCCTTTGAGGGGCTGTCTCAGGGACCAGAGCGCTCGGGGTGGTGATGCTTACACTGTAAGAGAGGAGAATCCCACCCTCCCTGCATGGGCAGGAAAGGAATGATCCCCCCGGCTCCTGCCCTCAGGGGAGCGCAGCCATCCGGCCCCGCCGCGGGGCTGGGGGTGCCCGGGCCGGGCAGGGTCGGCCCCGCCTGCGGGGAGCGTTTCCCGGCCGGGCTCGGGCTGGCGGCAGGGAAGGGGCTCCGCTCGCCATCTGTGCCCGGCCAGCCCCGCTGCCGGCTCTCGGGACAGCCTGTGCGCCTCTGCAGCCTTCCCTGTGCCCCTCCATCCCCGCATCCATCCCTCCTCCTTCCCCCGCCGCTCCGCTCCCACCGCTCTGAGCCCGGGGCCCTCCCAGCTCAGCCCCCGCAGCGCACACGGCTCCCCCGAGCTGCCCAAAGCGGTGCCAGCAAAGGCGGCTCCCTGCAGCCCACGCTCGGAGCACACAGCGCCCGCCCGTGCCCTCAGCCCCCTCTGCTCCTGCCCTGCCATCTCCCCAGCCCGGGCAAATCCAGGAGGCAGGAGAGCAACAGAATCCCGCTCCCGGCTGCTCCCGGCTCCCATCCCCGCAGCTCATCCCCATCCCCATCCCCACAGCTCATCCCCATCCCCGCAGCTCATCCCCATCCCCATGCCCATGCCCATCCCCATCCCCTTCCCCATCCCCATCCCCTACCTTCTCCCTCCAGACCCCGCAGCTCCCAGGCTGGGAGAAGCCCATCGAAGCCCCTTTTTATCCAGCTCTGGCTCTCCAGGGGGTGCGGCTTCACCTGTTCCAGAGGTGATGGGGTAATTCCAGGAAATCAGACATTTTATTGCAGCCAGCTGTGAAAGAACCACAATTTTGAAATCAGATAATTGAATTAGTGTAGAAATTACACACGAGCTGTAATTCAGTTGGCTCTATCACAGTCAAAGCTTGTCAGTTGCAGACCTCTGACCCTGAACTCCAGCGCTGATTGCTGATAATAATATTGTAAACTCTGATAGTTGGATAGTCATACATGTAAAAGAAGGAGGACAGGGACTTTGGGCAAGGGTCTGGAGGGACAGGACAAGGGGAAATGGCTTTCCACTGCCACAGATGATGATAGATGAGATATTGAAAAGGAATTCTTCACTGGGAGAGTTGTGAAGTACTGGGATGGAATTGCAAAAGAAGCAGTGGCTGCCTCATTCCAAGACAGGGACACCGTCCACTGTCCCTGTTTGCTCCAGGCACCATCCAACCTAGCCTTCCTTGGACATCTCTCCAGCAGAGGAAGCAAAGCAGGAACAGAGCCTGGCTGCAGCTTTCTTGGCAGGGGACACCCCACACCTGATAGTAACAGTGTTGGGGTTTGGCAGAGGACATTCAACACCCAACCAGAGCACGGTGCCTGGATTGCTTTGTCCTGGGCATGTGGACACACAAATGCAGCTCCATGGCCTCAAAACAAGCACTGGAGTTTGGATACTGAGACCTCCAGTGTGCCAGGAGCAGCCATCACCTACCCCAGGCTGACAAGTCACAAGTGCTGGAGCAGACACAGGTGGCATTTGTCCGGCCTCAGGGGAAGCCTCAGCAGCTGCCAGGCAGGGCTGGGACACATCACCTACAGAGCATGGATTTGGTCCCTCTGTTCCCAGCTCAGCTGAGCCTGTCTCCAGAGGGATATTTCCTCCAGCCAAAGAATTTTCTGCTGCAGGAGTGTTACAGGCATAGAATCCCAGTATCACTGAGGTTCAGTAGTCCTAGACCTTCGAGTCCAGCCCATGACTGATCCCCACCTTGTCCCCTGCCCAGAGCACTCAGTGCCGCATCCAGGCATTCCTTGGACACCTCCGGGGATGGGCACTCCAAACCTTCCTGGGCAGCCGCTGCCAAGGCCTGTGCACCCTTTCCATGCAGAAATTCCTCCTGATGTCCAACCTGAGCCTGCCCTGGCCAAGCCTGAGGCCATTTCCCCTTGTCCTGTCCCTGTTCCCTGGGAGCAGAGCACGACCCCCCCTGGCTGTCCCCTCCTGTCAGGGACTTGTGCAGAGCCACAAGGTCCCCCTTGAGCTTCTTTTTCTCCAGGCTGAGCCCCTTCCCAGCTCCCTCAGCCCCTCCTGGGGCTCCATTCCCTTCCCAGCTCCCTCAGCCTCTCCTGGGGCTCCATTCCCTTCCCAGCTCCGTTCCCTTCCCTGGACACGCTCCAGCCCCTGCAGGTCTCTCCTGGCAGGAGGGGCCCAGAGCTGCCCCCAGCACTGGAGGTGCCCCAGCAGTGCCAGCACAGGGGACGGGCACTGCCCTGGCCCTGCTGCCACCCCAGAGCTGGCACAGCCCAGGGCCATTGGCCTCTGGCACACCTGGGCACATGTCCAGCTGCTGACACCAGCAGACCCAGGAAATCTTACCCAGCACCATTAAACCATGACCCCCTCTCTGCCAGCACTGCACCTTGTGCTGCATGGCTTCCTCATGCTCAGGCGCTCCTCAGTGTCCCTTCAGGAGCAGCCAGAGAACCGTTCCCTCTCTGTCCCTGCCAGCCTGGCACAGCAGGAGCACACTCCTGCCTCACCCCAGCCAGCAGGAACGTGCACACTGCAAACTGAAACCATCTGCACTCCTGACTCCATGGCAGGAGTGACCCAGCCAGGGCTGGAGAGGGCTGGGGATCATCCTGCATGAGGCTCCTCTGCTACTGCTCTGTCAGCTCCAGGGACACCAGCTCCTCTCCAAGGACAGGCTCCTTCTCTGTTGGGGACACGCTGCCTCCTGCACACTCCCTCAAATTCACCGTCTCTTCTCCAAATCGATGGTGTGTGGCCAGAGAGCTTCTGCCAGGCACAGCTCAGAGGCTGAGGCACTGCCAGGGACTGGCACAGGGTGCCCAGAGGAGCTGTGGCTGCCCCTGGATCCCTGGAGCTGTTCCAGACTAGGCTGGACATGACTTGGAACAACCTGGAATAGTGGATGGTGTCCCTGCCTGCATCAGTGCAGGGATTTAGATGGTGGATGCTGCTGGCTGTTTCCCAATGAGCATCTGTGGAAAGGCCACCTGGGGAGGCATTCAGGCAAAGCAGTCAAGTGCACACACCACACTCACACTTCACTCTCAGTGAGGAAAGACTGATGGGCCTTTTGTATGATAAATTCCAGTGAAGGTTTATTCTAGCACACCCAAGGGAAACCAGGGACAAAAGACCTGGCAATGTGGGGTGCACAAGGTTAAGTGGGGGTCAGCAGCCAATGATCTGAGGGCATGGAGGTGGCACAAGGGGCAGGACAAAGGCATTGCCCTAGAGGGAAGATGGGCCCGGCCACCAGGGATACCATAACCAGTGAGGAAACAGGGAAAGGACAAACCATGAGAATTTGTGACATATCGGGAAAGTAATTGGGATGAATCAGAGTGTTTGGAAGGCTCCATGGGGGAAATCTTCTCTTTCAGCCTAGGTGGAGACTCTATGGTATATTCCTGCAAGGCAAGGCCCTGGGAATTTCCCTGAGGGTTTCAAAGGATTCCACAAGAGGGATATCAAGGACAGCAAGTTTTCACCCAGATAAGAAGCTGTATGATTTTTCACTCCTGAATTTTAAAGCGGTGTTCTCTCACTATATGCAACAAACAGTCTTTACAGAAAGTTTCCAGTTTAGTTATATTGATGTCCATCTTATGGGGAAATTTCCTGACCGCTTGCAAGGCTAGCCTGTTCTTCCTCAATGATCCCTGAAGACCACCTTGGTACAGTTGGGATACATTGCAGGTCTAGGATTGTTTTAGGAGATTCTAAGTCCCTGTTTGAGCACCATTTCCAATGTATAAATGATGTACAGTCCCCAGATGTGGTGCATTCAGAAACATTTATTAGAAGCATACACAGCTTTATGATATTTTCACTATCAGGTGAGAATAGTGTAAGCCTGCATAGCCAGTATTATAAATGTACAAATGTCTGCTAACCAATAATATCCATGATCAATTCCCTAGTGGCGACATCAGCTCTTTTTTCTGTATGACAAGCGCTTGTATAAAAATTTCTTCTGAAAAACTACCCTGCTTCTGCTACTTGTCAAATTTTAGAAACTTGATTACATCTTTCCTGCCATGACTTAAGAGTTCATTGTTTCCTAGCAAAAAGCTCTTTCTTCTCTTATTAAAATTCCCCCACAGGTCTCTATACATCAGAGCTCCTGGGCTGGGAGGAGCCCATCCCAGCCCCTCTTTTTCCAGCCCTGGCTCTCGGGTGGTTGTGAGGTTCCCAGCTCTGTTCCAAAGGCAGTGGGGTAATTCCAGGAAATCATGTGTTTTATTGCAGCAGTGAAAGTGGAACCACTCTTCTGGAGTCAGATAATTGAATTAGGGTCGAAATTCCACACTAATTCACAGTCAACACTTGCAGACCTCTGATTGTTAACTGCTGTACTGATTGCTGATAATAATGCTGTAAACTGTGATAGTTGGATAGGCATACATGTAAAAAAAGGAGGAGAGGGACTTTGGAGAAAGGCCTGGAGGGGCAGGACAAGGGGGAATGGCTTTCCACTGCCACAGGGCAGGGATAGATGAAATATTGAGAAGGAATTATTCACTTGGAGAGTTGTGAGGAGCTGAGACAGAATTTCCAGAGAAGCAGTGGCTGCCCCATTCCAAAAAAGGGACACCTTCCACTGTCCCACCTTGCTCCAGGCACTGTCCCACCTTGCTCCAGGCTCCGTCCAACCTGGCCTTCCTTGGACACCTCTCCAGCAAAAGAAGCAAAGCAGGAACAGAGCCTGGCTGCAGCTTTCTTGGCAGGGGACACCCCACACCTGACAGTAACAGTGTTGGGGTTTGGCAGAGGACATTCAACACCCAACCAGAGCACGGTGCCTGGATTGCTCTGTCCTGGGCATGTGGACACACAAATGCAGCTCCATGGCCTCAAAACAAGCACTGGAGTTTGGATACTGAGACCTCCAGTGTGCCAGGAGCAGCCATCACCTACCCCAGGCTGACAAGTCACAAGTGCTGGAGCAGACACAGGTGGCATTTGTCCGGCCTCAGGGGAAGCCTCAGCAGCTGCCAGGCAGGGCTGGGACACATCACCTACAGAGCATGGATTTGGTCCCTCTGTTCCCCATTTAGCTGAGCCTGTCTCCAGAGGGATATTTCCTCCAGCCAAAGAATTCTCTGCTGCAGGAGTGTTACAGGCATAGAACCTCAGGATCACTGAGGTTGGAAAAGACTTCCCAGACCCTCAAGTCCAGCCTGTGACTGATCCCCACCTTGTCCCCAGCCCAGAGCCCTGAGTGCCATGTCTAGGCATTCCCTGGACACCTTTAGGTATGAGATTCCACCATGTCCCTGGGCAGCTCTCCCAATTCCAGGTCCCAATGCACACCCTCTGCCACAAAACCCTGGTTCTCCCTGCAGCCCCCCAACCCACAAACCTCATATCTCACTGCAGGCATTCCTCTAGACCCTTTGTTTCCCTGCAACCACTCCCAAATTGGGGTCTCACCACAGAGCTCCCCATACCCTGAAACCCCTATGTCTCACTGGAGCCTCACACCAAACCCTGGTTTCCTGTCATGGTTTGATACCAGCCAAAAACCAGGCACCCATGAAGAAAACTATTCACTCATTCTCCTCTTCTATAGTTGAGCAGAGGAGGGGCAAATGTGGAGGGTGGTAAATTGGCTGAGGAGAAGCTTACCACACTCCCCTGGAGGGAGAACCCTTAAGCAACAACCTCCCTAGTCATGGTGAGACAGAGTAAAAATCCCCCAGAGTAGAAATCCATTTTGAATTGGGTGAAATGTCTGAAAAGGGTGAAAAGTCTGTAAGGCCTAAACTAAAGGGAAAACTGCAGGACAGAGATAATGAGGAGACAGGGTGAGACAGATTAAGAAAAATAGAAAGTGCTGCAAGGGCAGGTCAACTTGACTCAGGAATTCTTTCTGATAAAGAGGAACTAGCGTCAAATGTCACCAAAATCAATAAAAATGAATATGTATGAGCCTATTGTGAAACTGTATGCATATGTATTTGGGAGGGGAGATAAAAGGAGATCTGAAGTTCTCAGAGGTACGCATGCCTTTTTAGGAGGCAAATCTCCGCATGTGTCCAGCGCTGCAATAAAACATACCGGCTTTACAACTTTCACAAAGTTGTGGAGTTCTTTTCGCCTTCTCTGCAAAACATTGGCGAGGAAAAAAAAATCTTCCCCCAGATTGCATTGTTGCTGTATGTTGATTCTATGTATCCCATTGGCCCTTCCCTTTTGTTCCACCCCTGTGCTCTCATCTCATCTCATCTCATCTCATCTCATCTCATCTCATCTCATCTCATCTCATCTCATCTCTTCTGATGTTCTGCCCCCTCCCCCCCCCCCCCCCGGATCCCTATATACACTCCTGCTCTCTCTGACTGGAGATTTCTTTGTCCCTGGACCCCTTTGTGGTGGGAGCTCAATAAAGGCCCTCCATGGAATCCCAAACAAATGCTTCGTCCCTTCCTTCTGCATCATTTGTGTCTGAATTTACCCATGAGCTGAAATCACTCAGTGAGAGTGAGATGTGCCTGTGCACCCAGAACATCATTTTTAAAGACGCCTTTCTGAAAATGTCGTGGCACTCTACCTTTTCTGCCTGCCATGACAAGTGGCGCCCGAACAGGGACCCTGTTTAGGGGGTCCCTAGAGAAGCATCTCCACTCGCCCTGTGCTGCTGGACACAAGCTGCTTTCGGGACAGCCACTTCCTTGAGGGGAACCACTCGTGTTCTAGTGAGTGTTATCCACAGGGCAACCAGGGACCTCTAAAGAAGCCAGAAACAGAACCAGAGGCTGGTCAATAAGCAACCATTCACCCAGCAGATTGAATTTGACCTGAAGAAAGACAGTAAGCTTCCTAAATATATTGGGGTCACGTTTTTCACTTTTTCTTTCTCCCCTTTTACTGCTGGGAGAGAAGCCTGAGGATGGGCAACCAACTTACCCATCCTAAACTTAGCTCTTCTCAGAGGGACATTTATCTCCAAGTTGCAGGTGCCCTTGTCAAGGGGAAATTTATTTTTTCTAAGAGGAATCATAAGAGATTTCTAACCTTTACTATGACTCTGTTCTTTCTCATTCATTTTGGGAAGTTATACCCTTTGTTTCACATTATCATTAATACAAAGGTAAAAATGGGGAATGATTTGGGGAATGATTCAGGAAATGTTTCAGGTCTCCAGTTCAAAACCCCTTCCCCTTCATCCTTTTCCCAAGCTTTCCCTTCAGAGGGGTGATCGGCAGGTGGATGTTGCTACTCTGCACAGGGGTTACTACCATCTCCCTGATACCTCCTGACCCCCTCTCTCCCCTTGCCAGGAGGACACTTGCCATGCCACCTTGGAGCTTCCCCTCAACCTTCTCCTTATGTTCATGTACCCTTTTCCATCTCCCCATGCTACTGTTATCCCACAAAATGGCGCTGACAACATGGCCAACCCAGCCATCTTGTCTCCTCTTCCAAGTTTTCCCACTGTGGCATCTCAAAATAGCCACTTTCCTGCCTCTCCTCCACTCTTTCCATCCATTGTGCTTGACTCCTCTCTTCCTCCACGTCAATGGGTGTAACAGCGTCAGGACCCTTCCCTTCCACCAGAAATTCCCTTCCCATCACAGACCTCACCCCTCCTTCAGTATCCTTCTCTTCCTTTGTTAGGTCCCCCCCCACTTGCCAGCCCCTCCTGGTCCCTATAGCATCCAGACCAGACATGTCAGTGATAGTGACTGGAAGGAATCCATCTTGGTTTCCAGTGGCGCTCACTATGTGGCAAATCCAGTCTGCCCAACAAAGCCCTGTGCTCTAATACAGTGCCCTCCATCCTTCTTGGAGGATGAGAGCAGTGACTCCTCAGATTCTGATGCTGGGCTTGAGGATCACTGGGCAGAAGTGCAGGAACAAGCTGCTAGGGAGGGTGACTGGGAGATGGCAGGGAGATTGCAGACCCTGGCTGCCCCCGTTCAGTATCGAAGAATGGGGAGCCCAAGGTGGGAGTCCATGCTCGTAGAAAATTAAGGGGCATCCAGAGACTGTGAGTTTCCCACTAGATTACAGTTTTTCAGCATGTACTCACTGCAGTGTGACCACCTTTTCTCATGGGCTGCGAGTGAATCTCTGCATCCCTCCATGCACTTCATGAAGTACAGGGAAAATCAGTTTGTGGTATTATAGTCCTCACCACAGCTCGCAGAAGAATCTTAGCTCTTTCATTTGGGGTGCCACCTCCTCCTCCTTCCTTTTCACTGACCTTAATGTCGTCACGTTGTTCTCTTCATGTGTCTTCACCTTTTCCTTTTCTGTGGCTCCAGAGAAAAATGTTATCCGTAGGTTTGTTTGTTCTCAGGTTCAATTAGTTGAAAAGATCTTCTAGGGGTTTGCACCACTGAAAGGCTGATCTCGCTTGCGCATTGTACTGGGGAATTACTCATCATGCCCCTTGCTGTGGGTCTCATTGTCCCTGCTACTGCCATTTGGGTGGTGCCAGTTGCCATGGCACTGCCTCCATTCAGCACCTCTCTTCATGCAGGGCACTGAAAAGGAGAAGCTGCTGCCACTGTCCCTGCCCTTCTGTCCACAGCACAGCTGGTCAAAAGTGGTCAAGCAGGCACAGTTCACTACAGACCGTGCTGAGAGAGCCACAGCTGCATGGGGACTCCTGGCACTGACTCCAGCTGTGTGGTCTGTTGCCTTCTGGATCAAGGCAGGCGACCTGGTTCTGAGGTACAGCACGACGGCCCACTCTCCAGGGCCGTTCGGGCCAATGACACACGCAGACACCAATATGGTGGACGGTCAAAAGGCATTTATTACTTCTTCTCATGGGGTCTTATAGTCTAAGGGGTCTTTACGTCAAAAGGGGGTTTGTCCTTCTTATCTATGGTTAGTAGGGAATGGAAAAGTACTGGGTAAGGAATGGAAAGTTACTGGCATTACTGTTAGTGGGGCAACATTCCTACTGTTAGTGGGGCCACATTCCTAGGGTAATCTCTTATCTTAGAGGAACAAAGGGTCCTGGCTTTCTGTGACATCGCGTGATCTTCCGCAGCGCCTTTTCCCTGTCTACCACAGTGGTCCCAGCTGCATGGCCACTCATGGTGCTGGGACAGCCCCTGGGGGCTGTGCTGAGATGGTCCCCTGGCAGCCACAACCAGATGGGCCCCGGCAGCTGCGTCCGGATGAGACCTGGTCATAAGAGAAGAAAGACAGTATATACCATTCTTTTTAGTTTTTAAATATGTCCGCACAGAGGCATTACAAACTTCTGTCATTGACTAGCAATAGGTCTGTCATGAGAGCCTTCAGGGATTGGCTCTGCTGGCCATAGTCCCTCCCATTTTCCACAAGCTTTTCCCATAGCTGTGTTTATGGGCCTTGTTAACTTGTGTTTTAAAGATTAGTTGTTCAAAGGTAAAAGTTCTCATTATCTATCTCGACAATCATCTTCATCTCTAGGAACAGAAGTCTTCTCCTCCTGGAGGCACAGGGTTACTCTTCCCTCCTTCTCTGTTTAAACTTCTTGAAGGATCACAGCTACCTTAACATCTGCTTACTTTGGCATGGAGGCCTTTGCTCGATATCAAATTGAACCCTTCATGTCCCCATGCTTTCATGAGTTACAGGGAAAGAGAGTCTTTTCTCCATAGCTTTACAAGGGGATTTCAGCCCCAAGACCAAGGCATCTTCTCATCCCTCCCATCTGGTACTTAATGTCTTCTTCACTGACCTCGATGTCTTCATGTTGCTCCTTTATGTGCCTGCATTCTGTTTCTTTTCCTCACTTGAGGGAGGATTGAAGCACTGAAAGAGTTAACATCTCCCCCAGGGCCTGCAGATGGTCACCTGATCCTGGCCAGTAGCTTGGGGCAGGAGCTGCAGCTGGGGCTGTGTCAGGATTGGCTGCATGGCTGGTCTTTGGTTTTTGCTCTGTTCTATTCCAGCTGCAGGGCCACTCTGCATGGGCTGCAGGACTGCCTCTGGTCTCAGCCACATGATCTCATGAGGTGGCAGCACTGGGGAGGGGACCTGGCAAAAAGATATTAACAGCCACAGCCCAGTCCTGTCTCAGCCAGAGCCCCCACAGATTTCCCACTCCCTGCCTGGCAGCTGCTAGGGCCTGGCCAAGCCAGGACGGAGCTCGGTGGGCTCACTGCAAAGCAGCCTGGATCTGTGGCAGAGCCTCCCCAATTTGGCCCAGCTGAGACAGAGGCCAGCCAGGACTTGTTTCTGTTCCCAGGCCAGAAGGAGAAGAGGAAGTTCCCAGGTTTCTTTAGTCTTTAACATGGGTTTTTCACAGAGACATGTACTGCTTTCTAGTGGGTAAAAGCTTTGTATCACTTCTGTAAATGTCTCCCTTGCAAAACCAGGACACAAAGTCACGTTAAGGTAAACTGTCCACACTAGTCCATACCCCAGGGTGCAGCATGCTGAATTGCTGCTAGCATAGTCCACAGTAAGGAAGCAAAATCGACCTTTTCATAATATCCACAGATATTTAATTCAGTCACGGGATGAGATGATCAGGTCCCAGACACGCACACATTCAGAGTCCAGCTTTCTCTCCCCAGGGGTCGGGGGCTGACCCTGCTCTTGGGACAGTACAAAGATAACAGACAATCAGGGAATTGGGGAGTGTCTCAGGGACATAGGAACAGGGGAAGGAGCCAATGGGGCCTAACAGTTTTTTGTGGAAAGCTTCTTGTGTCTCCCTAGACCAGGGAATGCCTCTCCAGGGTCTCTACAGTTCCCTGGTTTTTATATTATTAAGAAAGCTTCTCTGAAGGATCCACTGAATCAACACAAAATGACAAAAACAATCAAAAGCACTCATAAGACAATTTTTCAAAATGCAAACAATTCTGAGTTCCCAATGCCCCAACAGACTTCCTGGAGTGTCTTAGAGCTGGCAGGAAGAATGTGGGGTTTTCTTAGCACGGCTTATCAGGAAACCAAGTCAGGAGAAATTCATTGTCCTGACTTCTCCGGAGTCGGGAGAAGTGGCAGAGAGCCAGTTCCTGCAGGGACTGGTTCTCTGCCACTTGTGGCAATGTTGGCTATAATTGGCTCTGTGCAAGGTAAAGTAAGTGGTGGTGTGTCTGCTGGAAACTCCAAGTAGGAATCATTAACTTTAAGAAAAAGACAGTTATTTTAGGGAAATTTTCCTTTCTTTCCCTCCCACTCACCCTCCCTCTGGTATTACGAAGGAACTCAATGGGAAGGGATTAGTGGAGAGAGGCCATGGAAAGGGGGAAAAAGTGGTAGGAATTTGTGGGAACATAAAAAAGGGGTAACAGGATAATGGAAAGGCAAAGGGGAAAATGGGAGAGGGGCAGGGAGGCCACAGGAATTGGGGAAGGGTAATAGAAGAAGTGGGACTTATTGGACTAGAAGGTTCTTTCATTATGGTGGTGGACTCTTGGATGGAGGACGGCTCATTGGTGTTCTGTGCTCTTTCAGCTTTTAGGCTGTTGCTGGGGCTTGGTTGTTGGTTTTGGGTTTTATTTCCTTGGTAGGAGTGTGGAAGACTCCTATGATGTGGGTAATATTTTGCAGGTTCACAGTTTGGTGCATGTTTACTACCTTGCACTTGAACTCCACCAGGTCCTGTCACATCGGCTGCTTGGGGGACTTTTCTTCCTTGTATTATATTAAATTCCACAATTTCTCCATCTGCTAGACTGTAGAGGTATTTTCAGGGGTTCTTTTTTATAGCAGTCTGATGAACAAACACATCTTCTTTGTTATCATTCCAGGTTATGAAGCCATATCTGCTTTTTACATTGAACCATTTCATTGTCCCCAAAATGTTCACGGCAAGGACTTTTTTACCTTTGCCAGTGGGTTTGTGTTTGTGTTGCTGGACGTGTTGTTGCTATTGATGTTGGTGCACTGCCACGCGGGGTTCGTCTTGCTCCCAGTGCTGACGGCCGCTCTGACACCTGGCTTTTTCTCGGGGGTCTCTCTCAGCTGAGGCCTGCAGGCACTGTCAGAGTGGGGCCTCCAGAGGAGAGGCAGTGGCTTGGGCCCTGCAAGTGGGCAGGGGGCAGTGGTTTCGCTGACAGGACTGCGGTTTTGAGCCATCCCCCAGCAGGACTGCCAGCCCACTGGTCTTGCGTGCCCATCCTCAGCCCTGGTGCTGTGGGCTGACACTACTTAGGCTCAGCCATGGGTTTTCCGTGGAAGCAGCTGTTTGGTGGGAGCGGGGACAGCTCTTGCCACCTGCGCTGTGTCCTGTGGTGCTATAGCTGTGACAGTGTGTCCAAATTTTCCCTCATCTGCCTCATGATCATCCTTTGGGGACCACTGAAGAGAAGACCCCCCTGTCTTCTCTGTAGGAGAAAGTTACAGATGCCACAGGCCTGAGACCTGAGCACAGTGCTAAGCTATTGTTTTCACAGGTGTTGTGTGCTGTATGCTACGCTGAGCCCAAAGAAGGGGGCACCATACCCTTTTGCAACAATAGCCTTGGAAGTTGTCCCACCTCTCGGCCTGGCTGGACTTCTCCTGAGTTCTGGGTGGTCCCCTGCAGAAGACCCCTCTCACTCGTTTGCAACCACAGCGACAGACAGACTGACATATAAGAAGCCTCTCCATCAAGGACTGAGACATGAAACACCTGTGTGAAAAGGCCCCTCTCCTCCTTCCAAGGACTGGGACTGAAACCCCCAAGCCGGGGGACGTGTTGGGGGGGAGGCAAGCTGACCAAAGTGAGATGTTTGCCTGCAGGTTGTCACCACTGGACCACGAAAACAAAGGCTCTCATTTACTGCTGACAACATGGACTGCCTGTTACATCTATTCCTTATTGTATCTGTTTCCCCCTCCTTCACAATTTTCAATAGAATTATCATAATAAAAACCTCTGAGTTAGCTAGAGATTTTGAGATCTCCCCAACATAACAGGCAGATTCTCGACTGGACCGGACCAAAGGACTTCGTCTCTACGTTTGGTAGCTATATCCCCCTATTTCTCTCTCTCTTTTCTCTCTCTTTCTTTACCTTTTTCTCTCACATAATCTATCACATTTTGCTGTGGTCATTCAATAAAGGTGCATTTGTTTTGATTATCACTGCAAACTCCCTGTGCCATGTCGGTTCTTTTAGCACTCTGAGATCAATCCACGAACCATCACAAAACCCCTTCGTAAGGATGGTTCGTGACAATCCCAAAGTCTTGAAAGCCTTCTCCATGGGCAAAGGTTAAAAGCAGTGCTTTCCTGGGGGTCAGGACCCCTCAGGGCAGGCAGAGAAATATTCCCTGTGCCCTGGGTTCCAACAAGCCACCACATGGACCCTGCCACCACCGTATGGGTATTGATGGGTGCTGCGGCACTGGTGCTATTTAACGCCTCTCTTCATGTGGGATGCTGGGAAGGAAAAGTCACCGCTGCCCCTGCCCTTCTGCCCACAGAGTGGCTGGCTAAGGGCGGCCTGCCAGACAAAGCTCCCCATAGGCCCTGCCAAAATCACAGCTGGAGGACACATTCCTGACTGCTGCACCAGCCCTGGAAAAAACTGCTTGAGTGCTGTTTTGAATTTCTTCTTAAACATGTCATCACAGAGGCATTACCAACCTGTCTTACTGGCCCAGCAGCATCTTCAGAGCCAGAAGAGATTGGCTTTGCCGGACATGGTGGAAGCTTCTGTCGCTGCAGACCCCTGACAGGCAATAATTAGCATTGACTGCAGAAGGCTGATCTATTGCTTTATTCTATTAAACTGTGTCTTATACTATACTTATTAAGAAGCTCATAACCCTTACAGACAGTCCAATACAACTTTGACCTAACTGGTCAGTCCAATCAAACACCAGCCACTGTCCAATTAAGAAACCACCCTTTGGTAAATAATCTCCATAACACACTTCACATGTGCACAGCAACAGGTGCAGCATGTGGAGATAAGAATTGTTTCTCATTCTTTTCTCTGAGCTTTCTCACAGCTTTCTCACAGCTTTCTCACAGCTTCCCAGGAAAATCCTGGGAGAGAGCTATGTCTCTGTTTAGAGAATATGTGATTATCACAACCTTCCAGGGGCTTTTCACAGAAACTAACCTTGTGGCCCTCTTGCTACCAAAAACTAGGCCATGTAAAACCCAATACAGTGGGGAAACCCCCTCGGCACTGGCCAATTTTCCAGGCCTTTTGTCTTTGTCTGCTCTGTCCCACTGCTTCCTGAACATGTCCTTTTGGAATTCCTGCTGCCTCTCCCTTTGCCCTGGGCCAGGGGGCAGCTGGGCAGGGACTCCCAAGTCAGGGCTCTCTGGTGTCTGTCACAAAGAAGGAGGAGATGAGGAGAATTCCCAGGGCTCTGTTACTCCCAGACCTCTTAATGGGTGCGGACAAGCTTGTCCACATCACAGCACAGCTGGAAAAGCAGCAGCTGCTCCCCCACTATGGCATCTCAGTTCCCTGCTCCCCACAGCCCTCCCAGTCTAGCCCCAGTGCTCCTCCACACGATGTCTTCAGTCTGGACTGAATGGTGGGACCATGCATGTGGAATCGTGATCAGCTCAGAAAGAATTACAACAATTTATGGGCACTTTAGGGTCCTGGAGAAAACAGTATTTTCAATCATTGCTCATGAGGCCCAAAACTGGGCAAGAAAATAAAAATCTTTAGTCAGACAGCTTCAGAGCAGGTACTGGTTTATTTAGTGCTGGCACGGAGGGGATCTCTCCGCCAAAAACTTAGTCAATTTTCTTTAGCCTATGGTTACATTTTAAAAGTCCTTCCACTCAATGTCACAATTACAACGTATCATTAGCATACTCATCATTGCATAAAGGTATGTCATGGTTTTATAACAGTTTGTTGCTTTCACATATGTCAGTTTCTTCTATGGTGGTCATCAGTCTTCTGGTGGTCTTTTGATGAAGGCTTCTGTAGTCTTCCTCATGTTTGATCTTTTTACTACTATCTTCAGTGCATGCCTGGTGCTTCTTGTTTTTCAGTCTAACTTGTTTTTAGCTAATTTTGCAGTTTGCAAGTTCTATTAAACTAGCTATCTTGCTCTTGATGGCTTTTGTTATCTTCCTTGCCATGCTATTTTGCTTTCTTTGCTATCTCATTTGCTCTGCTATCTTGTTTGCTCTGCTATCTCGTTTGCTCTGCTTTCGTTTGTTCCACTATCTTGTTTGCTCTGCTATCTCATTTGCTCTGCTATCTTGCTTGCTTTACCTGCACTTCTTGATACAATACTACTTGTGGTTAACCTTTTGTTACATATGGCTGGTTTTCAGCTTCCTTTTTCTTTTTCAAGATTGGGATTGAAGTCACTTGAGATGATAGTTCGCATTCGGACTCAGATGTTTATTATTTCTTAACTCTATTACAGATTGTGAGTTCTACAGCATTCTTTGAACAAGCTACAAAATGGCCAACTATCTTTCCCTACAAGGTCTTTTAAGACTAAACTATCCAATTAAAAAAAGAAACCTAAATTGTTTCCACTTTTAACCCAATAACTAATCACTTGAAGTCCACCATGTGGACTTTTCTGTCCAATTACAATATACCATCCAAAACCCATGAAGAAGGTGATGAAGAAGAAGGACCAGCCACCACCCTAAACCCTCCATCTTAGCTCTATATATATTACTGTATTCTAAAACCCCAAACTTGAAGTTTTCCACACTGTGATATTACACACTTCTAACCAACTCCACACCGGCAATCTCAGTGCTCTTAATCAATTCTGGAAGCCTTCTCCATGGCCTCAGGTCAAATGCAGGGCTCTCCTGGGCCTCAGAGTCTGTCAGCACAGAAAGTCTAAAATTCTCAGCATCTGGAACTCCTACACATTCTGTTGTTATAGAGCACAACACAGCACAGAGTACCACGACTCCATCAGAAGGGTGCAAGAGAGATTTCTTATAGCAACGTGTTGCTTTTATACTTTTTTAAGATATTTATATTCACTCAACATACACATTCACTACCCATTGGTTATAGGAAAGAAATAAAGTTCTTAGTGGGTGACCAAGAAGCCACGTCATTCTGTGAGCCAACTCGAGTCTGTATCTCATAACTTTGTCTATTTCATCACATCTCCATGGTGACAACCTGGTGTCTTCCTCAGGAGAGACAAGGGGCTTTCCTTATCATCAGGAGCCCTTCTCTGGCTCACAAGAACAGCACAAAATGTCTTTCCTACAATTCCCCCTTTTTGTATTTGACCAGCAAACACAACTGCTAAGGACTTCTGCAGGGGCCTTGCAAAAATCCAAGCAGATGGAGGATCCGTTCTTCATTCACTTACAGATAATCAACTTCTAACAACTCCACAACACACCCTCACAATCTTAACATGCATATACAAACAAGGCACATAAAAATAGATTTCCAAATACCATTATGGACCTGGCAATTTCCACATGACATATTTGTAGCAGAATGACACCTTCACCTCTAGTCAAATAACTTTCTCCCACACACTTAACTTTACAACTGGTTACTGCTATCACAATGGGCAACCAACCTAGTTGCTCAAAGTGTGGACTTCAGCTACTAATTTGCAAAGGCAACACTTCTCCCTTAGGTACATCAAATTCCCCTATTTTGGGACTGTTGGAGCCCTGCAAAAAGAAATGGTACAAGATACATTTCTCAGGACTACCAACCTCTCTATAAGAGAATTCAAGGGAAAGAAACAAAAGTAACATCCACTAACTTCAATTTTGGATTTTCAGCGTAAGCCTATGATTCCCTTTACTGTGTCCTGAATTACCATCTTTACCACACATTCTTTGAGGGTCCGTGCTTCCATCTACCTAATAACCAATGCAATTACCTACTCATCTTACTTCGACTGTAGAACCACCCATCCTGTCCTTTTCTGTGTGCTCCAAATAAGATTTAACACAATGGGCAGAGACCAAGGAGGGTCATTTTCTGTTAAAACACGTGCATATCCTCTTCCCCATGTTCCTAATTCCACTGGGCCAGTCCACTTTCCCATGATAAAATCTTTTACCCATACCTTAATACCTTTCTGAAAGTTTGGCTGTTTTGAATTCAAAGACAAAAATGATAGAATAGGAGGCAATTGTAAGTCAGGTAGAGGATACAGAAAGTTCAGCACATAAGTGGCTTTGTCTAATCTCACTTGAGGTGACTCCATCTGCATTCCCTTTTTGTTTTTATGCTTCAACACACCATGAGCACGTTCAATAATTGCTTGGCCTGTTGAAGCATGAGGGATACCAGAAGAATGACCAACACCACAGGCATGAAAAAACACTTGAAATTTCTTTGAAACATACACTGGGCCATTATCCATCTTTACATGTGATGGAACCCCTATGATGGAAAAGGCGTGGCAAAAATGATTAATAACATCCTGAGTTGTTTCACCTGCCAATGCTGAGGCAACCATGGCATGAGAAAAGGTGTCAATTGTAATGTGAACACACTTTAGATGGCCAAATCCAGGCAATTTTTGTACCATCTGTTTGCCATTCTTGCAAAGAGCGTAAACCTCTAGGATTGGTACCGTAATGTTGTGAAACATGAGACGTATGACAACCTGGGCAAGAAGAAATAATTGACTTTGCATCACTATGTGATAATTTAAATTGCTGCTGTAGTGCTGAGACAGAGTGAAAAATCCCCCAGAGTAAAAATCCATTTTGAATTAGGTGAAATGTCTAGAAAGGGTGAAAAGTCTGTAAGGCCGAAGATAAAGGGAAAACTGCGGGACAGAGATAATGAGGAGACAGGGCAAGACAGATTAAGTAAAACAGAAACTACTGCAAGGGCAGGCCGGCCTGACCCAGGAATTCTTTCTGATAAAGATGAACTGGAGGCAAATGTCACACAGAGTCCATAAAAATGAATATATATGAGCCTATTATGAAACTGTATGCATATGTATTTGGAAGGGGAGATTAAAGGAGATCTGAAGTTCTCAGATGCACGCATGCCCTTTTAGGGAGAGAAATCTCCGCATGCATCCAGTGCTGCAATAAACATACCAGCTTTACAACATTTACGAAGTTGTGGAGTTCTTTTCTTTTCTCCGCAAAACATTCTGGCGAGCCAGCTGCAGGAGGAGGTCTCCGTCTCTGTCTCTGTCCCCGCAGGGGCAACGGAGAGCACTCCTAGGCGCACCCCAGGATTTTCCTGGAGAAGGCTCCACTCGTCCCAATTTGCCTGCTGCGAGGACAGACAAGGACCTGCTGGCATGCAGAGGAGCATACGGTATGTATTGAGGGGCCCCTGGGTGAAAAGAGAGAGATAGGGAGTAAATCACTCAGAGACATCTGGGTGCAGCTGATGGAGCAGCTGGATTAGAGACAGGAGTTCATTGTTCTGATACGGCGAACCACTAGCGACCCTGGGGGCGGGTGGAGTGAACCCCTCTCTGTGTGTTTGTGTGTGTGTGTGTGTGGTGTCCAGACACTGTATCACTCTATGGTTTATGCATTGTGTGGTCAGTGCACTGTGTTTGTAATCATGCAAGTGTATAAGTGTATGGTGCATAAAAAAGAGTAGATCTACAGTGCTCTACAGTGCGGGGGGGAGTTTCCTACCCGCAACTGGAGGGGCCGAGCGAGCACCGGCCGGGGCAGGCTGTGGGAGCGGCAAGCGCCTGGCAGAGAAAAATAGAGCAAGCAGTGGAAAAGGATGGGTGAGGACGTTTATTGAGTAAAGGTGGTAAATTGTGGTGTAGATCGTGCATACTTTCACCATGGTTAGACGAACCCAAGGGGTTCCTCTGCCCTGGCGGTTTGGACTCCAACCCTGTGAATTTGTGAATCCTGTGAATTATTGGATAGATAGAGGAGACAAAGGAGTTTATTTAGAGGGGCTCTACCGGACTTCAGCTGGTACCATAGCAAGTCTGGACTGGGAACAGCCTGCCGTAGAGGATTTAGCATTCCCTGTAATGAATGGAATAGCCTGCCTTTGCGGGCAATTCCTGGGAGCCTTTGGTGCATCAAGAGGCTGGCACGCTGCGTTGGTATTATTGCAGTGCGGTGTTTGTGAGAGATATTGGTATTGCTGTTCTTATAAGGCTCAGGGCATATGTCCCAAGTGTAAATTAAAGTTTCCTGATCAAGCTGATTCAGAACCTAAGGTCTTAAAGCTTGTGTGTGGGAAATCACATATGATACCTGCCACCTGGAGCTGTGTTTCCCAGGAAGACTGGGAAACTAATGTGAAGCTCTGTGAGGAGAGGTTTGTGTGGAAGCGAGATAGGGCAAGGAGAAGTAGATAATGGGAACTAACCAGAGCAAGGAAGTTCCTCGGGCTAGCCCCTTGGGGTGCATTTTGGCCCACTGGAAGGAAGTCACCAGCAAGGGGGGCTCTGAGAATAAAAAGGATCTAATCCAATATTGCACATGCTAGTGGCCCTTATACAGGTTAGAGGACGGAGTAAAGTGGCTGCCCACTGGAACCCTAGAGTATGATACCTTACTGCAGTCAATGCTGTTTTTAAGACAGGAAGGTAAATGGGATGAGGTTTCGTATGTTGATATGTTTTCTGTTTTAAGAAATCACCAAGAATGGCAAAGGGACTGTGGGATCAAGCCACCTTCAGATCCACTGGTCTTGGCTCTTGAAAAGGAAAACAAGGCAAAAAGAGGGTAAATCAAACGTTGTTGTTCAGCATGTAGTATAGGACAATGGTGTATGAGATCAGATAAGGTTTATCATTCTGAGGAGCAAGAACGAGATACATTTGAGTTGATGAAAACTCCTTCTAGAAGGAGGGAGGTTGAGGCTGAAGCTGAGGATGAGGATGAAGGGGAAGGGAACTTTCTCAAAAAGGAGGAGGACTCAGGTGGGGAAGGCACATCCACTAGAACCCACCCCACCCCTGGTAGTCCAGTTGCATCTAGAACTAGGAGGCAAGTAGTGTTGCAGGCCCCTCTGCGAGAGGCAGTGGGACCAGAAGGAGGGAAATTAATGATTAAAGTGCCATTTACCACTCTTGATTTAGAGGCATGGGAAAGGATTGCTAGGAATTACTGTGTTGATCCGATACTTACTGCCAAACGTCTACGATATGTTATCAAACAACACAATGCAGATTGGGCTGACATCCAGCTACTACTAGATGCTTTCACTGAAACATAAAAACAGGTGATCTTAAAGACAGCAGGGACTTTGGCAGAAGATTACTGCAAGGCCACACAGCTAGATGTAAATGGACATTTCCCCCTCCAAGACCCAGAATGGGATCCTAATGTATCAGCAAAAGTAAAGAAATTAGCAGATTATCAAGAGCGGATAGCAACAGGGGTGGAAAGAGCTATTCCAAAAACCATAAATTGGTCTGCCTTATATTCCCTTAAGCAGGGGCCTTCTGAGACTCCATCTGAGTTTCTAGAGCGTTTAAGGGATATTGTGCATCATAATACATCATTGGATCCAGGGTCTGAGATAGGGATAAATCAACTAGTTAATTCATTTTTGGGGCAGTCTGCTGGAGATATTAGACTTAAACTTCAGAAAATTCAGGGACCAGAAGGGAGAAATCTCAAAGGCTTGCTAGAGGAAGCCTGGAGGGTATTTAGTAACCAAGAAGAAGGATATAAACAAGGAATGAAAAGGTTGGTGGCAGTGGTACAGGAGGAAAGGCAAAGAAAAGACAACCAAGGACCACCGAGACAAGGACCACCTCGGCTGGGCAGAAACCAGTGTGCAATCTACAAAAGAACTGCTCACTGGAAAGACCAATTCCCAGAACGGGGACGGGGTGACCAACAAATGGCTGCACACATACAAAACAACTGAGGAGGACCGGGGGATTCTGCCCCAGCGGATCCACTAGTTACAACAATGAGCCTGGGGGAAGAAGGGAAAAGGGTAGAATTTGTGGTTGATACAGGAGCTACATATTCAGTTTTAAATAAAGCTTTAGTACCTGAGGAAAATGATTATGTTGTAGTGCAAAAGGCAACGGGCCAGTCTGAAAGGGCATATTTTTGCAAACCTTTGAGGTATAAATTGGGAAAACAATGGGGTATTAATAAATTCTTGTGCATGCTCAATTCACCAAAGGCACTTTTAGGCAGAGATTTATTAGAGCAGTTACAAGCAACAATTACATTCAAAAATGGAGAAGTTAATCTGGAGGTGAATGATCAAAAGTACATAGAGGTATTAAGTTTAACAGCTATTGAAATCAAGGAAGAAATTGATGAAGAAATACTAAGTCAGGTATTTCACGGGGTATGGGCCTCTGATGTACTGGTCAGAGCAAAAAATGCCTCCCCTATAGTAATTAAACTATAATTAAACTAAGGAGGGGACACAACCAGTGAGAATTAAGCAGTACCCCGTAAAGAAAGAGGACAGGGAAGGAATCAGCCCAATAATTGAAAATTTTCTGTGGTCAGGGTTACTGAAAAAATGCCAATCTGATTTCAGTACTCCCATTTTACCTGTTTGGAAATTTGATGGGTCACACCGGATAGTACAGGATTTGAGGACTGTCAATAAAATAACAGAAGATTTGTATCTGGTGGTAGCCAATCCATATACTTTATTAACTTGTCTAACACCTGAGCTAACCTGGTTTACTGTTTTGGATCTAAAAGATGCCTTCTTTTGCCTCCCCATCCATGAAGCCAGCCAGAAAATCTTTGCATTCAAATGGGAAAGCCCTAAAAGTGGGCGCAAAACCCAGCTCATGTGGTCGAGATTGCCTCAGGGTTTCAAAAATTGCCCCACTCTGTTTGGGGAGCAACTTGCAAAAGATCTGGAGTCCTGGGAAGCTCCACAGGAAGAAGGAAGGCTTTTGCAGTATGTGGATGATCTTCTAGTGGCCACTTGGATGAGGGAAGCATGTGTGGCCTGGACGGTAAGAATTTTGAATTTCCTAGGACTCCAAGGATACAGAGTATCAAAGAAAAAGGCACAGGTAGTGAAACAGAAAGTAATCTACGTGAGTGCTAGGCAATGGACTTTAGGGTAGGCTCGCAAGGAAGCCATCTGCCAAACCCCGAAACCCCAGACAATAAAGGAACTCCAAACCTTCTTAGGCATGGCAGGGTGGTGCCGACTGTGGGTTTATAATTATGTACTGCTTGTCAGACCCCTCTGTGCTCTTATTGCCGATGGAAACAGAGATCTCCAGTGGACAAAAGAAGCCACACGGGCCTTTCACCAGCTAAAGAGTGCTCTCATGTCAGCTCCAGCTTTGGGACTTCCAGATGTAAGTAAACCTTTCTTCCTATTTTCCCATGAAAGACAGGGAATTGCCCTGGGAATACTGGCTCAGGACTTGGGTCCATATGGGAGGGCAGTTGCTTACTTCTCCGAGCAACTAGATGCAACAGCCAAAGGATGGCCAGGTGTCCTCAGAGCTGTAACAGCAGTTGTGCTGAATATTCAAGAAGCACGCAAGTTTGCCCTCGGACAAAAAATGACTGTAGTAGTGTCCCACACAGTGTCCGCAGTACTGGAAGTAAAGGGTGGCCACTGGCTTTCACCACAGAGGTTTCTGAAATACCAGGCCATCATGGTAGAGCAAGATGATGTAGAGATAGTTGTAACTAATATTGTCAACCCAGCTTCCTTTCGCAGAGGAAATCAAGGAGAAGCAGTACACCATGATTGCCTGGAGACCATTGAAGCTACCTACTCCAGCCACCCAGACTTAAAGGACACTCCTTTGGATGATGCAGACACTTGGTTCACTGACGGAAGTAGCTACGTTGCCAATGGGAAGCGACATGCTGGGTATGCAGTGACCACCTCCAGAGAGGTAACTGAGTCTAGACCCTTACCAACAGGTATCTCTGTGCAGAAGACTGAGATAATTGCCCTCACCCGTGCCTTGGAAATGGCAAAAGAAAAGAGAATAAACATCTACACAGACTCGAGGTATGCATTCAGAGTTGTACATGCACATGGAGCCATCTGGAAAGAGAGGGGACGGCTGAACTCACAGGGAAGGAACATCAAACAGGCACAAGAGATAATCCAGCTGCTGGAAGTAGTTCAGCTGCCTGAAAAGGTAGCAATTATGCACATTAAGGCACACCAGAGAGTGAGCACTCACAATTGGAAGAAGGAAACGAGCTGGCAGATAGAGAGGCAAAAGAAGCAGCAAAAGGTGAGGTAACTACTGAAGGAGTCCTAATTCCAGATGGACAAATTTCCATTGAAGGTAAGCCAGAATATAATAAGAGAGATAGAAAATTGATTGAAGATCAAAGAGGGACATATAACCAGGAAGGGTGGGTTACCATTGAAAAGAAGCTGGTAATCCCTTCCCATTTATTGTGGTCACTAGTAAGGGAAGAACACCAGAAAACACACTGGGGAATTGATGCCCTATGCACCTACTTGATTGAACGAATCGTTGCTAGGAATTTATATGCCACTATTACTCAAGTGACCTGACAGTGTGATCCTTGCCTCCAGACTAACCCCAAAAATACCCCCAGGCCAAGACCCAGTCAGACTGGGAGAGGCCATGGGCCTGGACAGCAGTGGCAAGTTGACTTTTCAGAACTCCCAAGGAAAGGGGAGTATCGGTATTTACTGGTGTTGACAGACACATTTTCATGGTGGCCAGAAGCATTCCCCACCAGAACTGTCAAAGCTCAAGAGGTGACCAGGGTATTATTACAAGAAATAATACCACACTTCAGAGTTCCAGCCACAATATCCTCGGATAGAGGATCACATTTCATTTCCAAAATAGTGCAACAGATTAGTAGCCACCTGGGCATAGATTGGGAACTTCACACTCCATACTGCCCCCAATCAAGTGGCCAGGTGGAGAAAATGAATCATTTGATTAAGCAGCAGATTGTAAGACTGGGGCAGAAAGTTAATCTACCCTGGCCCCAAGCTCTTCCACTGACACTATTGTGAATTCGAACTAAACCTCAAGCTAAAGAAAAGTTGAGCCATTTTGAAACAGTCTATGGATAACCATATGAAATACAAAAGGGAATGTCCACCCACATTGGAGAAGTAACACTGGCCACCTACATGGTGGCCTTAAGCAAACAGCTCAGAGAAATTGAGAAACATGTGGCTGGAACTCAGAGCAGGGAGCTAGATGGGCCAGTACATAACATACAACCTGGAGATTATGTATATGTTAAGTCTCTTACAGAAAAGACTTTGGAACCACAGTAGGAGGGTCTGTTCCAAGTGCTTCTCACCACCTTCACTGCTATCAAAATCAAGGAGCAGAAAGCCTGGATCCATCACTCTTGAGTGAAGAAGGCACAGAAGCCCCTTGGCAAGTGACACCAGGAGACAATGTGCTGAAACTAAAACTTACTCAGGCAAAATGAGTATATTGCGGTTGGGGGTAGTTCATACTTGGGTTTACAGAATTGTTTTGTATGTAATTATAACTGAAGTTTTAGAGCTAGAGAGTACCTCTATCCAAAGCAATGCTGAATGGCCTTGGTCCCAGGTGTTTAATCAGTATACTGGATCCATGGGAGAGCTTTCTGAGATAAAAGACTTAAACATATCCACTGTAGTAATTCATGGAGATCAGGTATATGAGGAGCAGGAACGGCAAGAACGGGAATTGTAGATACTTCAAGGGATCAGAGGAGAAGAAATGAATGTAGAGTGCTGGATGATCAATGGGACACAGATGAAATTAGTGTCGTAACCTCTCCTAGTGTATACCAACACCAGGAAGTTTGTGATAGCCTAAGTGAATCAGACTGTTGGTGTAATTTCACTTTGATACAGCCAGTAGAAGTGACTTGCCTTTGACCTCGAGATGCTTTCGGGCTTTCATTTAAATTCAAATTAGACACTGCACTTTTTACAACAGCAGGACCTTATACAACCCACACTAGGATTCAAATAGTTCAGACTCAACCCAAACTTGAACCTGAAGTGTATGAAATAGGCCCCTACGTAGTGAGGAATGTGGGTGAACAACAACTATTGTTCAATCCAGAATGGCCTCTCAAGCCTGTTGAGTTGATAATGCAAATTAACATCTCAAAAATCCAACCAGCCTGCTCTTCTGTCCTAAAAACATCCTTTGAAGCTGGACAATGTAGTTACAAAGACAGGCATATCTCAGGAGAAGAGTAAGAAAGGGTCTAACTGGGATATTAGGGACAGTATTAAGAGTTTTAAATGGAATTGATTCAGAAATACTGATGAATAAACTGGACACTGCAGCCAGTCTCTTAACAAAATTGAAGCGGCCTTTACAGTCATCTCTATTAGCATTAGGAACTAGCCAGTGGCAGATTTCAAAAGTACTGCCAAAGTGAGAAACAGCTGGAGACCAAGACCACAAGCTGATAGTAGAAGCACTTAGTACATTTTGTGCCTTTAGCTTTCAGTTGTATACAAGCACAGTTATGGATACAGGCAACAGCAGCCCTGATCATACAGGAAGGAGGTGAAGGTAATTTTCCAGCTGAAATTTGGAAAATTGCTTGAGATAATGTGATTGATTTTGAAAGGAAGTTTCAATCCTGGTGGACTAAGGTAAATTTCACCTATGATCCTGTTTCTAATGTGGCCACTGCCTTTGTGCTTACCATACATAATGCCAGTGTTTATGTTATCCATCCCATCATTGCACTAGGATTAAACCATGAAAAAACAATACTCTCCCCTTCAGAACAAAAAGTGTGGGCACAAAACGTGAATGAAGAGCGGCAAACAGTAACTTAGAATCCTGCATTACTAGAGAACTGTAAATTTCTTGGCGTTCTTCTTTTCTCTTTGCTGGGCTGATTTATGTCCAGAGCTATTTCAGGGACGCCGCTTGTTAGTTTTCTGTGTTTTTTTGCTGTTTAGGTGTGCTGGAATTCTCAAGGATGTCCTTGGGAAGCCGACGCTTCAAAGAACGAGGAGAGACTTCTGATCTTGTCTCGGTCTCGGTGTTTATTAATTGTTTATCTAAAAGATTTTCTTTCAGCCCGACAGAGGTCTGCACAGCAAGTCAGCCATGGGCACACTCCCCAAGCCCCCGGGCGGTCACTTATCTTTATACCCTAAGTTACGTGTACAATATTTATCATTTTTCTCCAATACTTTCTACTCTTATTAACCTGTGCACTTCTAGTAACAACCAATCCCCAAGTGCCACCACCACCACAGAAGATGGAGGCCAAGAAGAAGAAGAAGAAGGACAGGACACGCCCCAATTCCTCCATCTTACTTCTTTAGACCCCCCTGTACCAAAATCCTAAACCCTGTGTTTTACACTTTAACTAACTTATCCCTTCACCATTCACCCAGTGAATTCCTCCCAGTCTTCATACAGGTCTCATCTCCTGTGTAGGATCAAAATCCTGCCACCAGACACTTCTGGCAACATTCCAGGATTCCCGAGCCCCCCAAGGGTGGTCTCGGCCTCTCTGCACCTCCATCCTGAGGTGCTGAGATCCCACATCTCCCCCTTCTGTTTGCACCAGGAAGATCTCTTTTACTATCCGATTCATAGCGTGTTTTAAACATGCAAATATGCATGGGATGACAAGTATGAGGAATAGGAGAATTATTAAAACATAGAATCCTACTCTTAAAATTCCTCTCCAAATGGGAGAGATGTCAAAGAAGTCTACCCTACATTTTGCTTTGGCTGATTAATAGGTAAATTACCCCCATTGCTTATTTCAATGAATGAAAGAATGATGCGCATAAGCATCATGAAACTCATGGCTTCACTTTTGTTTGAGATCATTGCTTTGCTTTTCATTCAGGACCTTAACAGAGAATTCCCCCAAAGTCCTTAGTTTCTTCTTATTTCTCTTCCGAGTCGTCTTGGCAATCTGAGTCTCGACCCCTGTTTGAGTACTCGTCTCTTTTTTTTTTTTTCTTGGATCTTTGTTCTGGGATCCGCATTTTCATGTTCTCGCACTCGAAATGGTTTCACGTGTCGTGCCGACACCCACGTCTCGATCTGTGGAGATACAAGCGAAACCCTTGCCCCCCACTAGGTGGCGCTGTCACCGGCCTCCCCAGCTCGGATGACAGCATGAGCTCTACCGCCCCTGTCCTGTCGACTGCCGTGTTCGTGATCTCATTTGAGACCATGTCTGCTTGGCTTTTAATTCAGCTGAAAATGGAGCTTGAACACCAGAACGTCTCCCTTGAAGGGAAGGGACTGGGACTCCGAGGGTTATACCAGAGGCATCAAGTCTGAGGAGGGTGTGGAGCCGCTGGGACATAGGATCCCGAGCACGGCCCCTCCTCGCCCGAGACGTCACTCTCTCCCCCTCGTTCCACCTCCGAATCTCCTCCCCTCGGTCTGTCCCGACTCTGTCTCCTCTCCCTCTGACGTTGTGTCCCTGGCTCCTCCCGCCGGTGTGTACAGCCCGCCCCCCGCCGGCACCCGGGCCCGCCCCGCAATTCGACCCGACTTCGCTCCCGGGTTTTTGCGAGTTTTGCCCGCCGCGCGCGTGTCCGCTACTCTGCCGGCCGGCCGGAGCGGCCGCCACCCCCCGGCGCCGCGCTGATAAAAGCCGCGTCTGCACTCATGTCTCCCTTTTCTGTCTCTTCACCCGCGCTCCCCGCCAGCTCCGTCGCTGCCGCGCCGTGCCCCCCGCGAGGAAGCGCCTCCCCCCCCGATCCCTTCTCTTCCCCCTGCACCCCCCCCTCCGATCCTGACTCCCTTGTATTCTCCGGAGTTTTAGGACGCTTTAGGAGCTTCTTGGGGTTTCTGGGTTTTGGGACCGGGGGCTTTAATATTATTTCCTGCTCTCTTTTCTCGAGAGCCCTTTCCCCTGGCTTCTTGAGGCCAGAACTAATTAAAATTTTTTCTTTTTTTTTTTTTTCTCCTGGAGCTTTGCTCCCCACCCTCCTTCTGAGGGTGCCGGCAACTTTTCGTTGCTCTCCCAGTCTTTTCGACTGCGCCGAGATGATGCCTTTCTGGCATCAATCTTGCCGACGAGAGCAGCTTTAACGCTGTCTCGTCCTTCTTTGTTGCTAAAAAATATAAGTGCCTATTAATTTCCTGCCAAAACCCCACTTCGAATAGCAGGCATGTTTCGGCCAGTGAGTAATTAAGCCTTGCCCACAACAACAGCTGTTTTAATTCTTTCTTTTGAGATCCTTTCTGTATATGTTTGAGCCACGCCTTGTAAGGCGGACAAAATTTGTTTTTGCTCCTGGGACAGTGTACCCCCCATATTCTTATTTTTTGGCCTTCTCACCGACTCTGTCGTCAGAGCTGTCCGGAGGCTCCTGTCTCTGTCCAGCAGGTCACAGGAGAAGGATCCAGAGGCGCCTTCTGGTTCCGATCCGGGCTGCTCTGCGAACTGCCTTCGGCAGAAGCTGAGAGATGGAATTCTCAGTGACTGCTGTTTTTTTGCAGACTCTTCTGGCTGTTTTTTTTTTTTCTTCTTTCTTCTTTTCCTTTTTTTTTTTTTTTTTTCTCAAGCTTCTCTCCTCAGGAACTACTCTCTCGGCTCTTCAGCTCTTCAGCTCTTCAGCTCTTCAGGGCTGATCCCCCCCCGAAAGGGTTGGTGGGGGGTGCCCACGCAGCGAACGCCACTTGTAAATTTCTTGGCGTTCTTCTTTTCTCTTTGCTGGGCTGATTTATGTCCAGAGCTATTTCAGGGACGCCGCTTGTTAGTTTTCTGTGTTTTTTTGCTGTTTAGGTGTGCTGGAATTCTCAAGGATGTCCTTGGGAAGCCGACGCTTCAAAGAACGAGGAGAGACTTCTGATCTTGTCTCGGTCTCGGTGTTTATTAATTGTTTATCTAAAAGATTTTCTTTCAGCCCGACAGAGGTCTGCACAGCAAGTCAGCCATGGGCACACTCCCCAAGCCCCCGGGCGGTCACTTATCTTTATACCCTAAGTTACGTGTACAATATTTATCATTTTTCTCCAATACTTTCTACTCTTATTAACCTGTGCACTTCTAGTAACAACCAATCCCCAAGTGCCACCACCACCACAGAAGATGGAGGCCAAGAAGAAGAAGAAGAAGGACAGGACACGCCCCAATTCCTCCATCTTACTTCTTTAGACCCCCCTGTACCAAAATCCTAAACCCTGTGTTTTACACTTTAACTAACTTATCCCTTCACCATTCACCCAGTGAATTCCTCCCAGTCTTCATACAGGTCTCATCTCCTGTGTAGGATCAAAATCCTGCCACCAGACACTTCTGGCAACATTCCAGGATTCCCGAGCCCCCCAAGGGTGGTCTCGGCCTCTCTGCACCTCCATCCTGAGGTGCTGAGATCCCACAGAGAACAGATGAGATTCATTTGTGAAAGCAATACTATCAATGCCCAAGATATGTGTTTAGACACTGAACAGAGTATTTGCCACTTTGAAATTCATCCAGTCACTGACCAGAAAACTGTGCCCGTATATACTGGAAAAGGGGGTGTATGGCTGAGAACTGCTTGTGATGCTGTAAAAATTGATAGCAATTATGTTATTTTGTCTAGTAGAAATCATTCTAATTTCTGTATTTTTAATTTTGTTAAGATTATCGAGTGTGATTTTTCGTACTTGGCCCCTGTGACATCCCACCAGCTGATTAAAACCAATTATACAATGTATCACGGACTATCACCTACCCCTATTGGGATGGATCTTACATTGGTAAAATAAATAATTAAGTATCAAGACCTACTGGAGATCTTGAAGGAAATCCAAGAAAGTGGAAAGAAAACCTTAATTACTGTCCAACATGACACAAAAGAAATAACCACAGTTCTACAAAGAATAAAACAAAATGTGTATCATCTCTGGTGGGATGTGATCTTTAGGTGGTCACCAACTGCAAACAGAATCTTTAATAAGTTGTGTCATCCCATTGTAGTTTTGTTAATATTAGTTGGAATAAGTTTAAGATTATCTATGATATGGCTAATTTGGAATTGGAGAATACTACAATGAATAGCTGTATTAACTTCTTCATCAAACGTACATGGTAAAGCATTAAGAGACACTTATTGTTGTAAGGGTTTGCATTAAGTAAAAAATTTACTTATTTTCTAGGAAAGGGGGGAATGAGACAGAGTGAAAAATCCCCCAGAGTAAAAATCCATTTTGAATCAGGTGAAATGTCCAGAAAGGGTGAAAAGTCTGTAAGGCCGAAGCTAAAGGGAAAACTGCAGGACAGAGATAATGAGGAGACAGGGTGAGACAGATTAAGAAAAACAGAAACTACTGCAAGGGCAGGCCGGCCTGACCCAGGAATTCTTTCTGATAAAGACGAACTGGAGGCAAATGTCAATTTCAACAACATAACAAATAATGATTTCTCCTTTACATTATACAATACAGCTTGATCCAACTGTTTCACTAAATTAGCAACATAAACAGAATCAGTAACTGTATTTACGGAACTAGGAAATAAGATAAAGGCCAAGAGTATGGCACAAAGTTCAATTAACTGAGGACACCCTTATTGAACCATTACTTCATATTCCCAGTGGTTGTCCTTCTTCCAGGCTACAGTAGCTTTTCCAGTTCTTCCTGATCCATCTGTAAAAACTGTCACACCTTTCATTGACAAGGAAGAGCAAAGTTGTTTCCCCTGAAAGGAAATCCTCTTAGTGTAATTCAAAATAGGATGAGAAGGTAAATGGTATGCTATTTGACCTGTAAAGGAAGATAAAGCAGATTGCAGGTCATGATTCTTTTGAAAACTGCTCAAAATACCATTGTTGTACCGGTATGACAACAGTTTCAGGGTCATGGACTAAGATTTCATGGCAGCATCTGCGACCTTTGATAATGATGTCTGCAAAAAGCTCATACAGACCTGCAGCTGTTTTTGGGACCTGAAAGACAAAAATATCCACTCCAAAATATGCAATTTATCTTCCTATTTATCATTCCATTGATGCAACAATCGCCAAGGTTTTTCATCATGTCTCAAAGCAAATAATTACACACCAACAGAAACATCTATCCTGGTAACAAATTTGGATGTCAAGGCCAATTCAACTTCTTCTACAGCTTTTTTTGCTGCAGCGGTCAAATGTCTCTCATCGGTGAAGGAGGTAATCCCTGATAATAAGCCAAACAAATGTTGCGTCCCCAAATATGGCCTAAGCCAACTATTGCATCGACCAATTTCTGTACGTCACCAATGGTTTTAATTTCAGTTTCCAATTTTACAGGTTGAGGCACAATTTGTGTATTGGTGATTACCAATCCCAAATATTTCTAATACATCCTTCTTTGAACTTTCTCTGGGGCAATAACCAAACCAACTAGAGTCTACACATGGTCCAGCAGTTTGAGGGCATTGGGTCTTCACATGCCCTGATTCTTCACAAGCAGAACATCTTGGTGAGGACTTCATGACTTTTGCCAAAGCAGCCATTTTATGCTCAACTGAACCAACCTTTGAGCAAGCAACTACAAGACCAGACAGCGAGGGATCTCCTGGTAAAGAATCAGTAATTCTTCTGCAATCATCGTTTGCGTTGTCCTGTGCTGTCTGTGTAAAATTTGCCTCAACTTATCATCTTCTACTTGCTTCTCAAGGGCTGCAGCAACCCTCTCCACACAAACTACTGGAAAGGTTCCTTCACTTCTTGCTGGATGGTAATACACCTTGGTTTAGGAGCTGCCATCTCCATTGTTTTAAGTAAGGCACTCATACCCAGCTGCTGGGCCTGTGCCAGAACCAGGGGGTCCCATCTTGCCTGTAAATCTGGGTTTGAGAATGGTCCATTGCCCAGCAAGGCATCAACTGCCATAGCATGATGTGGATCGTGCTGAGGTAACTGCATATTGTCCAATGCTACTCTTTCAACCATTTGTTTGCAGGTAGCTTGAAGCACACCATACTGCACTGGCTGAAACAGAATCTTAGCAAGGTGAACAATATCATAAGGCGCAAGTACATCAGCATTTAGAACACGAATCACTTGCATCACCTGCAAAGAGTTAACACCATATTGATCTGCTTTTGACAGGAGATCCTGCACAACCCTCCATGCAAAAATCTGATGGCTATCTTGTTGTCCCAAATTAGGAGCAGCTTTGAAAACAGGAAAAGCCACAGGCCCACCAGAAGCAGCAGCAGCAACCATCTGCATCTTTTAGGTGGACCTATTTTCTCTAACAAATTCCAATCTCCCACTTCAGCTGCTTTCATTCTCACATGTTCCCAAAACTGCAAAGGGTGTTGAGGAGTCATAGCCACCTGGCAAGGAGGCAAAGTCCAAGAAATAGCAGGCCTGGATCTGCTACGAGGTCTAACAGAAACAGATTCCTGCGTATTTTAGGTGTACTTATAATCGGCAGTTTATCATCAGAATTTGTTCCAGATTGCGATGCAAGATGTTTTCTATTACCATCTGTATGGCAGATTATCTCATCAAGATTATCTTGTCTCTCTCTTTGATTGACCACATTTATTCCTCCCATCAGAGGAGACATCTGTTGATAACAGGCTATTGAATGTCACTGCATGACTGATAAGAGCTATAACATCCCATTGTGAGATGCTCCACCCAGAGGGAGGAGCCAAGCATTCCTACCCAGCTATAATCCAGAGGTTTTTGAGACACCAGCATGGCTTTCTCCATGGGATTCCCCAGAGGAACAGCACCTGTCTCTTCTTCCACTGGATCTTCAGAGGAAGAATACATCCTTCTCTACACGACCCCCTTGCTCCAACAGAACCACATCTGACACTCCAGGAGGACTGAAGCCACATTTCCAATGGGACTGCTGCCAACACCCTGACCCACAGGGTGTCAGGTGAGGTTCTGACTCTGTCAGTGTTGTTCCAGTATGCTGCATTGTTTATTTTATCCTTTTTTTTCTTACCTATTAAAGAACTGTTATTTCCTGCTCCCATATTTTTGCCTGAGAGCTCCTTAATTTAAAATTTATAGCAATTGGGAGGGGTGGGGAGGGTTCACATTCTCCACTTCAGGGGAGGCTCTTGCCTTCCTTAGCAGATTCCTGTCTTTTCAAACCAAGACAGAACTATCACTAGACAAGGAAGGACACACTGTTAAAGATTGCATTTGTTCAATTAGTACAGGAGGGAGGGAGGAGGCAGATGGCCCAAGGGGGGTGGAGTGGAGGCAGATGACTCGAAGGGGGCCAGACTGGAGGTGGATGGCTCAAGGCAATATGGAGAGGAGGCAGATGACTTGAAGGAGGGCAGAGGAGGGGTGAATGGCTCAAGGGAAAATGGGGAGGGGGAGAGCAACTAAACCACAAGGGTGGGGGAGGAGCAGCTGACCGAGGGACGGGTAAGGGTGGAGCAGCCGATCTGCAGGAGGGTGAGGAGGGAGAAAACGGCCCAGGGAGAGACAGAACGGATGATGACCCAGCCTGTTTTTCACTTTGCTTCTTCTGTAACTTCATTTTTGGTAATTACGGTGCAAGTGTAAGATACTTTGGTTTAGTAGTCAGTTCAGCTAACTGCTGAGCAGGCGAAGTATACACAGGTTTAACATAGTCTTTTGGATATAAATACTGAGGAATAATCTTAGCCTGGTTGTTTGATTCTTACAATAGCAAACTCTGGGGAAAGCTCCACAGCAACTGCAGCAGACTCCTCAGGGGGAGATTCATCAACAGGCTCAGCCTCATCTTCTTCCTATTCCTCTACTTCAGTTTCTTGCTCTAATTCCTGCTCCTCCAATTCCTCTCCTCTATCTTGTTCTGCTTTCCATTCCTTCAATGCCTCATACAAGTCTCCAGATAGTAGCCAAAATGACAACCGTCTTATGCCCCTTAGATATCACTTCCCATAGGCTCTTCCCAACATTTTTTCAAGCCCAGACAGTGAAGGCAGTGTTGGCATCAGCTTCAAAGACCTGTGATTTACACCATACCAGTAAGCTATGAAGAGCATAATCAGAACCTTGAACATTTTTTCTTTTCAGTAAGGTTTTCCACGTGGACAAAACAGTCTATTCCTCATTTGATAAAGTATTTCCTATTATTTTTCCTAATCACTCACCTCGAATCAGACATCTGAATTAGGTCTGGACCTCCATACCATCCTTGCTGCCATCACTCATTTTTAGGGTATCCTTTAATTTTTTTTCATTTTACAGTCCCATTGCAATCACTTTGGGGTCACCAGATGTCGCTATATAGCATGACACAGCACTAAGTACCATGACTCCATCAGAAGGGTGCAAGACAGATTTATTATAGCAACATGCTGCTTTTATACTATTTCAAGATATTTACATTCCCTCAACATACACATTTACTGCCCATTGGTTATAGGAAAGAAACAAAGTTCTCAGTGGGTGACCCAGGAGCCACATCATTCTGTGAGCCAGCAAGAGTCCGTATCTCTTAACTTTCTGTCCTTCATCACATCTCCATGGTGACAACCTTGGTGTCTTCCTCAGGAGAGATACAGGGCTTCCCTTTATCTTCAGGCCTTTGCTGGCTCACAAGAACAGCACAGAATGTCTTTCCTACAACATACCTGTCCTAGGGTGACATTATGATGCCTGTATCCCCATTCCTGTGGTCTGTTTGTGCTGGATATTGTGTTGTGTGCCTTCAAGACTGGCTTTGAAGAGTGAAAGTTTTGTTTGGGTTTTGTTATCAGCCCCCACGGCTGGCAGGATACACAGATGAGGCAGTACATAGTGTGGCTTTTGATTTTTGCTTTGCTTTTTGCTTTGCTCTCACTCTTGCTTCTGCTTTGCTCCTGCTTTGCTCTTGGTTTTTGCTTCTGCTCATTAGTTAGTTTAGCTAAGCAGTCCAAATTTTTTCCTGGACTGTTTCTCCTTTCCCTTTTTTGGACCTACTCGAACCTGCTCTGGACTGGGACCTGGGAAACACTGAGAGTTTGCACCCTGTGGCTGCAGCAGCCATCCCCAGCACTGGAGGGACGGAGAACAGAGTGACCACCCCCAAGAGAGACTTTCTGAATTTGTCATTATTTTCAGAGCAGTGAAAGAATGGTGTCATCCAGTATTGTTCATTTTGTGTGCTGGGGGGTGCTGTGCCTGTTAAATAAACAGGTTCTCTCCACTTCTCTCTGAGGAATGCTTCCCAAACCAGTTGGGGGGAAGAGCTGTGTGGGTTTGCTTTCTGGAGGCGCCCCCTTTTGGAGGTTTTCTCCCAAATTTGACCTAAAACAGGACAAAACCGCTTAGGATTCAGAAGCAGGGGCCTCCTCTCTCATCCAGGTCTTCCACTGGACCACAGCCTCCAGGCATCCACCCACTCTGGCATTGGAACCTCCTCCATGTGCTGTGGGTGGATCTCTGCATCTCCCATGGATCCATGGGCTGCAAGGGGACAATCTGCTTCACCATGGTCATCATCACAGCCTGCAGAGGAATCCTGGCTCTGGTGCCTGGAGCACCTTCTTCCCTCCTTCTCCACTGACCTTGGTGTGACCATGTTGTTTCCCTCACATACTCTCTCCTCCTCTCTGGCTAGAGAAAACTGCATGTACCCCACTTTGGTTTGGGTTTCTTCTTAAATCTGTTATCACAGAGGCATCACCAACCTCTCTAATGGGCCCAGCTTTGGCCAGCAGCATGTCCATCTTCAGAGCTATCAGGGATTGACTCTGCTGGACATGGTGGAAGTTTCTAGCAGCTTCTCAGGGAAGACACACATGTGGCCTCCAGCTATCAAAAACTGGGCTGTGCAAAATGAACAGAATTTGCCACACCTGGTGTAGGGACGAGATGTAGAAAAGTGGGGATGGGGTATTACAAACATTCTAGGTCTTTTAACTTAACCTTAAAAAGGGTTAAGTTAATAAGAACTAGGGGTTTTGTGCCAAACAAATTGTGCTAAAATTGTGGGAGACTGCACCACCACAGTTTGTAAAGACAAATTGAGAAACAGGAAAAGGAGGGATTGAGAGGAAAGATGTGTGCTCATGTCTTTACAAATAATTTGGTGGGTGAAGGTATGGGTCTTAATGTCTTTGAAATGGGTCCTCATGTCTCTGCTGAGTCTGCTGACCTCCAGGTCCATTTCTTCTTGGAAAATTACCCCATAATTCCATAACCCCCAGGTCCCTTTCTGCCTGGAAAACCAGCCCATAATTCCATAATCCCATAATGCCATTTTCCCATAATACCATAATCCAATAATCCCGTAATCCCATAATGGCACAATCCCATAATTCCATAATTAATTAATTAATTAGTACCATAATTTCATTATGGTATTAATACCATAATTCCATCATTGTATTACCATAATTCTATTATGATACCATAATTACATTATACCATAATCCCTTAATCCCATAATCCCATTGTCTCACAATCTAATTATCTCATCATCCTATCCCATAATTTCACATTCCCATAAACAATAATCCAATTATCCCATTATTCCATAAACCCATAATACCATACACACATAATCCCATCATCCCATAGTACCATGATCCCATCATCCCTTAATACCATTGTCACAGACATTTTTTCATAGAAATCCTTTCTTTGGGATTTGTTCATCTTCTGGGAAGCTGAGACCCCAGAAGAAGAATGTAAACAATTGCTATTGGCTGGTGTGGAATGCAACAGGTGCAGCGGTGATTGGGCTTCTGTGAGTGTTTGGATTTGCTGACCACTCACAGGAGAGTTTGTCCTTGCTTTCTGCTGGACACAGAACTTTGTTTTTCATTCTTTCCTATGCTATTCTTAGTTTAGCAGCCTCTGCAACTTCTCTCCTTATTCTTTTCAGTATAGTAATAATGTATTATATATCATATATCAATAAATCTAGCCTTCTGATCATGAAACAAGATTCTTGTCCATCTCTCACCCTGAAGACCTTTATCAGGTTGCTGTAATATTTGGTGACCCCTCGTGTCAGAGCAAAAATTAATTTGATAAGACCAGAGGAGCAAAATTGTTGCACTGGGTAAAATCCTGTATGTGTAGCATGTGATGGTTGCTTTGAAGTGACCACAGAAGTGGATTCAAGCCAGGAGCTGAAGAACTGAAGATCCTGATTTGGACAGAGTTCACAGCCAAGGCTGACCACAAAGAGAACCTGAAAACCCTCTGGGAGATGTTTGGAAAGAGCAGCAGAACCATGGAGCGGGCCAGAGCATGCTGGACTCTTTCAAAAGGTACCGTTGGCTTTTCTATCCCTGAGGATTCAGCCCTTCGTAGTTTGTGGCTGTTCGTATGGTGGACACATGCCTTGCAGGAAGAGGTTCAGTTCTCTCCTTCAGAGGAGAAGCTTATTGCCCTCTGGCAAAAATGGTGTAGAGAAGATGGATGTTTTCTGTCAGCAACAGATCTCTATGAGTTCTTTCGATGGGCAAAGCTTTTTGGGTTCTTTACTGATATCCTATATGCCTTGGATGTTTTCGTGTGGGAGTGCATGGATTCCATTTTCCGATATGTTTGGGGTCAGAGGCGCGACTTCCCTCCTATCTACCCAGCATTTAGAAAGCTCTTCCCAGTTTTGAAATGGAGAGCAGCTGTTTTTCCATGGATTTCTAACTGCTATGGGCTGGCCCCGTTTCCACCGTCCCCAGTGGGAGAAGACCCGGTGGGAGATGAGTTGGGGCTTCCCAGCCCCCCCTGCTTCACGGTGGGGGGGGATGAAAATTCGCCACGCAAAGAAGTTTTTTTTACTCTTTGTTCGGAGCATGCGCAGATGGAACCTTCTCTTCCCCCTCCTTCTCCCTCGCAGGGGGGATGGGAGGAGGCGGCGCCGCTCAAGCCAGCACCGTTGGTGCCGCCCCTGGAAGCCCGGCAGGCCTTTCTCCAGTCGGCCTCTCGGACCCCACCGCGTTCAGAGATGGGGGTGGCCCTGGTTCCCAAGGCACCCCCGCTTGCCGGGCCCCTGCGGCCGCCTCCAAGACCTGTGCTGCAAGCCCCACAGCCGCCTCCAAGACCCGCTCCGCCGGCGCGGCCGCCACTCCGGGCGATCCCGTCTCCGCCTCTCCAGGCGGTCCCGCCTGTGGCTTCACCGGCTTCCCCGCCTGCGTCTGAGAATGCAGAAACAGCGCTTCCTATGCCTGCTGATTTGCTAGGTGATGACAACGCGTTTCCAGTTTCCTGCTCAGCAGAGGAGGGGTCCTCCCCGGCCCCTTTGGCCCCCCCGCCGCTTCCACCGGCCTCCTCACCACCTCAAGCCGAGACGGTCCCTGTTCAGGATGGTGCTGAAGACAGCGCTGAACCCCCGGGACCTTGGAACAGCCCGCGGCCGCTCCTACATCCAGCGTGATTCCCTCCCCGGTTCTGGCCCCCCCGCCGCTCACACCGGCTGCCCCAGCAGTTCTGCCACTGTCGGAGACTCTGTCCTCTGTGTCGGCATCAGAGACTGCCCTGGAAATGGCTGTTTGTTTGAGCTCGGACCATCCCAGTCCGGTTGCCTCTGTAGCAGCAGCCCCAGAGGCTGGCCTCCCCTTCCGTGGAGCGGGGGGTGCCCGCCAGCTGACTGTGGGGGCAGTGTCTGCCTGCGTTCAAGATCAGCATTCTTGGCGGGTTGGGGGTGTTTTTTCGGGGATTGTCCCATGGAGGCTGCCATCTCTGCCGCCTCTCTTGCGCCCTAGTGGTGAGGGGGCAGGTGGGTCCTGAGAGCTCTGCCTCTGGTCCCCAGCCCAGTGGGGATGGTGCCATGGGGCGGATAGAAAATACACCTGATGCACTTGCATTGCAGGGGAAGAGGGCACAGATGGAGGAGACCATAGCTGGTTTGCTGTGGGGAACAAACATCTCCAGACCCCAGATGGGATTTCTGGGGAATGCTTCTATTTCCCTGCTGCTGGCATGCCTCAGAGATTTTAGGGAAAGGAAGCGTGTCACCACCCATGCTGCCATTGTACTGGCAGCAGGGTGCAGGCCTGTGGGAATGCAGAGCCTGTGTCATGGGTTTGGGCCAGGGCCATCACTTGGCCTCCTGATGTTTCTGGGGTTTCTCCTACCGGTCCTGGCCCCCCTTTTGTGGGCCAGTTTTGGGGTTCCTGGTCCATCATGGGCCAGGGCCCCCAGGGCCTTTTCCTTCTCTGGCACTGTTCTGCTCGGCAGCTGCTCTTTTCCTTTTCAATAAAAAAAAAAAAAAAAATTAAATAAAAAAGATTGAAAATAGCGCGCAGCAGCTCTGAAGCACTGAAGAATTGAAGGGCCAGAAAAGGACATTCTTAAAGTTGTTCAAATTGTTTGAAATTGTGTGAAATTGTGTTATGACTGTCAATGGTTTTTGATAACTATTGATGGGACTTTTGCAGCAAGTCTGTTTCAGGACCAAAAAGGATTTTCAGATTTGTCCAAGAGAAACAACTTCAGCTCATGGACTGTTCCTGAAACTCAGCTGCTTGGACTTGAATTTTCTTTGCATTGTTTTTTGCATTTTCTTAGATTGTAGGATTGTTTTAGTGATTTGTTAGTATTGTATATTTTACAGGTGAAGAAATTTCCTGTTCATTTCACATCAGCATTTTTCTTTTTAATTTATACAATTTAGAAAGCTGAGATGTCGCAGACATTTTTTCATAGAAATCCTTTCTTTGGGATTTGTTCATCTTCTGGGAAGCTGAGACCCCAGAAGAAGAATGTAAACAATGGTTATCGGCTGGTGTGGAATGCAACAGGTGCAGCAGTGATTGGGCTTCTGTGAGTGTTTGGATTTGCTGACCACTCACAGGAGAGTTTGTCCTTGCTTTCTGCTGGACACAGAACTTTGTTTTTCATTCTTTCCTATGCTATTCTTAGTTTAGCAGCCTCTGCAACTTCTCTCCTTATTCTTTTCAGTATAGTAATAATGTATTATATATCATATATCAATAAATCTAGCCTTCTGATCATGAAACAAGATTCTTGTCCATCTCTCACCCTGAAGACCTTCATCAGGTCACTGTAATATACCATGATCCCATAATCCCATAATCCCATAGCCCAAAAATCGATAATCCCATTATCCCATCATCCCATAATCTCTCCTTTCAAAGATGATAGATCCTCTTTTTATGCCTAAATTCCTCCAAAACCTCATTGCCCATCCAGGCTGGATGTCTGCCTCATCCACTCCTCTTTGGGCACACAGGGACAGTCTGTTCCTGTGCCCCCAAGATCTCTATTTTGAAGCACACCCACCTTTCCTGGACTCCTTTGTTTTTAAGGGCTGCTTCCCAAGGAACTCTCTGAAAAAGTCTCCTAAATAAGACAAAGTCAGCCCTCCGCAATTATATTGTGAAAGTTTTATTGATGCTTCTGCTTCTTTCACCAAGTATTGAGAACTCTATAATTTCATGATCACTGTGCTCCAAACAGCCTCCAACCACCACATTGGTCTTCAGAAGATTGGGTCTTTACATCCCACAATCCCATAATACTGTAATCCCATAATTACATTATCCCACTATCCAATTATCCCATTCTGTTCCTGTTCCCCCCTCGCAGATGTTCTCACACCAAATTCCGTAATCCTGTAATCCCATTATCCCATAATCCCATAATCCAGTTATCCCATCCCATAATCCCATAATCGCATAATCCAATAAACCCATGAACCCATTATCCCTTTATCCCACCCCATAAATCCCATAATGCCATAATCCAATAATCCCATAATCTTGTAATGCCATAATGCTGTAATCCAATAAACTCATAAACCCATAAATCCATAATCTCATAATCATATAATCCCATAACTCCATAATCCCATAATCCCATTATCTCATAATTCCATAACCCCATAATCCTAACAAAAAATTGTCCTCCACACCCTCTAAGAACTTCCTGGACTGCCTCTTTTCTGCTGTATTAAGTTCCCAGCAGATGTTTGGAAGGTTGAAGTCACCTACAAGAACAAGGGCTGGTGATCCCAAAACATCCTCCAGCTGCTTGTAGAACAAATTGTCCACCTCTTCTTCCTGGTTGGGTGAATGAGAACAGACTCCCAGTAGGATGACAGCCTTGCTGGCCTTCCCCTTAATTCTTACCCACTGAGACTCAACTTTATTGTCATTAGTTTCAATACCTACGGTATCCAAAGTCTCCCTAATATAAAGGGTCACCCCTCCACCTCTTGTCCCTCTCCTGTCTCTTCTGAAGAGCTTGTAGACATCCAGTGCAGCTCTCCAGCTGTGGGAGTCGTCCCACCATGTCAGATTGTGCCCTTTTCTGACCCAGAGATGGGGCAACTGAGAGGCATTTTAAAAACTTTTACTCCATTTTCAGTCTCATGTGAAGGGTGAGACAATACCGATGTTATAATTCATGCCATTGCAATCAGAAGCCAACTATTCCCTAATCACAATACACTGTGTTTCTTGGCCTATCAGCTTTTGCCACACCATGTTCTAGTTGCCTTAAAACCAAAAATCTAAAATTACTCCTCATGGGTCTTACTACAATGCATCTGTCACAGTTCCATTTCTCCAAAGCATCCAGTCTTATTTCCAAGGCCATCTTTCGAAACTTGTTTCTAGTTCCATTTCTCTCTCAACAATGTATTTCCAATTCCACAACATTTCTAAATCATCATTCTTTATCTGAAGGTTTGCATACAGATGCACACTATGTGAACCTGCTGTCAGGTTTGAGAATTCTCTACAAATTAATTTCCCACACCATGTTTCTGTGATGGTGACCACATCATAGCCTTGCTGCTGCACCATGGCTCCCAGCTCTTCCTGTTATGCATGCTGTGTGCATTGGTGTACGTGTACTTGTGAAGAGCTGAGGCTTTCACCCCTAGCTTTGGCCTACCACCCTTGGGGCTGCTTCTGTCTTCTTTTCACACATAAACCTCCGGCATTTGTGGATTTTTTTTGACAGTGCACTGTTGGGGGTTTTGGGTGCTGCAGTAAGAACCAAAACCTGGGTTTGGAAGGGGGGTGGGGGGGGCAGTGAGCCCCAGGGTTTGGTGGCTTTGCAGTGACACCCAGGGTCTTGGGGACAGGGGGTTGGTGCTGCAGTGAGACGTGGGATTTTGGCAGGGGGCTGCAGGGGAGCCAGGAGTTTGGGATGGGATATTGCAGGGAAATTTGGGTTTTGGGGTGAGACTCCAATGAGGCATTGGAGTTTCAGGGTACGGAGAACTCCTCAGTGGGACCCTGGTTTGGGCTGGTTGCAGGGAAATACAGGTTTTGGGGGGATGGCTGCACTAAAACCTGAGGTTTGTGTGTTGGGGGGGTGCAGAGAGACCTGGCGTTGTATGGCAGAGGAATTGCAGTGAGTGAGAGCTGGGATTTGGGGAGCTGTGGGTGCAGTGAGGACCAGTGTGGTAAAGGTGGGACCGTGTGTGACATGGGACCCCCCTTGCTGGAATGATCAGGGTGTGAATGGGAGCTTCTCCTCCTCCTGGGCTGGGGTCCGGGGAGGCAGTGGTGACCTGTCCCTGCACACAGTGAGCTCTGGAGCTGTCCCCCACAATGAAGGGACTGCAGAAGGGGCTGTGGATTTCCTGGGAGCAGAGCCAGCCCAGGAACTGCCCCCATGGAGATCAGGACTGCTGTGCTCCTGCCCCATGGGTGCTCCCTGCAGTCGCAGCCATGGAATCCACATCATTCCCATCTTCTGGTGCCAAGCTGTGTCTTGTTCTGGCTATTTTAACCTTAGGAAAGTGGCTGATCCAGCACAAATCTCAATACTCGGTCACGTATTCCAGCCTTGATTTAGGTATTGAGGTTTGGCATGCTCTGCCCTTTGCAGCTTCCAAAGCTGGGTTACCTTGTCAGGCTCATAAATGGGGCTGTGCCAGCTCTGGGCAGGCAGCAGGGCCAGGGCAGTGCCCGTCCCCTGTGCTGGCACTGCTGGGGCACCTCCAGTGCTGGGGGCAGCTCTGGGCCCCTCCTGACACAAGAGACCTGCGGGAGCTGGAGCGTGTCCAGGGAAGGGAATGGAGCTGGGAAGGGAATGGAGCCCCAGGAGGGGCTGAGGGAGCTGGGAAGGGAATGGAGCCCCAGGAGAGGCTGAGGGAGCTGGGAAGGGAAGGGAATGGAGCCCCAGGAGAGGCTGAGGGAGCTGGGAAGGGAATGGAGCCCCAGGAGGGGCTGAGGGAGCTGGGAAGGGAATGGAGCCCCAGGAGAGGCTGAGGGAGCTGGGAAGGGAATGGAGCCCCAGGAGAGGATGAGGGAGCTGGGAAGGGGCTCAGCCTGGAGAAAAGGAGGCTCAGGAGGGACCTTGTGGCTCTGCACACCTCCCTGACAGGAGGGAACAGCCAGGGGGGGGTCGGGCTCTGCTCCCAGAGAACAGGGACAGGACAAGAGGAAATGGCCTCAGACTGGGCCAGGGCAGGCTCAGGTTGGACACCAGGAGGAATTTCTCCGTGGAAAAAGTGGTCAGGCTTTGGCAGGGGCTGCCAAGAGACGTGGTGGACTCTCATCTCTGCAGATGTCCAAGGAAGGACTGGACATCCCACTCAGTTCTCTGGGCTGGGGACAAGATGGGGATCAGTTGCAGGTTGGACTCAATTATCTGGGAGGGCTTTTACAACCTGGGGTTCTCTGCCTGTAACCCTCCTTCAGCAGGGAATTCTTTGGCTGGAAGAAATATCCCTCTGGAAACAGGCTCAGCTGAGCTGGGAACAGAGGGACCAAATCCATGCTCTGTAGGTGATGTGTCCCAGCCCTGCCTGGCAGCTGCTGAGGCTTCCCCTGAGGCCGGACAAATGCCACCTGTGTCTGCTCCAGCACTTGTGACTTGTCAGCCTGGGACAGGTGATGGCTGCTCCTGGCAGGCTGAAGGTCTCAGTATCCAAACTCCAGTGCTTGTTTTGAGGCCGTGGAGCAGCATTTGTGTGTCCACATGCCAAGGGAAAGCAATCCAGGCACCCTGCTCTGGTTGGGTGTTGAGTGTCCTCTGCCTAACCCCAGTGCTCTGTTACTGTCAGGTGTGGGGTGTCCCCTGCCAAGAAAGCTGCAGCCAGGCCCTGTTCCTGCTTTGCTTCCTCTGCTGGTGTGGTTGGGCTGGGTTGGACAGTGCCTGGAGCAAGCTGGGACAGTGGAAGGTGTCCCTGTCCTGGAATGGGGCAGCCACTGCTTCTCTGGGAATAACATCCCAGCCCCTCACAAATCTCCCAGGGAAGAATTCCTGCACAAGCTCAGGGGCTGATGGTTTTGGAGGTTGCCTCTGGTGTCCCTCAGTTGTTCAGAGCACAGAGCTGATGTGATGGCACAAACATGCATCCCCCCCATCCCTCCTCACTTCATATCTTGGGGTGTTCACCTGGAGAGATTAAGGCTCCAACAAGAGTTCAGAGCCCCTTCCAGGGACTGAAGGGTTTCCAGGATGGGATATTGGGAATTAGGAATTCCTTCCTGTAAGGGTGGACAGGCCTTGGAACAGGATGTCCAGTTCTGGGATTCCATGGTCCAGGCTAAAGGGAGCAGGGTGAGTGGTTTCCAGCCAGGATCCCCAGGCTCTGCCCAGCTCCTGCTGCCATCCATGGAATCATAGAATCATTAAGGCTGGAAAAGACCTCCAACATCCTCAAGTTAACCTCTTACAAGAAACGTTTTCACCCCAAAACATGCAGCAGCAGTTTTGCTTTCACACTACTGCAGAAAATCACATGATTTACAGGAAAGCTGTAGCTGCTCGCCCACTGCCCCCATAAAAGGGGGTATAGCTCCCCACAAAAGAGCCGGAGCTGTTTGGGCTGTGCTGGACTTCTCCTAGCCCAGGACCTGCAGGGCCCGGAGTGGGAAGGTAGGGCATGGGAATGGAGATGGGAATGGGGATGGGGATGGAGATGGAGATGGAGATGGAGATGGAGATGGAGATGGAGATGGAGATGGAGATGGAGATGATGGAGATGGAGATGGAAATGGAGATGGAGATGGGGATGGGGATGAGCTGCGGGGCTGGGAGCCGGGAGCAGCCGGGAGCGGGATCTTGTTGCTTTCCTGCCTCCTGCTCCCTGTGCTTTGCCAGGGCTGGGGAGATGGCAGGGCAGGAGCAGAGGGGGCTGAGGGCACGGGCGGGCGCTGTGCGCTCCGAGCGTGGGCTGCAGGGAGCCGCCTTTGCTGGCACCGCTTTGGGCAGCTCGGGGGAGCCGTGTGCGCTGCGGGGGCTGAGCTGGGAGGGCCCCGGGCTCAGAGCGGTGGGAGCGGAGCGGCGGGGGAAGGAGGAGGGATGCGGGGATGGAGGGGCACAGGGAAGGCTGCAGAGGCGCACAGGCTGTCCCGAGAGCCGGCAGCGGGGCTGGCCGGGCACAGATGGCGAGCGGAGCCCCTTCCCTGCCGCCAGCCCGTGCCCGGCCGGGAAACGCTCCCCGCAGGCGGGGCCGACCCTGCCCGGCCCGGGCACCCCCAGCCCCGCGGCGGGGCCGGATGGCTGCGCTCCCCTGAGGGCAGGAGCCGGGGGGATCATTCCTTTTCCTGCCCCTGCAGGGAGGGTGGGATTCTCCTCTCTTACACTCTAAGCATCACCACCCCGAGCGCTCGGGTCCCTGGGACAGCCCCACAAAGGCAGCAGTGTTCTCAGAGCCCCTTTCCCTGGGCCAGGGCTGCGGAAAACACTCTCGGGGGGCAGTTCCTGTGAAACGGGGTGCAGGCATTCCCATGGCAGGTCCTGCTGCCAGCCTTGCTGCCTCCCTCCTTTGCTTCCAAGGAGGAATTCGGTCCCGAGTTACGCCCTGAATGTGCTCAGAGCCTCTCTGCAAGCACTGACACAGTCGCATGGGGCTTTTTCCCTATTCCTGCAGCTCTGGGAAGCCGTGCAGGGAGTGCCCCCAACCTGGTGGAAGGTTCAGGATATGGCTGCGCTGGAGTTAATGTTGTCCATGGCAGCCTCTGGCTCCTGAGACTGAACCAGCTCTGGCAGTGCTCCAGTGTGAGAGAATGTGGGAGAGGACAGGGCTGGGACAAGTGACCCTGAGCCAGCAGTTCCCTTCCTGAGCAGCCATCCTGCACTGAGGCTCTGTTGCCCAGGGAGCAGCTGGACATGAGCCTGTGAAAAATGCCAATCACTTGGTTTTAGACTTTTAAAAGTTTAGTAGTAATAAAATGGTTATAAAAATAGTAATATAATTAGAGTAATAAAAATTTGAAAATTTTGGATTAGGACAACACGAGACAATAAAAACAAAGAGTTACAGATGGTCCAGGTACCTTTTTCTGGGCAAAATAAGCCCGAAAAAGGACCGACATTAACACAGGATTAACCCTTAACAGCAATAGCCCGTTGCATATTCATACATCTCATACATGATACATGAAAGAAATATGCAAGGAAACCTACTCTTTTTGAATGCCTTTATTAAGTGATTAGCTCTTGGTGAGGGCCCAAGGGGGTTGTGCACACCGCCACTGCTCCCTTTGGCGACACAGAGGAGGAGTTAAACAGTTTTGCTTCACAGCAGAACTGGGACTTCGGTCCTCATGGACATGCCCAGGAAGACAAAGTTGGCTCATAATTTAGAGGTGTCATCCAAACTGAGTACTATTAAAGTTATGGTGACAGGAGGGAATCTGGCTCTCATCAATGGTGGGTGATTTCCTGTGGTTCTTCCAGGTTAAAGTCATAATTTATGTGCTGGTTTGTTGTTTTTGAGAGGGTCCATATAGTACCAACAGCCCCTCATTAAATTCAGTCTGGGTGCAAATCCTTCTAGGAGCAGGGGAAGTGGTTCCTGTTGTAAAGGGATACAAATACAGGGTAAGATAGTAACACTTAACAATGGCGACCAAAGGCAAGTCCCAGAACTCTCACATTCAATATTCAACAACAGACCAACACTTCAAATTAAGACCCTATCAACTTCGTCAACATCAACTAGCAATTACCACTCTGAAAAAGAGCTCCCATCTCCAGGGTTTTATTTCTCACAATACATAAACTTCATCCAAACAAAGAAGACTCTCTCGTCAGTGTCAACTTCTTCCTCTTAATCTTGACAGCTGAGCGAGGTGGGAAGAAGTTTGTTTCTTCTGGTAATGGAGCAATAAATTCATTTTCTCTGAAAGATTTAGGTGTCCTGTGGCTGCTATCTGGTGTAAGTACCTCAATGCTTTCTTAAAAAAATATCCCACATACATAGTTTTAACTACAAAACTACATTTTCTATACAATTAAAATGTTAATACAGCACTACTAATCAATACAACAGAATACATGTAGTAAATATCTGTGTAGAGCCATATAATATGCACTTTTCACATGAGCTAGGAAAACAATTGGTGTCTGAAATCCTTCCTGTGCTCTGCCAGCACATCAGCTTTCCTCTGGTGCTGAACTGCCCTTGTCTTGAGCCAGGGTCTTTTCCTGTTTCTGCTGTCCCCCTCCTGTCCCCATCCTGCTGGTGGGAGCACACAGATGCTGGGGGGGCTCAGGGCCTGCTGGGATCCAAGCCCAGCGCTGCTTCTCCCCCCTCTGCGGGGCCCTGAGCTTCCCCCCAGCAGCAGCTGCGTGATGTGGGCAAGGGTGGGACAGGGCCCTGCTGCCCCCTTGGCAGTGCTGTTCCCCTGGCTCTGCCCCCTCCTCACCTTGTCTGCTGCCCCCAGAGCACAGATGTTCCCACACAGCCTCTCACCCATCAGCACCCCCAAGTCCTTCTCCTCAGGGCTGCTCTCAATCCATTCTCTTCCCAGCTTGGGTCTGGGCCTGGAATTGCCCCGACCCAGGGGCAGCACCTGCACTTGGCCTTGGTGACCTCCAGGGGCTTTGCTCTGTCCCACCTCTCCAGCATGTCCAGCTTCCTTCTGGTGGGGGAGCATGGATGTAGGTCCCAGGTGAAACCCTGCTCTGGTCACCTCCCCAGAAAAGCCCTCTGGAGTCTCTGCTGCCTGGACAATCCCTAGTAGAGCAGAAGGGTTGGCCTCCAGTCCTCCCTGGAATGAATCCTCACTGCTCACGGGTTGCCTTCTCCTGACTGCCTGCTCTTCTCCTTTAGGCTTTGGGCCTTTCCCTCTTGCTGCTTGTTGCCCTGAGCTCCCAAGGGGTTCCCATCTTCTTCTCCACACCCACCGTGTACGCCAGGCCTGCCCTTGCTGCGGTGCTGTGTCCCCTGAGCTGGGGCCCTCGGCTGCCGGTGTCTGCTGGGAAGCCAAGGCTGGGAGCAACGGGAGCATCTGCTGTGAGGTGGGTGAGGGGAATCAGAGCCCACAGCCCTTGCTCAGATTGCCCAAATCTGCAGGGGTTCCTGAGGGAAAGCTGCCCCTGAAGGCTCTGGAAGGGTGCAGGAGCCCTCAAATCTATACATGAGTCCAAGTCCCTGGAATTTATTCTTGCGCTGGTAACAGTCTTTGTGGCCTTGGTGGGATGGAAGGCTGAATTCTAGGAAAGGGTTGGTGCATTAAATAAATCTCTCCAGTATCTGAGTGAATTGATACTGGCACAATTCTTAGAGTTGTATTACTGTGTTCTCAAGAAAATTGACCCACAAACACCAGAGGTTTATGTCCAAAGTGAGACAGAGTCCTGTAACTTTATTCCAATAAAGGGAGAGGCCATTGAGCATTTCCCCTGGGGTCTCTCAAAACTTCTAGGGGACGCAGCCTCCTTTTTATCCTAATTTTCCAGCTGCATTTCCCTCTCTCTTTCCCCATTGACTGAGGAACTTGAATTGTACAGACTTCCCGAAATGCCTGATACAGATCCCCTTCTAATGTATACCCCCTCCTCCCTTCTTTTTTTCCTTGTGTCTCTGTTCTTCTTCTCTAAATCCAGATATTTCACACAGTCTTGAGTGAGTAACAGTCTGTGCCAATTAGTGGTCTTCCTAGGGAATTTATGGTTCCCCCCATTGTGTCACAATCCGCTCTATGAGCAGGGAGTCGCAATGGTTCATTTTACTGATCTCAGAATGCAAAAACCAACACAGAAAGGGGATTTCAGCATCAATCAAAACAAATGCACCTTTATTGGATGGCCACAGCAAATACGTTAAAGGAATTAGAGAAAGGAAAAGAATAGAAAAGAAGGGGGAGAAAGAGAGAGAGAGGAATAGAGCTACCAAACGTAGAGACAAAATCCTTTGTAGTCCAGCTGAAGGAATCGCCTGTCACATCGGGGAGATCTCAAAACACCTGGATAACACAAGGTGCTATTATAGGATTAGGAATTGTTTTAAACACAGGAAAAGCTATTTTACCATTGCAACATCTATATCAAAAGCAACTGAGCCTTTTGGTGGGCTTATTTTTTTTACTAAATTTTAGTGTCCTGTCTAAACTGCTTTCCTTTTAACATATTCTCAACACCAAAAAGACTGACGAACAGTTACAATAACATAATCAGAAAGCAGAGTTTTTAAAACACTAAGCTTATTTCTATTACTAGTTTTACCAAGCTTATCTCTATTACCAGTTTTACAGCAAACAGAAGTATGCATTAATTCAGACTTTTTAATCTCTGTAATTAGTCTGTAGTTTTACCTCTTTTTTTCTTTTTTACAAAGATTTCCATGGAGATAAAACAACCTGTTCTTTGCTTGTTAAATTATTTCCTATTGTTCATATTCCTATTCTTCAATCGTTCCACCTCTATTCCAAGTGTGAAAATCAGGTCTGGACTGGCAGTTGCACCCTGCAGCTGTCAGCTTTGCTGGGCTGCAACCTCACTGCCCCTCGCCCGGCAGTTCCATCACGTTTGGGTCACCAAATGTCACTAGTATGTCTGACGTGACATACACACGTGATGAGGGTCCAAAAAGAAAGAAGTTTTTATTCTCCATGTTCTCCAGCTAATATACTCTTAACAATGGGTGATCCTAATATATTAACTACATCACAATAACTTATGATATTCATTGGTGCAAAGCAAATAGCATCAATATAATTAGCAAAAGTTTTACAGAAATTTAAAAATGCACCTATACACATCTACTTATGCGCATAGTCTAGCTTACAAAACTTTTCATGTATCTTTTCTAATCTGTTTCCATGCTGACTCGTGTCTTCTTCTTTGCTAGGGATACACTCAAAAATCATCAATTGTTATTTCTTCTGTTAACTCAGCTTTGCTTGCAGGCCTGCTGTCAAGCCCCTCCATGCCACATGGATAACCTAGCACCCATTTTAGCAATGCCTAACTCCAGTCACAACAAAATGTGGGTCCAGGGGACTATCCCAAAGGATAGGGTATATTCCACAGCCAACTACACAATGTGGCTTTTAGGTTCCCTGAAATGAAATACCCTTCCCTGCCTAAAGATCCCTCCCCACTGAGGTATACTCACCTTTAGTCTTGACCTGACAGAGGCACTACAGATGAAGTTCTTCTCCCAGAGATGGTCCTCAGTGCTTTAAGGATTCTCATCTCCACCCCAGGAGCACTGCTGGGCAGAAACCAGCCTGCTACAACTGGGACAGCTGATGGCCAAAGGGTTTAATTGTAATCCACAGACAAGCACAAAATCTCTTTGTGGGGTCTGGGACCTGAGGGGAGGCCTCATGTTGGGCACCAGCTAATACTGCACTGGAGTCCTCAGCTAGCTCAGGGGCAATGCAGTGCCATGAGTGGGGAATAGCTTCCCCTCAAAATAGAGAGAGCTGAACTTTAGAACCGTCTCCTCTACAGCTAGAATGGTTGTCAGTGTCAGGGAGTGGACAAAAGAGGAGAGGGAGGCCTTTGGTGTGAAATTCTAAGAAAGACTTATTCACCAAAGGCAACAGGAATTGAAGAGCCCCAAGCACCAGTGTGTTTGGGATTTTATACAGCACTAGAACTGGGGGAGAGTATAATCTCTAAACCAATAGGGAATCCGGGAGGGAGGAGCGACGGGAGGGGAATAAAATTCAGGGACCAATGGGAATAAGGGGGTGGAGAGGGAAGGTCACATGGACCAATGGGGCATGGTACATTAGGGGAATTCCAGGAGGCAAAACTGATGGGGGAAGGGTTTGCAGGAGACTGACAGGGAAGGGTTCAGACAGTGGGCAGAGTTTACAGTGATGGATAGGGAAGGCACTGGAATACTGGGTGGGGATTGCAATGATTGAAGGGTAAAAGGGGAGGGATATAACGTGGGAATAGTCCAGCTTAGGGAAATACAAAATAGAGGGAGTGAACCAGAACAGGCTATTGACTTCAACAATCCATAAAATAAAAAAGCACCACAACAGCATCCCATTCTTTATTCTCTGATACTTTAAATATGCTCACCTTCAAGGGTGAGGCCTTTCTTTCCCAGCAGGCAGCATAGCTCTGTCTTCTTGGTTGAATGGTTTCTTAGCTCTTATATATATGTTTAATGGTCGACATAGCCATCCTTCTTCTGAACCACATCTTGGCCAGTATACATGATTGTTCCTAATTTCCTTTCTGGTCCATTTTACTATGCAGCATTGAATTATTTTCAGCTTGCCCTTATCTCTGGTATTGGGGTCATATTTCTGCCAGGCTAGTTTCCTTCCCAGCAGCTAAATGGAGGTATACCTATTAGTACCTCCTCAATTTCTACTTCTCCGCTTGGGGATATCCTATGTACCCATAGTCCCATCCTGACAGGCTGATCACAGGTCTTCCCCCTGACAGAGCCTGCCTTTCCAACCGCAGGCTCTCCCAGCAGAGCCCACCTCCCCAGTTGGCTAACCACAAGCTCTCCAAGCAAGGCCCACCTTCTTAAGAAGGGAAAAGGAAAGGGGTGGGGGGGAGGAGGGGGAAGAAAACAAGGAAAGGAGGGAACAAAACAAGGAAAGGAGGCAAGAAAAGGAAAGAAAAGAGAGAAAAAAACTTTATCTCTCTTCCAAAAAGTTAAAATGATCCCCTTGCCTATGATCCAGGGGCCTCCATATCACTGGATTCGTCCCTACCATTCCTGTCCTCCTCAGCTTGATGTTCTGGTCCCATGGCCTTATGTCAGCAGGTGTTACAGGGGAGCTGGTACAGCCCAGCGTCTGCCCTGCTCCTCTCTCAGCAAGTGGCGGCCCCACCCCAGATGAGGTTCAGCAAGTGGCATCTTCCCCCTACTCCCCGCTCCCCTCGATGATTGGTAGCTCCACCCCACTCCCCACTCAGCAAGCTGTGGCTCTGTTTCCAGCTCAGCGAGCGGCATTTCTGTGCCACTCCCATAGCAGAGAGTGGCTGCTCTGCCCCTCTCCCCGCTCAGCAAGCTGTGGCTCTGCTTCCAGATCAGCAAGCGGCATCTCTGCCCCACTTCCATTGCGGTGAGTGGCTGCTCCGCCCCCATACCCACTCAGCAGCTGACCCACCATGACTCCAGCCTTGGCTGGCTCTGAAAATTATACACAAGCTGTGCACCGGAGTCAGCTCCCACCCCGGGTGCTGCCTGAGCCACTACACTACGTGGAACCCTAAATGAACTTTTACCTCTTGCACAAATATGGTGAGATGACCCCCAAGTTCGGTAGCTCTCAACCTGGTCCCCCATGTGTTCTCGAGCACCCCCAAGTCTGGCAGCTCTCAACCTGGCTCCCCTGGGTGTTCTCGAGCACACCTGAGTCCTGTGGCTCTCAGTCTGGCACATCCCAGGTGTTCTTAAGCACCTCTGAGTCTGGTAACACTCACACACACTCCAAGCGCACTCTCTGACCCTCACACACATGCAAATACTCACAATTTTTGTCTGCTTTTTTGTACCCTTCTTCTTTTCTGTTATTTAGTCTTCTGCTGTCCCTGGGGATAGCTGCACTCACCGGTGGTCACAGTAGAACTTGACCTAGCTGCCAAAATTGTGGCAGGGTGTGCTTCTCTTTTGAAATCTCCTACAGCCACAGAGATGAAGTTTTTATTCCAGATAAGAGACCATTGTGAGAAACAACTGCTTAATTTTAAAATTTAAAAGGTTTATTTAACCTTAATAAAAATTACAACAAAGAATGAATAAGGAAAAGGTTTTCAACAGTGGGAACCCCTGTGACTACCAGCCACATGCTCCTCTTCAGAATGGATGCTCTCCATTTTATATCTTGAGCTCCTCCTAGAGCCTTGTCAGTCAACTCCTTCCTTGCTGTCTAGTGGTAGAGATCACTTTCTTCCATCTTGACTGGAGGTCAGGTGTTACCATAGGAACAAGCCAACCTTCCCCAAATGCCCTGACTACCAAGGCCATACCATGATACCACATGGGGACTAGGACGGGACACATATTACAGTAACATAATTATACATCTATGAAACTTCTCTTAACATACATGTAATGTTCACACCTTAATTGTGTGAGCCAACCATCCTATTACTCATCTATAACAAAAAGAAATTCAGTCTGACAAGAAGAAGTTCACCTCCTGAGCCTGTGCTTATTGTGACCCATGACTGACTTGTCCTTCAGAGATTTTTCCATCAAAAGTGAGCAGCAGCACTGATGAATCCCAGCAAATTTCAGAACAGTTTTCCAGGGGCCCTTTGTAACTCGCTCCTGAGAAGCGTGAAGTCTACTCCCCTCAAGGCCAGGGCTAAAGGTCTGCTGGGCACGTTTCCTCCTATCACCAGAGATTTTATATTTGATGTCTCTGTGGTGGCTGTAGCCAAGATGGCCACCAATGGGCACTTGGCTGATGAGACCCTCTGTGCTAAGGAGCTGCAGATCACAGAGGACACCTATCTGAGCTGGATCCCAGCATCTTCTGATGGTTCATCAGGATGTCCCAGGCACAGCTGTGGGCAGGGACAAGGTGGATTTTCCCCCTGCACTGGGGTGGGCCCCTGAGGGTGCCAGGAAGCAGCTCCTGGGAAGAGGCCGGAGAGGGGCAAGGGAAGGGCTGCGCTGGCAGCTGGAGCAGGAGCACAGCTCAGAGCCCGTGGGGGACATGGGGGGAGTGTGTCTGGGGAGTGTGGGGTGCCCATGGTGGGAGTGTGTGAGCGCTGCCTCCGGGTGCTGGGAGCAGCAGGCTGGGCCAGGCAGCGAGCAGGGCAGCCGTGGGCTGGGCAGAGGGTGCAGGATGCAGGCAGGGCTGTTGGATGGGCAGAGGGGCTGTGCCAGTGCTCCAGGGAGCCAGGAATGGCCCTGGCTGTCTGCACTTGTGGATGGAGGAGTTGTGCTGGGAGGATGTGGGTGATGGTGAAGGCAGCACCTTGTCCATGGCAGGTTGTGTGGCTGAGTGAATCTGTGTGTGTGTCTGTCTGTGTCTGTGTGTCTGCGTCTGTATGTGTCTCTGTGTCGGTGTTTGAGTCTCTATGTCTCTGTGTAGTCTCTGGAATACACACTCAGCTTCAGGGTTGATCCTGCAAACAGGAAAGCAACAGGCACATCCAGGGTGCTGGGAAGGAGACCCTGGCTCTTGTGCCATCCCAGGCCATGCTGCAGTAGCCGGGTGGGAGCAATCTCCAGAGCTGCAGCTGCTGCAGACTCTGCCAGGAGCCTGGGGCCTTTGACAACACCTTCACCTTAGGGTGAACCGATACGCGGATAAAATAGACTCCACAACCTGAAGGAGGTTTGGCATGGGCACAAGTGAGATAGCTCTCATGAAAACTTGTGCCCCGAGCCCTGGTCTGAGCTACATTTTTATTCACAAAGGTGTTCCATATGCAATACATTACACAACCTTCCCATGCATATTCAACCCCTGGCTCTGCCTGTCCTTGCCTCGCATGGTAATTGGATCCACAACCTTCTGGGCGGGAGTTATTCACAATGGTGGTTGTGCAGAGTTCTTTTGGTTGTCTCTGAGGCTGAAGGCCATGGTTTTCCTCATGACTGAACTTCTGAACTTTTCTCCTTTGCATGTGCACTTTAGTCCCTTGGTGCTTATCTGAGTACATCTGTCAATTTGATCAGTTTGGAGACAGAGGAGCTCTTTTATGTGGGTTTCTTGCATTTCTTGTCTTTTCCTAAAATTGTTAATTATCGCAAGAAGCTTCAGAAATTTGCATTTTCCACTAACTTTTGTAGAGATTTCTTAAGTGGCAGAGCTTTCTTAAGTAAAAGGTTAAAATGCTAAAAGCTAAAATTTAAATCTTTATCACATATTGCTAATCTAAGAGAACTCCCAAAACCTCCATTTCAAGGGAAAGTCTCTGTTCTTCCTCCACAGCCATGGCTTCAGAGGCGGACACACAGGAAGGGGATGCAAAGACACAACAACTGGCAGAGGCATTCCAGAAGGAAAAACTGGATGCTGGATACTGGCTGCCCAAAGCTTCACAGATCCTGGGAATCAAGTGCAGAGAAGTCCTGCAACATCTGGAATATGAAGATTACCTCAGGCTGGAGTGTGAGGTACAGCACCCCTGGGAGAAAAAGGCACTCCAGAAACTCCTGAAAATAACAGATCACAAAACAACCGCTGAAGAGGTGCAGAACGAGCACTTGGAGAAGACAAAGCAAAGACAAGAAGTGGCCAAACAAGCTCTGAATGATCTGACAGAAATGCTCAACAGCCACAGCCGCAGCCAGGATGCTCTGAGGGAGAAAGCAGAGACTCTGTGGCAAGCCATGGAGATTCCCAAAGAGTTCTGGCCGGCACCAAAGAAACCCTTGGCAGATATGCTGGAGAGCATCCAGAAGCAGCTGGAGCAGCAGGAGCTGTCAGCAGGCAGGAGGGAGAACATCCCGGACACAGAGGTGCTGAGGCGGGCATCAGGGGGACTGGCCCTGCGGGGCATCTACAGAACCAGCAGACCTGAAGATGTGCTGGCAAAGCGAGAGCAGCTCCTCAGGGTTCCTGAGGGGTTCCAGCTTGCCAGTCCAGAGCAAGGATCGCTGCTTGAGAGGAAGGAGTTCTCCTCCTCTGCAGCAGAATCCACTTTCACCAAGTCCATGGAGCAGCTGGGCTTCAGCATGAGCGTTTCTGCCAAATCCTCATTCTGGGGGATTAATCTGGGAGCAGGTGTAGATCACAGCAGCTCCTTGCAGTCACAGGACACCCACCAGTCCCACTCTGAGCAGAGCTACTTTTGCATCACCAAGTACCAGTACATCCCTCTGGCCTCCTGCTACTTCCAAAGGCATCACCTTCGCCTCTCGGATGCGGCTCTGCGAGAGCTGCAAGACATGGAGCAGCTTTTGAGCTTCAGCTGGGAAGAAGACAACTCCACCTTGATGAAGATGTGTGAGAGCTTCTTCAGCAGGTTTGGGTCCCACATAAACCAGGGTCCCATCCACTTTGGGGGGATACTGTGGTGGAAGGCATCTACAGAAGGATTTCGAGCTGAGCAGCGGGAAGAGATGAAGCGACAAACGTTTGAAGCACTGAACAGCTTTGTCAGGAAGAGCTATGGTGACTTTCTGGCTAGTGCTGGAGGGGCCTTGGATATTTCCAAACCCAGATCAAAGGTTTCTCTCCAAGGAAGAGCTAGAGAAAGTTCTCATACAGAAATTCAGCTGTGCGTGGTCAACACAGGGGGCCCAGCAGACACATCTTCCCTTCCTCAGTGGAAAACGGGGCTTGTGTCTGATAATACAACGTGGTGCGTTATCGACCGTGGCTTTCAGCTGATCCCAGTGTGGGACATCATCCTGTACAATCACTGTGGGGATTTTAAGTCTGTTGGTCAGATGAGCACAGCCCTCAGGGCTGGGTACAAAGCACTGACAAATCAGAGCATTGACACTGTTTTTGGAGAGGAACTGGGCAGTGCAGTGCAAGAGGCCAGAGATTTCATGGAGACTGTGAAGGCCTGGGAGGTGACAAAAGTGGATGAAAACAAGCTGCTCATGCTGATGGAGCTAAAAGATGATCTGAGTGCCAAAACCAGGAATCCCAGTGTATGGATCAACATGTGCTTGTCAGACAAAGCCCTGCAGGACTTCCTGGTGAACACTGTGCGGGGCTGCCAGGAATCACCTCCAGAAAACACCACCACTATCAAGGCAATGTTGAGGAGCCTCCTGAATCCTCATATCTACTCTGTCAAGGACTTCCCTGAGGCTTCCTTCATTATGCAATGGGTCTTCCAGACTGAGCACCCACTTCCCAGATCTCCCAAAGTCTCTGAGCTTCAAGAGCTCATCAAAACACTGCAGCAAATGCAGGAGCACATCCATGCTGTCACCTATGCACCTGGAAACTCTGCTTCTGATGTTCATGAAGCAAAGATAAAAGCCACCCTGACCATCAGCCTGGCCATTTATTCCTTACTCCAGTCTCTCCAGGAACAGGCTCAGAAGGACATAGAACTGTTGGTGCTCTTGATTGTGACCAGCACAGGATACCAGGTGGAAAGCAGCACTTTTCAGCACCTCCTTGGACACCCAGAAATTCACTACATGGCCAAGGAAATGGAAGCAGCACATGAAGAGTACGTCAACCTGAAGGAGCAAGATGCCGACAGAGCTGAGGCCTCCCTCCTGCTGACAGGTCTGACTGTGACACCTGAAAGTCAAAAGCTGTCCCCTGAGCAGAAGAGGGAGCGTTTAGCTTTCATGGAAGATCACATGAAAGGCTTGTGGTCCACACGGATAAAGAATCTCCTCCAAAAGCACAGTGGAGACGAAGACTGGGAGAGGCTGGAACGGGACTTGAACTCCTTGATCAGTGGGTGCTTGGATGACAAATGGGATGAACAGAGGATGCAGAACATACTCAGTGACCTGGAAGATACTTTTCCAACACCTGATGTCCCCAGTCAGTCCCAATCCAAGTCGGAGAGCAGTGAATCCAATGAAAATGAAGCCATTTTAAACCAGGAGTTTCTCCAGCTGCTCAAGCGCCTTGGACTGGAAAGTCACTATCCAAGGAAAATGGGGATGGGAGATTTCCGCACCATCTGCAAGACATCTCTGCAGGACAGCCAGCCCAGCCAGGACAAGGAACTGCAATTATATTTCTTGCAAAAGCTGTTAACTGTGGATTACCGAGTGAGGTATCTGACTTGCTGGGATGACAGAAACTCAAAACATGCAGGCCTGCCAGAAACCAAAGCAAAAGAGCACCAACACTCAGACACCTTTGATCAGTTTTTTAATGATATGGTGGAAGCAGCCTCTGAACACACAAGCAGGGACGGCCATGTGCACCCAATGGACCTGCAGATGGCCATTTTCCATTGTGCTGATGACTTCCTGAGACAGACCCTGGCAACCAAGCTGGCGTTCTGCCAACTGGCGCTGCCTCTGCTGGTGCCCAACCCAAGCACTTCACACATCGAGTTCCCACTCTACGCCCTCAGCCAAATCCAAAGGAATTGGAAAGAGGTGGAGAAGTCAGGAAAGGAGGACCAAACAAAGAGTTTCAGCAACAAACTCATCTTTCAGGCACACACACCCATTGTGTCCTTCATCCGCATTGGCAGCTCACCCTCCTCTTCCAAGTCCCAGCTCCTGAACGCTCTGCTCAGCAAACGCAAACACGACACTTTCTTCCACCGCCACTGCAGAGGCAGCACCAGAGAGCGTTTGCTGATGGAAGGGCTGGTGGAGATCGCCTGGTACTGTCCCCATGGAATCCCTGATGACAGCTTTGAGCGCTGCGTGGCTTTCTGTAACCTGCATGGAGACGCCAGGGATCATGGAGCACAGCTGCAGTTCCTGCAGGAGATATCTTCTGTCAACGTGGCTCTTGTGTCTGACTGGGAGCACATGGACAACAGGGGGAGAAAGCTTCTGCAGGACCTGTGGCAGTCACAAAGGCCTTTGGTTTGTCTTCTCACAGAAAAAGAGAACGTTGCAGCTGGACAAGCAAGCAAAACCTTAAAAATAGGGATCAAGAACAGAAATGAAGCAGAACTGGTGGATGAGCTGACCAATACGATTAGGAATCTCCTGCAAGGTTCTAGTCCATGTTTTAGCCTGGAGGCCTGTGTGGACAAAGCTCGCCAGAACGGATTCGTAGTGGATGCAGATCGAGATGCGTGTGTGACAGCCAAAGCAAAGGCAAAGGAGCTGGTGGAGCTTCTGAAGAAAGAGAAGCTGTCTAAGATCAAATCCCAGCTCCTGCCACTTCAAGGAAAACTGTGGTACCAGTGGTGCCAAAAGGACAAAGAACTCACTCGCTTACAGGAGAAGAGGAACAAGAGCGTTGAGCATCATCGGAGCCAAATTGAAAATGAGAAGAAAGCCATAAGAAGAAAGCAACTTGAGCAAGCTTTCCCTCTCAAACCACTGATGAAATCATTCCTTGGCTTTCTCCAGGCCCAGCCAGCAGACACGAAAAAATACTTCCTGCACTGGATGAAGGTGTTTATGGACGAGCTGTCTTGTGGTCGCCTTGAAGAACTGGGGATAGAGTATCACAAGATATGGACTAAAATCCTGATGGAAAAGAAAAGCAAGAAAAAAAACAGTGGCAATGATGAGTCGCTGAGTCGCTTGGATGCCCTCTCTGATGAAATCAATGATTCATCCATTGGCCTGGAGCACCTTCTGAGGGAGGTAGGGCAGATTTATGAAGCTCTGGAATTGATGAACTCTACGAATGACAATTTTGGCAAACTTCCAGAACTTGCAGCAGATCTGATGGTTTCAGGATGCCCCGTGGAGCTGATTGATGGGGATGCTTCTTACCTGCCCTTGCACTGGGTGGGAGCAATCTTTGACAGCTTAATTGAGAGGCTGGGGGACAAACGAGTGTTTGTGCTCTCCGTGCTCGGCATCCAGAGCACAGGCAAGTCCACCCTGCTGAATGCCATGTTTGGTCTGCAGTTCAACGTCAGCGCAGGGAGATGCACCCGCGGAGCCTTCATGCAGCTCATCCCAGTGGCCGAGGAGCTGCAGCAAGACTTGGGCTTTGATTTTGTGCTGGTGGTTGACACAGAGGGACTTCGTGCCATCGAGATGGCAAATAAAAAGTCCCTGAACCATGACAACGAGCTGGCCACCTTTGTCATCGGTGTTGGCAATATGACAATGATCAATATCTTTGGAGAAAATCCATCAGAAATGCAAGATGTTCTCCAGATTGCTGTGCAGGCTTTCCTGAGGATGAAGCAAGTCAATCTTTCCCCAAGCTGCCTCTTTGTCCACCAAAACGTGGGAGAGGCAAATGCCAAGGAGCAGAACATGGAAGGACGAAGGCGCTTGCAGGAAAAGCTGGATGAAATGACTGTGGTCGCTGCTCAGCAGGAATTCTGTGACATCTCCTCCTTCAGCGATGTCATTCGCTTTGATGTGAACACCCACATTCACTACTTTGCTCACCTGTGGGAAGGAAACCCCCCAATGGCACCACCCAACCCAAACTACAGCCAGAATATCCAGCAGCTCAAGAGCAAAATCCTCCAAGAGGCCAAGGAGCAGTCACAGCGCAGCATTTTGAGGCTCTCAAGCCTGAAAGATCGTATTGGTGACCTCTGGAATGCTTTGCTGAATGAAAACTTTGTGTTCAGCTTCAAGAATTCCCTGGAGATTGCTGTGTACAGGAGACTGGAAAGTGCCTTTAGTCAGTGGACCTGGAGGCTGAGGAGTCAAATCTTAGAGGTACAGATGAGACTGGACAACAAAATTTGGAATGGGGATTTGGAAAATGTCACCATAAAACACCTTGAAGGACTGGTGCAAGAGACAAGTGATGACATTGAGAAAAAAGTTGAAGAGTATTTTAGGGAAGACAAAGATCGTGAGACATTGGTCCAGTGGAAATCAAGCACAGAGCTGAAGCTGAAAGAACTCAAAGAGACTCTTCTTAATGAAACAAAAAAGAAATGTGAGAATCTCATTGAGCTACAGAAGGAGCAGAAGAAACTGGATGCGAGGAAGTTGGAGTATGAAGATGAGCTCCTGAAAAGGAGTCGGAATCTGGCTGTGACTCTGAAAGGGAAGAGCCTCAGTGAGAGAGAACTGAAGGACAACTTTACTCTTGTCTGGAACCAGTGGATTGCTGAAGTTTCCCATGGTGCTCCTTCTCCAGAAGGGGTGGATATTGATGCAGAAATTGAAGGTGTCCTTCTAGAGCACTTTAAGGAGCCTGGTTTCCCTGAGCGGATCAAGTCATTTCCCAGAGGCAGAGGGTTTTCTTTTGATCCAGAAAAACACATAATGAAGAAAAAGTATTTAGGCTTTATCACAGATCCCAGGAGCATTTTCAATGCTGACAGGATCAACTTTCAGCACATCACAGAAAATATCATAGCATGTGTGAAGGCAAACATTGATAAGAAGGAAGAAGAGAAACGGGATTACAGTCAAAATTTTATTCATGAAATACTCAATGAAGTACAGAAAGGTGTGAACTCTGTCCCCAGCAATGCAAAATGTACTTTTAACAAAGAGTACAGCATAGATTTGTCTCTGTATCTGTGCACAATGGCAGCAGAAAGGTTTAAAGCCATGCACGAAGCATTCCACACGGCAAATGACCCAGTTGTGTACCTGAGCAGCAAGAGAGAAGATTTCTTCCAATGTTTCCAGATTTCCTGCCAAGGAGCCACTTCTGTCACAACTTTTGCTGTTTTCCTTTGTGACAAGATTGAACCAGCTCTTCGCCGGGCAGTCTATGAGGGGACAGCTAAAGACATCGCTGAGGACATGAGGGGCAGATTCCCAGATTTCAGGGGCAGCAGAGCCAATCTGGAAGTTTGCATCCTGAGATACCTGGCAGAACAGGAAAATTTTGAGTATTTTAAATGGTACCTTAGATCTCCAAAACAGTTTTGTGAGAGTTACATTGAGACACGTGTCAGGAATTACTGTTTAGATGGGAGCAGGATGTTGTGGATGTTTTTAGACTCCTGCCTTGATCATCTATATAGAAACATCCTGTCAGCTGTTTCTTCATCAACTCGAGCTGTCAAAGACAGAAAAGACAGAAAAGACAAAGTCTCTCTTTGGCTGGATGAATTTTGTAGGCAACTGACAGAGGTGATCAACTTGCCCAGAAGTGACCTGAAGGGCATCGAGCACCAGGAGGTCACAGACATTGAGTTCCTGAGCAGTGCCATGGCAGAAGCTCTGGATGACCTGAGGGAAAGGCTCATGAAAGAATTGACTGGTGCTGACCTGAGCTCATTTCCAAGGCAACCTCACACCATCCTGGCAGAGCATTTTTCTGGGTGCTGGGCACAGTGTCCATTTTGTGGCACTGTCTGCACAAACACAATGCAGAATCATGATGGAGACCATCAGGTGGTCTTACATCGCCCACAAGCTTTGATGGGAGCCATGTGGCCTGGGACAGACCATCTGGTCATTGATATTTGTTCCAGCCTTGTTACAAGTAAACTCAAATTCACGTTTGATAACACCAAATTGATCCCCTACAAGAAATACCGTGATGCTGGACCTCCTTATTCCACTTGGAATATTCTTCCTGATTCATCCATGCAGGCATACTGGAAATGGTTTGTGTCTCATTTCAGGACACAGCTGGAGGCTTTGTATAATGGGAAATTTCAGGGTAAAGGAGAAATCCCTGAAGCATGGAGGAGTTTTACCAAGCAGGAAGTACTGTCTGATCTTGACAAGTATAGACCGTGTCCACAGAAAAGAAGAAACAAGAGGTGTTCAACAATTCAAACAGCTTTTTATGACGTTCTCCAAAAGATAAAATCACATTAGGACACTCTCATGTCACGTAGAAACTATAGTTCCCTATTCCTCCTAAATTTCATTAGTAAGATACATTACTGCAGCCCTTACTCATTGACTTGTTCCTTTGTGATAAAGTCAGAATCCTCTTGCCTTCTTGCCATAAACATTTCCCTCAGCTTTGTCCTAGGGCTATACCAAACCCCCTCCATGGGGCAATCGGCCTTGTGGCCATCCTGAGCCCAAGGGCAGGGATGGAGCAAAGGCAGCACTCAAAGCAACCCTTGGATCAGCTGCTGTGAGACAAGAAGGGACAGTGCCCCAAAGGCAGTTTTCCTGCAGCAAGGAGCTGTCCTGCTCGGAGAAAGGGCTACAGGACCTGCGGCCAGCTCCATGATGGCTGCAGGCTGGGGTGATTTGCTTTTGGGTGTCATCCTTCCCTCCTTCATTGCAGCCTCCTGGATCAACTGAGGCTGTTCTCCCAGCAGGAGCTGCTCCTGCCCTTGGCCTCTCTGCTGAGCAAAAGCCTTTGGAATGCCCCATGTGGAGAATCCTGTCTGCAGCACCTTCAGCAGCAGCTATCAGGGCAGTGCTGGTGCTGCCCAGGCAGGCTGGTGGCACCAGAGCCGTGCTCTGGAGAAGGTGGCACCAGCTGGCTCTGCCCCAGGGAGCTGTGGGGGCTTTTGCTGTGCATGTGCTGAAACCCTGCTGGCAATGGGAGGGCCAAGGCCTTCCTGGAGAGCTGCTGAAGGGCTGCTTCAGCCTCATCCCCTGCAGGCTCTGTGTGAAAAATGCATATTATATCATTGGCTCTTCATTAATAATAAAATGAATAGTATATGTGTTATGCTGGAAAGTTATGTTGTATTAATCTCTTTAAGTAGTGTGGTAAATTTAGGTTTTAGGCTATAGCATAATATAAAATAGAAACTAGGTGATGGAAGATACTTTTCTAACTAGCTCAAGGAATGGATAAGAGAATCAAGAAATTCTTCGCATAGAGATAACAGCAACAAGACACTAAAAATCCCAAGAGAAGAATTATTGCCTCCTTTTCAGGAAGAACCAGACTTTGAGGGACCAAGATGATTGATTTACAAGATGAGTGGGGGAGTTGGCAATAACCAGAAAAGACCCTTTGTTTGAAAATAATTTTTGCATCATGTATGAGATATATGAATATGCAATATGCTATTGCTTTTCAGGATTGATCCTTTGTTAACAAGGTGTGCTTTTGCTTGGCAGAAGGAGTAGAATGCACCCAGATGTCTGTAACTCTTTACTTTTTATTGTCTTTTATTGTCCTACTCTGATTGCCCAAATTCTTATTGCTCTAATTTGTTATTACTATTTTATAACTATTTTATTACTATTAAACTTCTAAAATTTTAAAACAAGTGATTGGCATTTTTCACACTGTGCTAATAAAGGAGTTGATTTGGACTGCTCTGTGTCTCCTTTGTGTTCAGGGGAGCCACAGTTGGTGGTGACTCAAGCTCTGTGTGCTGCAGACAGGCGGGGCACAGAGGTGTGAAAAATACATATTATATGTATTGGCTTTTCGCAAATATTGAAATGAACACTATATGTGTTATGTTGCAACGTTATATTATATTAATCTCTTTTAAGTAGTCCTGTGTTAATCTCTTTTAAGCAGTGTAGTAAATACAGCTTTTACGCTGTAGCATAATATTAAAATAGAAACTATATAAGATACTTTTTGTAACTAACTCAAATATTTAAAAATATAGCCAAGAAATTCTTCACATAATCCTATCTAGATAAAAATAACGACACCAAAATCCCAAGAAAATTATTATTACCTGCTTATCGAGAAAAATCAAACTTCCAAAAACCAAATAACTGAATTTACAAGAAGGGATCGGGGGCAAGCTAAAATAAACAAAACCACTCTAATTTGAAAAGAATGTTTAAATCAAATATAAGATAAATTAATATACCATAAACTATTACTTTTAGAGAGTAATCCTTTATCAGCAAAGTGTGCCTTTTAGCAAAATACCAAGCATCCAGACATCCATAATTCTTTAGTTTCTATTTTCTTTTATTTTCTTTATGGTTCTAATTTTTATTATCCTAATTTTTATTGTCCCAATTTTAATTACTATTTTAATTACTATTAAACTTTCAAAATTTCAACAAAAGCAAATGTCGTTTTTCACATTAGGAAAGACAGGCACCCGATGCCCACACCACACACAGCCATCTCCCATCTTTTCCCCTTGCTTGAGATGCCAATCACCATCTCCCAGCCACCACCTCCGGAGGTTTCTGAGCCCACTTCAAGCGCTCCTTGAGCCACAGGGGAGCCATTGTGGCCCCTCCGCCTCGCTGGGAGCCAGCAGCGCCCCCTAGAGCTGCAGGGGAATCACTGCAGCCTCACTGCCTCGACTGAGCCAACAGCGCTCCCTGCTGGTTGTAGCTGTAACTACACCAAAAGGAAATTTATGAGTAAGAAAAGGCTGGTTTTGGTTGTTGGTTTTTTGTCCCTCTTGCCTTACAGAAGGGATGGAACTACTGTCAGGCAAAAAACAGTTTTATTACTCAGATAAACATCAGCCTCAAAATTCAACAGATTTTAATGGAGTAAATGGTCGGCCATTGGTCAAAGTAGTCACAAGTTTCTTCATTGCAAGGCAAAACATGATGTTCTCATCCAATGGAAAGTTGTCACAAAGTTTATTTTGTTTTTCTAACCTATCACCTTTACTTAATTCTGCTGCACTGTGGATACTTTTATCCAATGGGCAACTATTACACGCACACAGTTATACTCCTATTATAACATCTAAACTCTTAGCTTACTCTATACAATTACATTACTACATTATAAAACCCTTCACCATCTTATCCAATACAGTTTCTTACTTACTTAAAGCATATTCTTACTTGCAACTATAGAAACATGAGTTTATAATTTTTCTGCTTAATGTCTGTGTACTTTTATTTTTACATCAATCCAAGCTTCTTTCAAGACTGAAAATCAAATCCTTCAATGTCTGTGGTAGTTTCTAAGTTTACATTTCCCACACTGTTTTTCTATATCTATATCTACATTTATGTCTATGTCTATGTCTATGTTCATGTCTTTCCTAGTAAAGAACATGTATTCCTTTCCCCATATCTTTGCCTAGAAGCCAAATAATTTCAAAATTATAATAATTTGGAGTAAGGGATTCATCTTTCCATTCCAGGAAAGTTCTCACCTTCCTTGGCAGACATCTCTCTGCTAAACCAGGACACTCTATCTTTCCAGCTTCGAGACAACACTCTCCTATAGCTCAGGCTGAAAATCTTTCAGGCTTTTTTTCCCCTGATAACCCCATGACATCTTTAGGTACTACACCACCATCCTTCTGCTGTACTGGATAATGCGGCTGTAAGAAATAAATCGACATACAATACTCCATCCCATTTTCCTACCCAGTGACAAAACAACTTTTATTATAATAAGGTGTTAAATATGAAACCATTCTTTGGATTTTTTTCTTCATTGTCTAATGCATAAATTGGCTACCAATGGTTACAGTATTCAACCAATTGTTTTCCTGCCAAGTAATCTCCACCTACTCCCTTTCCCCAGTGTTTCAATATACAGCCCAAAGGGAAGTTCTTTAGAATTCCCCCTTCAACAGATTGCCCTGATCCCATGATACAAAACTACAGCAATATAAAATTTACCACCCACACACCACAGAGCTTGAAACGAGGCACCTGTGTAAGCTCCCTACACAACAGCCAGCACAGTTTTCTGCACCTTGGGAGGGAAGACTACTGCAACTCATAATGTGCCTTCCCTTTACTCTTCCTTTTAATCCAATCCTGTGAGGATTTTCCACCATGATTTTGGACAAGTGCACCCTTCATCCTGTTTAGTAATGCTGTAAAATTACAGGGGCCTTGCCCTGATCTCGCCAGATCCAGACAATGGAGGATCTCCCCAAAAAAGTATTCAGTAAGTGCTGGAGTCCTTTCAATCCTGTGAAACCACAGAGTGTCAGAAGCACTGTCCCATCTGATTCACCAGAAACTGTCACCAAAAGAAGCCCTCAAAACCCCAGTGTGCATTAAGAAGCAGCATCACTTTATTGCAGCACTGGTTGCAGGGGCATAACCCCACCTAAAGTGCCTGCCTGGCTCAAGGGGTTACAGGCGCTTATTAACCTGAAAAATCCATACTCATTACATAGGTGGTTAGAGGAGATTCCAGGATCTTCCTTATGTCTTTGGGGTTTTTTTTATTTTGCCTTGGTGTCTTCTTGGGGGGTCCTTGGGGTTCCTTGGTGATTTTCCATAGATGGTGTTTTTTGCCCAGGTTTTGTAAAGCTGCCAAAGGTGTTTCTGAACCAAATGGGTTGGGGTGGTTTGACTTGTTCCAGAGCTCTCAGCATTCCACCACTATTACATAACTTTCCATTGGTCCTGACTTCTGCATAAGTGATTTACAAGAAAGTTGGACATCAGGAGGAAATTCTTCCTGGAAATGGTGGTCAGGCCTTGGAAGGGGTTGCCCAGGGAGGTTTGGAGTGAGTGTCCATCCGTGGAGGTGTCCTAGGAAGGACCAGATATGGAATTCAGTGCTCTGGGCTGGTGACAAGGTGTGCATCAGTCACGAGTTGGACTTGGTCTCAGAGGTCTTTTCCAACCTAAATAATTCCGTAATTCTGTGATCCTGTATATGCAGATTTCACTCAAGCTCATCTGTTCCATGGCTTTTCTGGGCACCAACATCAGGGTGACAAGTCTGTACTTCCCTGGATCCTTCTTTCAGCCCTCTTGTTGATGGGTGTTGCACTGCCCCACCTCCAGCTTTCTGGGACCTCACTGGTGAGCCAGGATGGATAATAAATGATGGAGCATGGCTTGGGGAGCTCTTCCATCAGCTCCCTCAGCTCCCTGGGATGAATTTGATCCAGCCCTGTAGACTTTTAAGTGTCTCAGCAGGTCACCAATTGCCTCGTTCTGGATTACAGGGGATCTGTTCTGCTCCCCATCCCTGGCTGCCTGATCAGAGACCCGTTTGCCCCCAGGATTGTTGGTCTTAATATTAAAGACTGAGGCAAAAAAGGCATTAAGTACCTCACCCTTTTCCTCTTCTTTGGTGACAATGATCCCCTCTGCATCCCAAAAAAGGATGGAAATTTTCCTTGGCTCTCATTTAGTTGTTGATACATTTATTAAAATGCTCTTTGTTACTGTGAAAAATGCTAATCACTTGTTTTAAAGTTTTAAAAGTTTAATAGAAATAAAATGGTTACAAAAATAGTAATAAAAATTGGAGCAATAAGAATTTCACAATCAGAGTTAGGACAATAAAGATCAAATATGGACATCTGAATGCTTCCTGGGCAATTAAACCCCAAAAGCACACACATTAACAAAGGATTAACCCTTAAAAGCAATAGCCTGTTGCATATTCATATGTCACACATTATGCATAAATTCTTTTTAAACAAAGGGTCTTCTCTTGTTATTGTCAACTTCTCCTCCTTAATCCTATTGGCGCCTCAGAAACGAGGAGGTGTAAGAAAGTTTGTCTTTTCCGATAAGGAGGCAATAATTCTTTTATTGGTGATTTAGGTGTTTTGTTGCTGTTATCTCTGTGTGAAGAATTTCTTTATCTTATAGTTAGTTTAAAAAAATATCTCACAATGCATAATTTCTGTTTTAACATTATGTTATAATCTGAAACTATATTTACCACACTATTTAAAAAAGGTCAATACACTAATATCAATAATACAACATAACATTTTGAAAGAGCCAACCATATAATAAGGACTTTTCACATTACCTTTCCCAGCAGTGCCCTGGCTGATCTTTCACCTTTTCAATTTTCTCTCTGCATGACCTCACGAGATCCTTGCACTCTTCCCAAGTTCCCTGTCCCTTCCTCCGAAAGAGTTCCGAGTTCCAAGCTCCATGTTCAGCCAGGCTGGGCTCCTCCCCCTCTGGCTCATCTTTTGATGGGCAGCTCCTGTGCCTTGAAGTTTTCCTTCTTAAAGCACATCCAGCCCTCCTGAACCTCTCTGAAGCTCTGTGCTTCAGCAAATGCCTGAGAGTGATCTGCCTTTTCAGGGTCTGGAGCACTTGTTAAAAGGAGCTAAGAAAGAAAGATGAAGGACAAGTCTCTGTTTGGAGAACCAAGGGCTGTCTACCACTTTGAAGAGGGTCCAGAAAAGACCCAGAAGAGCGGAGGGCACAGGGCTAAATATGGGGGAAAGGCGGTGGATCTGAGGGAGAAGGGCCAATGGAAACAGGGAAAAATGGTGCAGGGGAGGGGCAGCAAATAGAAGAACCAATGGGATGATGGGGAGGAGCACTGCAGCAAACTGGGGCCAATAGGGATTGAGAAAGGGCAGAACATTCTAGGGGATATACATATAGGGTGAATAGGGGGCTGGGCTGGGGTGGAACAATTGGGAGAACCAATGAAACTTGAAATATTAACATGTCCCTGCAGAGGCCCATGGGAGGGAAGCTGTTCTCACCCCAACCTTAGAGGAAAGTTTCTCCCAGCTTTTTTCTGCCACTGAAGGATTGAGGTGTTGTAGCCTCAGTGGTAGATTTTGAGCCTCCACACTTCTCAATTATTGAAGATTATTTCCCAAGGGACTCTCTGAATCAGTATCCTAAACAAGACAAAGCCCATCCCCTGGAAGCTGAAGGTTTTGTTGAAGTTCAAGGTTTTGTTGAAGCTTCTCCTTATTTCATGGAAAGTTGAAAATTTCAGTCAATTCATGGTCACTGTGCCCAGTGTGAAAAATGTGTATTTTATGATTGGCTTTTTGCAAATAATCAAATGAATATTATATGTGTAATGTTAGAAAGTTATGCTGTATTCATTTTTTCAGTAGTGTGTTAAATATAGCTTTAAGTTATAATGTTAAAATAGAAACTATGCCATGTAAGATATTTTTTAAAGAGAGGAATGAGGTACTCTCACTGAGATAGCAGCCACAGGACACCTAAATCTTTCAGAGAAAAAGAATTTATTGCTCCGTTATCAGAAGAAACAAACGTCTTCCTGCCTTGCTCAGCCCTGAAGATGCAGTTAGAATTAAGAGGAAGAAGTTGACACTGCCCAGACAGAATCCTGTGTTTGAATGGAATTTATGCATCATGGATGAGATGTTGAATATGCAACAGGTTATTGTTTTTAAGGGTTAATCCTCTGTTAACATGGGTCCTTTTTCAGGCTTATGTTGCCCAGAAAGGGGTATCTGGACTGTCCTTAACTCTTTGTTTTTATTGTCTCATATTGTCTTAATTCAATTTGTCCAAATTGTTATTACTCTAATTGTGTTACTATTTTTATAACTATTTTATTACTATTAAACTTTTAAAAATTTTAAAAAACAAGTGATTGGCATTTTTCACACCCATGAAGGTTGGAGCAGACCTGGGAAAGTGGGAGCTGTCCTGGGAGGGTGGGAACAGCCCCGGGAAGGTGGGAGAAAGCCCGGGAAAGGTGGGAGCAGACCCAGGAGGGTGGGAGCTGGCCTGGGAGGGTGGGAGCAGCCTCAGGAAGATGCGAGCTTTCCCGACAGGGTGGGAGCACCCCCGGGAAGGTGGGAGCTGGTCTGGGACGGTGAGAGCAGCTCCGGCAAAGTGGGAGCATTCCCGAGAGGGTGGGAGATGTCCCAGAACGGTGGGAGCAGCCCCATGAAAGTGGGAGCTTTCCCGACAGGGTAGGAGCGTTCCCGAGAGAATGGGAGATTCTTGAGAGGGTGGGAGCAGCCTCGGGAAGGTGGGAGCATTCCCGAGAGGGTGAGAGCAACCCCGGGAAGGTGGGAGCATTCCCGGGAAGGTGGGAGCTGGTCTGGGAAGGTTGGAGCAGCCTCGGGAAGGTGGGAGCAACCCCGGGAGAGTGGGAGCAGCCCCGGGAGAGTGGGAGCAGCCCCAGCAAGAAGGGAGCAGCCTCGGGAAGATGGGAGCATCCCCAAGAGGGTGGCAGCAGCCCCGGGAAGGTGGGAGCAGCCTCTGGAACGTGGGAGCAGTCCCGGGAAAGTGGGAGCATTCCCGAGAAGGTGGGAGCAGCCTCGGGAACGTGGGAACTGTCCTGGGAAGTTAGGAGGAGCCCCGCAAAGGCGGGAGCAATCCCGAGAAGGTGAAAGCAGCCCTGGGAAGGTGGGAGCAGCCCCATGAAGGTGGGAGCATTCCTGAGAGGGTGAGAGCAGCCCCGGGAAGGTGGGAACAGCCTCGGGAAGGGTGGGAGCAGCCCTGGGAAGGTGGGAGCATCCCAAAGAGGGTGGGAGCAGCCCCATGAAGATGGGTGCAGCCTCCGGAACGTGGGAGCAGCCTCGGGAAGGTGGAAGCATTCCCGAGAGGGCGGGAGCATCTCCTGCAAGGTAGGAGCATCCCCGGGAGAGTGGGAGCATCCCCGAGAGGGTGGGAGCAGACTCGGGAAGGTGGGAGCAGCCCTGGGAAGGTGGGAGCAGCCCCATGATGGTGGGAGCAGCCTCCGGATGGTGGAAGCAGCCTCGGCAAGGTGGAAGCATTCCCGAGAGGGTGGGAGCATCCCCGGGAGAGTGGGAGCAGACCTGGGAAGGTGGGAGCAGCCCGCGCCGCCGGCACCCGGTGCGCTGCCGAAACCTATTGTCAGCCGCAATCCCTTAATTCCATTACACCTACCGCAGCAATCCGCTTAGGGGAAGCCGTGGAGAGGATGAGGAAGGAGGAGGCATGGTTTAAATACACCTAGGCTTTATCCCGGGGGGAAGCACACGGCCCAGGGCACGGGAGAGGCCGCGGGGCTCCTGGGCTCTGCTCAGGGCTGGCTGAGTCAAGGGGTTAAATTAGAAATATAATTAGTAAAAATCATATACTGTGATTAGAGCTTAACAAGGAAATCAGTCAATACCAGGTGGGGATAACTGAAACAAGGTTGGGAATGACAGGTGAAGCATTCCAAGAGTGCAGGAGCCATAAGTACCACTGGCTTCTAAGAATGAGAAGAGGTTTGGAGCAGCAAGTCAAGAAGCCCTGCCAACTTGACAAGGGTGAAGAGTTTACCATGAGGAAGATGTTTTACTTCCTCCCCAGAAGCCCACTGACCCAATTAAAGAGGACAATTGCACAGCCATCATGGATATTCAGCTGATTATATTACAAAGCATAATGATTATGTATTATGCATCCTTCGAAACATCTTGGATGTGTAAAACCTTTTCTGTAGAGAGCAGGAGTCTGCAACTCCTCATGCATGGGTTTGGAAACGATTCCACATGCATCCAGCGCTGTAATAAATACAATGTATTATTTCTTTTATTACTAATAATACTATTAATTAATAACAAATAATACTATTTATCACTATTTATTACTGTTTATTTATTACTTCTTTTCAACTTTAATTAGTTGAAGAGTTGTCTGTGCTTCACTGGCCCCCAGCCTGCAGCCTGCTCTGCTGCTCTTGGGACCTTCACACCCTGTCACTGCTGTCACCTGTGTCCCTCGTGCTGCTCCCCAGCCCAGCTGTTCCCTCACATCCTGCAGATGTGTTCTGAGAGCTGGAGCCCCTCTGCTCTGGAGCCAGGCTGGGAGAGCTGGGGGTGCTCACCTGGATGGGAGAAGGATCCAGGGAGAGCTCAGAGCCCCTAAAGGGGCTCCAGGAGAGCTGCAGAGGGACTGGGGACAAGGATGGAGGGACAGGACACAGGGAATGGCTCCCAGTGCCAGAGGGCAGGGATGGATGGGATCTTGGGAATGAGGAATTGTTCCCTGGCAGGGTGGGCAGGCCCTGGCACAGGGTGCCACCCTGGATCCCTGGCAGTGCCCAGGCCAGGTTGGACAGGGCTTGGAGCCACCTGGGACAGTGGGAGGTGTCCCTGCCCATGGAATGAGCTGGCCCTTAGCATCCCTTCCCACCCAAATCACTCTGCCACTTGCTGACTCCATCTCTGCTCACTGCCCTCCAGCCCATTCCCCGCTCCACCTTTTCCTCTTCACCACGTTCAGCAGATAAAAAAAGACAAACACCAGTAAAAGGTGTGGAAAATTTTATTCTTTACCGAACTTTATTAGTTTTCTGTTTGGCTTAAACACAATAAATATTTCAGCAGTAGCATTGAACAGACTGGAATTCACACCCACTGCAGTACCTGAACCCCCAGACTCTGGACTCTGGGAAAGCCATCGGGGCCCCTGGGATCACAGCACCTCACTGGGGGCCACTGCCAGCACCAGTGTCCCCTTCAGCCCAAGGGACAGGAGCAGGAATGTGTCCCTGCTGGCAGGGAGGGATGGGGGCAGATTTTGAGGTCTCCAACCAGCTCTGACCAAATGGGCTCTGTGGGTGCTGTGGGCTGAGGCAAATTACCCCAAAAACTTCTGCTCCTGGGGCAGGGATGGATGGCCCAGCCAATTCCTTGGAGATCAGCCTGGGGACTTCTCCAGCCAGGTCTGACCATGCCTGGATAGGCCAGAGGGTCTTTTCCACAAGCAAAGAGGTCAGCATGGCTCCCATTGTCACCATGGAATCACTGGGGTTGGAAAAGCCCTCTGAGCCCATCGAGTCCAGCCATTCCCAGCACAACCAAGGCCAAAGTGCTGTCCCATGTCCCCAAGTGCCACATCCACAGGGCTTTTAAATCCCTCCAAGGATGGGGGCTCCACCCCTGCCCTGCACAGCTGTGCCAGGGCAGGACAGCCCTTTCCAAGAAGGAATTGTTCCCAATATCCAACCTGAACCTCCCCTGGCACAGCTTGAGGCCATTTCCCCTTGTCCTGTCCTTGTCCCACCAAGAGCAGCCTCTGTGTCACCTCAGCCACTGCTTTGACACAGCTCAGAGGTAGAGGTGGGCAAAACCAGGAGGAGCCAAGGCTGGTTTCCCAAAAGCACCTCTTCCCTAAGGACTTTCCAGCTCTGTCAGAAACAGGCATGGATGCTCTCAGTGAAGAGTTCAGGGCCCTCACTGGATCAAACCAGCTCTGTCTGACTGCCAGCTGCAGATCCTTGACAGGCCAGAAGGTGACACCAGTCCAGCTCTGTTTAAGGAGCTTAAAGATGTTCCCAGAGCCTCGGGAGCTCCCACTTCCAGTGCACTGCTCCCAGCTCTGGCAAAGCCCTGGGGCAGGGGGATGTGAGGAGAGGCAGCTGTGACCAACAAGAGGAGATCTGGAGAGAGCCTGGAGGGACAGGAGCCAGGGAATGGCTCCCACTGCCAGAGGGCAGGGCTGGATGGGATATTGGGAATGAGGAATTGTGCCCTGGCAGGGTGGGCAGGCCCTGGCACAGCTGGGGCTGCCCCTGCATCCCTGGAAGGGTTCCAGGCTTGGAGCAACCTCTCCCTGGAAGAAGAGACAACACAGCTCAGCTCTGGGGCACCAGGCAGGAGGAGCTGAGGAGCCAGGGCCTGCCCTCCCCATCCCCAGGAGCACACCCCATGGGAAGGACAGAGCCCAGCCAGTGACCACCAGCACAGAACATCTCCCTCGGGGGCTGTTACCCAGGAACACTTTAATACTTAACACCCAAACCCATGGTGGGCAATAGAAGAGTTGGTTCTCAACTGCCACACAAGGTTTGGTCTCTATTTTTTTTCTATTCCTCTCTCAGAATCCAGGGGCAGAAATCACTGGATTTCTAAGAGCAAAGGAGAACTCCCCTCCCCAGCAGTTGCCTGGGCACTGGGGTGGGCTCTGCCCCATCCCTGTCCCCACCAGGTACAAGCCAGGCCAAACCCCAGTGCTGATTTAAGGAGATTTTTTTCTACTTTCAAGGTGCAATAAATTAAGGCACCAAAGAGCCAGAACTCCCCCAAGATAAAGCCTGTGCAGAGGAAGCAGTTCCAGTTTTGGAGAGGGATGTTCTTCCTATACACCAAGACTTAAGCTCAGACAACTCCTCCCAGCCTCAGCAGCATCCCAGTCCCCAGGGGCCAGTGATGGCCATGGGAAGAGACAGGACAAGGCAAGTGCCAGGTTTGGGAGCCCAGAGTTCAGCTGGAAGCCTGAGGGAACAGCTCAGTTCTTCCCTGCTTGGGCAAACACAAAACTAGACAGAAAATCATCCAACATAACATTTTTCAGTGTTGCCAGCCCAGCTCTGCTATCTGAACAAGTCCCACAGGAAGCTGTGTCCCAGCTGAAGATTCCCTCTAATTCCTGTGCGAGCAGGACTTAAATTTATCTCCATAATTCTATTTCATTAAATAGCAGGATTCAAAAACTCAGGTGCAGCCCAAGTCATTTATCCATGGAGGGTTTGTTTTTTTTTTTTTTCTGTACAACATCAGTAAAATGGATTGGAGGAAGCTACTTTATTAAATAAACTCCAAAAACCATCAGCCCCCTCTCCCAGCCCCGCTGCAGCCACAGGGACACGTGAGATCCAGAGCCTCCCACGAGGGATGGCAGCCCTGGGAAGGGCCCAGTTTGCTCCTCACAGGCTGCACTGTGACCAGGGGCTGACCAGGGGTGACCAAGACTGACCAAGGGCTGACCAGGGGCTGCCCAAGCAGCCCGTGAACTCACGAGCTCAACCTCAGGGCTTCCAGTCTTGGCATGACAGTGATTCCAATTTCCAAAAGAAAAAGCATTAAATAGCAGTTACACGTTGAAGGCTTCCCAGAGCAGGAAGAGGCTTCCCCTGCAGAAGGAAATTGCTCTGACCAAGCTGTCAGATGCCCCACGTTGCACAACAATCAGTGTCTGAAGGAATTTGTTCCCATGGTAGTTCCACCTGCACGATTGGCTGTGCTTGTTCTCTTCCGGATGCAGCCTTTCCAGAGCCTGGGTTTAAGCTACACTCTTCATTCAAGCACAGGTCTTCATTGAATCAAGCCAACAGGAAAGAAAATCAGCATTCAGTCTTCACCACCCCACTCGAAGAAGTCAATTATAAAAACAAATTAAAAAATAGAATCAACGCAAACACATCTCTGACAAGTGGACAGTAAACGAAGAGATGCCTGGCTGAGACACGCGGGTGCTGGGGACAAAGAGAGGGAGATCTGAAAGGTTCCCCACCCCTGGGAGCACCCTGAAGGTGCACACACGACCAACACCGGGCTTCAGGTGCTTCTCCCAGCGGTGGAATTGCAGTTGGGAAGGGCCAGGCTGTTCCTGGATGTGGAAAAGGGGCTCAGGCAGCAGGAAAGGACCCACAGAGCCGACCCATGACAGCAAATCCATGATGGCAGGAATGGGGAGAGCTTGGCTCTGTAGTCTCAGCCACCTTCCACAGCCCAGACCCCATTCCCAGACTGGGAACACACACGGACACTCAGGAACGTGTCAAATGTGGTCCCAGGTACCACACAATGTGCAGAAGCCACATTCCCACTCCTATGGGAAACTGAGCCCTGATTTTCCAAGCCCCCCATTTAGGATTGAATCACAAGTTTTGAGTGTCTTTTTTCCTCCCCTTAAAAAAACAAGAAAAAGACAACAAAGGTGCTAGCAAGTGTTTGCCCAAAAGCAGGAAGGCAGGACAGAATGTGGGAGAACTGTCACCATCTGCTCCCAAAGTACCAGCCCAGCACAGGGGCTGTCCAGACAGCAGCACAGGGGACAGCCAGGAACTACTCCCACCACCAGGATGTCCCCCTGCCCTCGGAGGAATCAGCTGCGTTGCTTTTGGTGTCAGGCCAAGGTGCTTTGCTCAGGTAAAGCCTTTGCAACCCCAAGCAGCTTTCCCTGAGCAAGGGCCGGAGTCAGAGGCTTCTCTGGGAACATTCAGCTGGTCTAAGGTACAGTAACAGCGACCTGGAAAGGCTCCTCCTCCTCCAGCTCCACCCAAAACCCGAAGCTTGCAGGGATGGAAGAGCAGCAGGAGCCGCCCCGGCCCGGCCCCGCCCCGGCTGCAGCGGATCCCGCGTGTCCTTGGCCCTGTCCAGAGGATACTTTGATCTGTGGTGATGGCTGAAGTATTTACAGGTATTTGCAGCAGGTATTTACAGTCCTTCTGCAGCCCGCAGGCCGATTTTCTCCTCCTCTGCTCCCAGTCAGTCCGGAGTGGGCTTCCGTAGGGAGAAGGGCCGGATGTTGAAGTGCCTGCTCAGCTGGCTCACCTGGGGAAGGCAGACACGGGATTGGGTTATCCTGGATCCCGGGGGGTTATCCCGGCTCCCAGGCATGAGCAGCAGAGCAGGCAGAGCCCCAGACCTGCTCCTTGTTCCCACCAAGGCCCTGCCAGCCACTGTGCCCAGCCCACCCCTGCCCAGCCCCATCCCTGTCCCAGGCACTGCTTCCTCAGGGAACAGCCCTGCTCCCTTCCCAACCTTCCCAAACAACATCTGGGAGCAGGCTCACCCTCTGCTTTTCCCCTCCACAGGGGCAGGAGTTGGGAATGCTGAGCCCAGGCCTGCAGGATTTTACCCTCCTCCTTCATTATCCTGTTTAAATTCATTTGATCATCTCAGATATCTCTATAAAATATTCCTGAATCCATTCAAAGCCAGAGCTGGATAATTTACTTCCTGCAAAAGGAGGCTGAGCTTGACACAGTCAGGGCAGAGGCTTTAATCCTAATCATTCTCCCCAAATTCAGAGCAGTTTGGGATTAAGCTCCAATCCCAAAGCCTTTAAAGGCTCTTCAGCTCAAAGTGAAGAGGAGCTGGCACAGATGGGCCCTTGGAAAGGCAGAGGGAGGGAAAGAGGGAGCAGAGAGGAGCAGAGCACTGGGAATCTCCCAGGAGGGCATGGGCAGGAGGATTACACCACCAGCTCAGCCCCATCTCCAGCTGTGATTCCAAGACCAAATTTATTTAAGCTTCTTAGTAATTCAAATCCTTCTTGCCCAGAAGCCTCATTACACTAATTGGAAAGACAAGGCAACCTGGCTATTACTCCTTGGCTGTAATTACAGCTGGCACACGACTCCACAGGCTCTGGGGTGGAACTGGGGCTCCCAGGGGAAGGGGCTTCCCAAGGAGGGTGTCCCCACTTCAGCTGGGACACGTGGCCCCTTGTCCTCCTTCCTCAGCAGCTTCCCAGTGGGACTCTGGGCTTCTCCAAGTTTGTTCTGTTAATCCAAACTCAGAGCATGAGGAGGAAACCAATCCCTGGATCTGTGCACAGATGGACAGAAGGAAGGGAGGCCCTGGAGCTGCTGTGTTCCCACTGCCCCCATCAGGAAAATCCCCACTCCAGCCTGGCTCTCTCAGCACCTTGGAGACCTCAGTGGGAGATTCAGAGCCCCTTGCAGGGCCTAAAGGGGCTCCAGGAGAGCTGCAGGGGGACTGGGGACAAGGCATGGAGGGACAGGAGCCAGGGAATGGCTCCCAGTGCCAGAGGGCAGGGCTGGATGGGATCTTGGGAATTGGCAATTGTTCCCTGGCAGGGTGGGGAGGGGCTGGGATGGAATTCCCAGAGCAGCTGGGGCTGCCCATGGATCCCTGGCAGTGCCCAAGGTCAGATTGGACACTGGGGTTGGAGCACCCTGGAACAGTGGAATGTGTCCCTGCCATGGCAGGGGTGACACTGGATGGGCTCTGAGGTCACTCCCAACCCAAATTCCAGGATTTTGTGCTTGGTTTCCCACTCATCTGACACACCCCAGGGGAAGGACAGCCCCTGCCACATCCTGTGCAGTCCCCTTCAATCCCATGCAAGCCACAAGGAATCCACCCCATATCCCACAGGGCTCACAGAACCATTCCCAGCCATATTCCCAGTTTCACACAGAGCACTCCCTGCCCCAAGCAGCAGCACTCCCAGCCACAGCCCAGCCCCAGGAGGTGTCACCTACCACGACCACCCCGTAGTGGATGTGTGCCAGGGTGAGGAAGGCTGTCAGCAGGTACAGCAGGAGCGTTTCACTGCCTGGAGCCAGCCCAGACACCACCAGGAGCAGCACGGCCGCGATGGGCAGCAGCATCCAGTTGAGGGGCTGGCACCGTGTGCTGCTCATCTGGCACACGATCAGCTGGCACTGAGGGGACAGGGACAGAGCCTGAGCCTGCTGTGGGCTCTGGGAGCAACAGATGTTTGTCCCCAGAGCAGAGGGGATGGTCACTTGTGTGATCTGTGACACTGTCCCCCGTGCTGGCACTGCTGGGGCACCTCCAGTGCTGGGGGCAGCTCTGGGCCCCTCCTGACATAAGAGAGACCTGGAAGGGCTGGAGAATGTTCAGGGAAGGGAATGGAGCCCCAGGAGAGACTGAGGGAGCTGGGAAGGGGCTCAGCCTGGAGAAAAGGAGGCTCAGGGGGGCCCTTGTGGCTCTGCACAAGTCCCTGACAGGAGGGACAGCCATGGGTGGTTGGGCTCTGCTGCCAGGGAACAGGGACAGGACAAGGGGAAATGGCCCAGGCTGGGCCAGGGCAGGCTCAGGTTGGACATCAGGAGGAATTTCTCCATGGAAAGGGTTGTTAAACATTGGAAAAGGCCCAGGGCAGTGGTGGAGTCCCATCCCTAGAGGGATTTTAAAACCCCCTGGATGTGGCACCTGGAGCAGGGGTGACCTTGGCAGTGCTGGGGGACAATTGGACTCAGTGGTCTCATAGGGCTTTTCCAACCTTAACATTCCCATTATTCTACCACTAGGCAGCTAAATTAAATTTTGACCAAAAATGTAGCCCTCCCATTTTAAGTTTATCCCCAAAAGGAGGCAGGAACTCCTTTCCCATCAGCACTTTGCTGCTCACAGCACATGTGGAAACTCAATTTAACCAATTCTCCAGTCCCTCAAGCATAAAGCAGAAGCTCTTACAGAGATGTTGGCAAAGGCTGTTCCAACCATGAAATAGAAGAGCCTGGGCTGGACCTCCAGGATGTCAGTGGGGGACAGGAAGATCCAGGTGGTGCAGAGCAGGAACAGCAACACCGGTGACACCAGGGGCAGCAGGATTTCATACACAGAGTGGTGCTTCAAGGTGTTATTTTTATAGGCCCTGAAACACAAGCAAAGAAAGGAAAATGCATGGAATGACTGAGAAATCCCTGGTGCTGCCTGCAGTAAGTACCTGAAGGAGCTCCAGGAGCTGCAGAGGGACTGGAGTGAAAGGACAAGGGGGAATGATTTCCCACTGACAAAGGGCAAGGATGGATGGGATGTTGGGAATTAGGAATTCTTGGTTGTGAGGGTGGTGAGACCCTGGCACAGGGTGCCCAGAGCAGCTGAGGCTGCCCCTGGATCCCTGGCAGTGCCCAAGGCCAGGCTGGACAGAGCCTGAAGCACCCTGGGACACTGGGAGCTGTCCCTGCCCATGGCAGGGGGTGGCACAGGATGAATTTTCCACCCCCTTCCCACCCAAACCCTGCTGGGGTTCTACAAAACTCACTTGTAGAAGTTGTACAGGCTCATGGGCAGGGTCACAGTGAGGGCACAGGCTGGAAGAGAAAAGTGCCACGTTAGTGCCCCGGGGCACAGGGGACACCCCATGCACCCCGAACAGGAGGCTCTGGCTGGGCTCTGCTTTAAATTCCCTGCACCAAAAATAGCTCCTGGTGCCCCAGGAATAGCTCAGCACATTTGGAAGAAGCTGCTCTCAAGTCTGGCCCAAGAGCTGTAATTAAAAGTTAAAGTCTGCTGTAAGTTGAAGACATTTCCATTTGAAAGGGCTGCATTAAGGAGCTCGGAGTTTGTGCTTTTAAACAGTGACAAAGCTTAATTATAATACAACTCTAATGAGACACGAGTGCACACTCCTCAAATGACATGGCTGGGCACAAAAGTTTTCACAAGAAAGACAATTTGCTGTTTCTCTGGCTGTGTGCAGACATTTCCAGAGGCCACCTTGCCAAAAAGTTGTCATTTAACTGGATAAATGATACAAAGCACCCAAATAACTGAAAAATCCTGACCTAAATCAGAACCATCAACTTTATCCATGATATTCCAGCACAACTCCTTCCCTGTTTATCCAGCAGAAGGCATGTGAACAGAGCTGGAAATACTCCTGCTTTAATAACCCAGCTCCTCTCCCCCGTGTGGGAACTGGGCTCCATTTCTCATATAGGAAAAGCACATTCATTATTCAGGTCAAGTCACAGCTGTCAAAGGAAAGCTGGGAACATCTACCTGATAAAAGTGCAAGTACATTTAACACACTAATTAACTCAAAATTAAGCAATTACAAAGAACACCTGAAGGGAAACAGAAAATAAACTGAGCAGAATTTGTGATTTAGGCAATGGCATTGAACAACATCAGCTCAGCTCTACCCTTTGCAGTGGCTTATTTTGACTGACCACACTCAGAGAGTGAGGCTGGGCCTTTATTTCAATTTTATTATAATTATTATTATAATGATGTAATGTTCAGGTGGGTGGATGGAGGGCAGGATCCCCAAACAGCAGAGCTCCCACCCACCTCCATGGCTGCAACCTCCCTCCCACGCTGTGTTTGGGCTCTGGGGTGAGAGGGAGCCCCAGAGCAGAAAAACAAAAGTGTCCTGACCCCTCCAAACCAGCCCAAGGCTGGGGAGGCTCCACTGAGAGCCAGGTCCCACCACCCCCTGCACATTGGGCTTTATCCCCTGGAAACTCTGGGTTTACCACACTGGTTTTACCCCCAGGCTCTCACTGAGGACAAACTAAGCTTGGCTGGAGTGAAGTCAGCCCAGGCAGAGCAGAGTTAAGTTCTCCAAAATAACTCTGCAGGAGACAACCCTGTTTTGAAATCCTGGGAAAGATTTTCAGGCTGTGAGAACACCCTCAATTAGTCACTTCAACAACAGCCCGGGGGCAGCAAACAGAGCAGTGTTAGCAGGTCATTAGCAGGGGTTTGGGAAAAAGGTGAAGTTTAAAAGACAGGCTTCAACATGGAGTTTCTTACCAATAATCATTGCAGTGAATAGGTCTCTATATAAGAAATTAAACAGGAAAGGTGCATACCAGGCCTCAACTCCCACAAAGGCTGTCACTATGTAGACAATTGAAATGGTCTGAAAGAAAGCACAGGACAAGCAGGGGTGAGAAATGAGATGGGCAAGTCTGGCAGCACCTGGCTGGCAGCACCAAGCGTGTGCCAGGCAGCTCCAGGGAAAGGCAGCTCTAAGCTATGACATGTTCAGTCCTACCCACCAGCAGGAAGGAGAAAATAAAGCAAATCCACAAATATCCCATGTTACCAGGTGTAGGAAGGAAGATCTGCTGAGAAGGGATTGGATTGGGCAGTGCCCATGCCCTGTGCTGGCACTGCTGGGGCACCTCCAGTGCTGGGGGCACCTCTGACAGGAGAGACCTGGAGGGGCTGGAGCTGGGAAGGGAACGGAGCTGGGAAGGGAATGGAGCCCCAAGAGAGGCTGAGGGAGCTGGGAAGGGAATGGAGCCCCAGGAGAGGCTGAGGGAGCTGGGAAGGGAATGGAGCCCCAGGAGGGGCTGAGGGAGCTGGGAAGGGAATGGAGCCCCAAGAGAGGCTGAGGGAGCTGGGAAGGGAATGGAGCCCCAGGAGAGGCTGAGGGAGCTGGGAAGGGGCTCAGCCTGGAGAAAAGGAGGCTCAGGGGGGACCTTGTGGCTCTGCAAAAGTCCCTGACAGGAGGGGACAGCCGGGGGGGGTCGGGCTCTGCTCCCAGGGAACAGGGACAGGACAAGGGGAAATGGCCTCAGGCTGGGCCAGGGCAGGCTCAGGGTGGACATCAGGAGGAATTTCTGCATGGAAAGGGTGCTCAGGCCTGGCAGGGGCTGCCCAGGGACATGGTGGAGTCTCATCCCTGGAGGAATATAAAAACCACGTGGAAGTGGCACTTGGGGCCATGGGCCAGCGGTGGCCTTGGCAGTGCTGAGGACAAGGCTGGACTCGATGGTCTCAGAGGGTTTTTCCAACCTCACTGATTCTATGAGGAGGACATGACCAGGAGCTGCAGGAGAGATGCCCCAGCACAGCCTTGAACTCTCGAGGTGACCACAGCACAGGTTTTACACAAGTTGCAGTGACCCCGGAGGGGTCATTCAGGGACTCTTCCTTATCCATCAGCTGCTGGATTACAGGGAGAAGCTCACCAGGGCTATTTCAGCTTTAATAGTCCCCTGAAGCTGGGTGGAACACGCTGCTCTGCCCTCCACCCCTGCCTTTCTCCAGCAGGCAGCTCAAAGACCTGGGTTAAGCAACATTTTGGGAGAAAGGATCAGAGTACAGTCAGGGCCCAGCTCTGGTCTGCTTGTAGTAGGAGAAATGATTATTCCAATTAATGCAGCTGCATTAATTGAACTTTCCTTCCAGCTCGTTGCATTTCCCACCCAGCATCTGACAAACCAGAGGATAAATAAATGGACATAAGATAATGAGGTAAAAGGAAGAAGCTTTTTTACAATGAGGGTGGTTGCCCAGAGAAGCTGTGGCTCCCTCATCCCTGGAAATGTCCAAGGCCAGGCTGGACAAAGCTTGGAGCAGCCTGGGCTGGAGGAAGGCACTGCCAGGTGAGCTGCCTCATCCCCAGGTCCCAGTTCTCTTCAGGAAGAGCTTCCTGCAGAGAATTCCTTAAGGAGGGATGGACACACCAACACCCCAAGGGTCCATCACCATCAGTCTCAACACCCACTGCCCAGGGACCATGGTCTGGAGGGGCACCTCCCCAGGGATCTTTGCTTCAGGAACAGCAATTAACAAACCAATTACCTCTGCTGAATTTTTGAGCAAGATGCTGCCAGTGCCAAAAGGCATCCCAAACTTCCAGGCTTTACCCACACTGGTACCACATAGGGAACTACATAAAGCAACCATTCCAGTGGGCAGAACATGCAGGAAGCAGGGAGAGGAGAGCCAAGGCCATGTCCATCCTTCAAGCCTTGTTTGTCATGGAGAGTCCCTGTCCATGGACTGACTCCATGACTGACAATGCTTTGGATCCACAGCAGAACACACCCCTCAGTGGGCAGCACTGCACCCAGCAGCTTCTCAGGGCGTCAACTCACCACCTGGCTGACGTCATATCCCCAGGGCAGGAAGAGAATCCCTGTGTTATACTTCTCCCAGTGGGAGAGGATGAAGGAAAACAAGACCACCCACAGCAGGAGGTAGAGCACGAAGACGCTGACGCCGGTGGAGCCCCGGCCGAAGGTGGAGTACACGGTGACCACAAAGTACACGCAGGCCCAGCTGTCCAGGCCGTGGTCAAAGAGCTCTCCCAGGGGGGTGCTGGAGTTGGTCCGGCGTGCCTGCTTCCCATCAACACCATCTGGGAAGAGGGAGAGAAAAATGGATGATGTGTTAGTCTTTGAGGTAAGTCTTAGGAGCTCTCAGAGAAATACATCACACCTGAGATAGCTCAGATAGCCAGAACGGCATAAAATTAGCAGGGTGGCTTCTGAGGTAGTGTTGGAAACAGAAAAAGGTTTAATAAAAGGCAAATTAACAAAGCTCTTACGGAGAAAAAATGAGCCAGGGGCAAGAGGTTCTTGCTCCTGCTAAAACACCCCACATCCTTTGTTCTCTTCTTTATCTAGTGAATTACCTATGTGGGACCTCTTGGCCTCTGTCTAATCAGACAGCCCCAGGTTTGAGTGGAAGTCCAAAAGGTCCTATGAGGTGTCTTTTGTACCAAACTGGGAGAGAAACTTCTGGGCTTTTTGCCTTTTTAAGCAGATAAAGAATAATTTAGTCACTCCATCAACAGGGGGCACATTGCTACACATGGAGCTCTCCTGGACACTCCACACAAAGCAGTGGGCCAGGGAACAGCAGCTTTCCCCATTTCCACCCTCAGTCAGTGAGTGGACTTCCCACTCCTGCTCCATGGGAGGCTGGAAAATGCAACAGGTCTGATGAGATTATATTTATTCCCTTATGTTTCCTTTATATTCCTTAGAGCAGTTTCTTCCTGTGCCTGGAGCTGGAAAGGGACGTGGGACAAGGGATAGAGGAACAGGACACAGGGAATGGCTTCAAAGTGGAAAAAGGGAAATTTGGGTGGGATATTGGGAAGGAATTCTTGGCTCTGAGGCCTTGGCACAGGTTGGCCAGAAAAGCTGTGGCTGCCCCTGCATCCCTGGAAGTGTCCAAGGCCAGCCTGGATGGAGGTTGGAGCAACCTGGTGTTGGATTAGGCATGTTTACACAGGCGTGTTTTGTTTGTTTACAAGCAAATACATACTATGTGAACCTTTATGAGACCTTAAGAATTCTCTACAAATTCATTTCCCACATTTGGGATAGTGGAAAGTGTCCCTGCCCATAGCAGGGGGTAGAACCAGAGGATTTTGCAGGTCCTTTCCAACCCAAACCATTCTGGGATTCTCTGATTATTTAGAGCAGACCCAAGACAGAGTTTCAAAGTTCATCTCAAAGTCAGTTCCAGTTTCCTCCTTTCCCATCAGATGCCCAGGGACAACTTCCTTATCTCCACATTGCAAAGCAGCTCCCAGAAACTGCTGGGAGCACACAACATAATACTTCCCATGGGGAGAGAGGGAAGAATCACAGCATGAGTGGGTGACCCTGAAAACTCTTACCTAACGTGTAGGCCATGAAGTTGAGGAGCCCCACCACGATCCACACACCATTTGGAACATGCTGGTGATCAGGAGCTGCAGGGATCAGACAGACCAGAGTCAGGACAGTTCACGATGTGCTTCCTGAGGGTTTATTTTGGCCCAAAAAGCACAGCTACGAGGACTCAAACAGTGAATCTGGGATGTGAGCTTTGCAGGATGAGATGGCAGAGCTGCCCCATATCAGCTCATGAAACCAGGTCAGTGAGGACTTTGCCTTTCAGGACATATTTGTCCTTTGCTCCCAGCTCTCTGAAATCATGGGACCTGAGAACTGGGGCCAGTTCTGCAGTGCCACTGCAGGCTGTGTGGAAGTGCGTGCAGAGGACACTCCTCAGTCAGTCACTGGCTCACAGAGCATCAAGTGGAGCCTCTTCGATGTGGCAGCTCCCTGCCCCCGCAGGAACATGCCAGGATTCCCCGCCCAGTCTCCAGTCCCATCCTGCCAATGGAAACCGAGCTCTTCCCCAACAGCACCTCCACCTCCTCCAGCACGGCTCAGGCAGGGAGCCAGCAGAGCTGGCTGCACTTCACCCCATACCCACACTCGTGCAGCAAGGCTTTGTGAATTTCCTCGGATCACACCTTCAATTTCTCCTCTGATGGACAATGTTGTATTTTGTATCATGAGAAAAATGGAATGAATGTGAACATGATCCAGATTCAAGCTACTACCCAAAATAAAACCTAATTTGGCACTTTCAGCATGCTGATTAATACCCACACTGTGTTGGTTGTGGTAGAAGAAGAGTAACAATTAATTATTCTTGTCCAGCACCTTTCTCCCCTGTTAATATTTATTTCCTAATGGATATCGTGGTAGGCTGCAATCAGGGAGCCCAAAGAGAAGGGCAGGAAAAGGCAGGAGGGCACAGGGAGGTCTCTGGGGGAACAGTGATCCCCTGAAATGCCACCTCCTGTTTCCTCAGGGCAGCAGGATGGTGCCCTTCCAGCAGCAAAGGGAAGGAGGGTACCACATCTGCAAAGCCATCCAAGGAGGAGGGAAGGCACAAAATTCTGGAGCAGCACCAGGAGAAGTTCTGTCTCCAAGCAGGACATGTAAAACATGTATGTGAAAGGGTCCCAACCTATCAGCTTCTCCATCCTTCCAAAGCCAATTTTTGAGAGGCTGGGAGAGTTAGGGATGTCCAGCCTGGAGAACAGAAGGCTCCAGAGAATTCTCAGAGGCCCTTCCAGGGCCTAAAGAGGCTCCAGAAGAGCTGGAGAGGGTGGGACAAGGGCCTGGAGGGACAGAACAAGGGGGAATGGCTTCCCACTGCCGAAGGGCAAGGATGGATGGGACACTGGGGCTTGGAGCAACCTGGGATAGTGGAAAGTGTCCCTGCCCCTGGCAGGAGGTGGGACTAGATGGGCTTTAAGGTTCCTTCAACCCAAACCATTCTGGGATTCCATGATTCTGGATGTCTGATGCCCTGGGGGTTTTCACCTTGAGCTACTGACAGCTTTTGTTCCCATGGCTCATGGATCTTTACAGCCCAAACCCTGGCCAACAGCCACAGGTGTCACCTGAACCTTCAACAGCTTTGACTTATCTACCAATAAAGGCAATCCCAAGAAAGCAAGATTTCTGCCATGTAACTGTGTTTTGATGATGGGTCCAGTTTAGAACTCCACAAACTCTCCTGAGCAACCTAAACCAGACCTGGCAGGGTCTAAGGGAGAGAAAAACACAGAGGAGAAGCTCCTGAGAATTATCACACTGCATTAATGCTTTCCCTGGGACTCCTCCATGTGCAAAGGAACACGACTGAACTATTGGATTCGCAGACAGATGAACATGGGGACTGTTAGAAAAGTTTAAAGCTGTGAATGGTGAAGCTCAGAAAGAGGATTTGGCCTTGTTAGTCTGATGTGCTGGTGGTTTTGCCAAGAGGGGAACGAGCCGGGATGTGAAAAACAAGGCTCTACCAGCTGATTTCAGGGAAGCAGCACTTCCTAACATTTTCCTGTTAGATTTTCAAACACGGGCACTGGGTTGCTTGCTCTGCAGGCAGAGCCAATTCCAACCCAAGACTCCAGTTGTCTCCTCCTCCCTGTCCCACCCACTGCCAGCCAGGAGCACCTTTCCCTGGCAGCCGGAGGGAAGGTGTCACACTCTGACAAGTCCTTGTCACAAAATCCAGAGAGTTCAATCCCCTCCTCTGTCCCAGTCACTCTGGGAAGGCCCAGACCCAGAGGCCTCACCAATTCCCAGCAGAGGAGGTGAGACAGATTTCCCACCTGACCAGGAACATGCAGCCTTACCAGAAGCATAAAAGTCAGGGTCGAAGTATGCCATGAGGAAGAAGTTGAAGACAAGCAGCAGGAAGCCAGAAAACGTTATCAAATTTGGGGCCAGCCAGGTAGGGAAGATCTATGGGAAAGCAGCAAAAGAACAGATGAACTCATTAAAACATGGACTGAGGAGCAGGTGCTGCTCCAGCCATGGTTGCACTGTCTGGGTGTTAGACAACACTGCCAGGAGCATCCTGGGGCAGCAGGAAGCGTGGGGCTGGGATGCAGGCGTTCAGGGATTGGGGGCAGGCTGCAGGCAGCCCCTCACTCATTAGTGGCACCACAAACGAAGCAGCTGATGGTGTTACAGAGCTGACCTGGGCTGTGCTGTCCTGCCCAGGGTGGGACAGGGACTCACCTTCACAATGGCGTTCCAGAAGGGATGCATGACATACAGGGACAGGGGGTTGCTGTCCACGGCGCTGTACTGGGAAAGGGAAACAAAAAACAACAGTTAGGGCTCCAGCAATGTACAGAAACAGCCAGACATCTGGAATCTTCTGAGCCACATCTGTGTGGAACCCCCACAGGACTCCTGATGTACCCCCCAGCCTCTGGAAATGCCAGCTCCAGATCTATGAGTGGACACAGGCAAGGAGCAAAATGCTGATCCTTTCAACTGCTTCCAACTGCTCTGTCCCACCTGGATGATGAGAAATGCTCTGGGTCCTACCCCCCAACAGGCCATCTGTCACCTCTGGAAATGCCAGCTCCAGATCTCTGAGTGGACACAAGCAAGGAGCAAAATGCTGATCCTTTCAACTGCTTCCAATTGCTCTGCCCCACCTGGATGAGGAGAAATGCTCTGGGTCCCCCCAACAGTGCCATCTGTCACCTGCTCTGCTGTGACCCCTTTGTTCCCTTGCTGGTCCCAGTCTCCATCTTCACTTCCAGCAGTGGGACTGGGAGCCCCTTGAGCAGGATGGGTTTCAGAGGTCCCCTCTCCACTGAGGAGCTGAGATTTCACCAGAGGCAGCTTTGGGAATGGGGAGGGAGAGCTCGTACCCCTCATCCTATCATTTGAGGTGCTCAGGGTGTGTTTGTGGTAGGGGAAATAGAAATAGAAATAAAAATCAATGATCTAGACAAGGCATGAAACAACATCCAGATAGAAAGTTAAAATTTGACATCATTTGGCTCTCAAGAGCAGCACGAGCCATTATCTGCTCTCACAGCCCCTTCCAAACACAGATTACCCTGGCTAAAGTCCTCTTCTCCCAGGAACACTTTGATAAGAATGCCAAGAACAATTCCATAGGCTACCAAACTCCTGGGCTCACATGCTCGGTGCTGGGCTGGGCAGAACCTGCTGCTCACCCACCTGCTTGGGACAGCACCCTCAGCTCCAGCACAGCATCTGCCTGAGTCCAGTCCCAGCCACAGAATTCCAGAGTGGTTTGTGTGGGAAGGAACCTTCCAGAAACTCCAGTGCCAGCCCCTGCCATGGGCAGGGACACCTTCCACTGTCTCAGGGTGCTCCCAGCCCCATCCATCCTGGCCTTGGGCAGTGCCAGGCATCCAGGGGCAACCACAGCTGTACTGGGCACTCTGTGCCAGGGCCTCACCCCCTCACAGCCAAGAATTCCTTCCCAATATCCCACCTAACTCTCTTTTTTCACTTTGAAGCCATTCCCTGTGTCCTGTCCCTCTATCCCCAGTCCCTCTGCAGCTCTCCTGGAGCCCCTTCATTCCCTGCCAGGGGCTCTGAGCTCTCCCTGGATCCTTCTCCCATCCAGGTGAGCACCTCCAGCTCTCCCAGCCTGGCTCCAGAGTAGAGTAGAGGGACCCCAGCCCATGGAGCAGCTCTGTGGCCTCCTTTGGACTCATTCCAACAGCTACCACATTTGGTTTGGTTGGTAAAAGGAAACCCCTCAGCAAAGAGCAGCTCCAAGTGATCCCTCCAGCCCATGGCCTTGAACCAGCCCCTGTCACTGCACCCATGGATTGCTCCAACCTGTTCCTCTCCTTGTCTGCATTCCCCACTTTTCCCTGGAAGCCCAGAAGTGGTGGGAAAGGGCAAAGCAAAACCTCCCCAAGAAACACACCAGGACCAAGAAGGGATAAGGGACCAAGATGGGTCTCGCTGGGGTCCCATTTCACAGCATTTGCTCCCTCCTGGGTGAATCCCATCCTTGGCAAGGATTTCTGTACCCCCTCCCTGTGCAGGGCCAGTCCATCTCCCTGGGATTCAGCCCCAGAGGCTGTGTCCCCACAGGAGCAGCAGAGCAAGAAGCAACAAACCCCAAAGCCGTATGGAGGCAACTCTAAGCCGCAAGGAATTTCCAATCTCAGCTTAATGCAATTTTGGGGGGCAGAATTCCAAATGCTTTACAAGATAATAGGATTTTGAAGCACCAGTTAGGGGAGGAGGAGAGACTGATTTAATCTCATTATCCCCAAAACAGCCTGGAACAAGAAAACAGATGCAAGGCTTGGAGTGAGGCAGGGGAAGAGCTCCAGAGCCTCCATGCCTGTGCTTGGAAGGTACCTCAGGGAAATTTCACCAGACTCATGGCTTGGGAAGTTTCCCTCTCTCCCTGCAAGAGCTGAGGATAATATTCAATAAACAGCTTTCCCCATGGCCACACATGTCCCCACCTTGCTTGCAGAACTCAAAGAGCTGGCAAGAGCACTTTCTTGGAGAAAGGGCAGCTGCTCTGCAGAGGTTTGCTGATGCAACCATGGAATATCCTGGGTTGGAAAGGACCCACAGGGATGCTGGAGTTCAACCTTTGTCCCTGCCCAGGCCCCCAACAATCCCACCCTGCACATCCCTGAGAGCATCTCCCAATGTTCCTGGAGCTCTGGCAGCCTCGGGGCTGTGCCCATTCCCTGGGGAGTCTGGGCAGTGCCCAGCACCTCTGGGGGAAGAACCTTTCACAATATCCAACCTAAACCTCCCTGGCACAGCTCCAGCAGTTCCCTTGGGTCCTGTCCCTGTCCCAGAGATAGAGTTGCCCCTCAGGAGGAAGCTGATGACATCCATGAGCTTCCTCTCAGTCTCTTCTCCAGCTGAACAAGCCAAGTGCCCACTGTGTGCCCCCTGCAGACCCTTCCCCATTGGGTCTGTGCCCCTCTGGATTCTCTGCCACAGCTTCAGATCCCTTCTATGCCCCCCAGCTCCTGCCAGGCTCCAGCCAGGACACTCCTCTGTGTGCTGAGCAAGGCCAGCCATGCTGTGCCCACTCTGGGGACATCCAGGGGCACAGGGACAGAACCAGGGCAGCTCTGGTGCCAGGCTGGCTGCCACCCTTGGGGACAGTGCTCTGGACAGCCAGGACACGGATGCCTGCCCAGGACAGCTGCTCCCAGAATACCAATGAGCTGCCAGGCACCTTCAGGGACAGATCCCAAGACATCCTGGCCATGCTCAGCCTCCTCCAGCTGCTTTTCCTGGCAGGGTCTTCCTTACAAACTACTAAAGTTGTCCCTTCCACCTCTTCACTTGTCAACCCCAAACCCAGCAGTGTTTGAGCCTGGCACTGGCTCCATCATTCCCTCACCTCATCCTCACTGGAAATCAGTGTCACCTCCTGTATTTTGGACCTCCACACACTGGTCTAGTGACTCACATCCCTCTATAAATCGTTCTTCTATCACGACCAGTGATTCCCACCAGCCTGGACTCTGGATTTCTGCCCCTTTGCCCCTTTTTCAGGGAAAGAAGGTTAAAGGAAAAGGAGAAGTGCCCAGAAGGAATTTCAAACACCCCAGAGTCTCCTTCCCAAAGCAGTCAGGTATTTGTAAATGGCCCTGCTCTAAAATAGCTCCGTGCTCACAGACACAGCTTCTCCTCACGGCTGCAGGGAGGAGCCAACCAGCCCAGACAGCTCCCTTGGGACTGGGGTCAGAGCTCCTCAGGGAAAGAGCAAAACCAGCAGCAACAATCCCTGGCAGCACACAGGAGCCTCCTGTCCATGCCAGGATGGCTCCAGGGAGCCACAGGCACCCCAAGGGTTGGGGACAGGCCCGGTGGCTGTGGTGCCATCGCAGACGAGCTGGCTGGCGTCGTTACGGGATTTACAGACACAAATGGCTTGTATGGCTTCAACCCAACATTAATCCTGCAACCAGGACACCTCTGGGAGATCCAATTATGTGTCCAAAGAGGAAAAAAAAATACAGATTTATAGCCCAGATTCTTCTAATGGTCTTCCTGTCCCGGAAAAAACAATTCTGCTTTGAAGTAATCTGGTTACCCAGAGCCAGCAGCAGAACAAACATTGCCACAGAATCCTGGAGAATCCTGAGCTGGGAGGGACCCACGTGGGTCACCAGGTCCAGCTCCTGGCCCTGCAGAGGACATGCCAAGAATCCCACCATGTGCCTGGTGTGATTCACCCCATCACCACTGTCTGGGCCCAGAGGTGTTGGGGTGTGACACCCAGGTGGGCTGGGGCAGCACAGCACTGGTGGCACCTGGGCTGAGGACAGAACAAAGATGGATTTGCACATGGATCCCATCTTGCTCCAAGTAGGATCAGGGCACTCAGCAGAGCAGCTCCAGCAAGACCACAAGGCTGCTCCCTGCAAATCTCCTTAAATACAAAGAGGGCACAAGGCTAAGAACCTTCTCCCCTCAGGCTGAAGATAAGGCAGGAGGCAGAAAACTCCACCAATCCCAGTAAATGGAAGCGAGCAGAGCCGTGCCAGGTAAAACAAGGCACGTTTGCCCTATGCCCACCCTTGGCTAGCGTGTGAGGAGTCACCTCACCCTTTAATGGTACTGATTAACTCGAGCCCTGTTTGCCTTTTCCAAGGTCACTTCTCAGCTGGCAGCAGAAGGGAGAGTGTTTGCAGTGCAGAGCTGCACCCACCACATGAGCCCGTGGCTTTGGAAGCTGCAGGAGGGATGTGGATGTCCTGGCTGTGTGTCCCAGCTGCAGCTTCAGCGTGTCCCTCCTCCTGCCTGGGTTGCACTGTGCAGGGTTCAGACATCCAGCAATGAAAGATGCTCCAAAATAAAGCATAAAGTCACAGAATCACTGAGGCTGGAGAAGTTCTCTCCAAACATTGAGTCAAACCATGCTCTGGCATGGCCAAGGCCACCACTGTCCAGTATTCCCTGGTGTCACATCCACAAGGCTTTTAAATCCCTCCAGGGATGGATACTTCAGCCCTATCCTGGGCAGCTGTGCCAGGGCAGGACAGCCCTTTCCAGGTGGGAATTGTTCCCAACATCCACCCTGAGCCTGCCCTGGCCCAGCCTGAGGCCATTCCCCCTTGTCTGTCCCTGTCCCCTGGCTGTCCCCTCCTGTCAGGGACTTGTGCAGAGCCACAAGGGCCCCCCTGAGCCTCCTTTTCTCCAGGCTGAGCCCCTTCCCAGCTCCCTCAGCCTCTCCTGGGGCTCCATTCCCTTCCCAGCTCCCTCAGCCTCTCCTGGGGCTCCATTCCCTTCCCAGCTCCCTCAGCCCCTCCTGGGGCTCCATTCCCTTCCCAGCTCCCTCAGCCCCTCCTGGGGCTCCATTCCCTTCCCAGCTCCGTTCCCTTCCCTGGACACGCTCCAGCCCCTCCAGGACTCTCCTGTCAGGAGGGGTCCAGAACTGCTCCAGGATCCAACTTTCTCTTCCCAAAGCTCCCTACAAGAATAACAGCAGAGAATTCTCTCTTGTTGGCAGGAGCCCAGGAGTGAACACCTGCAGGGTCCCAGCAAGGCCAGAGCACCATTCCTCAATAAGGAACTGCCACACTCAGCAGAAGCCCCCCCCAGCCCCCACAGCACGTGCTAATTCATTGGGAAAAGCACATTCCTGCCCTGCCAACACACTCTGATATTCACAGCCTTGCTTCTCAGACATCAGCTGGGAGATTCATGGAATCTCAGATTGCTTTGGATTGAATGGAGCTTAAAGCCCATCCAGCGCCACCCCCTGCCATGGCAGGGACACTTCCACTATCCCAGGGTGCTCCAAGCCCCATCCAACCTGGCCTGGAACACTTCCACAGCTGCTCTGGGCAAACTGTGCCAGGGCCTGCCCACCCTGCCAGGGCAGAATTCAGGGCAGTCTCTCCTTCCAGCAGGCTGTGGCTCTGTCCTGGCACTGGAATCACACCAGGGTGGGAAGGAGCTGACCAAGTCCTGACCCCATCCCACTGTTGTGTTGGTGCAGGGGAAGTCATTTCCCCATGGATACATCAACACTTGATGTTGATGGCAGGCTCTGGCAAGCAGCCTTCCAATTCCAGCTGCATCCAGCAGCTCCCTGTGCTTGGGAGCAGCAAATATCCATGAATATGGGTCAGCACCGCTTCTGCTGCAGTGGGAGGTGATCAGCTGCACAGGGCTGCACAGATGGTGAGCTCAGGGCTGGGAGTGATGAACCTTCAGGGGTGCAGGGGAGAGGATCAGTCAGCAGTGAACCTCTGGAGTGGCAATCCAGGGATCAGAACAGCGACTTGGGGGAGGGGGAAAAAAGGGCAGAGTCAAAAATGCAGGAAAAGGAAACTTGTTACAATAACACTGGGACAGCCAGAAGAGTTTCCTATGTTGCCAGAGCTGGTCTGGGCTTCAAAAAAAATAGGGGGGACGTACCTGAGAGTGGGATCAGACCATCCCTGTGTGCCCAAAGAGAACAGGAGGGACCAGGAGAGCAAGGCAGTGACAGCAGAGAAGGCAGCAGCTTCGCACCACCCCCAAACTTCCACAGCCCTGTGCTCTCCCCAAGGGCATATCCCAAAACCTGCTGCCTGCAGGGTCAGTGAGCTGCTCTGGCACCTCCAGGCTGGGATGCCCCTCACGGAGGCCATGAGCCTCCAGGGAGATTAGGCCTTAGGAAGGAATTATTCCCTTTGAGGGTGGGCAGACCCTGGCACAGGGTGCCCAGAGAAGCTGTGGCTGCCCCTGGATTCCTGGCAGTGCCCAAGGCCAGGCTGGATGGGGCTTGGAGCATCCTGGGATAGTGGAAAGTGTCCCTGCCCATGGTAAGGGGTTGGAATTAAATTATCTTTAAGTCACTTCCCATCCAAACCAGTCTGGGATTCTGTGTCAATGCACAAGTCAGTGGAACAAAAGGGAATTTCTTACAATCCCTAGAAAAAGAAATCAAGTTGAACTTTTCTATTCAAGGAAGCCACAAGCCCAGACACATCAGGGGATGATTCCAGGTAAAGAAAGGCACTGCAGGGAAGAAGGGCAATGCTACCCCCATGTTTCAACATTTTTCAAAGGTTTTAACCTTTTTTTCCAAAGCACATTTCTGCCTCTCTCTCATCCTGCCTCTCCACAAAGAAGAAATTCACAATAACAGGAAAAACCCCACACTTCACATCCAGCTTTGTGCAAGATGTGAGGCAGAGTGGGTCAGGTCACTGACACAAACCCTTGTAGTGTGGCCACTTTTGGAGCCAGCCACGGGAAGTGATACTTGAATTTCCACAATGCCCTCCCAGTTCTCTTCCAAACCCTCTGGACAGCCAAAGACTTGCTGTTCATTAGCAATGAGTAACTTTTCTGATGGAATTCCCTGCAGCCAAGACTCAACAGACACCAGTAAACATTGCAGCAAAATTTCAGCGCAATTAAAGAGCCCCAAGATGGGCTGACAAGCAGCCCACGCTCTGTTTAAGTGAGAGTTATGCACACCTTGCAACACTCAAGGCATAAACTGGGACCCAGATCTGCTTTGCATGCCAAGGAGAGAGTGCTGGAAAAGCCACCCGGCCAAAGGCACCAGCAGGCTCAGCACTTGTCACCACTTCAACTGCTCCTTCCTCTCCACAGGCCTGTGGCTGCTCATCACGGCCCCTCCGTGCCCACACTGACAGCTGGGGTTGGCAATGCAGCTTCCTGCTGCTCCCCTGGGCTCACATCCATGAGAAATCTGCTTTTAGCAGATGGCCCCAGCCACCAGCTGGGAACAGCAACCTCCTGCTTCAGGTGGGCCTGAGGCGGCAGGATGTGTGCAGCAGGAGCTGTGTCCTTCACCAAGGGAAGAGCCCAGGGGGTTCCTGCTGTGGGACAGGACAAGGAGCCCAGGAAGATGGACAGCACCTGGCTGTGTGTGCTGACACCTGGAAGCCCCCAGACCTGGGCTGATTCCCCAGTGTGGGCAGCAGGGCAGGGGGATTCTGCCCCTGTGCCCAGGTGAGAGCCCACCTGCCCTGGGCATTCCAACAGCACAAGGACCTGGAGCTCCTGCAGAGAGCCCAGAGGAGGCACCAGGGCTGCTCCAGGGCTGGAACCAGGCTGGGAGAGCTGGGGGTGCTCACCTGGATGGGAGAAGGATCCAGGGAGAGCTCAGAGCCCCTGGCAGGGCCTGAAGGGACTCCAGGAGAGCTGCAGAGGGACTGGGGACAAGGGATGGAGGGTCAGGACCCAGGGAATGGCTCCCACTGCCAGAGGGCAGCCATGGATGGGATATTGGGAAGGAATATTCCCTGGGAGGATGGTGAGGCCCTAGCACAGAGAAGCTGTGGCTGTTCCATCCCTGGAAGTGTCCAGGGGAGGTGTGGCAGCCAACACAACCACAAGCTGCCTGTGCCTGGGCGAGTCATTGTCTCATACAAAAACCCACAAAGGTTTGAAGTTCCTCTTGAAAACCCTGCAGGACCCACTGGGGACTGAAGGTGCAGTAGGTCCTGACCACAAAGAGCTTCATCACCACCACTGTGTGGCTAAAACAGGCGAGTTTGGGAATCCCCCACCAAAACATGGTTCAGTACCTTTGACACCCTGTAGAGCAAAGGCCACTGCTCAGAAACCAGCAGCACCTCAGCAGCAATTTCAGGGCTGCTCTGGGTGAAGAGATGCAAACACAGCCAGAGCAAGTCCCAGGAGTGGCACCAGCTCATCACTCATCAAAACCCTCCAGCACGTCAGAAGTGTCCCTAGAAAGCAGCACAAATCCCTTCCCCTCATCTCATTGCTTAGCACAGGGGAGAAGCTCAGCCAAGGCTCGTGAGCTGAGTCGCTCCCAGTTAATCCACGAGCGCTGCTGCTGTCTCCTCCAGCCACGGCACTGTTCAGACCACGAGAGCTGCAAGGGACATGCTAAGCTGGGCAGTGGTTCAAACCCCTGAATTAAATCACAGAAAAGGAGAAGAAAGAATAAAACCAGCTCTAACTTGGAAATTACACAGTCTAGGAGGTGCTCAGCAGGTGCCAGGCAGCACCTTGGGAAGCTGCATGTGTTTAATGGCAGGCACACACCCCGCTGTCTCAGAGCAATTAGAGGAGCCCTTGGGGAAGGAGTTAAGTGATTCCAGAGCTGGGCTCAAAGGCTTCCCCTCCTTCTCATCCTGCCTGCTATGGAGAAGCAGAGCTGGAAGGCTGGGGGGTGGCCTTTAATCGCTGTGGCCTTGAGCCTCAGGGCCATGGCCCAGCAGCAAAACACTTCCCTTTCCTGCTTCCCTTGCTCCCGGTGTTGATGTTCCATCGGTCTGAGCTGCCATCGGTGTTTCTGAACACCCTGCAGGGATCTCTTCAGGGCTCCTATCTGCAGAGCAGCCTAGAGAATCCTGCCAGGAACAGCTCCCAGCCATCTGCTTCCCACAGCCCAGCATCTGCACAGCCCAGTTCCCTGTGGCTCTCCAAGTCTGGAGGAATGGGATTTCTGGTTGAGGAGCAGAGCACCCTCTTCTTCAGGGCACAGATGGGACCAGCAGCTGGGCTCCCACCTGGAAGAAGGGTGCAGGGAAGGGAAGAGAGCATCCAGAAGGAAAATGCTTTCCACAATAAATTGCAATCCCTGAAGCCTGACCCTTGGGTGCATTCAGTGTCCCAGGTCTCCAAGCTCTCCTCTGAACATCCTTTCCATCTAACACTGGAAATGAGGAATAGAGTTGTTTCCCTGTAAGAAAACTCTTTAAGAATTTGAATAATCAAATGTGGGAAGGATTTTCTGCAGATGAGGCCTGCCAATACCATGGATCAGAGGCCCATTTGCTGCTCTCTCACCCAGGATTCCCACTATCCAAATGGATGTAGTATCCATACTTTTCCCTCCTTAGAGTGTCAGCTCTAATACACAGCATTTCAAAGGGCATCTTTAGGTCCCTTAAGGCCACCACCAGCTCCTGCTGGACAAAGAATGGAGGGTTTTTGGAGCAGCAGCTTTGCTATAAAAGGTCCTTCCCAAGTTTCATTTCAGTTTCCTCTTGCTGAACTCACGCTGGTTCCAGAAGCTTCTGGGGTGAACCACCAGCATGGTCCACCTTTGACTCAAACATGACACGTGTCATCACCTGCCCTCTCCATTCCTCCTGTGCCTCAGGTAAGGAGTGGCATTCACACCTCCTCCTTCGCTGGCATTTGCCCCAGATCAAGATCCCTGAGGATAAGATCCCAGGAATGCCTGAGGCCCACATGGCATCAGGACAAAGTCTTGTTCTTGTGCTTCACAGGGAGGAAACCAGGGCAGCAGATACTCATGTGCAGCCAGAGCCTCCTGGACAACACTTGTCACCCCAACACCTTCCCTGCTCCTGCAGGACCTGGATCAAAGAGCCACAAAGGGATCACAGCCCCTGGAATTGTCACCTGCGGCTCCATCACACCAGAGACACCAGCAGAGGACAGGATCCCTTGGGGTAGAGCTGGACAACGTGGAATCACAAGCAGCTCAGACAAGGCTGGGACAGAAAAGGCTACAGAGGAGGCAGGGCACGTGACTGGAATACAGAGAGACAGGGACAAACCATCAGAGCTGGCTGCAACTGCCAAGGACACGTGAAGCTGCAGAGCTGTGTCCTCACTTAGAATCATCAAATCCCAGAATGGTTTGGATGGGAAGGGACCTTAAAGCCCATCCAGTGCCACCCCTGCCATGGCAGGGACACCTCCCACTGTCCCAGGTGCTCCAAGCCCCAATGTCCAGCCTGGCCTTGGGCACTGCCAGGGATCCAGGGGATGCCCTCACTAGAAACAGCCACTGTGGCTGTGGCAGAGGAGCTGAGGGACATGGCAGGAGCTGGCACAGGGGACACTCCTGCAGGGGCACAGTCTGTACGAATCTGAGCTGCCCTCGCAGCCCATAGAAACAGCGATCCATGGAATGGGTTGGGTGGGAAGGGATCTCAGAGCCCATCCAGTGCCATCCCTGCCATGGCAGGGACACCTCCCACTGTCCCAGGTGCTCCAAGCCCCAATGTCCAACCTGGCCTTGGGCACTGCCAGTGATCCAGGGGCAGCCACAGCTGCTCTGGGCACCCTGTGCCAGGGCGTGCCCACCCTGCCAGGGCACAATTCCTCATTCCCAACATCGCATCCAGCCCTGCCCTCTGGCAGTGGGAGCCATTCCCTGGGTCCTGTCCCTGCAGACCCATGTCCAAAGTCCCTCTCCAGCAGAGGAAGCAAAGCAGAGCAGTCACCTCTGTGAACACTCCCAAGGGCCCCATTTCACACTTGCCCATACATTTACAGAAGGAGGTTGCCCAGAAGCTGGCCACAAGGCCATCTGCAGCCAGCTATTAAGAACTCGACCTCTGGCATCCAACTGCAAGTTTCCACTCCAAAATAGCAGGGCCTGGCTGCAGCTTTCTTGGCAAGGGACACCCACACCTGGCAGTAACAGTGTTGGGGTTTGGCAGAGGACATTCAGCACCAACCAGAGCAGGGTGCATGGATTGCTTTTTCCTGGGCATGTGGACACACAAATCCTGCTCCATGGCCTCAAAACAACCACTGCAGTTTGGATACTGAGACCTCCAGCCTGCCAGGACCAGCCATCACCTACCCCAGGCTGACAAGTCACAAGTGCTGGAGCAGACACAGCTGGCATTTGTGCAGCCTAGGGGGAAGCCTCAGCAGCTGCCAGGCAGGGCTGGGACACATCACCTACACAGCATGGATTTGGTCCCTCTGTTCCCAGCTCAGCTGAGCCTGTCTCCAGAGGGATATTTCCTCCAGCCAAAGAATTCCCTGCTGCAGGAGTGTCACAGGCACAGAACCCCAGGATCACTGAGGTTGGATAAACCCAGACCATCAAGTCCAGCCTGTGAGTGATCCCCAACTTGTCACCAGCCCAGAGCATTGAGGGCCACATCCAGGCCTACCTTGGACACCTGCAGGGATGGGCACTCCAAACCTCCCTGGGTAGCCCCTGCCAAGGCCTGAGCACCCTTTCCATGCAGAAATTCCTCCTGATATCCACCCTGAGCCTGCCCTGGCCCAGCCTGAGGCCATTTCCCCTTGTCCTGTCCCTGTTCCCTGGCAGCAGAGCCCAACCACCCATGGCTGTCCCTCCTGTCAGGGACCTGTGCAGAGCCACAAGGTCCCCCCTGAGCCTCCTTTTCTCCAGGCTGAGCCCCTTCCCAGCTCCCTCAGCCCCTCCTGGGGCTCCATTCCCTTCCCAGCTCCCTCAGCCCCTCCTGGGGCTCCATTCCCTTCCCAGCTCCCTCAGCCCCTCCTGGGGCTCCATTCCTTTCCCAGCTCCGTTCCCTTCCCTGGACACGCTCCAGCCCCTCCAGGTCTCTCCTGGCAGGAGGGGCCCAGAGCTGCCCCCAGCACTGGAGGTGCCCCAGCAGTGCCAGCACAGGGGACGGGCACTGCCCTGGCCCTGCTGCCACCTCAGAGCTGGCACAGCCCAGGGGCCATTGGTCTCTGGCACACCTGGGCTCGGGCCCAGCTACTGACACCAGCAGACCCAGGAAATCTTCAGCACCATTAAACCATGACCCCCTCTCTGCCAGCACTGCACCTTGTGCTGCACGGCTTCCTCAGGCTCAGGTGATCCTCAGTGTCCCTTCAGGAGCAGCCAGAGAACCGTTCCCTCTCTGTCCCTGCCAGCCTGGCACAGCAGGAGCACACTCCTGCCTCACCCCAGCCAGCAGGAACCTGCACACTGCAAACTGAAACCATCTGCACTCCTGACTCCATGGCAGGAGTGACCCAGCCAGGGATGGAGAGGGCTGGGGATCATCCTGTATGAAGCTCCTCTGCTCCTGCTCTGTCAGCTCCAGGGACACCAGCTCCTCTCCAAGGACAGGCTCCTTCTCTGTTGGGGACACGCTGCCTCCTGCACACTCCCTCAAATCCACTGTCTCTACTCCAAATCGATGGTGTGTGGCCAGAGAGCTTCTGCCAGGCACAGCTCAGAGGCTGAGGCACAGCCAGGGACTGGCACAGGGTGCCCAGAGCAGCTGCGGCTGTCCCTGGATCCCTGGAAGTGTTCCAGACCAGGCTGGACTGGGTTTGGAGCAACCTGGGATAGTGAGATGTGTCCCTGCCCGTTACAGGGGGTGGCACTGGATGAGCTCTAAGGTCCCTCCCAGCCCCATGTGTGAGTCTGACAAGGTAACCCAGCTTTGGAAGCCACAAATGGCAGAGCATGCCAAGCCTCAATGCCTAAATCAAGGCTGGAATAGGTGACCCAGTACTGAGATTTGTGCTGGATCAGCCACTTTCCCAAGGCTAAAATAGCCAGGAACAAAGCTCCCTAAGGAAACAGGACACGGAGCATCAAGGAAGGCAGCAGGGCAGAGACACGAGTGGGGCACAGATGCTGCCCTTGGAGCACTCAGTGAACCCACCCACTCCTGTCCAAGTCTCTGCTGACTCAGTAAAGCCACAGGCTCTGGGGCAAAGCTCCTCCTGTCCTCGGGCACAGCTCCATCAGAGCCCTGCTCCCACATTCCAGCCCTGTGCCCCCAAAGCAAGGCCAGGGAGCACCCCAGCAGCGCCTAACTGGGTCAGGGAGTGGCTGAGGCTTTTGTGCTGTGTGGGACTTTCCTCCTCACCCCGGGTGCCTTTCAGGGTTCTGCTCCCACATTCAACTGCAGCAGCGTTTCCGTCTGAGGTGCCTTCAGGAAATAACCTGGCAGCAGTTTTGGTCCCTGCCACACCATCCAGAAGGGTGGTGAAGTTGGGACCCCCTTGTCCCTGCACAGGTGCTGAGAGGGACAACAGCAACCCCACCAATCCCTCCAGCAGGACTGGAAACAGGCTGAACATCCAACAGTCTCCCTCTTGAAGCAAAAGAATTGTCTTTGCAGGAGCCAAACCAGTCCCTTTGGGAGGCCTGGCTCACAGCTGAGTGTTTTGATTACCTTTCCCCAGCACCCACACAAACCCACAGTCGTTCCCTGCCTTTCTAAACATGCAGACATTTTCCTGATGAATCCCCACACAGCCAGCCTTCCACAGGGAATCTCGTGCACCCTGACACATCATCCCAGGTCCATTTCTCTCCACCTCACCAGGGTGCAAGAGGAGTGTGAGCAAGCCCTGGCCACCCCAGCCCTCATGGATGGCTCCAGGAGGAGCTGTGCTCCATGAAGGCCTCAGACATGTCCTGATTGTCCCACACTTTTAAGTGACACCCCACAAGCCACCCTGGAAGGATGACTGGAACATGATGGGTCCCACAAGAGCAAAACAAAGAAGGTGAGGTGAAGCCTTTTCACTTCACAAAAGCAGAGTGTGGGAGAAGAAAAAAATATGGAAAATATGGAAAACCTTCCTCTCCACATAAACACAGGATCCAGCATTCCCCCATGTTCAGGATGTCGCCTACTTTGGCCCAAAATCAGGCCCCAGGGATTTAAACGCCACGGCAGAGCCTGCTGGCACTTCCAGCAATTCCTTCCAAGGTTCCCAGCACTTTGAACAAGACCCAGCTCGGCATGAGGAGATGGGAATGATGTGGATTCCATGGGTGTGACTGCAGGGAGCACCCACGGGGCAGGAGCATGGTGGTCCTGAGCTCCATGGGGGCAGTTCCTGGGCTGGCCCTGCTCCAGGGAAACCCCCAGTCCCTTCACTGGGGGGGACAGCTCCAGAGCTGGCTGTGTTCAGGGACAGGTCACCACTGTGTCCCTGGTCCCCAGCCCAGGAGGAGGAGAAGCTCCCAGTCACACCCTGATCATTCCAGCAAGGGGGGTCCCATGTCACACATGGTCCCACCTTTACCACACTGGTCCTCGCTGCACCCACAGCCCCCCAAATCCCAGCTCTCACTCACTGCAATTCCTCTGCCACACAACCCCAGGTGTCTCTGCAGCCTCCCAACACACAAACCTCGGGTCCCACTGCAGCCATCCCTCCAAACCCTGTGTTTCCCTGCCACCACCCCCAAACCGGGGTTCCGCTGCAGAGCTCTCTGTAACCCCAATGTCTCACTGGAGCCTCACCCCAAAACCCAGATTTCACTGCAACACCCTGTCCCCAAACTCCAGGTTCCCCTGCAGCCTCCTGCCACCATCCCAGGTATCATTGCAGCACCAACCCCCTGTCCCCAAGCCCCTGGGTGTCACTGCAAACCCACCAAACCCTGGGGCTCACTTTAGCACAAAGCCCCTGTCCCCAAGCCCCTGGGTGTCACTGCAAAGCCACCAAACCCTGGGGCTCACTGCAGCACAAACCCCCTGTCCCCAAGCCCCTGGGTGTCACTGCAAAGCCACCAAACCCTGGGGCTCACTGCAGCACCAACCCCCTGTCCCCAAGCCCCTGGGTGCCACTGCAAAGCCACCAAACCCTGCGGCTCACTGCACTTCCCACCCCTTCCACACCCGGGTTTCAGGTCTCACTGCAGTCCCCCAAAACCCCGCACACCTCTGCAAACCCCCTCACCCCAAAACCCCGCATCTCACCGCAGACCCTCCCAACACTCGGACCGCCCTACACTTCCCCATCGCTCCCTTTAAATCTCAGGTTTCACTGCGGCCCCTCCCTCCGCCCCAAGCCCCCGGACTCCCTCCACATCCCCTCCCCACGCCCCGGCTGTCCCTATAGCCCCTCCGGAGATCCCACCACGGCTCCAGGCCCCGCTGGAGCCTCCCCTCCTCCGTGCACCCCAGCCTTGCCCAACCTTCCCTCCCAGCCCCGGCCGCCCCTCAGCGCCCCCCTCACAGCGCCAGGCCCCGAGCCCGGCCCCCGCCAGCGCCGCTACCTTGTACTTGCTGAAGCCGGCCAGCTGCTCGGGGCTCACGTACTCCATGCTGGCGCTCCCGCTGTTGCCGCTGCCGCCGTTCGCAGTGCTACCGGCGCTCCCGGTGCCGCTGTTCCCGCTGTTCCCGGGGCCGTTCCCGCTGCTCCCGGTGCCGCCGCCGCCGCATCGGCCCACCCGGCGTGGCAGTGACGTCACCGCGCCCCGCCCCGCCGCGATGGCGCCGCCTGGCGGCCGGGAGGGCCCCACGCGTGAGGGGAGCCAGGAAAGCGGGAAAATTTATCCCAAAAAACACATCCAGGCCTGGCCTGCGTCAGTGTGGAGAGATTCTCCGTGTCCTGGCACTCCAGCCCTGCTAAAAAGTCTCTCTTGGATCTCCTTTAGGGGCCAGAAAGGGCTCAAAGCTATCCCTGTACCATTCTCATCTCTTTAAGTCCTCATGGATTCCGTGTGGAAGGAGACCCTAAAGCTCATCCAGTTTTACCCTCTGCCATGGACAGGGACAATTCCACTGTCCCAGGGTGCTGCAAGTCCCGTCCAGCCTGGTCTTCGACACTGCCAGGGGTGGGGCAGCCACAGCTTCTCTGGGGAGGGAGGGAGAACATGGGGAGGAAGGGAAACTAAGAGCAAGACTGGTGTTCTTAGGCCTCCACTGTGAAAAATGCCAATCTCTTCTTTTAAAAGCTTTTAAAGTTTAATAGTAATAAAATGTTTATGAAATAGTAATACTAATTAGAGCAATACAAATTTGGACAGTCAGAATTGGGACAATAAAGGATAATAAAAGCAAAGAATTATGAATATTCAGACATTTTCCCCTTGAAAGCGTGGCTCGCTCACAAAGGATTAGCCCATCACTCACAAAGGATTAGCCCATAAAAGCAACAGCCTGTTGCATATTCATATATCTCATACATGATGCATACATTACTTTCAAACTAGGGGTTTCTCTGGTTATTCTCAACTTTCCTCCCTAATCCTCTTGGCACCTCAAAGATGGGAAGGAGGTGGAATAAAGTTTGTCTTTTCCAATAAGGTGTCCTCTTGGGGATTTTGGTGTCTTGTTGCTGTTATCTCTGTGTGACAAATTTCTTAAGCTAGTTAGAAAAAGTATCTTACATCGTATAGTTTTTATTTTAATATTATGTTGTAGCCTACAACTATATTTAACACGCTACTGAACATTATTAATACAATATAACTTTTTAACATAACACATATAATATTCATGTTAGTATTTGCAAAAAGCCAGTCATAAAATATGCACATTTCACACCAGCCCTGCTAAGAGAAGTCTCTCTTGGATCTCCTTTAGGGACTAGAAAAGGCTCAAAGGTATCCCTGTACCATTCTCATCTCCCTAAGTCCTCATGGATTCTATGTGGGAAGGGACCCTAAAGCCCATCCAGTGCCACACCCTGCCATGGACAGGGACAAATTCCAGTGTTTCAGGATGCTCCAAGTCCCATCCAACCTGGCCTTGGACACTGCCAGGGGTGGGGCAGCCACAGCTTCTCTGGGGAAGGAAGGAGTAGAAGAGGAGGAAGGGAAACTAAGAGCAAAACTGGTCTTCTCAGACCTCCCCACCTGCCCTTCCATCTCCATGTTATAAATGAAGTCCCATGTGTCTAATTTAATAAACCACAAACTTAAAATTTAGCAGCGGTTTTAAGTGGGATAGAATAATACAATCAAATAGAATTCAGTCGTTGCAAAAAGAAATTTGGCAGTGGTTCAGAAAAAGCATAAGGAAAAAAACAATTGATTGGGGTACAGGGAGGGCTTCCCACCCTGCTTCATGTACAAAGGCAAAAGGATCCAAACACAGCTTATATACTGCATGCTAATATGTATTCATTGAGAAAAATACCAATCACTTCTTTTTAAAATTTTAAAAAGTTTAATAAGAATAAAATGGTTATAAAACTAGCAATATAATTAGAGTAATAAAAATTTTGGAAAAGTTGCATTAGGACAATGTGAGACAATAGAAACAAAGAGTTACGGATGTCTGGGTAACTTTTTCTGGGCAAAATAAGCCAGAAAATTGACAAACGTTAGCAGAGGATTAACCCTTAAAAACAATAACCGGTTGCATATTCATACACCTCATACATGATGCATAAATTCCGTTCAAACACAGGACTCTGGTCAGTGTCAGCTTCTTCCTCTTAATTCTAACTGGATCTTCAGGGATGAGCAAGGCAGGAAGAAGCTCGTTTCTTCTGATAAGGGAGCAATAAATTCTCTTTCTCTGAAAGATTTACGTGTCCTGTGGCTTCTATCTGAGTGACAGTATCTCCTTCCTCTCTTTAAAAAAAAGTATCTTACATAGCATAGTTTCGATTTTAACATTATGTTATAACTTAAAACTAGATTTAACACACTACTTAAGAGAATTAATACAGCATAACTTTCTAACATAACACATAAAAAATTCATTTTAATATTTGCAAAAAGACAATCCTAAAATACGCATTTTTCACAGCATGCTAATACATATTCATCAATATTTTCCCACAAATCTCCTCCTATTTTTGATTCTTGAAATCTACATCACCATCCTACAGCCCGTGCTCCACTTGTCTCCAAGGGGTCTTCTGGCTCTTTGGTGGTCTTGTCAGAGGAATGCTCATTGTCTTCCTTACTGTCCTGTGAGTAACCTGGCACGAGGCCCAAGCCTTGTGTTACAGAAGCCAGCATTATATTCCAAAAATAAGGCTTATTATTTCATAGACACCTGGAATCATTTCAATTCTGTCCATTTCAAGGCCGATTTTGCTTTGGGATTCATAACTTTTGCCAACTATGTGTAGGGAATTTTTCCTCCTCAAGGCCATTTCTACTTTTGAATATTCTGCTTACATCCTATATCCTGTTTCTCACAAGAATCATCTGTAAGAGAACCCTCCTGCTCTTTAATGCTAACATTGTATACTTTTTCTAATTATTGGATTACCATTATTTTCTAAAAAATATTTTCTAATATGAAAAATGTTACAATTTATTTAGCCCGAATCATGTCCATCTTTTACACCCATCTCAGTTCCTCCCAGCCAGGCACCCCTGGCCTGTCCTTCTCAGCATGTGCAGCAGACAAACCCCACTGGAAAGCTCCTGCTTTGCTTTACAGTCACACCTGTTGGGAAAATCAGTTCACAAACATCAGAGGTTTATGTCCAAAATTTTTTGTGAAAAATGCATGTTATATTATTGGCTTTTCACAATCATTAAAATCAATACTATATGTGTTATGTTAGAAAGTTATGCTGTATAAATCCTTTTTAAGTGGTGCTATACTAATATTTTTAAGTAGTGTGGTGAATATCGTTTTAGGCTACAAAAACTGTGTGATTGAAGATACTTTTTCTAACTAGCTCAAGGAGAGATAACAGTAACAAGACACCAAAAATCCCAAGAGAAGAATTATTGCCTCGCAATCGGGAAGAACCAGACTTTGAGGGACCAAGACAATTGATTTATAAGATGGGGGGGGTTGAAAATAACCAGAAGACACCCTTTGATTGAAAATAATTTTTGCACCATGTATGAGATATATGAATATGCAACAGGCTATTACTTTTAAGGGTTAATCCTTTGTTAGCAAAATGTGTTCTGTGGCAGAGCAGAGCACCAACTTCTGTAATTCTTTGCTTTTCTATTGTCCTTTCTTGTCCTAAATCTAATTGTCCAAATTCTTATTACTCTAATTTTTATTAATGTTTTTATAACTATTTTATTACTATTAAACATTTAAAACTTTAAAACAAGTGGCTGGCATTTTTCTGCCTTTATTTGAATAAAGGGAGAGGCCATGGGTCATTCCCCTGGGGTCTCTCCAATTTTTGGAGGACACAGCCTCCTTTTTATTCCAATTTCCCGGCCACATTTCCCTTCTCTCTTTCCCCATTGGCTGAGATACTTGAGAGGCACAGACGTCCCAAAACACCTGATACCACAGATTTTCCCTTTAATGTATAAGCCTTCCTTTTAGTTTTTAATTCTTATGGAATTTAGGAGTTTTCCCCATTGTTTCTTTCATCTTTCAATGTCCAATTTAATTTATCAGAAAACCCCAAAGTTTATTTGTAAATCTTTTTCCATTCATCAGTCAGTGGAGTCATTCCCATTGTTTCATCTCCCAGTGCTAGTTTTACCTACCAGCAGACCCACAGTTTGTTTGTAAAGACAAATACACCATTCCTTTCACACCCCAACGCCATCAGCTCTCCTCGGGACCCAGGCAGGCTGTCATAGACTGGAAAAAGTTGATCAAATTCCTTGGTTTTCTATCTTTTGCCGCCAAAGCTCTTTATAATTTTGATCACTTGAGAATATCTGCTTGGTATTTTTTCTGTGTGACAAGCCAGAGTAAAGAAACCCCAATTTAGCCCCTTACATTTCAATGTTTTAAGTTGTTACACAGGGTGACCTCACCCTTAGTCCCAGCTGGTGCAGCCTGGGAGAGCTGCTGCATCCCAGTGTGAAAAATGCCATTCACTTTTGGTAAAATTTTAGAAGTTTAATACCAATGAAAATAGTAATGAAAAAAGTAATAAAAATTAGGACAAGAAGAGACAATAAAAAGTAAAGAGTTGTGGATGTCCTGGTGCCTGGCACTCTGCCAAAAAGCACACTTTGCTAAAAAAGGGTTACCCTTTAAAAGCAATAATTTATTGCCTATTAATATATTTCATATATGATTTAAATATTTTTTTAAACTAAGGGTGTTTCTGCTTAATTTCAGCTTCGGCCCCCATCTTGTGAATCAATCTTCTTGGTTCCTTACAGTCTGAGCTTTCCCAATAAGGAGGCAACAATTCTTCTCTTGGGAGCTTGGTGTCTCTTGCTGTTATCTCTATCCAGAGAGGATAATGAGAAGAATTTCTTGATTATCTCTTCCATTCCTTGAGCTAGTTACAAAAAGTATCTTAACATCACATAGTTTCTATTTTAATATTGTGCTATTGACTAAAAACTGTATTTACCACACTACTTAATTTAATACAGCACTACTTAAAAGAGATTAATACAGCATAACATTCCAACATAACACATATAGTATTCATCTTAATATTTGCCAAGAACCAATTATATAATATGCATTTTTCTTACCAGTGTCACTGGAAGGCACTGCATCCAAGAATTGTTGAGGTTGGAAAAGACCTTTGATCTGTTTGTGCTCCTCCCCACAGCAGGGCCTGCAAGGAAGGAGGTGCCAGACGATGCCACTGAGGGAGACTTTGGCCAAGGAGTCCTGGCAGAGACAGGGAAAGGTGCAGAGAATGGTCTGGCTGTCCTGGGGAGGGAGCTGGCACAGGTGAGGGACCCTGCACGCTCCTGATACCCCAGCCCAGGCCTGGGGCCACCCCCCCTTGCTGCACTGGGTCCTCTCCACTGCCCCCCTTGTGGCACTGGGAACCCCCAGTCACTCCAGTAGCTGCACTGGGACATTCCCCACACAGCCCAGGAGGTGACACCATGGCCAGGGGCACCTCCACTCCCAGTTTGGCTCCTGGATCCCAAAAGCACACCAGTTCACTGAAAACAATTTTCATATATACATTTTCATTATATTGCTCAAATGCATCTCCATGAAGATAACACATATTCAAACATTCCTTTGAGTTTACATGTTCCAGGAATTCTTTTGCTTGGTTCGACACTTGACACATCTTCTTAAAGTATGTGCCACTCTGCAGATGAAATTTTTATTTTATTTCCTCACCAGACACCCTGTTCCATGGTTTGACAGTTCTTGATAGCCTGGTTCTTTTCAGTGGTATCTTATCATATGGATAAGATACTCCACAAGTACATGAAATCAGTATTATCTGTTTCACACAATTATCTGAGTTATTCTCACCGCTGTCAGTTAGTTACACCAAAAAAATAAAAACCAGTCGCTACTTCAGTGTCCCTGACATCTTTTCATAAAAATCCTTTCTTTGGGATTTTTCCCCCTTCTGAGAAGCTGTGGCCTCAGCAACAAAATGTAAACAATGGTTATATGTTGGTGTGGAATGCAACAGGTGGATCCGTGATTGGTTTCTGGTGGATGTTTTGATTTACTGGCCACTCACAGCAGAGCTGGGTCTCACTCTCTGCTGGGACACAGACCTTTGTTCTTGATTCATTTTCTATTCTTAGCTTAGCTAGCCTTCTGAGAACTTTTCCCTCTATTCTTTTTAGTATAGTCATAATGTAATATAGATCATAAAATAATAAATCAAGCCTTCTGAACATGAGGTCAACATTCTCGCCTCTCTCTTCATCCTGCAACCCTTGTGACCACTGTGACACTTCTGCAACAGTTATTGTGATAATAAACAGAAAATAGTCTCTATTTTAGTGTTTTGCAGGAGCCTAAAGTATATTTATCACACAAAAATATATAATCTACACCGGGATTATGGTAAAAAGGCTGACAAATTATACTGTACAAAAAGCGGTTAAAAAGTGATTACAAACTGTACTATACCAAAATAATTTGGAAAAGCCAATATGACAGTGAAGGGCAATGACTACATCGTTATTTCTTACAGACCATGGCAGCAACACAGCAAGGCCAGGTGTCCCCAGTCCCTGGCACTCACCTGTGCAGCACACGCTCACATGGCCCAGCTCTGGCTCCTGTCACCGGCTCTGGGTCTGCTTGGCCAGGGCTGGGCTTGGCAGAGTTTGGTCCCGTTCCCCGTTTGTCCCACAGGTTCCCAGCTGAGCAGCTCCAGAGCACAGAACCTTGCTGGGATCCACCTTCTCAGCCCTCCCTGTGTGTGACAGGCCAGGCTTGGTTCCCAGCCCTGCCTCCCTTGGCACCTGCCACCGACATTGGTTTCCCTGCATGTTGTGGTTTGGGGCTTCCTGCCCTCTCACTGTCCCTGCAGACAGTGAAGCTGCTCCTGGAGCAGACCCTGAATGGAGCAGAGCCTCTGCTGTCACACCCCCTTCCCCAGTGCCACCCCCTGTCCCCTGCCTGTCTGCAGCACACAGAGCTGTGGCTCCCCTGAACACAAAGGAGACACAGAGCAGTCCAAATCAACTCCTTTATTAGCACAGTGTGAAAAACGGCAATCACTTGTTTCAAAATTTTCAAAGTTTAATAGTAATAAAATTACTATGAAAATTATAATAAAAAATTAGAGCAATAAGCATTTGGACAATCAGAGTAGGACAATAGAAGACAATAAAAAGCAAAGAGTTACAGATGTCTGGTGCATTTTACTCCTTCTGCCAAGCAAAACCCACCTTGCTAACAAAGGATTAATCCTTAAAAGCAATAGCTTATTGCATATTCATATATCTCATACATGATGCAAAAATTATTTTGAAACACAGGGTCTTTTCTGGTTATTGTCAACTCTCCTCTTCATCTTGTAAATCAATCGTCTTGGTCGCTCAAAATCTGGTTCTTCCTGATAAGGAGGCAGTAATTTTTCTATTGGGTTTTGGTATCTTGTTGCTGTTATCTCTATGCAAAGAATTTCTTGATTCTCTTATCCATTCCTTGAGCTAGTTAGAAAAGTATCTTCCATCACATAGTTTCTATTTTGTATTATGTTATAGCCTAAAATTTGTACTTACCACACTACTTAAAAGAGATTAATACAACATAATTTTCCAACATAACATATGTAGTATTCATTTTAATATTTGCAAAGAGCCAAACGTATATTATGCATTTTTCACATAGAGCCTGCAGGGGATGAGGCTGAAGCAGCCCTTCAGCAGCTCTCCAGGAAGGCCTTGGCCCTCCCATTGCCAGCGGGGTTGTAGCACCTGCACAGCAAAAGCCCCCACAGCTCCCTGGGGCAGAGCCAGCTGGTGCCACCTTCTCCAGAGCACGGCTCTGGTGCCACCAGCCTGCCCGGGCAGCACCAGCACTGCCCCGAGAGCTGCTGCAGAAGGTGCTGGAAGACAGGATTCTCCACATGGGCCATTCCAAAGGCTTTTGTTCAGCAGAGAGGCCAAGGGCAGGAGCAGCTCCTGCTGGGGCTGAGGGCTGGAGGGAAGGGCAGCAGCCCCAGGCACCTGAGCAGGAGCGGCTGCCCTGGACAGAGACACAGCACCCCTGAGACAGGGAGTGAAAGCACTGCCTGAGCCTGGGGTGGTCGTGTCACTGCTTTCCTGAGCCTGCAGGCACAACAGCTCCTGCTGGGAGAACGGCCTCAGTTGATCCAGGAGGCTGCAATGAGGGAGGGAAGGATGACACCCAAAATCCAAGCAGCACAGCTTGCAGCCAGCGTGGAGCTCCCCTCAGACCCTGCAGGCCTTTCTCCAAGCAGGACACCTCCTTGGTGCAGGAAAACTGCCTTAGGGGCACTGTCCCTTCTTGTCTCACAGCAGCTGATCCAAGAGGTGCTTTGAGTGCTGCCCTTTGCCCCATCCCTGCCCCTGGGCTCAGGATGGCCACGAGGTGATTGTCCCAAGGACTGAGTTTGGTTTGCCTCTAGGACAAAGCCGAGGGAGATGCTTATGGCAAACAGACAAGAGGATTCTGGCTTTTTCATGAAGCAAGGGAGTTGCTGAGTGGTGGATGCAATAATGCACCTTATTTCACCAAATTTGGAAGCAATTGGATACCATTGTCTTTGCTGGACTTCAGAATATCATCCTTGTAACTGCATTTTCTGGAGAGCCTGGTACAAACTTCTCATAAATTGCAAAGCTTCTGTGGTTTTTCCTGGCCAGGGATGTGGCCTAACGCTTCTCCAGCTCAGACAGTGCTTCCTGCTTGGTAATTCTCCCCCATGCCTCAGGGATTTCTCCTTTGCCCTGAAATTTCTGACCGTACAAAGCTTCCAGCTGTGTCCTGAAATGAGACACAAACCATTTCCAGTACGCCTGCATGGATGAATCAGGAAGAATGTTCCAAGTGGAAACAGGAGGTCCAGCATTACGGTATCTCTTGTAGGGGATCCATTTGCCATTATCAAACCTGAATTTGAGATTACTTGTAACAAGGCTGGAACAAATATCAATGACCAGGTCATTTGTGCCATGCCACGTGGTTCCCATCAAACCTCGTGGGCGATGGAAGACCACCTGATGGTCTCCATCGTGATTCCGCATTGTGTTTGTGCAGACAGCCCCACAAAAGGGACACTGTGCCCAGCACCCTGAAAAATGCTCTGCCAGGATGGTGTGAGGCTGCCATGAAAATGAGCTCAGGTCAGCATCATCAAACTCTTCCATGAGCCTGTCCCTCAGGTAATTCAGACGTTGTGCCATGGCACTGCTCAGGAACTCAATGTCTGTGACCTCCTGGTGCTCGATGCCCTTCAGGTCACTTCTGGGCAAGTTGATCACCTCTGTTAGTTCCCTGCAAAATCCATCCAGCCAAAGAGAGACTTTGTCTTCTCTGTCTTTTCTGTCTTTGACAGCTTGAGTTGATGAAGAAACAGCTGACAGGATGTTTCGATAGAGATTATTAAAGGAGTCCTCTAAAAACTTCCTCAGCCTTCTGCTCCCATCTAAACAGTAACTCTGAACTTGTATTCCAATGTATTTCTGAAAAAAATCCTCTGGGCGCTTAAGGTAACATTTGAAAAACTCAAAATTTTCCTGTTCTGCCAGGTATCTCAGGATGCAAACTTCCAGATTTGCTCTGCTGCCCTGGAAATCTGGGAATTTGCCCTTCATGTCATCAGCGATGACTATAGCTGTCCTGTCATAGACTGCCCTGCTAAGAGCTGGTTCAATCTTGTCACAAAGAGAGGCAGCAAAAGTTGTGACAGAAGTGGCTCCTTGGCAGGAAATCTGGAAACATTGGAAGAAATCATCTCTCTTGCTCTTCAGGTACACAGCTGGGTCATTTGCCATTTGGAATGCTTCATGCATGGCTTTAAACCTTTCTGCTGCCATTGTACACAGATACAGAGACAAATCCATGCTATAATCTCTGTTAAAAGTACGAGTTGCATTGCTGGAGACAGAGTTGACACCTTTCTGTACTTCATTGAGTATTTCATGAATAAAATTTCGACTGTAATCGCGTTTCTCCTCTTCCTTCTTAGCAATGTTTGCCTTCACACATGCTATGATGTTGCCAGTGATGTGCTGAAAGTTGATCACATCAGCATTGGAAATGCTCCTGGGATCTGAGATATAGCCCAAATACTTTTTCTTCATTATGTGTTTCTCTGGATCAAAAGAAAATCCTCTGCCTCTGGGAAATGACCTGATCCGTGCATGGAAACCCGGTTCCTTAAAGTGCTCTAGAAGGACATCTTCAATTTCTTTCTCGATATTCACCCGTTCCAGAGGACGAGCAGCACGGGAGACTTCGGTAATCCACTGGTTCCACACAAGAGTAAAGTTGTCCTTCAGTTCTCTCTCACTGAGGCTCTTCCCTTTCAGAGTCACAGCCAGCTCCCGACTCCTTTTCAGGAGCTCATCTTCATACTCCAACTTCCTGGCATCCAGTTTCCTCTGCTCCTTCTGTAGCTCAATGAGATTCTCACATTTCTTTTTTGTTTCATGAAGAAGAGTCTCTTTGAGTTCTTTCAGCTTCAGCTCTGTGTTTGATTTCCACTGGACCAGTGTCTCACGGTCTTTGTCTTCCCTGAAATACTTTTCCACTTCTTTCTCAATGGCATCACTTGTCTTTTGCACTTCCCCTTCAAGGTGCTGTCTGGTGACATTTTGCCAGTCCCCATTCCGAATTTTGTTGTACAGTCCCATCTGTACATCTAAGATGTGACTTCTAAGCTTCCATGTCCACTGACTGTAGGCACTTTCCAGTTTCCTGTACACAGCAATCTCCAGGGAATTCTTGAAGCTGAACACAAAGTTTTCATTCAGCAAAGCATTCCAGAGGTCACCAATACGATCTTTCAGGCCTGAGAGCCTCAAAATGCTGCGCTGCGACTGCTTCTTGGCAGACTGGAGGATTTTGCTCTTGAGTTGCTGGACATTCTGGCTGTAGGTGGGGTTGGGTGGTGCCATTGGGGGATCTCCTACCCACAGGTGAGCAAAGTAGTGAATGTGGGTGTTCACATCAAATCCAATGACATCGCTGAAGGAGGAGATGTCACAGAATTCCTGCTGAGCAGCGACCACCGTCATTTCATCCAGCTTTTCCTGGAAATGCCTTTGTGCTTCCTTGTTCTGCTCCTTGGCAGTTGCTTCTCCCACGTTTTGGTGGACAAAGAGGCAGCTTGGGGAAAGATTGACTTGCTTCATCCTCAGGAAAGCCTGCACAGCGATCTGGAGAACATCCTGCATTTCTGATGGATTTTCTCCAAAGATATTGATCATAGTCATGTTGCCAACACCGATGACAAAGGTGGCCAGCTCATTGTCATGGTTCAGAGAGTGTTTATTTGCCATCTGGATGGCACGAAGTCCCTCTGTGTCAACCACCAGCACAAAATCAAAGCCCAAGTCTTGCTGCAGCTCCTCGCCCACTGGGATGAGCTGCATGAAGGCTCCGCGGGTGCATCTCCCTGCGCTGACGTTGAACTGCAGACCAAACATGGCATTCAGCAGGGTGGACTTGCCTGTGCTCTGGATGCCGAGCACGGAGAGTACAAACACTCGTTTGTCTCCCAGCCTCTCAATTAAGCTGTCAAAGATTGCTCCCACCCAGTGCAAGGGCAGGTAAGAAGCATCCCCGTCCATCAGCTCCATGGGATAACCTGAAACCATCAGCTCTGCTGCAATTTCCGGCAGTTTGACAAAATTGTCTTTCTTGGATTTTATTAATTGCAGAGCTTCATAAATCTGCCCTGCCTCCCTCAGAAGGTGCTCCAGGCCGATGGATGAATTGTTGAGTACATCAGAAATGGAATCCAGCTGATTCATCAAATTGTTGTTCACACAAGTTTGTTCCTGGTTTTTTTTTTCGGTCAGGTTTTCAGACCATAACTTGTGATAGTCTCTCCTCAGTTCTTCAAGGCGACCACAAGACAGCTCATCCATAAAGACCTTCATCCAGTGCAGGAAGTATTTCTTGGTATCTGCTGGCTGAGCATGGATAAAGCCAAGGAACAAATTCATCAGTGTGTTGAGGGGGAAAGCTTGCTCAAGTTGCTTCCTTCTTAGTTCTGACTTCTCATATTCAATTTGGCTCCGATGATGCTCAACACTCTTGTTCCCCTTCTCCTGCAAGCGAGTGAGTTCTTTGTCCTTTTGGCACCACTGGTGCCACAGTTTTCCTTGAAGCGGCAGCAGCCGGGATTTGATCTCAGACAGCTTCTCTTTCTTCAGAAGTTCCACCAGCTCCTTTGCCTTTGCTTTGCCTGTCACACACGCATCTCGATCTGCATCCACTATGAATCCGAGCTGGCGAGCTTTGTCCATGCAGGACTCCAGGCTGAAACGTGGATTAGAACCTTCCAGGAGATTTCCAATTGTCTTGGTCAGTTGATCCATCAGTTCAGCTTCGTTTCTGTTCTTGATCCCTATTTTTATGTTTTTGCTGGCTTGTCCAGCTGCAATGTTCTCTTTTTCCATGAGAAGAAAAACCAAAGGCCTTTGTGACTGCCACAGGTCCTGCAGAAGCTTTTTCCCCCTGTTGTCCATGTGCTCCCAATTGGGCACAAGAGCCACATTGACAGCAGATATCTCCTGCAGGAACTGCAGCTGTGCTCCGTGATCCCTGGCATCTCCATGCAGGTTACAGAAAGCCACGCAGCGCTCAAAGGTGTCATCCGGGCTTCCACGGGGGCAGTACCAGGCGATCTCCACCAGCCCTTCCACCAGCAAACGCTCTCTGGTGCTGCCTCTGCAGTGGCGGTGGAAGAAAGTGTCGTGTTTGTGTTTGCTCAGCAGACCGTTCAGGAGCTGGGACTTGGAAGAGGAGGCCGAGCTGCCAATGCGGATGAAGGACACAATGGGTGTCTGTGCCTGAAAGATGAGTTTGTTGTTGTAACTCTTTGTGTGGGCCTGATTTCCTGACTTGTCTACCTCTCTCCAGCTCCTTTGAATTTGGCTGAGGGCGTAGAGCAGGAACTCAATGCCTGAAGTGCTCGGGTTGGGCACCAGCAGAGGCAGCGCCAGTTGGCAGAACGCCAGCTTGGTTGCCAGGGTCTGTCTCAGGAAGTCATCAGCACAATGGAAAATGGCCATCTGCAGGTCCATGGGGTGCACATGGCTGTCCTTCCTTTCAGGTTCAGGGGAGGCTCCATCCGCATCACCTAAAAACTGCTCAATGGAATATGACTGTCGGTTCTCTTGCTCTCTGCTTTGTGGCATGGTTGCAAGGCAAGGGTTGCTGTCATCCCAGCAAGTCAAGCACCTCACCTGGTAATCCACAGTTAACAGCTTTTGCAAGAAGTAAAATGGCAGTTCCTTGTCCTGGCTGTGTTGGCTGTCCTGCAGAGATGTCTTGCAGATGGTGAGGAAATCTCCCATCCCCATTTTCCTTGGATAGTGACTTTCCAGTCCAAGGCGCTTCAGCAGCTGGAGGAACTCTGGGTTTGAAATGGCTTCATTTTCTTTGGACTTGCTGCTGTCTGACTTGGACTGGGACTGACTGGGGGCCCCAGACGTTGGAAAAGTGTCTTCCACATTTCTGAGTATGTTCTGCATCCTCTGTTCATCCCATTTTTCATCCAAGCCCCCACTGATCAAGGAGTTCAAGTCCTGTTCCAGCCTCTCCCAGTCTTCGTCTCCACTGTGCTTTTGGAGGAGATTCTTTATCCGTGTGGACCACAAGCCTTTCATGTGATCTTCCATGAAAACTAAACGCTCCCTCTTCTGCTCAAGGGACAGCTCTTGACTTTCGGGTGTCACAGTTAGACCCGTCAGCAGGAGGGAGGCCTCAGCTCTGTCGGCATCTTGCTCCTTCAGGTTGACGTACTCCGCATGTGCCGCTTCCATTTCCTTGGCCATGTACTGAATTTCTGGGTGTCCAAGGAGGTGCTGAAAAGTGCTGCTTTCCACCTGGTACCCTATGCTGGTCACAATCAAGAGCACCAACAGCTCCATGTCCTTCTGAGCCTGTTCCTGGAGAGACTGGAGTAAGGAATAAATGGCCAGGCTGATGGTCAGGGTGGCTTCTATCTTTGCTTCATGAACATCAGAGGCAGAGCTTCCTGGTGCATGGATATGCTCCTGCATTTGCTGCAGTGTTTTGATGAACTCTTGAAGCTCAGAGACTTTGGGAGATCTGGGAAGTGGGTGCTCAGTCTGGAAGACCCATTGCATAATGAAGGAAGCCTCAGGGAAGTCCTTGACAGAGTGGATATGAGGATTCAGGAGATTCCCTAACAGCACCTTGATAAAGGTGGTGTTTTCTAGAGGTGATTCCTGGCACCTCTGCACGGTGTTCACCAGGAAGTCCTGCAGGGCTTTGTCTGACAGGCACACATTGATCCACACACTGGAATTCCTGGTTTTTGCACTCAGACCATCCTTTAGCTCCATCAGCATGAGCAGCTTCCTTTCATCCGCTTTTGTCACCTCCCAGGCCTTCACAATCCCCATGAAATCTCTGGCCTCTTGCACTGCACTGCTCAATTCATCTCTAAAAATGGTGCCAACGCTCTCATTTGTGAGCACTTTGTAAGCAGCCCTGAGTGCTCTGCTCATCTGATCTACAGATTTAAAATCCTTGCAGTGATTGCACAGGATGACATCCCACACTGGGATCAGCTGAAAGCCACGGTCGATAACGCACCACGTTGTGTTATCAGACACAAGCCCCGTTTTCCACTGAGGAAGGGAAGATGTGTCTGCTGGGCCCCCTGTGTTGGCCACGTAGAGCTGAATTTCTGAATGGGAACTCTCTCTGGCTCTTCCTTTGACAGAAGCCTGTGAGCTGGATTTGGAAACATCCAGGGCCCCTGCAGCACATACCAGGAAGTCACCATAGCTCTTCCTGACAAAGCTGTTCAATGCTTTAGAGGTTTGCTTTTTTACCTCTTCCCTCTGCTCGGCTCGGAATCCTTCTGTAGATGCCTTCCACCAGAATATGCCCCCAAAGTGGAGGGGACCCTGGTTTATGTGGGACCCGAACCTGCTGAAGAAGCTCTCACACATCTTCACCAAGATGGGGTTGTCTTCTTCCCAGCTGAAGCTCAAAAGCTGTTGGTCCATGTCTTGCAGCTCCTGCAGAGCCGCATCCGAGAGGCGAAGCTGATGCCTTTGGAAGTAGCAGGAGGCCAGAGGGATGTACTGGTACTTGGTGATGCAAAAGTAGCTCTGCTCAGAGCGGGACTGGTGGGTGTCCTGTGATTGTGAGGAGTTGCTGTGATCTATACTTCCTATTGGAAGGAGCCTCCAGAAGAGAGCTTTGGCAGAAATACTCATGCTGAAGCCCAGCTGCTCCATGGACTTGGTGAAAGTGGATTCTGCTGCAGAGGAGGAGAACTCCTTTGTCTCAAGCAGCGATCCTTGCATTGGACCGGCAAGCTGGAATCCGTCAGGAACCCTGAGGAGCTGCTCTCGCATTGCCAGCACATCTTCAGGTCTGCTGGTTCTGTAGATGCCCTGCAGGGCCAGTCCCCCCGATGCCCGCCTCAGCATCTCCGTGTCAGGGATGTTCTCCCCACTGCCTGCTGACTGCTCCTGCTGCTCCAGCTGCTTCTGGATGCTCTCCAGCATATCTGTCAAGGGTTTCTTTGGTGCTGGCCAGAACTCTTTGGGAATCTCCATGGCTTGCCACAGAGTCTCTGCTTTCTCCCTCAGAGCATCCTGGCTGTGCCTGCGGCTGTTGAGCATTTCTGTCAAATCATTCAGGGCTTGTTTGGCAACTTCTTGGCTTTGCTTTTTTTTCTCCAAGTACTCCTTCTGCACCTCTTTAATGGTTATTTTGTCATTTGTTATTTTCAAGAATTTAAGAAGTGCCTTTTTCTCCCAGGGATGCTGAACTTTGCACTCCAGCTTGAGGTAGTCTTCGTATTCCACATGTTGCAGGGCTTCTCTGCACTTGATTCCCAGGATCTGGGTCACTTTGGGCAGCCAGTATTGAGCATCCAGCCCTTCCTTCTGGAGTGCCTCTGCCAGGAGCTGTGTCTTTTCATCTCTCTCCTGTGTGTCCTCCTGTGAAGCCATGGCTGTGGAGGAAGAACAGAGACTTTCCCTAAGGTGTTGTCAGAGGTCCTGGGCTCCTGGCAGAGGCTCTGCAGCACCTGCAGCCCTGGAGAATGCTCTCACCCAGCTACTGGTGCCCAGCCTGGGATGGCACAAGAGCCAGGGTCTCCTTCCCATCACCCTGGATGTGCCTGTTGCTTTCCTGTTTGCAGGATCAACCCTGAAGCTGAGTCTGTATCGCAGAGACTGCACCGACACACTGACACACATAGATTGGCCCACACACAGACAAAAACATAGGCACAAACAGAGACTCACCCAGCCACACAACCTGCCCTGGACAAGGTGCTGCCTTCACCATCACCCACATCCTCCCAGCACAACTCCTCAATCCACAAGTGCAGACTGCCTGGGGCCATTCCTGGCTCCCTGGAGCACTGGCACAGCCCCTCTGCCCATCCAGCAGCCCTGCCTGCATCCTGCACCCTCTGCCCAGCCCACGGCTGCCCTGCTCGCTGCCTGGCCCAGCCTGCTGCTCCCAGCACCCGGAGGCAGCGCTCACACACTCCCCCCATGGGCACCCCACACTCCCCAGACACACTCCCCCATGCCCCCCACGGGCTCTGAGCTGTGCTCCTGCTCCAGCTGCCAGCGCAGCCCCTCCCTTGCCCCTCTCTGGCCTCTTCCCAGGAGCTGCTTCCTGGCACCCTCAGGGGCCCACCCCAGTGCAGGGGGAAAATCCACCTTGTCCCTGCCCACAGCTGTGTCTGGGACATCCTGGTGGCCCTTCAGGAGATACTGGAAATGTTGGGAGCCAGCTCAGAGAGGTGCCCTCTGTGATCTGCTGCTCGTTAGCACAGAGGGTCTCATCAGGCAGGTGCCCTTTGGTGACAATCTTGGCTTCAGCCACCACAGAGCCACCAAGTTCAAAATGTCTGGTGACAGGAGGAAATGTGCCTGCAAACCTTCAACTGGGCACCCCCCCTTTTAACTTTTGGGGGTTTTGACTCTTTCACACAACTCCAAGAATTGTCCCAGTCTCAGTTCATTTGGATACTGGAGAGATTTATTCCTTGCAAAAAATCTGTCTGAGTATTCAGCTTCTGTCCCACCAAGGCCACAACATTGACACCAGCACAGGAACTGATCTAAGGGGATTAGACTCAGATCCAATAGATCCAAGGGCTCCTGCACCCTCCAGCTCCTTCCAGAGCCTTCAGAGGCAGTTTTCCCTGTGCAGGGAATCACTGCAGATGTGGGCAATCTGAGCAAGGGCTGTGGGCTCTGATTCCCCTCACTCACCTCACAGCAGATGCTCCCGTTGCTCCCAGCCTTGGCTTCCCAGCAGACACCGGCAGTCGAGGGCCCCAGCTCAGGGGACACAGCACAGCAGCAGGGGCAGGCTTTGGGTACACGGTGGGTGTGGAGAAGAAGATGAAAACCCCTTGAGAACTCAGGAGGAAGAGCAGCAGGAAGGAAAGGCCCCAAAACCTAAAGGAGAAGAGCAGACAGTCAGCACAAGGCAACCCATGAGCGGTGAGGATTCATTCCAGGAGGACTGGAGGCCAACCCTTCACCTCCACTGACAAATGCCCAGGCAGCAAAGACTCCTCAGGGCTCTTCTGGGGAGGTGACCAGAGCAGGGTTTCACCTGGGACCTACATCCACATTCCCCCACCAGAAGGAAGCTGGACATGCTGAAGAGGTGGGACAGAGCAAAGCCCCTGAAGGTCACCAAGGCCAAGTGCAGGTGCTGCCCCTGGGTCGGGGCAATTCAGGCCCAGACACAAGCTGGGAAGAGAATGGATTGAGAGCAGCCCTGAGGAGAAGGACTTGGGGCTGCTGTAGGGTGAGAGGCTGTGCAGGGAACATCTGTGCTCTGGGGGCAGCAGACAAGGTGAGGAGGCGGCAGAGCCAGGGGAACAGCACTGCCAGTGGGGCAGCAGGGCCCTGTCCCACCACTGCCCACGTCACACAGCTGCTGCTGGGGGGAAGCTCAGGGCCCCACAGAGGGGGGAGAAGCAGCGCTGGGCTTGGATCCCAGCAGGCACTGAGCCCCCCCAGCAGCTCGTGTGCTCCCACCAGCATGATGGGGACAGGATGGGGACAGCAGAAACAGGAAAAGCCCCTGACTCAAGACAAGGGCAGTTCAGCAGCAGAGGAAAGCTGGGTGTGCTTGCAGAGCACAGGTGGGATTTCAGACACCAATTGTTTTCTGTGGGCACATGTCCAGCTGCTCCCTGGGCAGCAGAGCCTCAGTGCAGAGTGACTTCTCAGGATGGGAACAGCTGGCTCAGGGTCACTGCTGGAGCTCGTCCACTTGAGCCACTTGTCCCAGTCCTGTCCTCTCCCAAATTCTCTCCCACTGGAGCACTGCCAGTGCTGGTTCAGTTTCAGGAGGCAGAGGCTGTCCTGGACAACATCAACTCCCGCTCAGTCGCACCCTGAACCTGCCCCCAGGCAGCCTTGGCAGTCCCTGCACGGCTTCCCAGTGCTGCAGGAATAGGGGAAAAGCCCCATGCGACTGTGTCAGTGCCCGCAGAGAGGCTCTGAGCACATTCAGAGCATAACTCGGGACCGAGTTCCTCCTTGGAAGCAAAGGAGGGAAGCAGCAAGGCTGGCAGCAGGCCCTGCCATGGGAATGCCTGCACCCCGTTTCACAGGAACAGCCCCCCGAGAGTGTTTTCCGCAGCCCTGGCCCAGGGAAAGGGGCTCTGGGAACACTGCTGCCTTTGTGGGGCTGTCCCAGGGACCAGAGCGCTCGGGGTGGTGATGCTTAGAGTGTAAGAGAGGAGAATCCCACCCTCCCTGCAGGGGCAGGAAAAGGAATGATCCCCCCGGCTCCTGCCCTCAGGGGAGCGCAGCCATCCGGCCCCGCCGCGGGGCTGGGGGTGCCCGGGCCGGGCAGGGTCGGCCCCGCCTGCGGGGAGCGTTTCCCGGCCGGGCACGGGCTGGCGGCAGGGAAGGGGCTCCGCTCGCCATCTGTGCCCGGCCAGCCCCGCTGCCGGCTCTCGGGACAGCCTGTGCGCCTCTGCAGCCTTCCCTGTGCCCCTCCATCACGCATGCCTCCTCCTTCCCCCGCCGCTCCGCTCCCACCGCTCTGAGCCCGGGGCCCTCCCAGCTCAGCCCCCGCAGCGCACACGGCTCCCCCGAGCTGCCCAAAGCGGTGCCAGCAAAGGCGGCTCCCTGCAGCCCACGCTCGGAGCGCACAGCGCCCGCCCGTGCCCTCAGCCCCCTCTGCTCCTGCCCTGCCATCTCCCCATCCCTGGCAAAGCACAGGGAACAGGAGGCAGGAGAGCAACAAGATCCCGCTCCCACCTGCTCCCGGCTCCCAGCCCCACAGCTCATCCCCATCCCCATCCCCATCCCCATCCCCATGCCCTACCTTCTCCCTCCGGCCCCGTAGCTCCCAGGCTGGCAGAAGCCCATTCCCAGGCCCTGTTTTTATAGCCCTGGCTCTCGGGTGGGTGTGGGGTTCCCACCTCTGTTACATACCAGTGGAGTAATTCCTGGAAATCAGGCTTTTTACTGCTGCAGAGAGTGAAAGTGAAACCATCCTTTCGGAGTCAGATAATTAACATAGGCTAAAAATTCCACACCAATTCACAGTCTACATTTGTCTGTTGCAGATCACTGACCCTTAACTCCTGTGCTGACTGCTGGTAATAATATTGTAAACTGTGAGAGTTGGATATTCACACATGTGAAAAAAGGACGAGAGGGACTTTGTAGAAAGACCTGAAAGGATGGGAAAAGGGGGAATGTCTTTCCGCTGCCACAGGGCAGGGATAGATGAGACATTTGAAAGGAATTCTACCCTGGGAGAGTTGCAAGGGGCTGGGATGCTATTCCCAGATAAGCAGTGGTGGCCCGATTCCAAGACAGGGACACCTTCCACTGTCCCAGATTGCTCCAGGCACCATCCAACCTGGCCTTCTTGGAAACCTCTCCAGCAGAGGAAGCAAAGCAGGAACAGGGCCTGGCTGCAGCTTTCTTGGCAGGGGACACCCCACACCTGACAGTAACAGTGCTGGGGTTTGGCAGAGGACATTCAACACCCAAGCAGAGCAGGGGGCCTGGATTGCTTTTTCCTGGGCATGTGCAAACACAAATCCTGCTCCACAGCCGCAAAACAACCACTGCAGCTTGGATACTGAGACCTCCAGCCTGCCAGGACCAGCCATCACCTGCCCCAGGCTGACAAGTCACAAGTGCTGGAGCAGACACAGGTGGCATTTGTCCGGCCTCAGGGGAAGCCTCAGCAGCTGCCAGGCAGGGCTGGGACACATCACCTACAGAGCATGGATTTGGTCCCTCTGTTCCCAGCTCAGCTGAGCCTGTCTCCAGAGGGATATTTCCTCCAGCCAAAGAATTCCCTCCTGCAGGAGGGTTACAGGCACAGAACCCCAGGATCACTGAGGTTGGAAAAGACCTCCCAGACCCACGTGTGCCTGATCCTGATCAACCTGTGCCTGATCCCCACCTTGTCCCCAGCCCAGAGCACCGAGTGCTGTGTCTAAGCATTCCTTAGACACCTCTGGGTATGAGATTCCACCATGTCCCTGGGCAGCCCCTGCCAAGGCCTGAGCACCCATTCCATGCAGAAGTTCCTCCTGATGTCCACCCTGAGCCTGCCCTGGCCCAGCCTGAGGCCATTTCCCCTTGTCCTGTCCCTGTTCCCTGGCAGCAGAGCCTGATCCTCCCGGCTGTGCCCTCCTTTCAGGGACTTGTGCAGAGCCACAAGGTCCCCCCGAGCCTCCTTTTCTCCAGGCTGAGCCCCTTCCCAGCTCCCTCAGCCCCTCCTGGGGCTCCATTCCCTTCCCAGCTCCATTCCCTTCTCTGGACACGCTCCAGCCCCTCCAGGTCTCTCCTGTCAGAAGGGGCCCAGAGCTGCCTCCAGCACTGGAGGTGCCCCAGCAGTGCCAGCACAGGGGACGGGCACTGCCCTGGCCCTGCTGCCACCCCAGACCTGGAACAGCCCAGAGGGCTTTTGGCCACTGGCACACCTGGCACACCTGTGCTCATGTCCACCACTGGCACCAGCACCCCCAGGAAATCTTACCCAGCGCCATGAAACCATGACCCCCTCTTTGCCAGCACTGCACCTTGTGCTGGACGGCTTCCTCAGGGTCAGGAGCTCCTCAGTGTCCCTTCAGGAGCAGCCAGAGAACCATTCCCTCTCTGCCCCTGCCAGCCTGGCACAGCAGGAGCACACTCCTGCCTCACCCCAGCCAGCAGGAACCTGCACACTGCAAACTGAAACCATCTGCACTCCTGACTCCATGGCAGCAGTGACCCAGCCAGGGCTGGAGAGGGCTGGGGATCATCCTGCATGAAGCTCCTCTGCTCCTGCTCTGTCAGCTCCAGGGACACCAGCTCCTCTCCAAGGACAGACTCCTTCCCTTCTGGGGACATGTTGCCTCCTCCACTGCCCCCCCAAATCCATTGTCTCTTCTCCAAATCCATGGTGTGTGGCCAGAGAGCTTTTTCCAGGCATATCTTACAGGCTGGAGCACAGCCAGGGACTGGCACAGGCTGCCCAGAGAAGCTGTGGCTGCCCCTGGAACCCTGGAAGTGTTCCAGACCAGGCTGCACTGGGCTTGGAGCAACCTGGGACAGTAGAAGGTGTCCCTGCCCATGGCAGGGCATGGCACTGGATGAGCTTTAAGGTCTCTTCCAGCCCCATTTGTGAGTCTGACAAGGTAACCCAGCTTTGGAAGCTTGAAAGGGTGCACACATCAAGCCTCAATGCCTAAATCAAGGCTGGAATATCTGACTCAGTACCAAGATTTGTGCTGGATCAGCCACTTTCCCCAGGCTAAAATTGCCCGAACAATATCTGGTTTGGCACAAGGAGACAGGAATTATGTGGGTCCCATGGATATGACTGTATGGAGCAGCCATGGGGCAGGAGAATGGCAGTCCTGAGGTCCATGGCGGCAGTTCCTGGGCTGGCCCTGCCCCCAGGAAACCCAGAGCTCCCTCTGCAGTACTTTCATTTGAGGGACATCCCCAGAGCTCACTGGATGCATCAACAAGTGACCACTGTCTCCCTGGATCCCAGCCCAGGAGGAGGAGAAGCTCCCAGTGACACTGTGGCCCCATAAGAAAGGGTAGTGTTCCATGTTTCACATGGTCCCACCATTACCACACTGGTCCTTGCTGCACCCACAGCCCTCCCAATCCCAGGTTTCAATTCAAGCCTTTGCCACAAAATCCTGGTTCTCTCTGCAGTCCCCCCAACCCACAAACCTCGGGTCTCACTGCCGCTATCCTCCTAAACCCTGTGTTTTCCTGATACCACCCCTAATCTGGGGTCTCACAGCAGAACTCTCCATACCCTGAAACCCCAATGTCTAGCTGGAGCCTCGAACCAAAACCCTGGCTTTCTTGCAACCCCCTGCCATGGTTTGACACTGGCCAAAAACCAGGATACCCATGAAGAAAACTGCACTCATGCTCTTCTGCTGTAGTTGAGCAGAGGAGGGGGAAATGCGGAGGCTGGTCAATTGGCTGAGGAGAATCTTACCACACTCCCCTTGAGGGACAACCCTTAAGCAACAACCTCTCTAGTCATGGTGAGGACAAAAAGCTTCCCCCAGAATGCATCGTTACTGTATGTTGGTTCTATTTATCCTATTGGTCCTTCCCCTTTGTTCCACCCCTGTGCCCTCATCTCATCCATTCTGATGTTCTGTCCCCTGCTTGCTATCCCTATATAAATCCCTGCTCTCTCTGCCTGGAGAGTTCTTAATCAGGACCCCTTTGCTGTAGGAGCTCCTTAAAGACCCTCTGTGGAACCCCATATGAAGACTCCGTCCCTTCCTTCTGTGCCGCTCTGGCTGAAATCACCCAAGAGCTGAAATCACTCAGCAAGAGCAAGATGTGTCTGTGCACCTAGGGCATCTTTTTTAAACATGCTTCTCTACCGTTTCCACCTGCCGTGACAAGTGGCGCCCGAACAGGGACCCTGTTTAGGGGGTCCCTGGAGAAGCATCTCCACCAGCCTTGTGCTGCTGGACACAAGCTGCTTTCAGAACAGCCACTTCCTTGAGACGAACCACTTATGTTCTAAGGAGTGTTATCCGAAGGGTGACCAGGACCCTCCAAAGAAGCTAGGAAAATCCCGAAAGCTGGTCAACAAGTGACCACCCACCCAGTGGGTTTAGTTTGACCTGAAGAAAGACAGTGAGTTTCATACATATACATACATATATACACACACACACACACACACACACACACACACACACACACACACACATATATATATATATATATATATATATTGGGGTCACCTTTTTCAATTTTTCTTTCTCCCCTTTTACTTCTGGTTGTGGGAGAGAAGCCTGAGTACGTGAAACCAACTTACCTGTCCTAAACTTAGTCTTCCTTGAAGGGACATTCATCTCCAAGTTGTGAGTGCTCTTGTAGCAGGGAAATTCAAGTTTTCTAAGGGGAATCCTAAGAGGTTTATATCCTTAACCATAAGTGTCTTCTTTCTAATTTGTTTGGGGAAGTTTTACTCTTTGTTTCACATTATTGTTAAGTCAATGGTAAAAATGGGGAATGATTCAGGGAATGATTTGGGAAAAGTTTCAGGTCTCTCGTTCAAAATTCCTTCCCCTCCATCCTCTTCCCAAGCCCCCAAACCCCCTTTCCCTCAAGAGGGGTAATCAGCTAGAGGGTCTTGCTACTCTGCACAGGCTTGCTACTGTCTCCCTGATGCTCCCCCATCCCCTCTATCCCATTGCCAGGACAACACTGGCCATGCCATCTTGGACCTTCCCCTCAACCTTGTCCCTATGCCCATGTACCTTGTTCCATCTCCCCATTCTGCTGTTATCCCACAAAATGGTGCTGGCAACACGGCCAACCTCGCCATCTTGTCTTCTTCTCTTCCAAGTTTTCCTGCCCTCGTGTGTCAAAATGGCCCCTCTTATGCCTTTTCCATTCCTCTCCATGGCGCTCGGCTCCCCCCTTCCCTCTGAGTCAACAGGTGTAACCATGTCTGAACCCTCCTGTCATGGTTTCAGTTCAAAACCAGACAGAAACAGTAATTTTGCATAGTGGTTTTGGTTTGCTAATGTCAGATTTCCCCAATTTTGAGATTTCCTAACTAATGAGTCCATGAGTGTGGTGGGCTTCAGAACTGGTTAATCACCAGTGCACTCATTTCCTGCTGTGAGACAGTATTAGGGAAAAAAAGGCAAAGTAGGCTCCAAACTTTAAAAGGGTAAAAAGAAAATTTTATTAATAGTTACTAAAAGGAAAAAAAAAGTAGTGAGAATCAAAACAAACCCTTCAGAACATTTCTCCTCCCCCGACAACCTCTTATTTTTCACTGATAATGTAAAGAAACAAAACTTAAAATTTCCAGTCAGTTTACCACCTTGAAAATAGTCTTTTTTCAGTTCATTTAGGGATAGAAGTCTCTCTTGTTAAGGTTATGGAGACTTCTCCACTAGAGGAAAAAACAGTTCTCTCGTGGTTCTCAATTTCATCCCAAACAACAGCCGCCTAGGAAACCCTGCCATCAGGAAATCCTTCCCATTTTCACAAGCCTCCCCACAGCTTGTTGATGGGCCATGTCAACTTATGGAGTATTGTTTTAAAGATGAGCTGTTCAAAGGAAAAATTCTCATTATCTATCTCTAAAATAATCTCCATCCTTGGGAACAGAAATCTCCAGGAAGCACAGGTCTACTCTTCTCTCTCCATTTAAACTTCTCATGGGATCACTGCTATTTCAACATCTGCTTATCTTAGGATGGAGGCCTTTGCTTGATATCAATTTGAACACTTTCATCTCCCCATAGTTTCATACATTATAAAAAAAAAAAAAGAGTCTTTTCTCCATAGTTTACAAGAGAATTTCAGCTCCAAAAACAAGGCATCTCCTCACCCCTTCCATCTGGGACTTAACTTCTTCTTCACTGACCTCGATGTATTCATGCTGTTCCTTTACATGCTTGCATCTTGTTCTTTTCTCTCACTCAAAGGAGGATTGAAACACTGAAAGGGTTAACATCACACCTGGGCTCTTCAAATGGCCACCTGAGACAGTTCCCGAGTTTTTTCATCTTTAACATGTGTGTTTGACAGAGGCATGTCCAGCTTCTTGGTGCTTCAACAGACTGTCAGTTACACAAAAATCTTTGCATCACTTCCCTGAATTTCCTCCCATTTCAAACCAGGACAGGGGCTAAACTGTGGCAGGATCCCCGGAGCAGTGGGCTGAAGCAGTGGAGTTGGGCAGACCCAGGGCAGAAAGCTAAATTGTAGCAATGTTCCTGCAGGAGCCAAATGCTGTCGATAGCATACACGACCACTATCCTCAACCGCTGAGCCAAAAAAGCGGCCATAAACCAGCCCCCACATCCCAGACAGAGTCCCAGACTCCATCCCAGTACAACTCATGGTGTTATGCCACCACTCCTGAAGAACCTACTCCCCCTTCCCCTGGCATGACTCCCAAACTCTTGTTCGCCTGGCCAAGCCACTACAGTGGTATGTGAGTGCTTGGCCATTTTTTTCTTTTTTAATTGCCCCCAATTTGTCTTCTGGATAACCTCCTTCCCTCACAGTGTCTTTCTTCCACATAACAAATGGGAGAAAATGCCCTGAAAAAACCCAAACCCACAACAGGAGAGGAAGAGGATTTCAAAATGTTGGTAGCTCCCCAATCCTGTGGATGAAGAGGAAGGACGGCAGACACAGATTTAGAGGAATTTAGGCCAGTGGCAGGGACAATATGCTCAGGAGAAGAGAGAAAAAATGAGGAAAGGGGGAAATTCAAGCCCCTCTCAGGCAGGTACAGATGGACTGGTCCTGGTAACGATGCCTTTTTCAGAACCAAGTTGAGGTCCCGGAAGGACTTGGTAGGGACTTGCAGGGAAAATCCTCAGAAGGCAAGTAAGGCATTTGAGACCATTTTAAGGAACCAGGGTCCCGATTGGAATGATATTCAGGTGGTTTTAGATACACTGCTGAACATAGATGAGAAGACAGTGGTGGTAGCAAAGTCAAAGGAAGAGGTAGAATGAGTTTATGCTCAAAATGTGCAACCAGGAAAAGCAGATCAACGTTTTCCACCTGGTGATCCAAGACTGGATCCCAACTGTCACGAAAATTAATCCACAAACACCAGATGTTCATGTCCAAAAAGGAGACAGAGGAGTCCAGCTGCTTTATTTGAATAAAGAGAAAGGTCATAGGTGTTGTATTGCACTAAACAGTTTATTTAGTAGTTGTTTTGCACCGGGCGATGGGAAGTTTGTACTGAGTATGGTATGTCATGTAGATTATTCCCCCTTTCTCATCACGTGGTCTCTCCCCATGAACCCCTTTCTACACACCTGGTGGTTTGTCCCATGGATACCCCTCCCCTCACCCTCCCCAGTGTTATCCCATTGGCTGGGTCCTCTTTCCCCGCCCCCATCCTCGGTTATAAAACCCCACTGCAGGCATTGTTAGCTCTCTTTTCTACCTGGTGGTTGCTGGAAGCGGAGCGTCCCATCCCAAGCCAATAAACAGGACTCTTGTCCCCACGTGAAGAAGAGCGCTTCTCGTCTCTTACTTTCTGTCCATGCAAGGCCGTGTGGGCTTGGGTTCGAGCTAGCTGGAAAGAACCCATAGAAAGCCCAGAGAGCCACAGATTACTGCACATAGGAATTTCCCATGGGGTGTCTCAAGTTGTTGGAGGTTGCAGCCTGTCGCAGACATTTTTTCATAGAAATTCTTTCCTTTGGGATTTGTGCATCTTCTGGGAAGCAAGGGCCCCAGAAGAGGAATGTAAACAATTGTTGTCGGCTGCTGTGGCATGCAATAGGATGCACCTTTGATTGGTTCATGTTCCGTGTTTATAGTTGAGGGCTAATCACAGGAGCAAGCTGGGGATGGAGTCCCCTGACACAGAACTTTGTTATAGATTCTTTCTATTCTATTCTTAGCTTAGCAAGCCTCTTCAACTTCTCTCTTTACTCCTATTAGTATAGTAATAATGTATTATATAGCATATATCAATAAATCCAGCCTTCTGATCATCAAACAAGATTCTTGTCCTTCTCTCTCACCCCAGTGACCTCCTCAGATCACTGTAATAGTTGGTGACCCCTCGTGTCAGAGCAAAAATTAATTTGATAAGACCAGAGGAGCAAATTGCTGCACTGGGTAAAATCCTGTATGTGTAGCATTTGATGGTTGCTTTGAAGTGACCACAGAAGTGGATTCAAGCCAGGAGCTGAAGAACTGAAGATCCTGATTTGGACAGAGTTCACAGCCAAGGCTGACCACAAGTGAACCTTCTTCGGGAAAACCTTCAGGAAACACGGTAGACAAGAGCAGCATACCCGCGGAGCTGACCAGAGCAATCTGGACTCTTTCAAAAGGTACTGTTCGTTTTTCTATCCCTCAGGATTCAGCCCTTCGTAGTTTGTGGCTGTTCGTATGGCAGACACATGCCTTGCAGGAAGAGGTTCGTTTTTCTCCTTCAGAGGAGAACCTTATTGCCCTCTGGCAAGAATGGTGTAGAGAAGATGATTTTTTTCTGTCAGAAATAGATCTCTATGAGTTCTTTCGATGGGCAGAGCTTTTTGGGTTCTTTACTGATGCCCTATACGCTTTGGATGTTTTCGTCTGGGAGTGCATGAATTCCATCTTTTATTTCGTCGACAGTCAGGGACGTCTTTTGCCTCCTGTATACCCAGCATTTATAAAGCTCTTCCCAGTTTTGAAAAGGAGAGCAGCTGTTTTTCCATGGATTTCTAACTGCTATGGGCAGACCTCGTTTCCACCGTCCCCAGTGGGAGAAGACCTGGTGGGGGATGAGATTCTGCTTCCCAGCCCCCCCTGCTTCTCGGCGGGGGGGGGAACGAAACTTTGCCGCGCGAAGAAGTTTTTTTTACTCTTTCTCCAGAGCCTGCACAGATGGAGCCTTCTCTTCCCCCCCCCTTCTCCCCTGCAGGGGGGATGGGAGTGGACGGTGCTCCCCCAGCCGGCTTCTTGGACCCTGCCCCGCTCAGAGATGGGGGTGGTACCGGTCCCAAAGGCCCCCCCGCCCCTGCCAGTGCCGCCTCTCTGCGTGATCCCATCTCCGCCTCTCCAAGCAGTCCAGCCCATGGCTTCACAGGCCTACCTGCCCCTGCCAGCACCTGCGTCTGAGAATGCAGGAGCAGCACTTCCTGTGCCTGAGTTGCTAGACGACGACAACGCGTCTCCAGCTTCCGACTCAGCGGAGGAGTTCTCTGCAGCCCCTTCAGCCCCCCCCGCCGCTTCCATCGGCCTACTCTGTGTGAGGGCGTACGTCGCCCTGAGGTCCGGCTGGCTTGGGTGAAGGCGGCCGACGCCTCCGCGCATCTGAGGTCCAGCCCCCCTCGGCGTCCTGGCCTCGGGCTGGGCTGGATTGCGGACGTGGATGGAATCGCGCCTATGAGCCGAGGAAAGGAGGCGGCCACTTGCTGGGGTGAAAACGTAGGTTTATTGAAGGTGGACAGAACCAACCACAGGGAGGGCACTGACCAGCAAATGGCGAGGAACAGGGGGTGCAACAAGGTTTTAAAGAAGAGGGGTGGGGAAAGGAGGGACGCCCAGCTAGCCAATAACAGAAAAACGTGGGAGGTACAGAACTTAATGGACATACAAGAACAACCAATAAATACAAAGTATAGGAGGGGTCCTGGGACCACAGCCACCACAACCCCCGGAGAGAAGAAGCCTCTAGAACTGAGGGAGGAGCAGGGGTGATTGACTGGGCACAGGGAGGAGAAAAACTTGACTTATAAGGATAGGAAGGGGGAGGAGAAATTACATAACCTAGGAGCTTCACAGCTAAGGGGGAGGGGGTAACCATGGAAACTAAACTGGCAGGAGAACAGTGGCGGGAAAACTGTGAGGGGAAGAACCTCACAAGAACTTTTACAAGAACATAGGGGGGGATACACCAACTGGGGGAGCAAGCAGAAAAACTTAAAAAACACACCACAACACTACTCACTGCCTCAAGCCAAGATGGTCCCTGTTCAGGATGGTGTTGAAGATGGCGCCGAACCTGCGGGAACCTTGGAGCAGCCCATGGCTGCTCCTACATCTAGCATGATTCCCTCCCCGGTTCTGGCTTGCCCCCCGCTGCCTTCACAGGCTGCCCCAGCAGTTCTGCCGCTGTCGGAGACTCTGTCCTCCGTGTCGGCATCAGAGACTGCCCTGGAACCGGTGGCTTGTTCGAGCTCAGGTCATACCGGTCCAGTTGCCTCTGTAGCAGCGGCCCCGGAGGCTGGCCTCCCTTTCCGTGGAGTGGGGAGTACTCGACAGCTGACTGTTGAGGCAGTCCGGCTGCCTGCTTTCAAGATCAGCGTTCTCGGCGGGTTGGGGGGTGTTTTTTCGGGGATTGTCCCATGGAGGCTGCCATCTCTGCCACCTCTCTTGCGCCCTAGTGGCGGGGGGTGGGTGCATCCCGAGAGCTCTGCCTCTGATCCCCAGCCCAGAGGGGGTGGGATGAAGCCATGGGGCAGATGAGAGACAAACCCAATGCATTATTTGCATTGCAGGCGAAGAGGGCACAGATGAGGAGACCATAGCTGGTTTGCTGTGGGAAACAAACATCTCCAGACCCCAGATGGGATTTCTGGGGAAGGCTTCTATTTCCCTGCTGCTGGCATGCCTCAGTGGTTTTGGGAAAAGGAAGCGTGTCACCACCTGTGCTGCCATTGCACTGGCAGCAGGGTGCAGGCCTGTGGGAATGCAGAGCCTGCCTCATGGGTTTGGCCTGGGCTGTTGGGCTCAGGAAGTTCCTGGGCCAGGCCTACTGCTTGGCCTCTTGATGTTTCTGGGAGTTGTGGTTTCTCCTACTGGTCCTGGTCCCCCTTTTTGGGCCAGTTTTGGGGTTCCTGGTCCATCATGGGCCAGGACCCCCCAGGGCCTTACCTTCTCTAGCACTGCTCTGCTCGGTGCTGCTCTTTTCCTTTTCAATCAAAAAAAAAAAAAAAAAATTAAATAAAAAAGATTGAAAATAGTGGGCAGCAGCTCTGAAGCACTGAAGCAGCAGCTCTGAAGCACTGAAGCATTGAAGGGCCAGAAAAGGACATTCTAAAAGTTGTTCACATTGTTTGAAATTGTTGTAAGACTGTCAATGGTTTGTGATAACTATTGATGGGACCTTTGCAGAAGTCTGTTTTCAGGACCAAAAAGGATTCTCAGATATCCCAAGAGAAACAACTTCAGCTCATGGACTGTTCCTGAAACTCAGCGGCTTGGACTTGAACTTTCTTTGCATTGTTTTTTGCATTTTCTTAGATTGTAGGATTGTTTTAGTGATTTGTTAGTATGGTATATTTTACAGGTGAAGAAATTTCCTGTTCATTTCACATCAGCATTTTTCTTTTCATTTATACAATTTAGAAAGGTGAGATGTCGCAGACATTTTTTCACAGAAATCCTTTCTTTGGGATTTGTGCATCTTCTGGGAAGCAAAGGCCCCAGAGGAAGAATGTAAACAATTGTTATCGGCTGCTGTGAAATGTAGCAGGTGCTCCTGTGATTGGATCATGTTCCGTGTTTACAGTTGAGGGCCAATCACAGAACCAAGCTTGGGGACAGACTCCCTGGATACAGAACTTTGTTATTCATTCTTTAATATTCTATTCTTAGCTTAGCAGCCTCTGCAACTTCTCTCCTTATTCTTTGTAGTATAGTAATAATGTATTATATATCATATATCAATAAATCCAGCCTTCTGATCATGAACTAAGATTCTCGTCCTTCTCTCTCACCATGAAGACCTCATCGCTGTAATAGGATCCCAAAAGCACACCAATTAACTGAAAACAATTTTCATATATACTTTTTCATTACATTGGTCAAGTTCATATTCATGAGGATTATACATATTCAAACATTCCTTTGAGTTTACATGTTCCAGGAATTCTCGTGCTTGGTTCGACACTTGATCCATCTTCTTAAAGCATGTGTCACTCTGCAGATGAAATTTTTATTTTATTTCCTCACCAGACACCCTGTTCCATGGTTTGACAGTTCTTGATAGCCTGGTTCTTTTCAGTGGTATCTTATCATATGGATAAGATACTCCACAAGTACATGAAATCAATATTATCTGTTTCACACTGTTATCTGAGTTATACTCACCACTGTCAGTTAGTTACACCAAAAAAATAAAAACCTGTCGCTACTTCAGCGTCCCCAACATCTTTTCATAAAAATCCTTTCTTTGGGATTTTTCCCCCTTCTGAGAAGCTGTGGCCTCAGCAACAAAATGTAAACAACGCTTATATGTTGGTGTGGAATGCAACAGGTGGATCCGTGATTGGTCTCTGGTGGATGTTTGGATGAGCTGGGTCTCAATCTCTGCTGGGACACAGACCTTTGTTCTTGATTCATTTTCTATTCTTAGCTTAGCTAGCCTTCTGAGAACTTTTCCCTCTATTCTTTTTAGTATAGTCATAATGTAATATAGATCATAAAATAATAAATCAAGCCTTCTGAACATGAGGTCAACATTCTCGTCTCTCTCTTCATCCTGCAACCCTTGTGACCACTGTGACACTTCTGCAACAGTTATTGTGATAATAAACAGAAAATAGTCTCTATTTTAGTGTTTTGCAGGAGCCTAAAGTATATTTATCACACAAAAATATATAATCTACACCGGGATTATGGTAAAAAGGCTGACAAATTATACTGTACAAAAAGCGGTTAAAAAGTGATTACAAACTGTACTATACCAAAATAATTTGGAAAAGCCAATATGACAGTGAAGGGCAATGACTACATCGTTATTTCTTACAGACCATGGCAGCAACACAGCAAGGCCAGGTGTCCCCAGTCCCTGGCACTCACCTGTGCAGCACACGCTCACATGGCCCAGCTCTGGCTCCTGTCACCGGCTCTGGGTCTGCTTGGCCAGGGCTGGGCTTGGCAAGGTTTGGGTCCATTCCCCGTTGGTCCTGCAGGTTCCCAGCTGAGCAGCTCCAGAGCACAGAACCTCGCTGGGATCCACCTTCTCAGCCCTCCCTGTGTGTGACAGGCCAGGCTTGGTTCCCAGCCCTGCCTCCCTTGGCACCTGCCACCGACATTGGTTTCCCTGCATGTTGTGGTTTGGGGCTTCCTGCCCTCTCACTGTCCCTGCAGACAGTGAAGCTGCTCCTGGAGCAGAGACCCTGAATGGAGCAGAGCCTCTGCTGTCACATCCCCTTCCCCAGTGCCACCCCCTGTCCCCTGCCTGTCTGCAGCACACAGAGCTGTGGCTCCCCTGAACACAAAGGAGACACAGAGCAGTCCAAATCAACTCCTTTATTAGCAGAGTGGGAGAACCAGCAATCACTTGTTTTAAAATTTTAAAAGTTTAATAGTAATGAAATACCTATGAAAATAGTAATAACAAATTAGAGCAATAAGCATTTGGACAATCAGAGTAGGACAATAGAAGACAATAAAAAGCAAAGAGTTACAGATGTCTGGGTGCATTTTACTCCTTCTGCCAAGCAAAAGCCCATCTTACTAACAAAGGATTAATCCTTAAAAGCAATAGCATATTGCATATTCATATATCTCATACATGATGCAAAAATTATTTTCAAACAAAGGGTATTTTCTGGTTATTGTCAACTCTCCTCTTCATCTTGTAAATCAATCGTCTTGGTCGCTCAAAGTCTGGTTCTTCCCAAGAAGGAGGCAGTAATTTTTCTATTGGGTTTTTGGTGTCTTGTTGCTGTTATCTCTATGCGAAGAATTTCTTGATTCTCTTATCCATTCCTTGAGCTACTTAGAAAAGTATCATCCATCACATAGTTTCTATTTTGTATTATGCTATAGCCTAAAATTTATACTTACCACACTACTTAAAAGAGATTAATACAACATAATTTTCCAACATAACATATGTAGTATTCATTTTAATATTTGCAAAGAGCCAAGCATGTAATATGCATTTTTCACATAGAGCCTGCAGGGTATGAGGCTGAAGCAGCCCTTCAGCAGCTCTCCAGGAAGGCCTTGGCCCTCCCATTGCCAGCAGGGTTTCAGCACCTGCACAGCAAAAGCCCCCACAGCTCCCTGGGGCAGAGCCAGCTGGTGCCACCTTCTCCAGAGCACGGCTCTGGTGCCACCAGCCTGCCCGGGCAGCACCAGCACTGCCCCGAGGGCTGCTGCTGAAAGTGCTGGCACACAGGATTCTCCACATGGGCCATTCCAAAGGATTTTGCTCAGCAGAAGGGCCAAGGGCAGGAGCAGCTCCTGCTGGGGCTGAGGGCTGGAGGGAAGGGCAGCAGCCCCAGGCACCTGAGCAGGAGCGGCTGCCCTGGATGGAGACACAGCACCCCTGAGACAGGGAGTGACAGCACTGCCTGAGCCTGGGGCAGTGGTGTCACTGCTCTCCTGAGCCTGCAGGCACAACAGCTCCTGCTGGGATAACAGCCTCAGTTGATCCAGGAGGCTTCAATGAGGGAGGGAAGGATGACACCCAAAAGCCAAGCAGCCCAGCTTGCAGCCAGTGTAGAGCTTGCATCAGGTTCCGCAGGCCTTTCTCCAAGCAGGACAGCTCCTTGCTGCAGGAAAACTGCCTCTGGGGCACTGTCCCTTCTTGTCTCACAGAAGTTGTTTCAAGGGGTGCTCTGAGTGCTGCCCTTTGCCCTATCCCTGGCCCTTGGCTCAGCCTTGGCCACAAGGCCAATTGTCCAAAGGAGGGGATTTGGTTTGTCTCTAGGACAAAGCTGAGGGAAATGTTTATGGTAAACAGGCAAGAGTATTCTGCCTTCCTCATGAAACAAAGGAGTTGCTAAGTGATGGGTGAAGTAATGCACCTTATTTCATCAAATTTGGGAGCAATTGGATACCATTGTCTTTCCTGGACTTGAGAGCATCATCATTGTAACTGCTTTTTTTCAAAAGACTGGTACAAAGTTTTCCTAAACTGCAAAGCTGTTGTGGTTCTTCCTTCCCATGGACATGGCCTAACGCTTCTCCAGCTCAGACAGTGCTTCCTCCTTGGTAATTCTCTGCCACGCCTCAGGGATTGCTCCTCTACCCTGAAACTTCCCATTGTACTGAGCTTCCAGCTGTGTCCTGAAATGAGACACAAACCATTTCCAGTACGCCTGCAAGGATGAATCAGGAAGAATTTTCCAAGTGGACTTAGGAGGTCCAGCATCCCGGTATCTCTTGTAGGGGATTCGTTTACTGTCAGAAAGTACTAAATAGCAGTCACTTGCAACAAGGCTGGAACAAATATCAATGACCAGGTGGTCTGTTCTATACCATTTGATTCCCATCAAAGCTTGTGGGCGATGGAAGACCACCTGATGGTCTCCATCGTGATTCTGCATTGTGTTTGTGCAGACAGCCCCACAAAAGGGACACTGTGCCCAGCACCCTGCAAAGTGCTCTGCCAGGATGGTGTGAGGCTGCCTTGGAAACGAGCTCAGGTCAGCACCAGCCAATTCTTTCATGAGCCTGTTCCTCAGGTCATTCAGAGCTTCTGTCATGGCCCTGCTCAGGAACTCAATGTCTGTGACCTCCAGGTGCTCAATGCCCTTCAGGTCACTTCTGGGCAAGTTGATCACCTCTGTCAGTTGCCTACAAAATTCATCCAGCCAGAGAGAGACTTTGTCTTCTCTGTCTTCTTTGTCTTTGACAGTTTGGGTTGATAAAGAAACAGCTGAAAGGATGTTTTTATAGAGAATATCGAGAGAGGAATCTAAAAACATCCCCAGCCTCCGATTCCCATCTAAAGAGTGACTCCTAACTAGTGTCTCAATATAATTCTCAAAAAACTTTTTTGGAGACCTAAGGTACTGCTTGAAATACTCAAAATTTTCCTGTTCTGCCAGGTATCTCAGGATGCAAACTTCCAGATTGGCTCTGCTGCCCTGGAAATCTGGGGATTTCTGCATGTCCTCAGCGATGGCTTTAGCTGTCCTCTCATAGACTGCCTGGCGAAGAGCTGGTTCAATCTTGTCACAAAGGAAAACAGCAAAAGTTGTGACAGAAGTGGCTCCTTGGCAGGAAATCTGGAAACATTGGAAGAAATCTTCTCTCTTGCTGTTCAGGTACACAACTGGGTCATTTGCCTTTCGGAATGCTTCGTGCATAGTTTTAAACCTTTCTGCTGCCACTGTACACAGATACAGAGACAAATCCATGCTGTACTCTTTGTTAAGAGTATATTTTGCATTGCTTGGGACAGAGTTGACAGCTTCCTGCACTTCATTGAGTATTTCATGAATAAAATTTCTACTGTAATCACGTTTCTCCTCTTCCTTCTTAGCAATGTTTGCTCTCACACACGCTATGATGTTGTCTGTCATTTGCTCAAATTTGATCAAATCAGCATTGAAAATGCTCCAGAAAACTACCGTTATGCCAAAATACCTTTTCTTCATGATGTGTTTTTTTGGATCAAAAGAAAACCCTCTGCCTCTAGCAAATGACCTCATCCGTGCATGGAAACCTGGCTCCTTAAAGTGCTCTAGAAGGACATCTTCAATTTCTGCATCAATATCCACCCGTTCCAGAGGAGGGGCAGCACGGGAGACTTCAGCAATCCACTGGTTCCAGACAAGAGTAAAGTTGTCTTTCAGTTCTCTCTCACTGAGGCTCTTCCCTTTCAGACTCACAGCCAGCTCCCGACTCCTTCTCAGGAGCTCATCTTCATAGTCCAACTTCCTTGCATCCAGTTTCCTCTGCTCCTTCTGTAGCTCAATAAGATTCTCACATTTCTTTTTTGTTTCATGAAGAAGAGTCTCTTTTAGTTCTTGCAGCTTCCGCTCTGTGCTTGATTTCCACTGGACAAGTGTCTCACAGTCTGTGTCTTCCGTGAAATACTTTTCCACTTCCTTCTCAATGGCATCACTTGTCTCTTGCACCAGCCCTTCAAGGTGTTTTATGGTGACATTCTGCATCTCCCCATTCCGAATTTTGTTGTCCAGTCTCATCTGTACATCTAAGATGTGACTCCTCAGCCTCCATGTCCACTGACTGTAGGCACTTTCCAGTCTCCTGTACACAGCAATCTCCAGGGAATTCTTGAAGCTGAACACAAAGTTTTCATTCAGCAAAGCATTCCAAAGGTCACCAATACGATCTTTCAGGCTTGAGAGCCTCAAAATGCTGCGCTGAGACTGCTTCTTGGCAGACTGGAGGATTTTGCTCTTGAGTTGCTGGACATTCTGGCTGTAGGTGGGGTTGGGTGGTGCCATTGGGGGATCTCCTTCCCACAGGTGAGCAAAGTAGTGAATGTGGGTGTTCACATCAAAGCCAATGACATCACTGAAAGAGGAGACATCACAGAATTCCTGCTGAGCAGCGATCATGGTAATTTCATCCAGCTTTTCCTGCAAGCGCCTTCGTCCTTCCATGTTCTGCTCCTTGGCATTTGCTTCTCCCACGTTTTGGTGGACAAAGAGGCAGCTTGGGGAAAGATTGACTTGCTTCATCCTCAGGAAAGCCTGCACAGCGATCTGGAGAACATCCTGCATTTCTGATGGATTTTCTCCAAAGATATTGATCACAGTCAAGTTGCCAATACCAATGACAAAGGTGGCCAGCTCGTTGTCATGGTTCAGGGACTGTTTATTTGCCATCTCGATGGCACGAAGTCCCTCTGTGTCAACCACCAGCACAAAATCAAAGCCCAAGTCTTGCTGCAGCTCCTCGCCCACTGGGATGAGCTGCATGAAGGCTCCGCGGGTGCATCTCCCTGCGCTGACGTTGAACTGCAGACCAAACATAGCATTCAGCAGGGTGGACTTGCCTGTGCTCTGGATGCCGAGCACGGAGAGCACAAACACTCGTTTGTCCCCCAGCCTCTCAATTAAGCTGTCAAAGATTGCTCCCACCCAGCGCAAGGGCAGGTAAGAAGCATCCCCATCCATCAGCTCCATGGGGTACCCTGAGACCATCAGCTCTGCTGCAATATCTGGCAGTTTGTAAAAATTGTCTTTCTCGCAGTTCAGTAATTCCAGAGCTTCATAAATCTGCCCTACCTCTCTCAGAAGGTGCTCCAGGCCAATGGATGAATCATTGATTTCATCGGAGAGGGCATTCAAATGACTCAGAGACTCAGCATTCACCCTGGGTTCTTTCTTGCTTTTCTTTCTTGACAGGATTTCAGACCATAACTTGTGATAGTCTCTCCTCAGTTCTTCAAGGCGACCACAAGACAGCTCGTCCATAAAGACCTTCATCCACTGCAGGAAGTATTTCTTGGTATCTGCTGGCTGGGCCTGGAGAAAGCCAAGGAATGATTTCATCAGTGCGTTGAGAGGGAAAGCTTGCTCAAGTTGCTTTCTTCTTATTGCTTTCTTGTCATATTCAATTTGGCTGCGATGATGCTCAATGCTCTTGTTCCTCTTCTCCTGCAAGCGAGTGAGTTCTTTGTCCTTTTGGCACCACTGGTACCACAGGTTTCCTTGAAGCGGCAGCAGCTGGGATTTGATCTCAGACAGCTTCTCTTTCTTCAGAAGTTCCACCAGCTCCTTTGCCTTTGCTTTGGCTGTCACACACGCAGCTCGATCTGCATCCACTACGAATCCGAGCTGGCGAGCTTTGTCCATGCAGGCCTCCAGACTGAAACGTGGATTAGAACCTTCCAGGAGATTTCTAATTGTGTTGGTCAGCTCGTGCATCAGTTCTGCTTCGTTTCTGTTCTTGATCCCTATTGTTATGGTTTTGCTTGCTTGTCCAGATGCAGCATTGTCATTTTCCGTGAGAAGACAAACCAAAGGCCTTTGTGACTGCCACAGGCCCTGCAGAAGCTTTTTCCCTCTGTTGTCCATGTGCTCCAACTCAGATATGAGAGCCACGTTGACGGCAGATATCTCCTGCAGGAACTGCAGCTGTGCTCCATGATCCCTGGCATCTCCATGCAGGTTACAGAAAGCCACGCAGCGCTCAAAGGTGTCATTGGGGCTTCCACGGGGGCAGTACCAGGCGATCTCCACCAGTCCTTCCATCAGCAAACGCTCTCTGGTGCTGCCTCTGCAGTGGCGGTGGAAGAAAGTGTCGTGTTTGCGTTTGCTGAGCACAGCGTTGAGGAGCTGGGACTTGGAAGAGGAGGCCGAGCTGCCAATGCGGATGAAGGACACGATGGGTGTCTGTGCCTGAAAGATGAGTTTGTTATTGTAACTCTTTGTTTGGGCCTCCTTTCCCGCCTTCTCCACCTCTTTCCAGCTCCTTTGGATTTGGCTGAGGGCGTAGAGTGGGAACTCAATGTGTGAAGTGCTTGGGTTGGGCACCAGCAGAGGCAGCGCCAGTTGGCAGAACGCCAGCTTGGTTGCCAGGGTCTGTCTCAGGAAGTCATCGGCACAATGGAAAATGGCCATCTGCAGGTCCATAGGGTGCACATGGCTGTCCGTGCTTGCGTGTTTAGGGCCTGGTTCTGTCAGCTTGTCAAAAAACTGTTCAAAGGCATCTGAGTGTTGGTGCTCTTTAACTGTGGTTTGTGACACATGTGCAAGGCCTGGGTTGCTGTCATCCCAGCAAGTCAGGTACCTAAGTGTAGAATCCACAGTTAACAGCTTCTGCAAGAAGTATAGGGGCAGTTCCTTGTCCTGGCTGGGCTGGCTGTCCTGCAGACATCTCTTGCAGATGGTGTGGAAATCTCCCATCCCCATTTTCCTTGGATAGTGACTTTCCAGTCCAAGGCGCTTGAGCAACTGGAGGAAATCCTGGTTTGAAATGGTTTCATTTTCTCTGGATTTGTTGCTGTCTGACTTGGACTGGGACTGACTGGAGAACTCAGGAGTTGGAAGAGTGTCATCCAGGTCTCTGAGTATGTTCTGCGTCCTCTGTTCATCCCATTTGTCATCCAAGCAACCACTGATCAAAGAGTCCAAGTCCTGTTCCAGCCTCTCCCAGTCTTCGTCTCCACTGTGCTTTTGGAGGAGATTCTTTATCCGTGTGGACCACAAGCCTTTCATGTGATCTTCCATGAAAACTAAACGCTCCCTCTTCTGCTCAAGGGACAGCTCTTGACTTACAGGTGTCACAGTCAGACCTTTCAGCAGGAGGGAGGCCTCAGCTCTGTTGGCATCTTGCTCCTTCAGGTTCACGTACTGCTCACATGCCGCTTCCATTTCCTTGGCCATGTACTGAATTTCTGGGTGTCCAAGGAGGTGCTGAAAAGTGCTGCTTTCCACCTGGTATCCTGTGCTGGTCACAATCAAGAGCACCAACAGCTCCATGTCCTTCTGAGCCTGTTCCTGGAGAGACTGGAGTAAGGAATAAATGGCAAGGCTGCTGGTCTGGGTGGCTTCTATCTTTGCTTCATGAACATCAGAAGCAGAGCTTCTTGGTGCGTAGGTGACAGCATGGATGTGCTCCTGCATTTGCTGCAGTGTTTTGATGAGCTCTTGAAGCTCAGAGACTTTGGGAGATCTGGGAAGTGGGTGCTCAGTCTGGAAGACCCATTGCATAATAAATGAAGCCTCAGGGAAGTCCTTGACAGAGTAGATATGAGGATTCAGGAGACTCCTCAACATTGCCTTGATAGTGGTGGTGTTTTCTGGAGGTGACTCCTGGCACCTCCGCACAGTGTTCACCAGGAAGTCCTGCAGGGCTTTATCTGACAGGCACACATTGATCCACACACTCGGGTTCCTGGTTTTTGCTCTCAGATCCTCTTTTAGCTCCATCAGCATGAGCAGCTTTTCATCCACTGTCACCTCCCAGGTCTTCACAGTCCCCATGAAACTTTTGGCCTCTTGCACTGCACTGCCCAGTTCCTCTCCAAAAATGGTGCCAAAGCTCTGATTTGTCAGCTCTTTGTACCCAGCCCTGAGGGCTGTGCTCATCTGACCAACAGACTTAAAATCCCCACAGTGATTGTACAGGATGACGTCCCACACTGGGATCAGCTCAAAACCACGGTCGATAACGCACCACGTTGTGTTATCAGACACGAGCCCCGTTTTCCACAGAGGAAGGGAAGATGTGTCTGCTGGGCCCCCTGTGTTGACCACGTAGAGCTGAGTCACTGTATGAGAACTCTCTCCAGCTCTCCCCAGAACAGAAGCCTGTGAGCTGGATTTGGAAACATCCAGGGTCCCTTCTACATTGGCCCTGAAGCCACCCCAGCTGGCCCCAACAAAGCTGTTCAGTGCTTCAGATGTTTCTCGCTTCACCTCTTCCCGCTGCTCAGCTCGGAATCCTTCTGTAGATGCCTTCCACCAGAATATGCCCCCAAAGTGGAGGGGACCTTGGTTTATGTGGGACCCAAACCTGCTGAAGAAGCTCTCACACATCTTCACAAAGGTGGGGTTGTCTTCTTCGCAGCTGAAGCTCAAAAGGTGCTCCATGCCTTGCAGCTCCCGCAGAGCCGCATCCGAGAGGCGAAGCTGATGCCTTTGGAAGTAGCAGGAGGCCAGAGGGATGTACTGGTACTTGGTGATGCAAAAGTAGCTCTGCTCAGAGCGGGACTGGTGGGTGTCCTGTGACTGCGAGGAGCTGCTCTGATCTACACTCCCTCCCAGATTAATCCCCCAGAATGAGGATTTGGCAGAAACGCTCATGCTGAAGCCCAGCTGCTCCATGGACTTGGTGAAAGTGAATTCTGCTGCAGAGGAGGAGAACTCCTTCCTCTCAAGCAGCGATCCTTGCTCTGGACCAGCAAGTTGGAACCCCTCAGGAACCCTGAGGAGCTGCTCTCGCTTTGCCAGCACATCTTCAGGTCTGCTGGTTCTGTAGATGCCCTGCAGGGCCAGTCCCCCTGATGCCCGCCTCAGCACCTCTGTGTCAGGGATGTTCTTCCCACTGCCTGCTGACAGCTCCTGCTGCTCCAGCTGCTGCTGGATGCTCTCCAGCACATCTGCCAAGGGTTTCTCTGATGGTGGCCAGAACTCTTTGGGAATCTCCATGGCTCGCCACAGAGTCTCTGCTTTCTCCCTCAGAGCATCCTGGCTGTGGCTGTTGAGCATTTCTGTCAGATCTTTAAGAGCTTGTTTGGCCTCATCTTGTCTCTGCTTTGTCTTCTCTGAGTTATGCTTTTGCATCTCCTCGCACGTTTTGTCATCTCTTATGTTCAAGAGTTTCTGGAGTGCCTTTTTCTCCCAGGGGTGCTGTACCTCACACTCCAGCCTGAGGTAATCTTTATATTCCAGATGTTCCAGGGCTTCTTTGTACTTGATTCCCAGGATCTGTGAAGCTTTGGGCAGCCAGTATCCAGCATCCAGTCCTTCCTTCTCAAATGCCTCTGCCAAGAGCTGTGTCTTTGCATCCTCCTCCTGTGTGTCCTCCTGCAAAGCCATGGCTGTGGAGGAAGAAAAGAGACATTCCCTAAGGTGTTGTCAGAGGCCCCAGGCTCCTGGCAGAGGCTGTGCAGCAGCAGCAGCCCTGGGGATTGCTCCCACCTGGCTGCTGCATCCCTGCCTCGGGTGGCACAGGAGCCAGGGTCTCCTTCCCATCACCCTGGATGTGCCTGTTGCTTTCCTGTTTGCAGGATCAACCCTGAAGCTGAGTGTGTATCCCAGAGACAGCAATGACACACAGAGACACAAACACAGACGCACACAGACTCACCCAGCCACACAACCTACCCTGGACAAGGTGCTGCCTTCACCATCACCCACATCCTCCCAGCACAACTCCTCCATCCACAAGTGCAGACAGCCGGGGCCATTCCTGGCTCCCTGGAGCACTGGCACAGCCCTTCTGCCCATCCAACAGCCCTGCCTGCATCCTGCACCCTCTGCCCAACCCACGGCTGCCCTGCTCGCTCCCTGGCCCAGCCTGCTGCTCCCAGCACCCGGAGGCAGCGCTCACACACTCCCCCCATGGCACCCCACACTCCCCAGACACACTCCCCTCATGCCCCCCAGGGGCTCTGAGCTGTGCTCCTGCTCCAGCTGCCAGCGCAGCCCCTCCCTCGCCCCTCTCTGGCCTCTTCCCAGGAGCTGCTTCCTGGCACCCTCAGGGGCCCACCCCAGTGCAGGGGAAAATCCACCTTGTCCCCGCTCACAGCTGTGGCTGGAACATCCTGGTGGCCCTTCAGGAGAGATTGGAGATGCTGGGAGCAGACTCAGAGAGGTGCCCTCTGTGATCTGCTGCTCATTAGCACAGATGATCTTGTCAGCCAAGTGCTCATTTGATTTAGTCTTGGCTTCAGCCACCACAGAGCCACTGAGCTTAAAATCTCTAGTTGCAGGAGGAAAAGTGCCAGCAAACCTTCAATCCTGGCCTTGAGGGGAGCAGACTTCAGGCTGCTCCGGGGCAAGTTACAGAGGGCCCCAGGGAAACGGCTCTGGAAGGTGCTCGGGTCCTGTCTGGGGGTTTGTTCTTATCCCATAGCCAGTTTGGTTTTTAATTTGGTTTGTGTCTGGAGATTTTACTGTCCCCCCTCTGATTCAGGAGTATCACAATGCATGAAGGGTGGCCCAGGTTTCTGTGTGGGGTTGGAGACCAGGGGCTGCTCTTCCTTCCAGCAGGGGTGATCAACACAGGGGACATGCAATACAGTGGGTCTGACCTGAGATCTAGTTGCCCTATGTTTTTTTCCTTTCTTTCCCCTCTTCCTTTTATCTTGTTTCAACACTGCGACCAGGGCTTGCCATCTTGCTTCTCTGCTCCTCTGCTGCTTGGGACCTGGGAGCACCCCCAGCCCCAACAAGCCCAACCTTAGGCCCAGACATCACTGTTAGGCTGTGCAAAGGAGGGATCACCAGCCAGCCCCTACTGCTTTGGGGTTTTTTGCTACACTTCGATTCGCCACCCCAGGTGTGCAGTGCCATTGAGAGCAGCTGCTCCCTGTGGGCTCTCCAGGGGAAGCCAACTCTCCTGTCCCCTGTCGCCAGAGCCGCCATTGCCAGCAGAAAGGCGGCCTAGCTTGTGCCATAGTGCCCCCTGCAGCCGCGGGGTAATCATCGCACCCACACGGCCCGGCCGGTAGCCAGCAATGCCCCTGCTGGCTGTGCCCGGAACTGCACTGCAGGGGCGGTGCCTGACAGGTGAGACAAGGCTGGGATTGGGTTTCTGCTTTTGGTTGTTTGTTTATTGCTGCTGCTCTTTGTTTCTCTTAGTATATATATATATATATATATGTATATGTATATATATACACACACATACTCTAGTAAATACCTGTTATTCCTTTCCCTGTATCTTTGCCTAAAAGCCCCATAATTTCAAAGTTACAATAAAATGGAGAGAAGGCAGTCATATTCTCTATTACAGGAATGTTCCCACCTTCCTTGACAGACACCTGTCTTTTAAACCAGTACAGGTCCATCTCTCCTGGTCAACTTTTATTGAAAAATCCCTGAAGCACAAGACAGTCATGGGTCACAGTCACTATGGACTTGTAAGTCTCTGTCCAAAGTTTCTCTCATCAGCCTCAGGATCGTCATGAAAGGACAGAAACTGGGACCACCGAAAAGACCCTAGTCGGAATTCTGGACTTGTTTGAGATGGTTGCTCACCATCCTGACAACCCTGCTGGTTTGCCAAGCTCTTGTTTGCGGGTGTGTTTGCTGCTGTGGAACACTGAGCCTGGTGAAAAGAGGAGGGGTAGCTCGCCCTACGTGCTTGCACCTGCTTCACAACAATAGCCCAGGAATTCCCCCACCTCTTGGACTGGTTGGACTTTTCTGGGGTCACCATTGGTGGTCCCCAAGGAAGACCCTTCATCTGCTTCACAGCCACTGTGATGGATGGACTGAGGTGGGAGAAGCCTCTCTCTCAAGGACTGAGACATGAAACCCCTATATGGAAAAGCTCCCCCCTCCCAAGGACTGAGACTGAAACCCCATGGGGGAGGTATGTGGGGGAGCCAACCTGAAAAAAGTGAGATGTTTGCCTGTGGGTGTGTTCACTGGGCCCAGACTGGTTTCCCCTAGAAACCAGTCCTGAAACAATGGGTCCCGCTCACTGCCGATACTGATTTATCCTGCTGAGAACATGGAATGTCTGTACCTATCTCCAATGCCTTCTTTCCCCTCAGTAATTTCAATAGACATATTCTTTACTGTATCTGTTCTCCCTCAGTGACTTCAAGACTTGTTCTGCCCTCAGTAATGGACCATAATAAAACCTTGAGTTGACCAGGACTTCAAGATCTCCCCCTACGTGACTAGGCAAACTCCATCAACTGGACTTTGAGGACTTTGTTTTTCAATGTTTGGTAGCTTCACTCACTTTCTTTTTCTCCCTTTCTTTCCCTGTTCTTTTCCTTTTCACCCAATTCCTGCAACACATTAGCTGTGGTCATTCAATAAAGGTGCATTCGTTTTGACTGATACTGCAATCCCCTTTCCGTGTTGGTTTTTTGCACTCTGACATCAGCAAAACGATCCATCATGACTCTCATTCATAGAGAGGATCGTTGAGACAGAGTAGAAATTCTCCAGAGTAGAAATCCATTTTGATTTAGGTGAAATGTACATCTTTGAGTCTGTGGTTAGAAAACATAGCTATGTAGCCTGACTGCAAAGCCTAGGCTCAGGGAAACTGATTCAGTGAAGGACAGAGATAAGGGGGGGAGAGACAGAGGGTGATAAAGAGAGACAGAGAGACTGCTGTGAAAGCAGGTCAACCTGACCTAGGAGTTCTTTCTGATAAAGAAAATGTCATGTGAAATTTGTAAAAATGAATATGTATGAACCTATTGTGAAATTCTATGTATATGTATTTGAGAGGGGGATAAAAAGGAACCTGAAGTTCCCAGAGGTACGCATGTCTTTTAAGGAGAGTAATCTCCACATGTGCCTGGCGCTGTAATAAACATACCGGCTTTACAACTTTCACAAAGTTGTGGAGGTTTTGGCTATCTCCGCAAAACATTCTGGCGAAGCCAGCCAGAAGGAACTGTCTCTGTCTCTGCAGAGGCAGGGGAGAACAGATGGACTCCTAGGCACGCCCCGGGATTTTCCTGGAGAGCTCCGCTCGTCTCAGCTTGCCTCCTGCAGAGACAGACAAGGACCTGCTGGCATGCGGAGGATACGGTATGTATTGAGGGACCCCCGGGGGAAAAGAGAGATAGGATGGCTGAGTAAGTCACTCAGAGACATCTGAGTGCTTGGCCCGTGGTTGCAGCCAATAGAGCAGTTAAACTGGAGACAGGGGTTCACTGTCTGGTAGAGTGGACCACTAGTGACTCTGGGGGTGGATCAAGTTAACATGTGTGTGTGTATGTGTGTCCGGTGGTGGTGTCCGGACACTGTATCATTGTATGGTTAATGCATTTGTAATTGTGAAAGTGCATGGTGTACAAAAGAGAGTATATCTACAGTGCGGGGTGGTTTCTACCCGCAACTGAAGGGGCCAAGTGAGGCCTGAGGCGCTGGTGGGGCAGGCTGTGGGCGCAGGGAGTGCCTGGCAGAGTAGAGCAATTAGTGGAGGAGCGTGGGTGAGGACGTTCATTGAGTAAAGGTGGTGAATTGTGGTGTGGACTGTGCACACTCCTACTGTGGCTAGATGAACCCAAGGGGTTCCTTTGCCCCGGTGGTTTGGACTCGACCCCTGGGAGTTTGTGAATCCTGTGAATTATTGGATAGATAGAGGAGACGAACGAGTTCATTTAGAGGGGCTTTACTGGACTTCAGCTGGTACAACAGTAAGTCTGGACTGGGAAAAACCTGCCATAGAGGATTTAGAGTTCCCTGTAATAAATGGAATAGCCTGCCTTTGCAGGCAAATCCTGAGAGCCTTTGGTGCATCAAGAGGCTGGCACGCTGCATGGGTATTATTGCAGTGTGGAGTTTGTGAGAGACGCTGGTATTGCTGTTCTAATAAGTGACAGGGCACATGTCCCGAGTGTAAATTAAAGTTTCCTGATCAAGATGATTCAGAACCTAAGATCTTAAAGCTTGTCTGTGAGAAATCACATCTGATACCTGCCACCTGGAGCTGTGTGTGGGAGGAAGATTCGGAAACGACTGTGAAGTTCTGTGAAGAGAGGTTTGGGTGGAAGTGAGATAGCGCAAGGAGAAGGAGATAATGGGAACTAACCAGAGCAAGGAAGTTCCTCGGGCTAGCCCCTTGGGGTGCATCTTGGCCCACCGGAAAGAAGTCACCAGTAGGGGGCCTCTGAGAATAAAAAGGATCTAATCCCATATTGCACATGCTGGTGGACATTGTACAGGTTAGAGGACGGAGAGAAGTGGCCGCCCACTGGAACTTAAGATTATAATACTTTACTGCAGTTAATGCTGTTTTTAAGATGGGAAGGTAAATGGGATGAGGCTTCGTATGCTGATATGTTTTTTGTTTTAAGAAATAACCAAGAATGGCAAAAGGACTGTGAGCTCAGACCACCTTCAGATCCACTGGTCTTAGCCCTTGAAAAGGAAAACAAGGCAAAGAGAGGGCAAATCAACTGTTGCTATTCAGCATGCAGTATAGGACAACAGTGTATGAGATCAGACAAGGTTTATTATTCTGAGGAGCAAGAACAAGAGACATTTGAGTGGATGAAAGCTCCTCCTAGGAGGAGGGACGTTGAGGATTAGGATGAAGAGGAAAGGGACTTCCCCAAAAAGGAGGAGGACTCAGGCTGGGAAGGCACATCCACTAGAATCTACCCGCCCCCCGACAGTCCAGTTGCATCTAGAACTGGGAGGCAAGCAGTGTTACAGGCCCCTCTACGAGAGGCAATGGGACCAGAAGGAGGGAGATTAATGATTAAAGTGCCATTTACCACTCTTGATTTAGAGGCATGGGAAAGGATTGCTAGGAATTATCGTATCGATCCGATAGTTACTGCCAAATATCTACGATATGTTATCAAGCAACACAGTTCAGATTGGGCTGGCATCCAGTTACTACTGGATGCTTTCACTGAAACGGAAAAACAGCTGATCTTAAAGACAGCAGGGACTTTGGCAGAGGATTACTGCAAGAGCAAGCAGCTAGATGTAAAAGAATATTTCCCCCTACAAGACCCAGAATGGGATCCTAATGTATCAGCAGGGGTAAAGAAATAGCAGAGTATCAAGAGTGGATAGAAACAGGGATGGAAAGAGATGTTCCAAAAACCATAAATTGGTCTGCCTTAGATTCACTTAAGCAGGGGCCTTCTGAGACTCCATCTGAGTTTCTAGAGCGTTTAAGGAATGCTATGCATCATCATACATCATTAGATCCGGGGTCTGAGATAGGGATGAATCAACTAGTTAATTCATTTTTGGGGCAGTCTGCTGGAGATATTTGACGTAAACTTCAGAAAATCCGGGGACCAGAAGGGGGAAATCTCAAAGTCTTGGTAGAGGAGGCCTGGAGGGCATTCAGTAACCAGGAAGAAGGATATAAACAAGGAATGAAAAAGTTGGTGGCAGTGGTACAGGAGAAAAGGCAAAGAAAACGCAACCAGGGACCACCCAGACAAGGACCACCTCGGCTTGGCAGGAAGCAGTGTGCAATCTGCAAAAGAATTGGTCACTGGAAAGATCAATGCCTAGAACGGAGAAGGGATGACCAACAAATGGCTGCACACGTACAAAACAACTGAGGAGGACCGGGGGATTCTGCCCCAGCGGATCCACTGGTTATAACAATGAGGCTGGGGGAAGAAGGGAAAAGGGGGGGATTTTTGGTAATACAGGGGCTACATATTCACTTTTAAATAAAGCTTAGTACCTGTGGAAAATGATTATGTTGTAGTGCAGGGGGCAACTGGCCAGTCTGAAAGGGCATATTTTTGCAAACCTTTGAGGTATAATTTGGGAAAAAAATGGGGTATTCATAAATTCTTGTACATGCCCAATTCACCAAAGGCACTTTCAGGCAGAGATTTATTGGAACAGTTACAAGCAGCCATTACATTCAAAAACGGAGAGGTTACTCTGGAGGTGAATGACAAAAAGTGCATAGAGGTATTAAGTTTAACCTTAACAGCTACTGAAATCGAGGAGGAAATTGATGAAGAGATACTAAGTCAAGTATTTCCCAGGTTGTGGATCTCTGATGTACCAGGGACGGCAAAAAACACCTCCCCTACAGTAATTAAACTCAAGGAAGGGACACAACCAGTGGGAATTAAGCAGTACCCCCTAAAGAAAGAAGACAGGGAAGGAATCAGCCCAATAATTGAAAATTTTCTGCGGTTAGGGTTACTGAAAGAATGCCAATCTGATTTCATTACTCCCATTTTACCTGTTCAGAAATCTGATGGGTCATACCGGATAGTACAGAATTTGAGGGCTGTCAATAAAGTAACAGAAGATTTGTATCCGGTGGTAGCCAATCCATATACTTTATAAACTTGTCTAACACCTGCACTAACCTGGTTTACTGATTTAGACCTAAAAGATGCCTTCTTTTGCCTCCCCATCCATGAAGCCAGCCAGAAAATTTTTGCATTTGAATGGGAAAGCCCTAAAAGTGGGTGCAAAACCCAGCTCACATGGTCGAGATTGCCCCAAGTCTTCAAAAATTCCCCCACTCTGTTTGGGGAACAACTTGCAAAAGATCTGGAGTCCTGGGAAGCTCCACAGGAGGAAGGAAGGCTTTTGCAGTATGTGGATGATCTTCTAGTGGCCACTCGATGAGAGAAGCATGTGTGGCCTGGACAGTAAGCCTTTTGAATTTCCTAGGACTCCAAGGACACAGAGTATCAAAGAAAAGGCACAGGCAGTGAAAGAGAAAGTAATCTACCTGGGGTACCAGGTGAGTGCTAGGCAATGGACTTTAGGGCAGGCTCGCAAGGAAGCCATATGCCAAACTCCAAAACCCCAGACAATAAAGGAACTCCAAACCTTCTTAGGCATGGCAGGCTGGTGCCGGCTGTGGGTTTATAATTATGGACTGCTTGTCAGACCCCTCTATGCTCTTATTGCTGATGGAAACAGAGATCTCCAGTGGGCAAAAGAAGCCACAGGGGCCTTTCACCAGCTAAAGAGTGCTCTCATGTCAGCTCCAGCTTTGGGACTTCCAGATGTAAGTAAACCATTCTTTCTATTTTCCCATGAAAGACAGGGAATTGCCCTGGGAATACTGGCTCAGGACTTGGGTCCATATGGGAGGGCAGTTGCTTACTTCTCCGAGCAACTAGATGCAACAACCAAGGGATGGCCAGGTTGCCTCAGAGCGGTAGCAGCAGTTGTGCTGAATATTCAAGAGGCACGCAAGTTTACCCTCAGACAGAAAATGACTGTACTGGTATCCCACACAGTGTCCGCAGTACTGGAAGTAAAGGGTGGCCACTGACTTTTACCACAGAAGTTTCTGAAATACCAGGCCATCATGGTAGAGCAAGATGATGTAGAGATAGTGGTGACTAATATTGTCAACCCAGCTTCTTTTCTCATTGGAAATCAAGGAGAAGCGGTACACCACGATTGCCTAGAGACCATTGAAGCTACCTACTCCAGCCGCCCAGACTAAAAGGACACTCCTTTGCATGATGCAGAGACCTGGTTCACTGATGGAAGGAGCTACGTTGCCAACAGAAAGCGACATGCTGGGTATGCAGTAACCACCTGCAGAGAGGTAATCGATTCTAGACCCTTACCAACAGGTACATCTGTGCAGAAGTCTGAGATAATTGCCCTCACCTGTGCCTTGGAAATGGCAAAAGGAAACAGAATAAACATCTACATAGACTCGAGGTATGCATTCGGAGTCGTACATGCACATGGAGCCATCTGGAAAGAGAGGGGACTGCTAACCTCACAGAGAAAGAACATCAAACCTGTACAAGAGATAATCCGGCTGCTGGAAGCAGTTCAGCTGCCTGAAAAGGTAGCGATTATGCATATTAAGGCACACCACAGAGTGAGCTCAGAATTGGAGGAAGGAAATGAGCTGGCGGATGGAAAGGCAAAGAAAGCAGCAAAAGGTGAGGTAATTATGGGCAGATTTCCCTTGAAGGTAAGCCAGAATATAATAATACTAATCAAAAGGGACATACAACCACGTACCATTGAAAGGGAGCTGGTAATCCCTTTCCATTTGCATGGTCACTAGTAAGGAGGAGCACCAGAAAACACACTGGGGCCTAACTACTTAAAAGCTTTTATAAAGTGTGGCTCCTTTCCCAGAATGACCAAGACTGCCAGTGTTACAGAGTGCATTGAAATGAAGTGTTGACTTTTAAGCAGTAGTTTCCACAGGCTTTCTAGAACACATATCTGATTGAAAGAATCATTGACAGGAATTTATATGCCACTATTACTCAGATAAACTGACAGTGAGATCCTTGCCTCCAGACTAACCCCAAAAATACCCTCAGACCAAAACTAGGTCAGATTGGGAAGGGTCATGGAACCGGACAGCAGTGGCAAATTGACTTTTCAGAATTCCCATGGAAAGGGGGGTTGTCAGTATTTATGAGTATTGACAAATACATTTTAAGGGTGGCCAGAAGTGTTCCCCTCCAGAACTGCCAAGGCTTGAGAAGTGACCAGAGTAAACAATACTGCTTTCAGAGTTCCAGCCACAATACCTATATGGTGGCTTTAAGTAGACAGCTCAGAGAAAATGGAAAACATGTGACTGGAACTCGGAGAAGGGAGCTAGATGGACCAGTACATAACATACAGCCTGGGGATTATGTATATGCTAAGTCTCTTACAGAAAAATTTTGGAACCACAGTGGGATGGACCATTCCGGGTGCCCCTCACCACCTTCACCGCAATCAAGATCAAGGAGCAGAATGCCTGGATTCATCACTCTCGAGTGAAGAAGGCCCGAGAAGCCCCTTAGAGAGTGACATCAGGAGACAATGAACTGAGACTAAAACTTACTCAGGCAAAATGAGTATATTGCAGCTGGGAGTAGTTTGTAATTTCATTTACAGAATTGTTTTGTATATAATTATAACTGGAGTCTTAGAATTAGAGAGTACCTCTATCCAAAGCAGTGCTGAATAGCTTTGGTCCCAGGCTTTTTATCAGTATACTGGATCCATGGGAGAACTTTCTGAGATAAAAGATTTAAACCTATCCACTGTAGAAATTCATGGGGATCAGGTATATGAGGACCAGGTCTGGCTGGAACGGGAACTGTGGACACTTCAAGGGATCAGAGGAGAAGAAATCAAGGTAGTGTGCTGGGTAGTCAATGAGAAGGCTCATGAGAGATCAGATGCTGTTTAGTGTCTCAACCTGTCTACAAGCACCAGGAAGTTTGTGATAGCCCAAGCGAATCAGACTGTTGGTGTAATTTCACCTTAATACAGCCTGTAGAAGTGACTTGCCTTTGGGCTCATGATGCTATCGGGTTTTCATTTAAATTTAAAATAGATACTATACTTTTTACAATATATACAGCTTATACAACTCACACCAGTACTCAAGCAGTTCAGACCCAACCCAAACTTGAACCTGAAGTGTATGAAATAGGCCCATACGTAGTAAGGAATATGGGTGAACAACAAATGTTGTTCAATCGAGAATGGTCTCTCAAACTTGTTGAGTTGCTAATGCAAATTAACATGTCAGAAATCCAACCAGCCTGCTCCTCTTTCCTAACAACATCCTTTGAGAACTGGACAACATGGTTACAAAGACAAGTATACCTCAGGAGCAGAATAAGAAAGGATCTAACTGGGATATTAGGGACACGATTGAGAGTTTTAAATGGAAATGATTCAAAAATATTGATGAATAAGCTGGCCACTTCAACAGGTGGCCTACCAAAATTGAATCAGCCTTTACAGTCATCTCTATTGGCATTAGGAACTAGCCAGCGGCAGATTACAAAAGTACTGCCAAAGTGGGAAAAGGCCAGGGACCAAGACCACAAGTTAATAGAAGAAGCACTTACTGCAGTTCAAGATAACGTGTCTTTAGTTTTCAGTTGTATACAAGCACAGTTATGGATGCAAGCAACAGCAGCTCTGATCATATGGGAAGGGGGTGAAGGTAATTTTCCAAATGAAATTAAGAAAATTGTCTGGGATAATGTGATTGATTTTGAAAGGAAGTTTCAATCCTGGTGGACTATGGTAAATTTCACCTATGATTCTGCTTCTAATGTGGCCACTGTCTTTGTGCTTACCATACCTAATGCCAGTGTTTACGTTATCCACTCCATCATTGCACTAGGATTAAACCATGAAAAAACAGTGCTCTACCCTTCAGAACATAGAGTGTGGGCACAAAAGGTGAATGAAAAGTGGCAAACAGTAACTAAGAATCCTGCATTACTAGAGAACAGATGGGATTCATTTGTGAAAGCAATACTATTAATGCTCAGGATGTGTGTTTCGATGGTGAACAGAGTATTTGCCACTTCCAAGTTCATCCAGTCACTGACCAGAAAACTGTGCTCATATACACTGGAAAAGGCTGTGTGTGCTTGAGAACTGCTTGTGCTGCTGTAAAAATTTATAACAACGATGTTATTTTGTCTAGTAGAAATCATTCTAATTTTTGTATTTGTAATTTTGTTAAGATTATCAAGTGTGATTATTCGTACATGGCCCCAGTGACATCTCACCAGTTGATTAAAACCAGTTATACAATGTATCACAGACTATCACCTACTCCTATTGGAATGGACCTCACATTGCTAAAACAATTAATTAAACACCAAGGCCTACTGGAAATCTTGAAGAAAATCCAAAAAAGCGGAGAGAAAATCCTAATTACTGTCCAACATGATACAAAAGAAATAACCAGAATTCTGCAAAGAATAAAACAAAGTGCAGATCATCACTGGTTGGATGTAATCTTTGGGTGGTCACCAACTGCAAATGGAAACTTTAATAAGTTGTGTCATCCCATTGTAGTTTTTTTAATATTAGTTGGAGTAAGTTTAGGGTTATCCTTTATATTGTTAATTTGGAATTGGAAAATACTACAGCGAGTAGCTGTGTTAACCTCCTGTGAGACTGTTTGAAGTTCTTCTCATCTGCCTCTTGATCGTCATTGGGGACCACTGAAGAAAAAGACCCCAATCTGAAATGGTTGGAATCCATAAAGTTAGAGGATTTTTAGGAAATGGTTAAAAAAAGTATGTAGGCCTCAGACTGAAGTTCTGTTAGCATTGCAGATACAGCAGAAAAGTTTCCCAAGCAAGCAGAAAAGTTTCCCAAGCAGTAGAGCATACGTGACAAATAACAATAGGCCTCTGTAGAATTGGCTTTAGGATGGCAACAAGGTTATTTAATGTATATCTTTAGAAGGTTAGCATGAATAGAGCTCTGTTCTTTGTCTCTTATGAACCAGTCTTTGTTTTAACTACCATTACGTGTGTTTTATAAGATTAGATAGAACGCTTGTCAATATGTGTTTTTCTATGTATGATTGGCTGAAATCTAGACTGAGATGATTTTATGTCTTTCTGTATCACCCCACCCTTGGGGGACATTTTGTGTGGATCAGTCAGCTGTTAACATCATGTCTCCATTGTATTTCTTGAGACTGATGTGCTGGAAATAAAAGCAAAAATCTCTTCACTGGTCTGGTTCCAACGTTGTCCATATCTGGACGTTGTTACAGCGGTCCATGGTTTCCTTGGTAATGCGTGGGTTCCTGACACAATTGGACCTATATCTACCCTTTAACCCGATAGAAATCTCTAGCCCTGTTGAAGAAAGTTACATGCCAAAGGCCCCAAGACCTGAGCACATTGCTAAGCTATTGTTCACAGGTGTGTTTGCTGTAGGCTACACTGAACCCAATGAAAAGGAGAAGGGGCCACCTTGCCCTTTTTGCTACAATAGCCTTGGAAGTTGTCCCACCTCAGAGCCTGGCTGAACCTCTCCTGAGTTTTGGGTGGTCCCCCACAGAAGACCCCTCTCACTCGTTTGCAACCACCATGACAGACAGACTGAAATGTAAGAAGACTCTCCATCGAAAACCAAGACATGAAATCCCTATGTGAAAAGGTCTCCCCCTACTCTTTCCAAGGACTGGGACTGAAACCCCCAACCCACGGGAGGTGTGTGGGGCGAGCCAAGCTGACCAAAGCAAGATGGATGTTGCAGGCGTGAGCAGTGGACCAAGAAGACAATGGTTCTTGCCCACTGCTGAGAACATGGACTGTGTGTACCCTTCTTAAACACCATTCTTTCCCCGCAAAGATACAATAGACTACCTTTGATTTGCTTTCAAGATTCATCCCCTTCCCCCACCAAAAAAGAGTATAATAAGATTTCAGATGAACTGCACTCCTGAGATCTCCCTGGACATGACGTGGTGAACTACATCAGTTGAACATCGAAGGGCTTCGCCGTTCTATGTTTGGTAATGATATACCTTCCTTTTTCTCTTCCTCCCTCTTTTCCTTATTTTTCCTTTTTTCCCCAATTCCTCCCCAATTTGCAGTGGTTATTCAATAAAGATGCATTTGTTTTGATTATCACTGCAAACCCTCTTGTGCCGTGTTGATTTTTTGCACCCTGAGATCTAATCCACGAACCATCATGCAACCCATCCGTAAGGATGGATCGTGACATCTCCTTATCAAATGTACAAGGTAAAGCACTAAGGCCCACTTATTGTCATAGGAATTTGCATGAAGTAAAAGAATTTACTTTTTCCTTGTAGGAAAGGGGGAAATGAGAAAGAGCGGAAATTTTCCAGAGTAGAAATCCATTTTGATTTAGGTGAAATGTACATCTTTAAGTCAAGTCTGTAGCTTGCAGTTTAGTCTGACTGCCTGTTCTCTTAAAGAGCCTGTGTTTGGAGGAACTGCTTTAGCCAAAGAATTCGAGGCAAGTACCATGTGAAATCAGTGGAATGAATATGTATGAACCTATTGTGAAATTGCATTCGTATGTATTTGAGAGGGAGATAAAAGGGGATCTGGAGTTCCCAGAGGTACTCATGTCATTTTAGGGGAATGATTCCCACATGCGTCCAGCCCTGTAATGAACCTACCAGTTTCACAACTTCCACAAAAGTTGTGGAGTTGTTTGTTTCCACAGATCAACACACTCCCCCCGCAAAGGCACACCACACTCCCCAGACACACTCCCCCCACGGGCTCTGAGCTTTGCTCCTGCTCCAGCTGTTAGTGCAGCCCCTCCCTCGCCCCTCTCTGGCCTCTTCCCAGGAGCTGCTTCCTGGCACACTCAGGGGCCCACCCCAGTGCAGGGGGAAAATCCACCTTGTCCCTGCCCACAGCTGTGCCTGGGACATCCTGGTGGCCCTTCAGGGGAGACTGAAGATGCTGCGAGCCAACTCAGAGAGGTGCCCTCTGTGATCTTCTGCTCGTTAGCACAGAGGGTCTCATCAGGCAGGTGCCCATTGGTGGCAGTCTTGGCTTCAGCCACCACAGAAGCACCAAGTTCAAAATCTCTGGTGACAGGAGGAAAAGTGCCTGCGAACCTTCAGCTGGGCACCTGCCCTTAAACCTTTGGGGGTATTACGGGCACTGTCACACAACTCTGAAGATTGTCCCAGTCTCAGTTCACTTGGATGTACTGGATGAGAGATTTATTCCCTGCAAAAAATTCTTCTGAGCATTCAGCTTCTGTCCTGTTGCAGTACAAGTTGATTTGTATGGCATTTTAATCAAGTTTTAAATAAGAAACCCAGCCCAGTTCCATAAACCAGCCTCCAGACTGACTGACAGAGGTTTCAACAAATAACAAGTCTCCTCAAGTACCGCCATTTGACTGGTTCAGAGTCTAGGTGGCATGGAGATTAGACCAAGGGCTGTTTCAAGCAGGGAGCTTTGAACTTCTTATAAAAGCCAGCCCTGAACAATAAAACAGGCTGTTTGGCTGATGAACAATGGAGGTCTGTCATGTGTCACATCTCAGACACACAAACAGCACGTGTCACAGTCCCACAAAGGTCACAAAACTGTCACCAGTACAGGGACTGACCCAGGGGCTTGGACTGGACTCCTGCACCCTTCCAGAGCCTTCAGGGGCAGCTTTTCTGCTGCAGTTAGTGTTTGAGTTAACCCAATTTTCATTTTTGTAATCAGGATTCTATGATAATGGTTGCTTCCAAAGCCATCCCTATGTTGTTCCAAGTTGGTATCTCCCGAAATTGTATCTACCCCGATGTAAACCACACCCTTTTCTCCTCCCCTTTGCTCTCATTGGAACTGCCTCTATAAACCACTCCACTTACTCCTCCTCTATGGTTATCCCACTGGCTGGCTGTTTGTATCTGCCCACCAGTTTTGGCCTGTATATAAACCACTGCAGATCTTTGCTCCTTCTCTTTTACTTCTGAATCTCTGGATTAAAGACTTTCTGCACTATCAGGCAGAGAGCATCTGTCAACTCCTTTACTTTTCTCCCTGACACTGGAACAGCTAATCCCTCTGTAGAGCCACAGCTCTAAAGTTCAGCTCCTGGTGAATTCATCCGGTGAGTTGTTCCAGACACCTTGGCATGGCTGCTGGTGTTCTAAAAGAGCTAGCTAAAGACTCCAGTGGTTGCGTCACTTTCCCTAGGAAGTCCATGCATGTGAGAAATGAAACCCTGACAATGGGAGCTCTTTTTCAGAGTGGAAACTGCTAGTTGATGTTGATGAAGTTGATAGGGTCTTAATTTGAAGTGTTGGTCTGTTGTTGAATATTGAATGTTAGAGTTCTGGGATTTGCCTTTGGTTGCCACTGTTAAGTGTTACTATCTTACCCTGTATTTGTATCCCTTTCCATAGGGAAGCCCTTCACCTGCTCCCAGAAGGACTCACACCCGGACTGAATTTAATGAGGGGCTGCTGGTACTATATGGACCCTCTCAAAAACATCAAACCAGCACATAAATTATGATTTTAACCCGAAAGAACGACAGAAATCACCCAGCATTGACCAGAGCTGGATTACATCCTATCACCATAAGTTTAATAGCACTCAGTTTAGATGACTAGATGACACCCCTAACCTACGAGCCAACTTTGTCTTCCGAAGGACTCCTATGAGTACGGAAGCTCCAGCTCTGCCAATAGACAAAGCTGCACTCCTCCTCCTCAGTGGTGTGGTGTGGTGTGCACAACCGCTCAGGTTCCCCATACAGGGCTGTTTTTAATAAAGGCCTTTTTAAAGGAGCTGGTATCCTGGCCCTGTCTATTACAGTGCAGATTTGGGCAATGCGTGCAAGGGCTGTGGGCTCTGATTCCCCTCACCCACCTCACAGCAGATGCTCCTGTTGCTCCCAGCCTTGGCTTCCCAGCAGACACCAGCAGCTGAGGGCCCAAGCTCAGGGGGCACAGCACAGCACCAGGGGCAGGCCTGGGGTACACGGTGGGTGTGGAGAAGAAGATGAGAAGCCCTTGAGAACGCAGGAGAAAGAACACCAGGAATGACAAGCCCAAAGTCCTAAAGGAATAGAGCAGACAGTCAGGAGAAAGCAACCCACGGAGGATTCATTCCAGGGAGCACTGGAAGCCAACCCTTCTCTGTAGCAGGCACAGGGACTGCAATGCCTCCATGGCGTTCAGCAGCCTAAGAAATGCCGAGTCATGATGACTGGACCTTAGAAGCCCCTCTTCTGCCTCCGGACGCTTACTTGTCTCTCTGTAAGTTTATGGGTTACTTGACCTTTGACCCTTACAACTGGACAATTTATAAAACTCCTGTACTCTATATAAAGACCTACTTTTGCCCAGTTTGACAGAAGTATTGTCACCAAGAACCTTTGCAGAAGACAACAATAAAGGACATCTCTGTGGAACCTCATACAACCTCCTCCTCTCCCTGCGTCTGCCAAAGGAATTTAGCAAGCAAAGAGCTACAATTCACTAAAGAGGTGAACTGCTTCCTAAGGTTGCCTGCGGCTGGGAGCTGCCTGGGAGCTCAGTCAGGCTGTGCTGAACAGGACTAAATGAGCCTTGCTTGGTCTTATCCTATGCAAGGTGTTACAGCTCCAGAGCTCAGTCCCCAAGGGGACTGGGTGCCAGAAGCCAGCTCGCTCTCAGACCAAGGCCGCGGGACAGCCCTAGCAAGCAGGGAATATTCAGCTCTTAGTGATTAGGCAGCTCTTATGATTTCAGCTTTGCTTGCTAGGTAGCTTTTCCCTTAGCCTAAGGCTCCAGCAGACAGTAGAGAGAGGAGAAGCAGAAGACGCCAGCTGTTCCACGAGTTTGGCTTTATTGGAGGGTCTGTGAAGGGTCTCAGCTCTTCTTCTTCCAAGTTAGTAGGGATACAGTATGCTACTTTTATACCCTTGGCCCGGATCCAATCCTGACCAATGGCAAAGGTGTTAGAGTGATCATAAGTGACCAATAGTAGGGTTAACAACATATTGCCTTACATGGCTATAGGGATAAGGTACAAGGCGGATGTCCCTGGAGACAGGAAACTTCTTTGCCGCTGTGTCAGCATTCTATTCTCCAAGGGGCCCTGGCTAAACCTGAGGGGTTTACTACACAGGACAGCACTTTTGGACTAGAGGCAGCCAGCCGGGGATACCCTGAAACCCAGCTGAGGTATGCCCTATATTTCTCCTCCCCTATCAACTCCCCAGGCAGCAAAGACTCCTCAGGGCTCTTCTGGGGAGGTGACCAGAGCAGGGTTTCACCTGCAACCTACATCCATGTTCCCCCACCAGAAGGAAGCTGGACATGCTGGAGAGGTGGGACAGAGCAAAGCCCCTGAAGGTCACCAAGGCCAAGTGCAGGTGCTGCCCCTGGGTCTGGGCAATTCCAGGCCCAGACACAAGCTGGGAAGAGACTGAATTGAGAGCAGCCCTGAGGAGAAGGGCGTGAGGGTGATGATGGGTGAGAGGCTGTGTGGGAACATCTGTGCTCTGGGGGCAGCAGACAAGGTGAGGAGGGGGCAGAGCCAGGGGAACAGCACTGCCAGTGGGGCAGCAGGGCCCTGTCCCACCCCTACCCACATCACGCAGCTGCTGCTGGGGGGAAGCTCAGGGCCCAGGAGAGGGGGAGAAGCAGCGCTGGGCTCGGATCCCAGCAGGCACTGAGCCCCCCCAGCAGCTCCTGTGCTCCCACCAGCATGATGGGGACAGGATGGGGACAGCACAAACAGGAAAAGCCTCTGGCTCGAGATAAGGGCAGTTCAGCAGCAGAGGAAAGCTGGGTGTGCTTGCAGAGCACAGGAGAATTTCAGACACCAATTGATTTCTGTGGGCACATGTCCAGCTGCTCCCTGGGCAGGAGAGCCTCAGTGCAGGACAGCTCTGCTGGCTCAGGGTCACAGCTGGAGCTTGTCCTCTTGAGCCATTTGTCCCAGCCCTCTCCTCTCCCACATTCTCTCCCACTGGAGCACTGCCAGCGCTGGTTCAGGCTCAGGAGCCAGAGGCTGCCCTGGACAGCATCAACTCCAGCCCAGCCACACCCCGAACCTGCCCCCAGGCACCCTTGGCAGTCCCTGCACGGCTTCCCAGTGCTGCAGGAATAGGGAAAAGCCCCATGCGACTGTGTCAGTGCTCGCAGAGAGACACTGAGCATATTCAGGGCATAACTCGGGACCGAGTTCCTCCTTGGAAGCACAGGAGGGAAGCGGCAAGGCTGGTACCAGGACCTGCCATGGGAATGCCTGCACCCCGTTTCACAGGAACAGCCCCCCGAGAGTGTTTTCCGCAGCCCTGGCCCAGGGAAAGGGGCTCTGGGAACACTGCTGCCTTTGTGGGGCTGTCCCAGGGACCAGAGCGCTCGGGGTGGTGATGCTTACACTGCAAGAGAGGAGAATCCCACCCTCCCTGCAGGGGCAGGAAAAGGAATGATCCCCCCGGCTCCTGCCCTCAGGGGAGCGCAGCCATCCGGCCCCGCCGCGGGGCTGGGGGTGCCCGGGCCGGGCAGGGTCGGCCCCGCCTGCGGGGAGCGTTTCCCGGCCGGGCACGGGCTGGCGGCAGGGAAGGGGCTGCGCTCGCCATCTGTGCCCGGCCAGCCCCGCTGCCGGCTCTCGGGACAGCCTGTGCGCCTCTGCAGCCTTCCCTGTGCCCCTCCATCCCCGCATCCCTCCTCCTTCCCCCGCCGCTCCGCTCCCACCGCTCTGAGCCCGGGGCCCTCCCAGCTCAGCCCCCGCAGCGCACACGGCTCCCCCGAGCTGCCCAAAGCGGTGCCAGCAAAGGCGGCTCCCTGCAGCCCACGCTCGGAGCGCACAGCGCCCGCCCGCTGCCCTCAGCCCCCTCTGCTCCTGCCCTGCCATCTCCCCATCCCTGGCAAAGCACAGGGAACAGGAGGCGGGAGAGCAACAAGATCCCGCTCCCGGCTGACCCCGGCTCCCAGCCCCACAGCTCATCCCCATCCCCATCCCCATCCCCATCCCCATGCCCTACCTTCTCCCTCCGGCCCCGTAGCTCCCAGGCTGGCAGAAGCCCATTCCCAGGCCCTGTTTTTATAGCCCTGGCTCTCGGGTGGGTGTGGGGTTCCCACCTCTGTTACATACCAGTGGAGTAATTCCTGGAAATCAGGCTTTTTACTGCTGCAGAGAGTGAAAGTGAAACCATCCTTTCGGAGTCAGATAATTAATATAGGCTAAAAATTCCACACCAATTCACAGTCTACATTTGTCTGTTGCAGATCACTGACCCTTAACTCCTGTGCTGACTGCTGGTAATAATATTGTAAACTGTGAGAGTTGGATATTCACACATGTGAAAAAAGGACGAGAGGGACTTTGTAGAAAGACCTGAAAGGATGGGAAAAGGGGGAATGTCTTTCCGCTGCCACAGGGCAGGGATAGATGAGACATTTGAAAGGAATTCTACCCTGGGAGAGTTGCAAGGGGCTGGGATGCTATTCCCAGATAAGCAGTGGTGGCCCGATTCCAAGACAGGGACACCTTCCACTGTCCCAGATTGCTCCAGGCACCATCCAACCTGGCCTTCTTGGAAACCTCTCCAGCAGAGGAAGCAAAGCAGGAACAGGGCCTGGCTGCAGCTTTCTTGGCAGGGGACACCCCACACCTGACAGTAACAGTGCTGGGGTTTGGCAGAGGACATTCAACACCCAAGCAGAGCAGGGGGCCTGGATTGCTTTTTCCTGGGCATGTGGACACACAAATCCTGCTCCACAGCCGCAAAACAACCACTGCAGTTTGGATACTGAGACCTCCAGCCTGCCAGGACCAGCCATCACCTACCCCAGGCTGACAAGTCACAAGTGCTGGAGCAGACACAGCTGGCATTTGTCCGGCCTCAGGGGAAGCCTCAGCAGCTGCCAGGCAGGGCTGGGACACATCACCTACAGAGCATGGATTTGGTCCCTCTGTTCCCAGCTCAGCTGAGCCTGTCTCCAGAGGGATATTTCCTCCAGCCAAAGAATTCCCTGCTGCAGGAGGGTTACAGGCACAGAACCCCAGGATCACTGAGGTTGGAAAAGACCTCCCAGACCCACGTGTGCCTGATCCTGATCAACCTGTGCCTGATCCCCACCTTGTCCCCAGCCCAGAGCACCGAGTGCTGTGTCTAAGCATTCCTTAGACACCTCTGGGTATGAGATTCCACCATGTCCCTGGGCAGCCCCTGCCAAGGCCTGAGCACCCATTCCATGCAGAAGTTCCTCCTGATGTCCACCCTGAGCCTGCCCTGGCCCAGCCTGAGGCCATTTCCCCTTGTCCTGTCCCTGTTCCCTGGCAGCAGAGCCTGATCCTCCCGGCTGTGCCCTCCTTTCAGGGACTTGTGCAGAGCCACAAGGTCCCCCCGAGCCTCCTTTTCTCCAGGCTGAGCCCCTTCCCAGCTCCCTCAGCCCCTCCTGGGGCTCCATTCCCTTCCCAGCTCCATTCCCTTCTCTGGACACGCTCCAGCCCCTCCAGGTCTCTCCTGTCAGAAGGGGCCCAGAGCTGCCTCCAGCACTGGAGGTGCCCCAGCAGTGCCAGCACAGGGGACGGGCACTGCCCTGGCCCTGCTGCCACCCCAGACCTGGAACAGCCCAGAGGGCTTTTGGCCACTGGCACACCTGGCACACCTGTGCTCATGTCCACCACTGGCACCAGCACCCCCAGGAAATCTTACCCAGCGCCATGAAACCATGACCCCCTCTTTGCCAGCACTGCACCTTGTGCTGGACGGCTTCCTCAGGGTCAGGAGCTCCTCAGTGTCCCTTCAGGAGCAGCCAGAGAACCATTCCCTCTCTGCCCCTGCCAGCCTGGCACAGCAGGAGCACACTCCTGCCTCACCCCAGCCAGCAGGAACCTGCACACTGCAAACTGAAACCATCTGCACTCCTGACTCCATGGCAGCAGTGACCCAGCCAGGGCTGGAGAAGGCTGGGGATCATCCTGCATGAAGCTCCTCTGCTCCTGCTCTGTCAGCTCCAGGGACACCAGCTCCTCTCCAAGGACAGACTCCTTCCCTTCTGGGGACATGTTGCCTCCTCCACTGCCCCCCCAAATCCATTGTCTCTTCTCCAAATCCATGGTGTGTGGCCAGAGAGCTTTTTCCAGGCATATCTTACAGGCTGGAGCACAGCCAGGGACTGGCACAGGCTGCCCAGAGAAGCTGTGGCTGCCCCTGGAACCCTGGAAGTGTTCCAGACCAGGCTGCACTGGGCTTGGAGCAACCTGGGACAGTAGAAGGTGTCCCTGCCCATGGCAGGGCATGGCACTGGATGAGCTTTAAGGTCTCTTCCAGCCCCATTTGTGAGTCTGACAAGGTAACCCAGCTTTGGAAGCTTGAAAGGGTGCACACATCAAGCCTCAATGCCTAAATCAAGGCTGGAATATCTGACTCAGTACCAAGATTTGTGCTGGATCAGCCACTTTCCCCAGGCTAAAATTGCCCGAACAATATCTGGTTTGGCACAAGGAGACAGGAATTATGTGGGTCCCATGGATATGACTGTATGGAGCAGCCATGGGGCAGGAGAATGGCAGTCCTGAGGTCCATGGCGGCAGTTCCTGGGCTGGCCCTGCCCCCAGGAAACCCAGAGCTCCCTCTGCAGTACTTTCATTTGAGGGACATCCCCAGAGCTCACTGGATGCATCAACAAGTGACCACTGTCTCCCTGGATCCCAGCCCAGGAGGAGGAGAAGCTCCCAGTGACACTGTGGCCCCATAAGAAAGGGTAGTGTTCCATGTTTCACATGGTCCCACCATTACCACACTGGTCCTTGCTGCACCCACAGCCCTCCCAATCCCAGGTTTCAATTCAAGCCTTTGCCACAAAATCCTGGTTCTCTCTGCAGTCCCCCCAACCCACAAACCTCGGGTCTCACTGCCGCTATCCTCCTAAACCCTGTGTTTTCCTGATACCACCCCTAATCTGGGGTCTCACAGCAGAACTCTCCATACCCTGAAACCCCAATGTCTAGCTGGAGCCTCGAACCAAAACCCTGGCTTTCTTGCAACCCCCTGCCATGGTTTGACACTGGCCAAAAACCAGGATACCCACGAAGAAAACTGCACTCATGCTCTTCTGCTGTAGTTGAGCAGAGGAGGGGGAAATGCGGAGGCTGGTCAATTGGCTGAGGAGAATCTTACCACACTCCCCTTGAGGGACAACCCTTAAGCAACAACCTCTCTAGTCATGGTGAGGACAAAAAGCTTCCCCCAGAATGCATCGTTACTGTATGTTGGTTCTATTTATCCTATTGGTCCTTCCCCTTTGTTCCACCCCTGTGCCCTCATCTCATCCATTCTGATGTTCTGTCCCCTGCTTGCTATCCCTATATAAATCCCTGCTCTCTCTGCCTGGAGAGTTCTTAATCAGGACCCCTTTGCTGTAGGAGCTCCTTAAAGACCCTCTGTGGAACCCCATATGAAGACTCCGTCCCTTCCTTCTGTGCCGCTCTGGCTGAAATCACCCAAGAGCTGAAATCACTCAGCAAGAGCAAGATGTGTCTGTGCACCTAGGGCATCTTTTTTAAACATGCTTCTCTACCGTTTCCACCTGCCGTGACAAGTGGCGCCCGAACAGGGACCCTGTATAGGGGGTCCCTGGAGAAGCATCTCCACCAGCCTTGTGCTGCTGGACACAAGCTGCTTTCAGAACAGCCACTTCCTTGAGACGAACCACTTATGTTCTAAGGAGTGTTATCCGAAGGGTGACCAGGACCCTCCAAAGAAGCTAGGAAAATCCCGAAAGCTGGTCAACAAGTGACCACCCACCCAGTGGGTTTAGTTTGACCTGAAGAAAGACAGTGAGTTTCATACATATACATACATATATACACACACACACACACACACACACACACACACACACACACACACATATATATATATATATATATATATATATATTGGGGTCACCTTTTTCAATTTTTCTTTCTCCCCTTTTACTTCTGGTTGTGGGAGAGAAGCCTGAGTACGTGAAACCAACTTACCTGTCCTAAACTTAGTCTTCCTTGAAGGGACATTCATCTCCAAGTTGTGAGTGCTCTTGTAGCAGGGAAATTCAAGTTTTCTAAGGGGAATCCTAAGAGGTTTATATCCTTAACCATAAGTGTCTTCTTTCTAATTTGTTTGGGGAAGTTTTACTCTTTGTTTCACATTATTGTTAAGTCAATGGTAAAAATGGGGAATGATTCAGGGAATGATTTGGGAAAAGTTTCAGGTCTCTCGTTCAAAATTCCTTCCCCTCCATCCTCTTCCCAAGCCCCCAAACCCCCTTGCCCTCAAGAGGGGTAATCAGCTAGAGGGTCTTGCTACTCTGCACAGGCTTGCTACTGTCTCCCTGATGCTCCCCCATCCCCTCTATCCCATTGCCAGGACAACACTGGCCATGCCATCTTGGACCTTCCCCTCAACCTTGTCCCTATGCCCATGTACCTTGTTCCATCTCCCCATGCTGCTGTTATCCCACAAAATGGTGCTGGCAACACGGCCAACCTCGCCATCTTGTCTTCTTCTCTTCCAAGTTTTCCTGCCCTCGTGTGTCAAAATGGCCCCTCTTATGCCTTTTCCATTCCTCTCCATGGCGCTCGGCTCCCCCCTTCCCTCTGAGTCAACAGGTGTAACCATGTCTGAACCCTCCTGTCATGGTTTCAGTTCAAAACCAGACAGAAACAGTAATTTTGCATAGTGGTTTTGGTTTGCTAATGTCAGATTTCCCCAATTTTGAGATTTCCTAACTAATGAGTCCATGAGTGTGGTGGGCTTCAGAACTGGTTAATCACCAGTGCACTCATTTCCTGCTGTGAGACAGTATTAGGGAAAAAAAGGCAAAGTAGGCTCCAAACTTTAAAAGGGTAAAAAGAAAATTTTATTAATAGTTACTAAAAGGAAAAAAAAAGTAGTGAGAATCAAAACAAACCCTTCAGAACATTTCTCCTCCCCCGACAACCTCTTATTTTTCACTGATAATGTAAAGAAACAAAACTTAAAATTTCCAGTCAGTTTACCACCTTGAAAATAGTCTTTTTTCAGTTCATTTAGGGATAGAAGTCTCTCTTGTTAAGGTTATGGAGACTTCTCCACTAGAGGAAAAAACAGTTCTCTCGTGGTTCTCAATTTCATCCCAAACAACAGCCGCCTAGGAAACCCTGCCATCAGGAAATCCTTCCCATTTTCACAAGCCTCCCCACAGCTTGTTGATGGGCCATGTCAACTTATGGAGTATTGTTTTAAAGATGAGCTGTTCAAAGGAAAAATTCTCATTATCTATCTCTAAAATAATCTCCATCCTTGGGAACAGAAATCTCCAGGAAGCACAGGTCTACTCTTCTCTCTCCATTTAAACTTCTCATGGGATCACTGCTATTTCAACATCTGCTTATCTTAGGATGGAGGCCTTTGCTTGATATCAATTTGAACACTTTCATCTCCCCATAGTTTCATACATTATAAAAAAAAAAAAAGAGTCTTTTCTCCATAGTTTACAAGAGAATTTCAGCTCCAAAAACAAGGCATCTCCTCACCCCTTCCATCTGGGACTTAACTTCTTCTTCACTGACCTCGATGTATTCATGCTGTTCCTTTACATGCTTGCATCTTGTTCTTTTCTCTCACTCAAAGGAGGATTGAAACACTGAAAGGGTTAACATCACACCTGGGCTCTTCAAATGGCCACCTGAGACAGTTCCCGAGTTTTTTCATCTTTAACATGTGTGTTTGACAGAGGCATGTCCAGCTTCTTGGTGCTTCAACAGACTGTCAGTTACACAAAAATCTTTGCATCACTTCCCTGAATTTCCTCCCATTTCAAACCAGGACAGGGGCTAAACTGTGGCAGGATCCCCGGAGCAGTGGGCTGAAGCAGTGGAGTTGGGCAGACCCAGGGCAGAAAGCTAAATTGTAGCAATGTTCCTGCAGGAGCCAAATGCTGTCGATAGCATACACGACCACTATCCTCAACCGCTGAGCCAAAAAAGCGGCCATAAACCAGCCCCCACATCCCAGACAGAGTCCCAGACTCCATCCCAGTACAACTCATGGTGTTATGCCACCACTCCTGAAGAACCTACTCCCCCTTCCCCTGGCATGACTCCCAAACTCTTGTTCCCCTGGCCAAGCCACTACAGTGGTATGTGAGTGCTTGGCCATTTTTTTCTTTTTTAATTGCCCCCAATTTGTCTTCTGGATAACCTCCTTCCCTCACAGTGTCTTTCTTCCACATAACAAATGGGAGAAAATGCCCTGAAAAAACCCAAACCCACAACAGGAGAGGAAGAGGATTTCAAAATGTTGGTAGCTCCCCAATCCTGTGGATGAAGAGGAAGGACGGCAGACACAGATTTAGAGGAATTTAGGCCAGTGGCAGGGACAATATGCTCAGGAGAAGAGAGAAAAAATGAGGAAAGGGGGAAATTCAAGCCCCTCTCAGGCAGGTACAGATGGACTGGTCCTGGTAACGATGCCTTTTTCAGAACCAAGTTGAGGTCCCGGAAGGACTTGGTAGGGACTTGCAGGGAAAATCCTCAGAAGGCAAGTAAGGCATTTGAGACCATTTTAAGGAACCAGGGTCCCGATTGGAATGATATTCAGGTGGTTTTAGATACACTGCTGAACATAGATGAGAAGACAGTGGTGGTAGCAAAGTCAAAGGAAGAGGTAGAATGAGTTTATGCTCAAAATGTGCAACCAGGAAAAGCAGATCAACGTTTTCCACCTGGTGATCCAAGACTGGATCCCAACTGTCACGAAAATTAATCCACAAACACCAGATGTTCATGTCCAAAAAGGAGACAGAGGAGTCCAGCTGCTTTATTTGAATAAAGAGAAAGGTCATAGGTGTTGTATTGCACTAAACAGTTTATTTAGTAGTTGTTTTGCACCGGGCGATGGGAAGTTTGTACTGAGTATGGTATGTCATGTAGATTATTCCCCCTTTCTCATCACGTGGTCTCTCCCCATGAACCCCTTTCTACACACCTGGTGGTTTGTCCCATGGATACCCCTCCCCTCACCCTCCCCAGTGTTATCCCATTGGCTGGGTCCTCTTTCCCCGCCCCCATCCTCGGTTATAAAACCCCACTGCAGGCATTGTTAGCTCTCTTTTCTACCTGGTGGTTGCTGGAAGCGGAGCGTCCCATCCCAAGCCAATAAACAGGACTCTTGTCCCCACGTGAAGAAGAGCGCTTCTCGTCTCTTACTTTCTGTCCATGCAAGGCCGTGTGGGCTTGGGTTCGAGCTAGCTGGAAAGAACCCATAGAAAGCCCAGAGAGCCACAGATTACTGCACATAGGAATTTCCCATGGGGTGTCTCAAGTTGTTGGAGGTTGCAGCCTGTCGCAGACATTTTTTCATAGAAATTCTTTCCTTTGGGATTTGTGCATCTTCTGGGAAGCAAGGGCCCCAGAAGAGGAATGTAAACAATTGTTGTCGGCTGCTGTGGCATGCAATAGGATGCACCTTTGATTGGTTCATGTTCCGTGTTTATAGTTGAGGGCTAATCACAGGAGCAAGCTGGGGATGGAGTCCCCTGACACAGAACTTTGTTATAGATTCTTTCTATTCTATTCTTAGCTTAGCAAGCCTCTTCAACTTCTCTCTTTACTCCTATTAGTATAGTAATAATGTATTATATAGCATATATCAATAAATCCAGCCTTCTGATCATCAAACAAGATTCTTGTCCTTCTCTCTCACCCCAGTGACCTCCTCAGATCACTGTAATAGTTGGTGACCCCTCGTGTCAGAGCAAAAATTAATTTGATAAGACCAGAGGAGCAAATTGCTGCACTGGGTAAAATCCTGTATGTGTAGCATTTGATGGTTGCTTTGAAGTGACCACAGAAGTGGATTCAAGCCAGGAGCTGAAGAACTGAAGATCCTGATTTGGACAGAGTTCACAGCCAAGGCTGACCACAAGTGAACCTTCTTCGGGAAAACCTTCAGGAAACACGGTAGACAAGAGCAGCATACCCGCGGAGCTGACCAGAGCAATCTGGACTCTTTCAAAAGGTACTGTTCGTTTTTCTATCCCTGAGGATTCAGCCCTTCGTAGTTTGTGGCTGTTCGTATGGCAGACACATGCCTTGCAGGAAGAGGTTCGTTTTTCTCCTTCAGAGGAGAACCTTATTGCCCTCTGGCAAGAATGGTGTAGAGAAGATGATTTTTTTCTGTCAGAAATAGATCTCTATGAGTTCTTTCGATGGGCAGACCTTTTTGGGTTCTTTACTGATGCCCTATACGCTTTGGATGTTTTCGTCTGGGAGTGCATGAATTCCATCTTTTATTTCGTCGACAGTCAGGGACGTCTTTTGCCTCCTGTATACCCAGCATTTATAAAGCTCTTCCCAGTTTTGAAAAGGAGAGCAGCTGTTTTTCCATGGATTTCTAACTGCTATGGGCAGACCTCGTTTCCACCGTCCCCAGTGGGAGAAGACCTGGTGGGGGATGAGATTCTGCTTCCCAGCCCCCCCTGCTTCTCGGCGGGGGGGGGAACGAAACTTTGCCGCGCGAAGAAGTTTTTTTTACTCTTTCTCCAGAGCCTGCACAGATGGAGCCTTCTCTTCCCCCCCCCTTCTCCCCTGCAGGGGGGATGGGAGTGGACGGTGCTCCCCCAGCCGGCTTCTTGGACCCTGCCCCGCTCAGAGATGGGGGTGGTACCGGTCCCAAAGGCCCCCCCGCCCCTGCCAGTGCCGCCTCTCTGCGTGATCCCATCTCCGCCTCTCCAAGCAGTCCAGCCCATGGCTTCACAGGCCTACCTGCCCCTGCCAGCACCTGCGTCTGAGAATGCAGGAGCAGCACTTCCTGTGCCTGAGTTGCTAGACGACGACAACGCGTCTCCAGCTTCCGACTCAGCGGAGGAGTTCTCTGCAGCCCCTTCAGCCCCCCCCGCCGCTTCCATCGGCCTACTCTGTGTGAGGGCGTACGTCGCCCTGAGGTCCGGCTGGCTTGGGTGAAGGCGGCCGACGCCTCCGCGCATCTGAGGTCCAGCCCCCCTCGGCGTCCTGGCCTCGGGCTGGGCTGGATTGCGGACGTGGATGGAATCGCGCCTATGAGCCGAGGAAAGGAGGCGGCCACTTGCTGGGGTGAAAACGTAGGTTTATTGAAGGTGGACAGAACCAACCACAGGGAGGGCACTGACCAGCAAATGGCGAGGAACAGGGGGTGCAACAAGGTTTTAAAGAAGAGGGGTGGGGAAAGGAGGGACGCCCAGCTAGCCAATAACAGAAAAACGTGGGAGGTACAGAACTTAATGGACATACAAGAACAACCAATAAATACAAAGTATAGGAGGGGTCCTGGGACCACAGCCACCACAACCCCCGGAGAGAAGAAGCCTCTAGAACTGAGGGAGGAGCAGGGGTGATTGACTGGGCACAGGGAGGAGAAAAACTTGACTTATAAGGATAGGAAGGGGGAGGAGAAATTACATAACCTAGGAGCTTCACAGCTAAGGGGGAGGGGGTAACCATGGAAACTAAACTGGCAGGAGAACAGTGGCGGGAAAACTGTGAGGGGAAGAACCTCACAAGAACTTTTACAAGAACATAGGGGGGGATACACCAACTGGGGGAGCAAGCAGAAAAACTTAAAAAACACACCACAACACTACTCACTGCCTCAAGCCAAGATGGTCCCTGTTCAGGATGGTGTTGAAGATGGCGCCGAACCTGCGGGAACCTTGGAGCAGCCCACGGCTGCTCCTACATCTAGCATGATTCCCTCCCCGGTTCTGGCTTGCCCCCCGCTGCCTTCACAGGCTGCCCCAGCAGTTCTGCCGCTGTCGGAGACTCTGTCCTCCGTGTCGGCATCAGAGACTGCCCTGGAACCGGTGGCTTGTTCGAGCTCAGGTCATACCGGTCCAGTTGCCTCTGTAGCAGTGGCCCCGGAGGCTGGCCTCCCTTTCCGTGGAGTGGGGAGTACTCGACAGCTGACTGTTGAGGCAGTCCGGCTGCCTGCTTTCAAGATCAGCGTTCTCGGCGGGTTGGGGGGTGTTTTTTCCGGGATTGTCCCATGGAGGCTGCCATCTCTGCCACCTCTCTTGTGCCCTAGTGGCGGGGGGTGGGTGCATCCCGAGAGCTCTGCCTCTGATCCCCAGCCCAGAGGGGGTGGGATGAAGCCATGGGGCAGATGAGAGACAAAACCAATGCATTATTTGCATTGCAGGCGAAGAGGGCACAGATGAGGAGACCATAGCTGGTTTGCTGTGGGAAACAAACATCTCCAGACCCCAGATGGGATTTCTGGGGAAGGCTTCTATTTCCCTGCTGCTGGCATGCCTCAGTGGTTTTGGGAAAAGGAAGCGTGTCACCACCTGTGCTGCCATTGCACTGGCAGCAGGGTGCAGGCCTGTGGGAATGCAGAGCCTGCCTCATGGGTTTGGCCTGGGCTGTTGGGCTCAGGAAGTTCCTGGGCCAGGCCTACTGCTTGGCCTCTTGATGTTTCTGGGAGTTGTGGTTTCTCCTACTGGTCCTGGTCCCCCTTTTTGGGCCAGTTTTGGGGTTCCTGGTCCATCATGGGCCAGGACCCCCCAGGGCCTTACCTTCTCTAGCACTGCTCTGCTCGGTGCTGCTCTTTTCCTTTTCAATCAAAAAAAAAAAAAAAATTAAATAAAAAAGATTGAAAATAGTGGGCAGCAGCTCTGAAGCACTGAAGCAGCAGCTCTGAAGCACTGAAGCATTGAAGGGCCAGAAAAGGACATTCTAAAAGTTGTTCACATTGTTTGAAATTGTTGTAAGACTGTCAATGGTTTGTGATAACTATTGATGGGACCTTTGCAGAAGTCTGTTTTCAGGACCAAAAAGGATTCTCAGATATCCCAAGAGAAACAACTTCAGCTCATGGACTGTTCCTGAAACTCAGCGGCTTGGACTTGAACTTTCTTTGCATTGTTTTTTGCATTTTCTTAGATTGTAGGATTGTTTTAGTGATTTGTTAGTATTGTATATTTTACAGGTGAAGAAATTTCCTGTTCATTTCACATCAGCATTTTTCTTTTCATTTATACAATTTAGAAAGGTGAGATGTCGCAGACATTTTTTCACAGAAATCCTTTCTTTGGGATTTGTGCATCTTCTGGGAAGCAAAGGCCCCAGAGGAAGAATGTAAACAATTGTTATCGGCTGCTGTGAAATGTAGCAGGTGCTCCTGTGATTGGATCATGTTCCGTGTTTACAGTTGAGGGCCAATCACAGAACCAAGCTTGGGGACAGACTCCCTGGATACAGAACTTTGTTATTCATTCTTTAATATTCTATTCTTAGCTTAGCAGCCTCTGCAACTTCTCTCCTTATTCTTTGTAGTATAGTAATAATGTATTATATATCATATATCAATAAATCCAGCCTTCTGATCATGAACTAAGATTCTCGTCCTTCTCTCTCACCATGAAGACCTCATCGCTGTAATAGGATCCCAAAAGCACACCAATTAACTGAAAACAATTTTCATATATACTTTTTCATTACATTGGTCAAGTTCATATTCATGAGGATTATACATATTCAAACATTCCTTTGAGTTTACATGTTCCAGGAATTCTCGTGCTTGGTTCGACACTTGATCCGTCTTCTTAAAGCATGCGCCACTCTGCAGATGAAATTTTTATTTTATTTCCTCACCAGACACCCTGTTCCATGGTTTGACAGTTCTTGATAGCCTGGTTCTTTTCAGTGGTATCTTATCATATGGATAAGATACTCCACAAGTACATGAAATCAATATTATCTGTTTCACACTGTTATCTGAGTTATACTCACCACTGTCAGTTAGTTACACCAAAAAAATAAAAACCAGTCGCTACTTCAGTGTCCCCGACATCTTTTCATAAAAATCCTTTCTTTGGGATTTTCCCCCTTCTGAGAAGCTGTGGCCTCAGCAACAAAATGTAAACAACGCTTATATGTTGGTGTGGAATGCAACAGGTGGATCCGTGATTGGTCTCTGGTGGATGTTTGGATGAGCTGGGTCTCAATCTCTGCTGGGACACAGACCTTTGTTCTTGATTCATTTTCTATTCTTAGCTTAGCTAGCCTTCTGAGAACTTTTCCCTCTATTCTTTTTAGTATAGTCATAATGTAATATATATCATAAAATAATAAATCAAGCCTTCTGAACATGAGGTCAACATTCTCGTCTCTCTCTTCATCCTGCAACCCTTGTGACCACTCTGACACTTCTGCAACAGTTATTGTGATAATAAACAGAAAATAGTCTCTATTTTAGTGTTTTGCAGGAGCCTAAAGTATATTTATCACACAAAAATATATAATCTACACCGGGATTATGGTAAAAAGGCTGACAAATTATACTGTACAAAAAGCGGTTAAAAAGTGATTACAAACTGTACTATACCAAAATAATTTGGAAAAGCCAATATGACAGTGAAGGGCAATGACTACATCGTTATTTCTTACAGACCATGGCAGCAACACAGCAAGGCCAGGTGTCCCCAGTCCCTGGCACTCACCTGTGCAGCACACGCTCACATGGCCCAGCTCTGGCTCCTGTCACCGGCTCTGGGTCTGCTTGGCCAGGGCTGGGCTTGGCAAGGTTTGGGTCCATTCCCCGTTGGTCCTGCAGGTTCCCAGCTGAGCAGCTCCAGAGCAGAGAACCTCGCTGGGATCCACCTTCTCAGCCCTCCCTGTGTGTGACAGGCCAGGCTTGGTTCCCAGCCCTGCCTCCCTTGGCACCTGCCACCGACATTGATTTCCCTGCATGTTGTGGTTTGGGGCTTCCTGCCCTCTCACTGTCCCTGCAGACAGTGAAGCTGCTCCTGGAGCAGAGACCCTGAATGGAGCAGAGCCTCTGCTGTCACATCCCCTTCCCCAGTGCCACCCCCTGTCCCCTGCCTGTCTGCAGCACACAGAGCTGTGGCTCCCCTGAACACAAAGGAGACACAGAGCAGTCCAAATCAACTCCTTTATTAGCAGAGTGGGAGAACCAGCAATCACTTGTTTTAAAATTTTAAAAGTTTAATAGTAATGAAATACCTATGAAAATAGTAATAACAAATTAGAGCAATAAGCATTTGGACAACCAGAGTAGGACAATAGAAGACAATAAAAAGCAAAGAGTTACAGATGTCTGGGTGCATTTTACTCCTTCTGCCAAGCAAAAGCCCATCTTACTAACAAAGGATTAATCCTTAAAAGCAATAGCTTATTGCATATTCATATATCTCATACATGATGCAAAAATTATTTTCAAACACAGGGTCTTTTCTGGTTATTGTCAACTCTCCTCTTCATCTTGTAAATCAATCGTCTTGGTCGCTCAAAGTCTGGTTCTTCCCAAGAAGGAGGCAGTAATTTTTCTATTGGGTTTTTGGTGTCTTGTTGCTGTTATCTCTATGCGAAGAATTTCTTGATTCTCTTATCCATTCCTTGAGCTACTTAGAAAAGTATCATCCATCACATAGTTTCTATTTTGTATTATGCTATAGCCTAAAATTTATACTTACCACACTACTTAAAAGAGATTAATACAACATAATTTTCCAACATAACATATGTAGTATTCATTTTAATATTTGCAAAGAGCCAAGCATGTAATATGCATTTTTCACATAGAGCCTGCAGGGTATGAGGCTGAAGCAGCCCTTCAGCAGCTTTCCAGGAAGGGCTTGGCCCTCCCATTGCCAGCAGGGTTTCAGCACCTGCACAGCAAAAGCCCCCACAGCTCCCTGGGGCAGAGCCAGCTGGTGCCACCTTCTCCAGAGCACGGCTCTGGTGCCACCAGCCTGCCTGGGCAGCACCAGCACTGCCCCGAGGGCTGCTGCTGAAGGTGCTGGCACACAGGATTCTCCACATGGGCCATTCCAAAGGATTTTGCTCAGCAGAAGGGCCAAGGGCAGGAGCAGCTCCTGCTGGGGCTGAGGGCGGGAGGGAAGGGCAGCAGCCCCAGGCACCTGAGCAGGAGCGGCTGCCCTGGATGGAGACACAGCACCCCTGAGACAGGGAGTGACAGCACTGCCTGAGCCTGGGGCAGTCGTGTCACTGCTCTCCTGAGCCTGCAGGCACAACAGCTCCTGCTGGGATAACAGCCTCAGTTGATCCAGGAGGCTTCAATGAGGGAGGGAAGGATGACACCCAAAAGCCAAGCAGCCCAGCTTGCAGCCAGTGTAGAGCTTGCATCAGGTTCCGCAGGCCTTTCTCCAAGCAGGACAGCTCCTTGCTGCAGGAAAACTGCCTCTGGGGCACTGTCCCTTCTTGTCTCACAGAAGTTGTTTCAAGGGGTGCTCTGAGTGCTGCCCTTTGCCCTATCCCTGGCCCTTGGCTCAGCCTTGGCCACAAGGCCAATTGTCCAAAGGAGGGGATTTGGTTTGTCTCTAGGACAAAGCTGAGGGAAATGTTTATGGTAAACAGGCAAGAGTATTCTGCCTTCCTCATGAAACAAAGGAGTTGCTAAGTGATGGGTGAAGTAATGCACCTTATTTCATCAAATTTGGGAGCAATTGGATACCATTGTCTTTCCTGGACTTGAGAGCATCATCATTGTAAATGCATTTTGTAAAAGACTGGTACAAAGTTTTCCTAAACTGCAAAGCTGTTGTGGTTCTTCCTTCCCATGGACATGGCCTAACGCTTCTCCAGCTCAGACAGTGCTTCTTGCTTGGTAACTCTCTGCCACGCCTCAGGGATTTCTCCTTTGCCCTTAAATTTCCCATTATACAAAACTTCCAGCTGTGTCCTGAAATGAGACACAAACCATTTCCAGTACGCCTGCATGGATGAGTCAGGAAGAATTTTCCAAGTGGAATAAGGGGGTCCAGCATCCCGGTATCTCTTGTATGGGAACCATTCATTGCGATGATCATTGAAAGAGACATCACTTACAACAGCGTTGGAACAAATATCAATGACCAGCTGGTCTGTCCCATGCCACTGGCGTCCCGTCAAAGCTCGTGGGCGATGGAAGACCAGCTGATGGTCTCCATCGTGATTCTGCATGGTGTTTGTGCAGACAGCCCCACAAAACGGACACTGCTCCCAGCACCCTGAAAAATGCTCTGCCAGGATGGTGTGAGTCTGCCCTGAAAATGAGCTCAGGTCTGCACCAGCAAATTCTTTCTTGAGCCTTTCCTTCAGGTCAGGCAGAGCTTCTGTCATGGCCCTGCTCAGGAACTCAATGTCTGTGACCTCCTGGTGCTCAATGCCCTTCAGGTCACTTCTGGGCAAGTTGATCACCTCTGAGAGTTCCCTGCAAAATTCATCCAGCCAGAGAGAGATTTTATCTTCTCTGTCTTTTCTGTCTTTGACAATTTTGGTTGATAAAGAAACAGCTGAAAGAATGTTGTTATAGAGAATATCAAGGGAGGACCCTAAAAAGTCCCCCCGACTCCGACTCCCATCTAAACAGTGCTCCCTAATTCGTGTCTCAATGTAAGTCTGAAAAAACTGTCTTGGGGTCCTAACGTACTGCTTGAAATACTCAAAATTTTCCTGTTCTGCCAGGTATCTCAGGATGCAAACTTCCAGATTGGCTCTGTTACCCCTGAAATCTGGGGATTTCTGCATGTCCTCAGCTATGGCTTTGGCTGTCCTCTCATAGACTGCCTGGCGAAGAGCTGGCTCAATCTTGTCACAAAGGAAAACAGCAAAAGTTGTGACAGAAGTGGCTCCTTGGCAGGAAATCTGGAAACATTGGAAGAAATCTTCTCTCTTGCTGTTCAGGTACACAACTGGGTCATTTGCCTTTTGGAATGCTTCGTGCATGGCTTTAAACCTTTCTGCTGCTATTTTGCACAGATAGAGAGACAAATCCATGCTGTAATCTCTGTTGAAATTATATTTCCCATTGCTGGGGACAGAGTTCACACCTTTCTGTACTTCATTCAGTATTTCATGAATAAAATTTCTATTGTAATCGCGTTTCTCTTCTTCCTTCTTAGCAATGTTTTCCTTAACACATGCTATGATGCTGTCTGTGATGTGCTGAAAGTTGATAACATCAGCATTGGAAATGCTCCTGGGATCTGAGATAAAGCCTAAATACTTTTTCTTCATGATGTGTTTCTCTGGATCAAAAGAAAATCCTCTGCCTCTGGGAAATGACCTCATCCGTGCATGAAAACCTGGCTCCTTAAAGTGCTCTAGAAGGACATCTTCGATTTGTGCATCAATATCCACCCGTTCCAGAGGACGAGCAGCACGGGAGACTTCAGCAATCCACTGGTTCCAGAGGAGAGTAAAGTTGTCCTTCAGTTCTCTCTCACTGAGGCTCTTCCCTTTCAGAGTCACAGCCAGGTCCTTACTCTTTTTCAGGAGCTCATCTTCATAGTCCAGCTTCCTTTCATCCAGTTTCTTCTGCTCCTTCTGAAGCTCAATAAGATTCTCACATTTCTTTTTTGTTTCATTAAGAAGAGTCTCTTTTAATTCCTTCAGCTTAAGCACTGTGCTTAATTTCCACTGGACCAGTGTCTCACAGTCTTTGTCTTCCCTGAAATACTTTTCCACTTCTTTCTCAATGGCATCACTTGTCTCTTGCACCTGCCCTTCTAGGTATTCTCTAGTGACATTCTGCCAGTCCCCATTCCGAATTTTGTTGACCAGTCTCATCTGTATATCTAAGATGTGACTCCTCAGCCTCCAGGTCCACTGACTAAAGGCACTTTCCAGTCTCCTGTACACAGCAATCTCCAGGGAATTCTTGAAGCTGAACACAAAGTTTTCATTCAGCAAAGCATTCCAGAGGTCACCAATACGATCTTTCAGGCTCGAGAGCCTCAAAATGCTGCGCTGTGACTGCTTCTTGGCAGCCTGGAGGATTTTGCTCTTGAGTTGCTGGGCATTCTGGCTGTATTTGGGATTTGGTGGTGCCATTGGGGGGTTTCCTTCCCACAGATGAGCAAAGTAGTGAATGTGGGTGTTCACATCAAAGCCAATGACATCGCTGAAGGAGGAGACATCACAGCACTCCTGCTGAGCAGCTACCACAGTCATTTCATCCAGCTTTTCCTGCAAACGCCTTCGTCCTTCCATGTTCTGCTCCTTGGCAGTTGCTTCCCCCACGTTTTGGTGGACAAAGAGGCAGCTTGGGGAAAGATTGACTTTCTTCATCCTCAGGAAAGCCTGCACAGCGATCTGGAGAACATCCTGCATTTCTGATGGATTTTCTCCAAAGATATTGATTACAGTCAAGTTGCCAACACCAATGACAAAGGTGGCCAGCTCGTTGTCATGGTTCAGAGAGTGTTTATTGGACATCTCGATGGCACGAAGTCCCTCTGTGTCAACCACCAGCACAAAATCAAAGCCCAAGTCTTGCTGTAGCTCCTCACCCACTGGGATGAGCTGCATGAAGGCCCCACAGGTGCATCTCCCTGCGCTGACGTTGAACTGCAGACCAAACATGGAATTCAGCAGGGTGGATTTGCCTGTGCTCTGGATGCCGAGCACAGAGAGCACAAACACTCGTTTGTCCCCCAGCCTCTCAATTAAGCTATCAAAGATTGCTCCCACCCAGCGCAAGGGCAGGTAAGAAGCGTCCCCATCCATCAGCTCCATGGGGTGCCCTGAAACCATCAGATCTGCTGCAATTTCTGGCAGTTTGACAAAATTGTCTTTCTTGTACTTCATTATTTCCAGAGCTTCATAAATCTGCCCTAACTCTCTCAATAGGTTCTCCAGGCCGATGGATGAATCATTGATTTCATCAGAGAGGGCATCCAAATGACTCAGCAACTCATCGTTGCCCCTGGGCTTTTCCTTGCTTTTCTTTCTTGACAGGATTTCAGACCATAATTTGTGATAGTCCTTCCTCAGTTCTTCAAGGCGACCACGAGACAGCTCATGCATAAAGACCTTCATCCAGTGCAGGAAGTATTTCTTGGTGTTTGCTGGCTGGACCTGGAGAAAGCCAAGGAATGATTTCATCAGTGTGTTGAGAGGGAAAGCTTGCTCAAGTTGCTTTTTTCTTATTGCTTTCTTCTCATATTCAATTTGGCTCCGATGATGCTCAACGCTCTTGTTCCTCTTCTCCTGCAAGCGAGTGAGTTCTTTGTCCTTTTGGCACCACTGGTACCACAGTTTTCCTTGAAGTGGCAGCAGCTGGGATTTGATCTCAGACAGCTTCTCTTTCTTCAGAAGCTCCACCAGCTCCTTTGCCTTTGCTTTGGCTGTCACACACGCATCTCGATCTGCATCCACTATGAATCCGTGCTGGCGAGCTTTGTCCATGCAGAACTCCAGGCTAAAACATGGATTAGACCCTTCCAGGAGATTCCCAATTGTCTTGGTCAGTTGGTCCATCAGTTCTGCTTCATTTCTGTCCTTGATCCCTATTGTTATGTTTTTGCTGGCTTGTCCAGCTGCAGCATTGTCATTTTCTGTGAGAAGACAAACCAAAGGCCTTTGTGACTGCCACAGGTCATGCAGAAGCTTTCTCCCCCTGTTGTCCATGTGCTCCCAGTCAGACACAAGAGCCACGTTGACAGAAGATATCTCCTGCAGGAACTGCAGCTGTGCTCCGTGATCCCTGGCATCTCCATGCAGGTTACAGAAAGCCACACAGCACTCAAAGGTGTCATCAGGGCTTCCACCAGGGTAGTACCAGGCGATCTCCACCAGTCCTTCCATCAGCAAACGCTCTCTGGTGCTGCCTCTGCAGTGGCGGTGGAAGAAAGTGTCGTGTTTGCGTTTGCTGAGCACAGCGTTGAGGAGCTGGGACTTGGAAGAGGAGGCCGAGCTGCCAATGCGGATGAAGGACACAATGGGTGTGTGTGTCTGAAAGATGAGTTTGTTGCTGAAACTCTTTGTTTGGGCCTGCTTTCCTGACTTCTCCACCTCTTTCCAGCTCCTTTGGATTTGGCTGAGTGCATAGAGCGGGAATTCGATGCGTGAAATGCTTGGGTTGGGCACCAGCAGAGGCAGCGCCAGTTGGCAGAACGCCAGCTTGGTTGCCAGGGTCTGTCTCAGGAAGTCATCAGCACAATGGAAAATGGCCATCTGCAGGTCCATGGGGTGCACATGGCCATCCCTGTTTGCACGTTCAGGGGCTGCTTTCATCAGCTTATCAAAAAAGTTTTCAAAGGAGTCTGATTGCTGGTGCTCTTGCTCTCTGGTTTCTGGCATGGATGCAAGGCCTGGGTTGCTCCTTTCCCAGCAAGTCAGGTACCTCACCTGGTAATCCACCGTTAATAGTTTTTTCAAGAAGTATAGTGGCAGTTCCTTGTCCTGGCTGGGCTGGCTGTCCTGCAGAGATGTCTTGCAGATGGTGCGGAAATCTCCCATCCCCATTTTCCTTGGATAGTGATTTTCCAGTCCAAGGCGCTTGAGCAACTGGAGGAATTCCTGGTTTGAAATGGCTTCATTTTCTTTGGCTTTGCTGCTTTCTGACTTGGACTGGGACTGACTGGGGGCTTCATGTGTTGGAAAAGTGTCTTCCAGGTCACTGAGTATGTTCTGCATCCTCTCCTCATCCCATTTGTCATCCAAGAACCCATTGATCAAGGAGTCCAAGTCCCGTTCCAGCCTCTCCCAGTCTTCATCTCCAGTGTGCTTTTGGAGGAGATTCTTTATCCGTGTGGACCATAAGCCTTTTATGTGATTTTCCATAAAAACCAAACGCTCCCTCTTCTGCTCAGGGGACAGCTTTTGACTTTCGGGTGTCACAGTCAGACCCGTCAGCAGGAGGGAGGCCTCAGCTCTGTCAGCATCTTGCTCCTTCAGGTTCACATACTGCTCACATGCCACTTCCATTTCCTTGGCCATGTACTGAATTTCTGCGTGTCCAAGGAGTTGCTGAAAAGTGCTGCTCTCGACCTGGTACCCTATGCTGGTGGCAATCAAGAGCACCAGCAGTTCCATATCCTTCTGAGCCTGTTCCTGGAGAGACTGGAGTAAGGAATAAATGGCAAGGCTGCTGGTCAGGGTGGCTTCTATCTTTGCTTCATGAACTGCAGAAGCAGAGCTTCCTGGTGCATAGGTGACAGCATGGATGTGCTCCTTCATTTGCTGCAGTGTTTTGATGAGCTGTTGAAGGTCAGAGACTTTGGGAGATCTGGGAAGTGGGTGCTCAGTCTGGTAGATCCATTGCATAATGGAGGAAGCCTCAGGGAAATCCTTGACAGAGTAGATATGAGGATTCAGGAGGCTCCTCAACATTGCCTTGATAGAGGTGGTGTTTTCTGGAGGTGACTTCTGGCAGCTCCGTACAATGTTCACCAGGAAGTCCTGCAGGGCTTTGTCTGACAGGCACACATTGATCCACACACTGGGGTTCCTGGTTTTTGCACTCAGATCATCTTTTAGCTCCATCAGCATGAGCAGCTTCCTTTCATCCACTTTTGTAACCTCCCAGGCCTTCACAGTTGCCATGAAATCTCTGGCCTCTTGCACTGCACTGTCCAGTTCCTCTCCAAAAACCATGCCAACGCTCTGATTCGTCAGTGCTTCGTAAGCAGCCCTGAGGGCTCTGCTCATCTGGCCTGCAGACTTAAAATCCTTGCAGTGATTGCGCAGGATGACATCCCACACTGGGATCAGCTCAAAGCCACGGTCGATAACGCACCACGTTGTGTTATCAGACACGAGCCCTGTTTTCCACTGAGGAAGGGAAGATGTGTCTGCTGGCCCCCCGGTGTTGACCACGTAGAGCTGAATTGCTGTATGAGAACTCTCTCTGGCTTTTCCCTGGACAGAAGCCTGTGAGCTGGATTTGGAAACATCCAGGGTCCCTCCTACACTGGCCCCAAAGCCACCCCAGCTGGCCCCAACAAAGATGTTCAGTGCTTCAGATGTTTCTCGCTTCACCTCTTCCCGCTGCTCAGCTCGGAATCCTTCTGTAGACGCCTTCCACCAGAATATGCCCCCAAAGTGGAGGGGACCCTGGTTTATATGGGACCCAAACCTGCTGAAGAAACTCTCACATATCTTCACCAAGGTGGAGTTGTCTTCTTTCTGACTGCAGCTCAAAAGCTGCTCCATGTCTTGCAGCTCCTGCAGAGCCGCATCCGAGAGGCGAAGCTGATGCCTTTGGAAGTAGCAGGAGGCCAGAGGGATGTACTGGTACTTGGTGGTGCAAAAGTAGCTTTGCTCAGAGCGGGACTGGTGGGTGTCCTCTGACTGCGAACTGCGGCTGTGATCTACACCCACTCCCACATTAATCCCCCAGAATGAGGATTTGGCAGAAACGCTCATGCTGAAGCCCAGCTGCTCCATGGACTTGGTGAAAGTGCATTCTGCTGCAGAGGAGGAGAACTCCTTCCTTTCAAGCAGCGATCCTTGCTCCGGACCGGTGAGCTGGAATCCCTCAGGAACCCTGAGGAGCTGCTCTCGCTTTGCCAGCACATCTTCAGGTCTGCTGGTTCTGTAGATGCCCTGCAGGGCCAATCCCCCTGATGCCCGCCTCAGTACCTCCGTGTCAGGGATGTTCTTCCCACTGCCTGCTGACTGCTCCTGCTGCTCCAGCTGCTTCTGGATGCTCTCCAGCATATCTGCCAAGGGTTTCTCTGGTGCTGGCCAGAACTCTTTTGGAATTTCCATGGCTCGCCACAGAGTCTCTGCTTTCTCCCTCAGAGCATCCTGGCTGTGGCTGTGACTGTTGAGCATTTCTGTCAGATCCTTCAGAGCTTGGTTGGCCTCATCTTGTCTCTGCTTTGCCTTCTCCAATTTATGCTTTTGCATCTCCTCACGCGTTTTGTCATCTGTTATTTTCAGGAGTTTCTGCAGTGCCTTTTTCTCCCAGGGATGCCGTACCTCACACTCCAGCCTGAGATAATCTTTATATTCCAGATGTTCCAGGGCTTCTCTGCACTTGATTCCCAGGATCTGTGTCACTTTGGGCAGCCAGTATCCAGCATCCAGTCCTTCCTTCTCAAATGCCTCTGCCAGGAGCTGTGTCTTTGCTTCCTCTTCCTGTGTGTCCTCCTGTGAAGCCATGGCTGTGGAGGAAGAACAGAGACTTTCCCTGAGGTGTTGTCAGAAACCCCAGACTCCTGGCAGAGGCTGTACAGCAGCTGCAGCCCTGAGGATTGCTCCCACCAGGCTGCTGGAGCCAGGCCTGGGATGGCACAAGAGCCAGGGTCTCCTTCCCATCACCCTGGATGTGCCTGTTGCTTTCCTGTTTGCAGGATCAACCCTGAAGGTGAGTCTTTATCCCAGAGACTGCACAAACAGAAAGAGATACACAGACACAGAGACACAGAGACACACACACACACAGACAAATGTTGTACACACACACACACAGACACACACACAGACAAATGTGCACACACACAGACGGACACAGAGACAGAAGCACAGGCACACACAGACTCACCCAGCCACACAACCTGCCCTGGACAAGGTGCTGCCTTCACCATCACCCACATCCTCCCAGCACAACTCCTCCATCCACAAGTGCAGACAGCCGGGGCCATTCCTGGCTCCCTGGAGCACTGGCACAGCCCCTCTGCCCATCCAGCAGCCCTGCCTGCATCCTGCACCCTCTGCCCAGCCCACGGCTGCCCTGCTCGCTGCCTGGCCCAGCCTGCTGCTCCCAGCACCCGGAGGCAGCGCTCACACACTCCCCCCATGGCACCCCACACTCCCCAGACACACTCCCCCCATGCCCCCCAGGGGCTCTGAGCTGTGCTCCTGCTCCAGCTGCCAGCGCAGCCCCTCCCTCGCCCCTCTCCGGCCTCTTCCCAGGAGCTGCTTCCTGGCACCCTCAGGGGCCCACCCAAGTGCAGGGGGAAAATCCACCTTGTCCCCGCCCACAGCTGTGCCTGGGACATCCTGGTGGCCCTTCAGGAGAGACTGGAGATGCTGGGAGCAGACTCAGAGAGGTGCTCTCTGTGATCTGCTGCTCATTAGCACAGATGATCTTGTCAGCCAAGTGCTCATTTGATTTAGTCTTGGCTTCAGCCACCACAGAGCCACTGAGCTTAAAATCTCTGGTGGCAAGAGGAAAAGTGCCAGCAAACCTTCAACCCTGGCCTTGAGGGGAGCAGACTTCAGGCTGCTCAGGGGCAACTTACAGAGGGCCCCAGGGAAACGGCTCTGGAAGGTGCTCGGGTCCTGTCTGGGGGTTTGTTCTTATCCCATAACCAGTTTGGTTTTTAATTTGGTTTGTGTCTGGAGTTTTTACTGTCCCCCCTCTGATTCAGGAGTATCACAATGCGTGAAGGGTGGCCCAGGTTTCTGTGTGGGGTTGGAGACCAGAGGCTGCTCTTCCTTCCAGCAGGGGTGATCAACACAGGGGCCATGCAATACAGTTGGTCTGACCTGAGATCCAGTTGCCCTATGTTTTTTTCCTTTCTTTCCCCTCTTCCTTTTTTCTTGTTTCAACACTGTGACCAGGGCTTGCCATCTTGCTTCTCTGCTCCTCTGCTGCTTGGGACCTGGGAGCACCCCTAGCCCCACTAGGCTCGACCTCAGGCCCAGTCATCACCGGTGAGCCATGCAAAGGAGCGGGCCCCCACCCCGCCCCTACTGCTTCAGGGGTTTTTGCTACACTTCAATACACCGCCCTGAGTTTTCAGTGGCACTGAGAGCAGCTGCTCCCTGTGGACTGTCCAGGGGAAGCCAACTCCCCTGTCCCCTGTCACCAGGGCCGCCTCGTCAGAGCCGCCATTGCCAGCGGAGAGGCGGCCGAGCTTGTGCCACAGTGCCCTCTGCAGCCGTGGAGGAATCATCGCACCTGCCCTGCCCAGCCGGGAGCCAGCAGCGCCCCTGCTGGCTGTGCCCGGAACTGCACCGCAGGAGCAGTGCGTGATGGGTGAGACAAGGCTGGGATTGGGTTTCTGGTTTTGGTTGTTTGTTTGTTGCCACTGCTGTTGTTGCTTGTTTCTCTTGGTAAATACATACGTATATATACACGCGCTAGTAAATACCTGTTATTCCTTTCCCTATATCTTTGCCTAAAAGCCCCATCATTTCAAAGTCATAATGATATGGAGAGAAGGGAGTCATATTCTACATTCCAGGGAGGTTCCTGCCTTCCTTGCTGGACACCTGTTTTTAAACCAGTACAGGTCCATCACTGCGAGTCACTTTTCATTGAAAAAGCCCTGAAGGATAGGGCAGTCATGGGTGACAGTCAGTACGGACTCAGGAGAAAAAATCCTGCTTGTCACCCTAAATTTCCTTTCACAACACATTAACACATGGAGTTGATCAAGGACAGCCAGTTAATCAGAGCTTTATGGATTTCAGGAAAGCTTTTGATCCTGCCTCTCCTAGGACCATGGTGTGTCCCTTCCAACTCAGGCCATTCCATCATTCCACAATTCTGTACCTAACAGACCTTGTGCTTTCACTGGGCACCTACCTTTAAATCTTTGGGATTTCTGACTCTTTCACACAACTCCAAGAATTGCCCAAGTCTCAGTTCCATTGGATACTGGAGAGATTTATTCCTTGCAAAAAATCCTTATGAGCATTCACCTTCCATCCCACCAAAGCCACAACACTCTTACCAGAACAGGAATTGACCTGAGGGGCTTGGACTCAGGTCCAATAGAGCCAAGGGCTCCTGCACCCTTCCAGAGCCTTCAGGGGCAGCATTCCCTTGGGAATCCCCGCAGATTTGGGCAATCTGAGCAAGGGCTGTGGGCTCAGATTCCACTCACCCAACTCACAGGAGAGGCTCCCGTCACTCCCTTGGCTTCCCAGCAGACACCAGCAGCTGAGGGCCCCAGCTCAGGGGACACAGCACCGCAGAAGGAACAGGCCTGGGGTACACGGTGGGTGTGGAGAAGAATATGGGAACCCCTTGAGAACTGAGGAGGAAGAGCACCAGGAAGGAAAGGCCCAAAATCCTAAAGAAGAAAAACAGACAGTCAGGAGTAAGCGACCCATGAGCATGGCAGATTGTATTGCGTTGTACTGTGCTGTTATATCTTTTGTTGCATTAAGTTGTACTTTCGTTTATCCGAGTTTCCCCGTTAGAATGGTTCTGCCCCTGCTACCTCCTCCCATCCTTTTAATGTCAACCTCCCTACCCCCTCCCCCTTTTCCCCAAAAGTGGCTGAACCCTTCCCTCAACCCCTCCCCGGTGTCCTGTCGTGTCACTTCCTGTCCAGCCCATCCCCTCCCTCTAGAAACTTCTACCAAAGGCGTTGAGTGATAGGTTCAGGCACTAGGGCCCCTCCCTTGGGTGGCCCTTATTGGTCCCCCTACCTGCCTGTTTCCCTCATCCTCACGTCCTCCTGTATCCCCATTGATAGGTGGGCAAACCCCTCCCTGGTTTACCCACCCCACCCCCCCCCTTATAACACCCTGCAGACCCCATTCTGGCTGTCTCCAGCTGGCTGGTTCCCCTGAGTAAAGAATCTAGTTAGAGCTCCAGAATAAACCTGGACTTTGCCCCCAACTGGAGTCCACTCTCCTTCTTCTACCAATGTCATGCTAGTGTCTTGTCTGAAAGGCCAAAACCTTAGCTGCTCTCCCGACCTCCCGAGGAACGAGAGAGTGTCCCTCGCTGCCTGCAGTGCCAGAGCAAGCCGGGGTGACTCCGAGCACACACTCGAAGAGGTGCTGCGACAAGATTCATTCCAGGGAGCACTGGAGGCCAACCCTTCACTGGGGACCACAGAAGCAGGAAAAGCCTCTGGCTTGAAACAAGGGCAGTTCAGCAACAGAGGAGAGCTGGGCGTGTGCTTGCAGAGCACAGGAGGGATTTCAGACCCCAGTTGTTTTCTTTGGGCTCATGTCCAGCTGCTCCCTGGGCAGCAGAGCCTCAGTGCAGGACGGCTGCTCAGGATGGGAACTGCTGGCTCAGGGTCACTGCTGGACCTTGTCCACTTGAGCCATTTGTCCCAGCCATGTCCTCTCCAACATTGTCTCCCACTGGAGCACTGTGAGGAGCGGTTAAGTCTCAGGAGCCAGAAGCTGTCCTGTACAACATCAATTCCAGCCCAGCTACACCCTGTAACCTGCCCCCAGGCATCCTTGGCACTCCCTGAACAGCCTCCCGAGAGTGTTTTCCGCAGCCCTGCCCCAGGAAAAGGGGCTCTGGGAACTGCTGCCTTTGTGGGGCTGTCCCAGGGACCAGAGCGCTCAGGGTGGTGATGCTTAAGAGTGTAAGAGAGAAGAATCCCACCCTCCCTGCAGGGGCAGGAAAAGGAATGATCCCCCCGGCTCCTGCCCTCAGGGGAGCGCCGCCATCCGGCCCCGCCGCAGGGCTGGGGGTGCCCGGGCCGGGCAGGGTCGGCCCCGCCTGCGGGGAGCGTTTCCCGGCCGGGCACGGGCTGGCGGCAGGGAAGGGGCTGCGCTCGCCATCTGTGCCCGGCCAGCCCCGCTGCCGGCTCTCGGGACAGCCTGTGCGCCTCTGCAGCCTTCCCTGTGCCCCTGCATCCCCGCATCCATCCCTCCTCCTTCCCCCGCCGCTCCGCTCCCACCGCTCTGAGCCCGGGGCCCTCCCAGCTCAGCCCCCGCAGCGCACACGGCTCCCCCGAGCTGCCCAAAGCGGTGCCAGCAAAGGCGGCTCCCTGCAGCCCACGCTCGGAGCGCACAGCGCCCGCCCGCTGCCCTCAGCCCCCTCTGCTCCTGCCCTGCCATCTCCCCAGCCCTGGCAAAGCACAGGGAACAGGAGGCAGGAGAGCAACAAGATCCCGCTCCCGGCTGCTCCCGCTCCCGGCCCCGCAGCTCATCCCCATCCCCATTCCCATCCCCATCCCCATCCCCATCCCCATCCCCATCCCCATCCCCATCCCCATCTCCTACCTTCTCCCTCCCGGCCCCGCAGCTCCCAGGCTGGCAGAAGCCCATCTCAGCCCCTTTTTATCCAGCCTTGGTTCTCCAGTGGGTGCAGCTTCACCTGTTCAGTGGAAGTGGGTTAATTCCAGGGAATCACGTGTTTTACTTCAGCAGAATGCGAAAGTGGAACCGCTCTTTTGGGGTCAGATAATTGAATTACGGTCTAAATTCCACACCAACTGTAATTCCATTGACTCCATCACGGTTATCACTCGTCTGTTGCGGGCCTCTGACCTTGAACTCCTGTGCTGACTGCTGCTAATAATATTGTAAACTGTGATAGTTGGATTTGCATACATGTAAAAAAAAGAGGAAAGGATCCTTGGGTAAGGGCCTGGAGGGACAGAAGAAGGGGGAATGGATTTCCACAGCCATAGGGCAGGGATGGATGAGATATGGGGAAGGAATTCCTCACTGGGAGATTTGTGAGGGGCTGGGATATATTCCCAGAGAAGCAGTGGCTGCCCCATTCCAAGACAGGAACACCTTCCACTGTCCCAGCTTGCTCCAGGCACCATCCAACCCAGCCCAACCATACCAGCAGAGGAAGCAAAGCAGGAACAGGGCCTGGCTGCACCTTTCTTGGCAGGGGACACCCCACACCTGACAGTAACAGTGTTTGGGTTTGGCAGAGGACATTCAACACCCAACCAGAGCAGGGTACCTGGATTGCTTTTCCCTTGGCATGTGCAAACACAAATCCTGCTCCATGGCCTCAAAACAAGCACTGCAGTTTGGATACTGAGACCTCCAGCCTGCCAGGACCAGCCATCACCTGCCCCAGGCTGACAAGTCACAAGTGCTGGAGCAGACACAGGTGGCATTTGTGCAGCCTAGGGGGAAGCCTCAGCAGCTGCCAGGCAGGGCTGGGACACATCACCTACAGAGCATGGATTTGGTCCCTCTGTTCCCAGCTCAGCTGAGCCTGTCTCCAGAGGGATATTTCCTCCAGCCAAAGAATTCCCTGCTGCAGGAGGGTTACAGGCACAGAACCCCAGGATGACTGAGGCTGAAAAAGACCTCCCAGGACATGGAGTCCAGCCTGCAACTGATCACCACCTTGTCCCCAGCACAGACCACTGAGGGCCACATCCAGTCCTTCCTTGGACACCTCCAGGAATGTGACTTCACCTCCCCTTGGGCAGCCCCTTCCAAGGCCTGAGCACCCTTTCCATGTAGAAATTCCTCCTGATGTCCACCCTGAGCCTGCCCTGGCCCAGCCTGAGGCCATTTCCCCTTATCCTGTCCCTGTTCCCTGGGAGCACAGCCCGACCCCCCCCAGCCTGTCCCATCTTGTCAGGGACTTGTGCAGAGCCACAAGGGCCCCCCTGAGCCTCCTTTTCTCCAGGCTGAGCCCCTTCCCAGCTCCCTCAGCCCCTCCTGGGGCTCCATTCCCTTCCCAGCTCCATTCCCTTCCCTGGACACGCTCCAGCCCCTCCAGGTCTCTCCTGTCAGGAGGGGCCCAGAGCTCCCCCCTGTTTTGCGGAGAAAAGAAGAAACCTCACAACTTTATATAAGTTGTAAAGCCCGGTATGTTTATTTACGGCGCCAGAGGCATACAGAGAAAATTCTCCTCAAAAGGCATGCCTACCCCTGAAGATCTCAAGTCTCCTTTTATCCCCCTTCCAAATGCATATGCATACAGTTTCACAATAGGTTCACACATATTCATTCCGCGTGACATTTATCGCCAGTTCTTCTTTATCAAAGGAATTCCTAGGTCGGGGGCAAATTGACCTCGTGGTCTTTTCTGTTTTTCTTTCTCTGTCTCCTTGCTGTCTCGGCATGCGAGTTTTTCCTTCAGCTTTGGCCTCACAGACTTTTCACCGCTGCTAGACACTTCACCTAATTCAGAATGGATCTCTACTCTGTCTCATTCTTCCCTTTCCTAGGAAATAAGTAAATTGTTTTACTTAATGAAAACCTCCATGACAATAAGTGTCTTTTAATGCTTCACTATGTACGTTTGATAAAGAGGTTAGCACAGCCATTCGTTGTAGTATTCTCCAGTTCCAAATTAACAATATAATAGGTACTCTTAAGCTTATCTCAACTAATATTAGTAAAACTACAATGGGGTGGCACAACTTATTAAAGATTCCATTTGCAGTTGGTGACCACCCGAAGATCACATCTCACCAGTGATGATCTATATTTTGTTTTATTCTTTGTAGAACTCTGGTTATCTCCTTTGTATCCTGTTGGACAGTAATTAAGGTTTTCTTTCCATTTTCTTGGATTTCTTTCAAGACTTCCAGTAGGTCTTGCTGCTTAATTAATTGTTTCACTAATGTACGGTTCATCTCAATAGGGGTAGGTGGTAGTCTGTGATACATTGTGTAATTGGCTTTAATCAGCTGGTGGGATGTTACTGGTACCAATTACGAAGAATCACACCAAATAATCTTAACAAAATTACAAATACAGAGATTAGAATTGTTTCTATTAGACAGAATAACATCATTGCTATCAATTTGTACAGCAGCACAAGCAGTTCTCAAGCATACACCCTTTTCCAGTATATACGAGCACAGTTTTCTGGTCAGTGACTGGATGAATTTCAAAGTGGCAAATACTCTGTTCAGTGTCCAAACACATCAGTTTACTGTCTGCCACTTTTCATTCATCTTTTCATGCCCACACTCTATGTTCTGAAGGATAGAGTATTGTTTTTTCATGGTTTAATCTTAGGGCAATGATGGGATGGATAACATAAACAGTGGCATTACGTATGGTAAGCACAAAGGCAGTGGCCACATTAGAAACAGGATCATAGGTGAAATTCACCATAGTCCACCAGGATTGAAACTTCCTTTCAATATCAATTGCATTATCCCACACAATTTCTTGAATTTCAGTTGGAAAATTACCTTCACCCCTTTCCCATATGATCAGAGCTTCTGTTGCTTTATCCATAACTGTGCTTGTATACAACTAAAAACTAAAGACACGTTTTCTTGAACTGTACTAAGTGCTTCTACTATCAACTTGTGATCTTGGTCCCCGGCCTTTTCATACTTCCTTGCTTTGGCAGTACTTTTGAAATCTGTCACTGGCTAGTTCCTAATGCCAATAGAGATTACTATTAAGGGTGCTTCAATTTTGTTAGGCTACCTGCTGCAGTGGCCAGTTTATTTATCAGTATTTCTGAATCAATTCCATTTAAAACTCCTAATCTTGTCCCTAATATGCCAGTTAGATGTTTGTTATGGGGAACAGGAACTGCTTTATGTCCATGACCATCCCTCCCTGCCAGAGGGATGTGCTGGGCTCACACTGCAAATTCAGACACACTTTACAAGTGTATCTGACAGAGGTTTAGGTCATACTTGAGGCAGATGTTTGTTCTGAAATGTAGAGACCTCAGGGAATCTAACCTCTCCTTCCCCCTCCAAAGCACCTGATTTCCCAGATGTGTGGCAAGCAGGAATGTCTCTCCTGGTCTACAAAACCTCACCCACCTTGCCCCTAGCTAAGATCAAGCTGTGGACTGTGTTCAGGGCAGAAGATAACAGTATTTGTCAAACAGATGAGAATAAAACTGGCTGGAACATATGGGATTTGGGTAGAAAGATTTCAGGTCCAAGCCTCAAGTAAATAATGAAGGGGAAATCTGAGAGAAGAGCCTAAATTCATTGCAGTGCCTCAGAAGAAACTGGGATCAGGTTTCTGCTACTTGAAACACTCAGCACAAAAGTGATGCTCAAAATCCTACAGCCTACTGCTGAGCTCTGAGGGGGGAGTCTCTCTCTACCTCTTTTAAGCAGAATCCAACTGCCTCAGACTGGGACAATCACTGATCCAGATCTCAGTAGGAAAAGGGATAGCTATAAATAAAGAAAATCACCTTCCTTGCTTGGGTTAATTCACCACCTGCAGTTCAGCACCCTTTACCAGCCATTGCCTGGGTGTTCAGCCAACCAGCTTGGAAAATGACCTAAGGAAACTGATTAGGTTATCACAGACTTCCTGGTGTTCGTATACACCAGGGGAGGTTCAGACACTAATTACATCTGGTGTCTCACAAGCTACCCTCTTGATGACCTGGTACCCTACTTTGATTTCTTCTCCTCTGATTCCTTGAAGTGTCCACAGTTCCTGTTCCTGCCATTCTTGCTCCTCACATACCTGATTCTCGTGGATTACTACAGTAGATATGTTTAAATATTTTATCTCAGAAGGTTTTCCCATGAATCCAGTATAGTGATTAAACACCTGGGACCAAGGCCATTCAGCATTGCTTTGGATAGAGGTACTCTCTAGTTCTAAAACTTCAGTTCTAATTACATACAAAACAATTCTGTACACTAAAGTATGAGCTACTCCCGACCGCAATATACTCATTTTGCCCAAGTAAGTTTTAGTCTCAGTTCATTGTCTCCTGGCGTCACTCCTGAAGGGGCTTCTGGGCCTTCTTCACCCAAAAGTGATGGATCCAGGCATTCTGCTCCTTGATTTTGATTGCAGTGAAGGTGGTGAGAAGTACTTGCAGTGGTCTCTCCCACTGTGGTTCCGAAGTCTTCTCTGTAAGAGACTTAACACATACATCATCCCCAGGCTATCTAACTCCCTGCTCTGAGTTCCAGCCACATGTTTCTCAATTACTCTGAGCTGTTTGCTTAATGCCACCATGTAGGTGGACATTCTGGACATTCTGGACATTGCCCTTGTATTCTATATGGTCTTCTATAAGGCATTCCAAAAGGATTCAGCATTCCTTTAGCTCAAGGTTTAGTTTGAATTTGCAACGGTGCTAGTGGAAGAGCTTGGGCTAGGGTAGATTAACTTCTTGCCCCAGTCTTATGATTTGCTGCTTAATCAAATAATTCATTCTCTCCACCTGGCTGCATGATTGGGGGCGGTATGGGGTGTGAAGTTCCTAATCTGTGCCCAGATGGCTACTAATCTGTTGCACTATTTTGGAAATGAAATGTGATTCTTTATCTGAGGATATTGTGGCTGGAACTCTGAAGCGTGGTATTATTTCTTGTAAAAATAATCTGGTCACCTCTTGAGCTTTGACAGTTCTGGTGGGGAATGTTTCTGGCCACCCTGAAAATGTATCTATTAATACCAGTAAATACTGATACCCCCCTTTCCTTGGGAGTTCTGAAAAGTTGATTTGCCACTGCTGTACAGCCCATGGCCTCTCCCGGTCTGACCGAGTTTTGGCCGGGGGGTATTTTGGGGTTAGTCTGGAGGCAAGGATCACATTATCAGCTTACCTGAGTGATAGTGGCATATAAATTCCTGATAACGATACAACGATTCTTTCCATCAGATGTGTGTTCTAGAAAGCCTGTGGAAATTACTGCTTCAAAGTCAACACTTCATTTCAATGCACTCTGTAACACTCGCAGCCTTGGTCATTTTGAGAAAGGAGCCACACTCTATAAAAGGCTTTTAAGTAGTTAGGCCCTAGTGTGTTTTCTAGTGCCCTTCCTTCACTAGTAACCACAAAAATGAATGAGAAGGGATTACTAGCTCTCTTTCAATGGTAGCCCACCCCTTGCAGTTGTACGTCTCTTTTGATTAGTATTATTGTATTATGGCTTACCTTCGAGGAAAATCTGTACCTCACCCTTTGCTGCTTTCTTTGCCTCTCCATCCGCCAGCTCATTTCTTTCCTCCAATTTTAAGGTCACTCTCTAGTGTGCCTTAATATGCTTTTTCAGGTAGCTGAACTGCTTCCAGCAGCTGGATTGTCTCTTCTTTCCCTGTGAGGTCAGCAGTCCCCTCTCCTTCCAGATGGCTCCATGTGCATGCACAACTCTGAATGCCTTTTGCTGTTTCTAAGGCACGGATCAATGCATTTATCTCAGCATTCTGTGCAGAGGTCCCTGTTGGTAAGAGTCCAGACTCTATTACCTCTCTGCAGGTAGTCACTGTGTACTTTGCAATGTTGCGTTCCACTGGCAATGTAGCTGCTCCTGTCAGTGAACCAGGTCTCTGCATCGTCCAAAGGAGTGTCCTTTAAGTCTGGGCGGCTGGAGTAGGTAGCTTCAATGGTCTCTAGGCAATAGTGGTGTACTGCTTCTCCTTGATTCCACTGAGAAAAGAAGCTGGGTTGACAATATTAGTCACCACTATCTCTACATCATCTTGCTCTACCATGATGGCCTGGCATTTCAGAAACCTCTGTGGTGAGAGCCAGTGGCCGCCCTTTACTTCCAGCACTGCGGACACTGTGTGGGACACTAGCACAGTCATTTTTGTCCCAGGGTAAACTTGCGTGCCTCTTGAATATTCAGCACAACTGCTGCTACAGCTCTGAGGCAACCAGGCCATCCTTTGGCTGTTGCATCTAGTTGCTTAGAAAAGTAAGCAACTACCCTCTGGTATGGACCCAAGTCTTGAGCCAGTATTCTCTGGGCAATTCATTGCGTGGAAAAATAGAAAGAATGGTTTACTTACATCTGGAAGTTTCAAAGCTGGAGCCGACATGAGAGCACTCTCTAGCTGGTGAAAGGCCCGTGTGGCGTCTCTTGTCCACTGGAGATCTCTGTTTCCATTGGCAATAAGAGCATAGAGGGGTCTGGCGAACAGTCCATAATTATAAACCTACAGCTGGCACCACCCTGCCATGCCTAAGAAGGTTCGGAGTTCTTTCGTTGTCTGGGGTTTCAGGGTTTGGCATATGGCTTCCCTGCCTTAAAGTCTGCTGCTCAGCACTCACTTCTTACCCCAGGTAGATTACCTTCTGTTTCACTACCTGTGCATTTTTCTTTGAGACTCTGCGTCCTTGGAGTCCTAGGAAATTCAAAAGGCTTACTGTCCAGGCTTCTCTTGCTTCCCTCATCTGAGTGGCTACTAGAAGATCGTCCACGTACTGCAACAGCCTCCTTTCCTCTTGTGGAGCTTCCCGGAACTCTGGGTCTTTGCAAGCTGTTCTCCCCTCGAAGTGGGGAATCTTGAAGCCTTCAGGCACATGGACTATGTGAGCTTGTGTTTGAATGCAAAAATTTTCTGGCTGGCTTTGTGGATAGGGAGGCAAAAGAAGGCATCTCTTAGGCCTAAAACAGTGAACCAGGTTAGCTCAGGTGTTAAACAAGTTAGTAAGGTATATGGATTTGCTACCACAGGGTATAAATTCTGTGTTATCTTATTGACAGCCCTTAGTCCAGTACTATCAGTTATTGGGCTGATTCCTTCCTTATCTTCCTTCTGAGGGTACTACTCAGTTCTCACTAGTTGTGTTCTTTCCTTAAGCTTGATGCTCACAGGGGAGCATCTTTCACTCTCCCTGGTACAGCAGAGACCCATACCCTTGAAAACACTTATTTACTTATTCTAATATCTCCTTACTAATGTCTTTCTTAATTTCAGTGTCTGGTAATGTTAAGCCTAACATCTTTACATTATTTGCCTCCAGAGTAACCTTTCTCATTTGAGAATGTTTAGCAAATTGAGCGAATTGTACAAAAGATTTTAGGTACACATAGTACACATGTTACTTTAAAGGTTTGCACAAGTATGCCTTCTCAGACTGGCCAGTTGTTCATTCCCCACACTACAACATAAACATTCTCCACAGGTACTAAGGCTTTATTTAAAAGTGAATATATGACCCTTGTATCGACAAAATTCTTCCCTTTGGGGAGGTCATCTTTACCCTTCCTCCCTTACCTTGGGAGGAGCCTTTAACAAATCATATGTAGTCATTTTCCAAACTGTGATTGCTTTGCATTTCAGCATGATAATCTTTGCCTGATTTCATACATTGCTTTCTTATGCTGCGTGCTGAACAACATGTTTGATTTGCTTTCTCTTTGCCTTGTTTTCCTTTTTAAGGGCCAAGACCAGAGGGCAGTCTGATCTCACAGTCTCTTTGCCATTCTGGGTGATTTCTTAAAACAAAAAGACATTTCAGCATACAAAACCTCTATCCCATTTATCTTCCTATTATACAACAGTACTAACAGCAATGAAGTATTAATAATCTTTTTATTTTCTCAGCTGCTCTTACTGGCAACCTCCTCCCAGTGAGCCCCTCCCAAAAGGGGCTAATTTAGGAACCTGTTTGCGTTTGCTCTGGTCAGTTCTCATTATTTATTTCTCCTTGCCCTATCTCGCTTCCACTCAGACCTTTTTACAGACCTTCACAGTAGTTTCTCAATTTTCCTCCTATACACACAGCTCCAGCTGGCAGGTATCAGATGTGATTCCCACACACAAGCTCTAAGACCTTAGGTTCTGAATCTGCTTGACCAGAAACCTCTAATTTACACTCGGGGCATGTGCCCTGACACTTATTAGAACAGCAAAACAGCAATACCAGTGTTTCTCATAAACACCGCACTGCAATAATACCTGCACATCCAGCTTTTGCCCATAGGCCATTCCCGTGTTCCCTGGGGAGACGGGGCAGCCAGAGCTGGCCCTGTGCCCAGGGGACAGCCACTGTCACCTCACACAGCATGCTAGCCTCTTGATGCACCAAAGGCTCCCTGAAATTGCCCACAAAGGCAGGCTCTTCTGTTTGTTACAGAGAACTTTAAATTCCTACAGCAGATTGTTTCCAGTCCAGACTTACTGCAGTACCAACTGAAGTCTCATAAATCTCATAAGTCTCATTAACTAATTCATCTCATTAATCTCTTCTATATAAACTCTGTTTTACAAAATACCAGTCTTTTCTAGTTCTCTTCTTGCACAATCTAATTAAGCACTGTGTCTACTTACACTAGTTTTACTGCTTTGCAAAAAGGCTGTGCTTGTCACAGCCGAAACTCTGATATGCCCACAGACACACGCGCACCCCCCCCCCCCTTCTCTCAAATTCACTAGAGCCAAGGCTTGAATTGCTGTGAGGGGGAGAATTCTTGGAATTCCTTTAACTTGCTTTATCGTAGTTAAGCATAAATCACCGTACTATAGGTCTCCTGTGTAAAATGCTACTCTTGTTGCAACAAAATCTTAAAATCTCCACAAACAATACTATACAATCTGAGAATCAAATTACCACAATGTAGCGGAAGAAAATCACCACACAAAATCACTGGGAAAGGGCATATTTCTCAAAGTGCTTACTTTTCTCAACACAACAAAGCATACCAAAATTCGGCATTTACTCACATCAATTTTTCCTGGACACAATCAAAATAACAGCACACAGTCTAGAGATCAAGTCCAAATATCCAAGGCAAAGGAACTCTCTGAGCTCATACTCACGGTTAAAATGTACCAAATCTACACAAATCACTACATTTAAACACGATAAATACCATCACTGACATTCCTCCACTCGCTTCTCCACAGGGCACTTCTTCCCTGCCCCCGCAGTCTGCTGCAGCCGGCGCCTCAGGCCTCACTCGGCTGCTTCAAACACTGGTAGTACTGACCCCCTCACACTGTAGGGCACTGTAGATTTGCTCTCTTTTATACACCATACACTTATACACTTGCATGATTACAAACACAGTGCACTGACCACACAATGCATTGACCATACAGCAACACAGTGTCTGGACATCACACACACACACAAACAAAACACACACGGGCTCAGCAGTTCTGCTCTATCAGAATAATCAACCCCCAATACAAACATACACAGGTTCACCCAACTCACCCCCAGAGCCACTAGTGGTTCCGCTCTATCAGAACGATGAACCGCCAACACACATACACGGGTTCACCCAGCTCACTCCCAGAGCCTCTAGCGGTTCCGCTCTATCAGAACGATGAATCCCATCTCTAATACAGCTGCTCCATCAGCTGAACCCAGACATCTCTGGGTGGTTTAATCCCTTGCTCTCCTTTCCCTCCCCTGGGGGCCTCTCATTACATACCGTATCTTCCTCTGCAGGGCAGCGGGTCGTTGTCTGTCCTCGCAGGTGGCAAGTTGAGACAAGCGGAGCCCCACCAGGAAAAAATATCCTAGGGCGCGCCTTGGAGATCCGTCTATCCCCCCTGCCCCTGCGGGGACAGAGAACTTCTGGCTGGCTCGCCATAATGTTTTGTGGAGAAAAGAAGAAACCTCAAACTTTATATAAGTTGTAAAGCCCGGTATGTTTATTTACAGTGCCAGAGGCATACAGAGAAAATTCTCCTCAAAAGGCATGCCTACCCCTGAAGATCTCAGGTCTCCTTTTATCCCCCTTCCAAATGCATATGCATACAGTTTCACAATAGGTTCACACATATTCATTCCGCGTGACATTTATCGCCAGTTCTTCTTTATCAAAGGAATTCCTAGGTCGGGGGCAAATTGACCTCGTGTCTTTTCTGTTTTTCTTTCTCTGTCTCCTTGCTGTCTCGGCATGTGAGTTTTTCCTTCAGCTTTAGCCTCACAGACTTTTCACCGCTGCTAGACACTTCACCTAATTCAGAATGGATCTCTACTCTGTCTCATTCTTCCCTTTCCTAGGAAATAAGTAAATTGTTTTACTTAATGAAAACCTCCATGACAATAAGTGTCTTTTAATGCTTCACTATGTACGTTTGATAAAGAGGTTAGCACAGCCATTCGTTGTAGTATTCTCCAGTTCCAAATTAACAATATAATAGGTACTCTTAAGCTTATCTCAACTAATATTAGTAAAACTACAATGGGGTGGCACAACTTATTAAAGATTCCATTTGCAGTTGGTGACCACCCGAAGATCACATCTCACCAGTGATGATCCGTATTCTGTTTTATCTCTACTCTGTCTCACCCCAGCACTGGAGGTGCCCC